>NC_090923.1:567171903-567771903 GCF_040938575.1 Ambystoma mexicanum | reverse complement strand
AATATATATTATTTTTGCTTGAGGGAGCAACAGGTGGATTACTTCAAAGGCAGAGGGCAACTTCATGTAAATTAATCATCTCACCTTGCATCCATCTACAGTGTGCCTGTGATGCAGGTCTGGTAGATCTGGGTCAGGTCACACAGTGCCCAGGCAGAATTGGTGGTGGAAGCCACTGGTGCACACCCCTCTCATCACAGGCCCAGTGGGTCACTGGATGTGCAAATCAGACAAGAGAAACACTGATGAGATGTACATTCATGATGTGCTGTCACTGAGTGCTGCAGGCTGCTCTTATCCATTCCCAGCTAGCTAGGCCTAGCCCTGATACACTTCATGTTACTACAGTACTAGGTATTAGCTGTACAGAAAGCCCTGCCTCTGAACCCAACCATTCAGGCATTCTTCAGTAATGGACTGGCCACCTGTTACTGATGGCGGCTTCATGGTTTTTCCTGCATCCATGTTGTTTCTGTAGCTAACGAGATCGAGATTCCAGGTGAAAAAAGCTGTGGCACATTTAGGTGCTTTTACAACTGTGTCTTTCAGGTGCAACACAGATCTCTGCTCTTGGCACTGCCTCTTTGTCCAGTTGCCCTAGGGTAGCCAGGATCGGTATAAGGGTAGTATCTGCTGGGGCTGTTCACTCCAACTCATCCTGGACACCCGAGGAGTCTCTGCAACCATGGGCGGGGATCTGCCTCCACACTTCCCCACATCATGGGGCCACTCACTTCTCCTCTTCCCGAATACCGGAGGAGTCATTGGGCGAGGCTCTGCCTTCACACTGCCCTGGGGCTATTCACTTCTCCTCTTCCAGAAAACCCGAGGAGTCATTGGTCGGGGCTCTGCCTCCACACTTCCCTGCATTATGGGGCCACTCACTTCTCCCCTTCCCGAATACCCAGGGAGTCAATGGGTGGGGCTCTGCCTTCATGCTGGCCGGAGCTATTCACCTCTCCTCTTCCCGAATACCCAAGGAGTCATTTGGCGGGGCTCAGCCTTTAAACTGCCCTAGGGCATTCACTTCTCTTCCTGAATGCCTGAGGAGTCACTGGGCGGGGCTCTGCCTTCACACTTACCTGCATCATGGGGCCTCTCCCTTCTCCTCTTCCTGAATACCCGGGGAGTCATTGGGTGGGGCTCTGCCTTCACACTGCCCTGGGGCTATTCACTTCTCCTCTTCCCGAATACCCAAGGAGTCATTGGGCAGGGCTCTGCCTTCAAACTGCCCTGGGGCTATTCACTTCTCCTCTTCCCGAATACCCAAGGAGTCATTGGGCGGGGCTCTGCTTCCACACTTCCCCGCATCATGGGGCCACTCACTTCTCCTCTTCCCGTATACCCGGGGAGTCATTGGGCGGGGCTCTGCCTTCACGCTGGCTGGGGCTATTCACTTCTCCTCTTCCCGGATACCCAAGGAGTCCTTGGGCAGGGCTATGCCTTCTCACTGCGCTGGGCCCACTCACTTCCCCTCTTCCCGAATAACCGGGGAGTCATTGGGCGGTGCTCTGACTTCATGCTGGCCTGGGCCCACTCACTTCTCCTCTTCCCGAATACCCGGGGAGTCATTGGGCGGGCCTCTGCCTTCACGCTGGCCTGGGGCCACTCACTTCTCAGGCCACTGGCTTCTCCTCTTCCCGAATACCTGGGGAATCCTTGGGCAGGGCTCTGCCTTCACGCTGGCCTGGGGCTATTCACTTCTCCTCTTCCCGAATACCCGAGGAGTCCTTGGGCGGGGCTCTGTCTTCACGCTGGCCTGGGGCCACTCACTTCTCAGGCCACTCACTTCACTTCTCCTCTTCCCGAATACCTGGGGAGTCATTGGGCGGGACTCTGCCTTCACGTTGGCCGGGGCTATTCACTTCTCCTTTGTCTTGATAATGCTCCTCTTCGCGCAATTTCTTTCTCCTCCACCGCCGCCCGTCCTCCTCCCATTTCCTGCTGCCTGGAAGCAATCACAGTAGTGCATTGGAAACCTGACAAAGTCATTGTTTGTTTCATTGATCGTAGCAAATAGCTCCACATCGGCCATGACTGATGCCGTCCTGATCCCCGTCTCTCTTACAGTCCTAGCTAGCCACCGAACACCGCCGTTCCCCACTTCCTTCCTTTACAGACCGCTCTGCAACACTCGCCCCCCTGCCACCCTCTAATCTCCCGTTCCTTATTGCCGCCAGCAGCCTGTCTCACATCAGCACAGTGCACATCAGCACTGCCGTTCGATCGGCCTTACATACACGTGCAAGCCGTCTACTGTACGCTTATCGTCCTGGTATTGTCCGGTTAGAACTGTTTACTGTTGAGTACTCAGGGGCGCTGTGCATTTGACGGAGGATTCTTTGAATCAGTACTGCTTGGAGAGACCCTCTGCGGTGTTGAGGGGCTCTCCTTCTTGGATTTGCGCAGGTCATTGGATATGTTGAAACCTGTCTTTTGACCTATTGTAATAGCAGGTCTGTCCTGCATTTCTGATCCGTCTTCAGGACAGATCAGGGATGTACCTCTTGGCAGGGGAGAAGGTCATAGGGACCCCGGATTTGCCTGTGTTCCGGTGCCCTTCACATGCAGCGAATAAGTAAGTGCCTGTTAGCTACCACTGTGGAGATGGTGGCTGTTATTGCCCTGCAGATTACAAGCAGTGCTGAATTTATAAGAAAATAAGTGCCAGGGTGCAAATATTTTCTAGCACAGCTGCTTCCCACAGTGTCTGCACATTTGGGGTTAAACTATAGCTCGCACCTCCTCATTGGGGTTGATGGATGCACCTGCTGTCATTACCTCATAATCAACCTGAGTCTGAGACAATAAGTGACGGGGCTTAGAAATAGGTGATAGGGCTGAGCCCTGGCCCGAGCAGTAAAGTGCGGTATCGGGCGCAGGACAAAAGGAAAGTTGATCCGAGAAGTGGTGAGGGCCTCGTCCCAGTCCACCTGCAGAAATACAGAGGTCGGGTGAACTGCAGAGGATCAGAAGGGGATCCGATCAGCAACGTGCTGCATCGGGGCAAGCCGAAGGTGAGAAAAGCTGAGGCTTGGTGCGGCAGTTGAGACTGAAGGTGGGAGGCTCTCATCCTCGGCCCATTGTGGCCACACGTAGAGAGGGTGAACTTCTGAGAGACAAGAAGCGGGCTGGGCAGCATCAGAAGTGGCCCAGGCTGCACGGAGGACACACATGGGCAACGGTGTGGAGGCAGAGGGAGGTAGGTTACCCTCTCCTCCTCCCCTCACGTCAGTCTGGAGGGGAAGGCACCCTGCTGCTGGAGGGTGGATAGAGAACCGGGCTGCCAAGTGGAAGGATCAAGGTTACAGGGGCTGCACCAGGAGGCTGGCACCTCCACACAGTGATAATTCCGACTTGTGGCAAGGAGTGAGAAGCCCCCAGTCTCAGATCAAAATGGAAAAAGTTATTTCCAAGATGATTTAAGTAATGTTTTCAAAGACACAGCCTAGTGACGCCGTGAATACCAGGGGAGCCAAGCAAAGGCAAGGTCTGAGCAAAGGCAGTGAAAGTCCAGTGAGACAGAAGCCATCACAGGGCTTGGAATCTAAGAGGAGGGCTGCTTGTCTGGGGGTCTCAGCAAGAGGAGGGCGAGGGGACAAGGGGGCACTGGGGAAGGAAAGGCAAGATTCAGCGCTCTCCTCCAGTCATCTGGGCACAGACGTGGGACAGAGGGTAGTGGTGTAACCTACGTGGCACAGGGAATCGGACTCTGCCATATACCTAGCAGGTCGAGTAGCCCAGAGAACGGGGAAGTTAACCAGAGAGTGCCAGAGGGGTGCTCGGAAGTGGCAAAGCCCTGCTTTAGTGATGGCTTCCCCTACAAGAGGTGAGGAATCAGCCACGGGGATGTGGAGTCTTAAGTCAGACATCCAAACTATTCTGGCAGGCATAAAGGCAATGAGGTACAACTCTTCATGGCAGAAGGAACATAACCAGCTTTCGGCAGATATGAAGGTGCAATTGGAACCAAACATTAAGGAGCTTGATCAATTGGGCAAGGACACTCATCGGAAGGTGGACAACATCGAGAATAGGGACCCCAGATGTAATGTTAGGATCTGGGGCCTACTCCGCCAAGAGGGAAAGACCAAGGAAGACCTGGAGACTAGTGTGAAAGGACTGGTTGTGAAGTGGCTGACTGCAGAAAATCCCAAGGTGGTGCAATTTGACAGGGTCCACGGGGGGGGGGGGGGCAGGAAATGATTGTAGTAGTCAATTGCCACTATTTCAAGGACAAATCGGCTATAATGTCTGAAGCCAGAGTCACTCCGGACTTGGAATGGGAAGGCGCAAAGATACAAATATTTCAGGATTTATCAGCTTATACCCTGGAACAGCGGAGGCAATGCCGACCCCTCACCTCCAGGCTCACTGACAAAGGAATCCGTTACAGGTGGGGATATCCCTTTTCTCTGGTGTTTGAAGTAAGGAACAGTCATCATCTAGTGAGAGAGACGGAGGAGCTACCCACACTCTTTCAGAAACTGAAACAGCAACATGGTGGCACAGGAGACGAGGGTCAGGCTGCAGCCAGAGAGAACTTCCGGAGTGTTTTCACGTAACCAACCACCCGTAAGAAGGTTGCGGGAGCAAAGAAATTTCACAAGTTGGCGACTCCGTCGCCCAAATGCAGCAACTGAACACATGCAGCATTTTGCTGGGAAGCACTGGCTGGGTTACAAGGGAAGAGGGGAGCAAGGAGGGGGAAGATTGTGAAGAAGAGCAGCTGGAGAAGCTAAGGGAGACGAGGGTTCAGGATCTTAGCAACGGCAGGCCGAGAAGTGTTTGAAGGAGCCAGATGGTGGCCCAGTATATTCTGGCTGTCTTGGGGGCAATCTCTTTTGTTAACATGTTTTTGGGGTTTGGGGGACTTAAGGGGAGGAATGGGGGGAACCCATGCAAGGTAACACAAACCTGGCAGGAGAGCAAATAAACACATTACATGTGAGGGAAAGAAAGGCATATCCCGGTGGAACACTGGGCATCCAATGGGGTGGCAAAGAAGGGTGGAGCAGCAATTGTTGTCTCCAAAGCCATGAAGCTGACGCAAGTGCAAATAAAGGCTGACCTGTATGGGAGGCTATTGATGTTAAGGAGAAGGCTTGCGGAGAGGGGAATCAGTCGGGCATTTCTTTATGCTCCAAATTCAGACTAGATGGCCATCAGACAGTGCAGGAATGGGCCACGGGGGCCACCCTACTGGGGTCATTTCATTGCAAAAGGAGTGATGAAAAAGAGGGAACGAGGCCTGGTGGAAAACAAATTGGAGGCTGAATTGGCAGTCCTGGAAGGGAATTTACAGGGCAAAGATTCCTGGGGTTCGAAATTAACACTAGTGATTCAGGAGAAAAAACAGAAGTTTCAGAGGCTGTTGGTGGCTCAAATGTACCATAGGATGAAGCTGACTAAGCAGAAATGCTATTAGAAGGGGGATGAGGTGGGTATCCTTCTGGCACACAAGCTGGCTTGGTGTGGAATTTGTAGACAACTATAAAGTCCTGTATGGGAATGGAGATGAGGCCCCTTTATCAGATCTGGAAGGCTACTTAGCAAACCTGGATCTCCACAAGCTAACACAAAGTGATAGGGAGTGACTAGATGAACCCATCAACAAAGATGAAATAATGACGGCTCTAAAGCACCTGAAGGTAGTCAATTCCCTGGTCTCAGATGCGTCCACAGCCACCTTCTATAAATGTTATGCAGATGTACTAGCTTCCCATTTGGTGCGAGATTTCAATGGCATCTGGGGAAGCAAGGGTTTTCCATCCTCGTTCCTGGACTTGTTAATAGTGGTTCTCCCCAAAGAAGGGAAGGATCGGACTAAGCGTTTATCCTACCGCCCAATATTGCTACTAAAGCTCATTGCGAAAATCTTCAAAAGGGTGCTAGCGTCACGATTGGACAAAGCCCTCCCAGACTTGATCCATTGGGATCAGGTAGGTTTTGTCTGGGATAGGCCGTATTCCAATAACTTATGAAAAATGCTGGATCTATTGGCTTGTGCTCAGGCTAAAACAACAGGCATTCTAAAGATCTCTCTCGATGCTGAAAAGGCCTTTGATCGCATGAGCTGGGCGTTCATGGGAAAGGTACTTGAGAGAATGGGATTTGGGAGGACCTGGACGGAGCGGGTCAGGGGCCTGTACTCAAGCCTGACAAAAAAGATATGGATCAAAGGGCAGGGTTTGCAGTCCTTTGGCTTGGAGATGGGGATGCGTCAGGGGTGTCCCCTATTTCCCCTTCTATATTCCCTAATAATGGAGCCGCTGGCAGTGAGTATGAGGGCGAACAACGGGCAAAAGGGGTCGAGATAAAGGAGAAGACCTTTAACTTGAGCCTATTTGGTGAAAACATGTTGCTATATGTGACTTCCCTGTGGGAGTCTATCCCTCAAGTTATGGACAAACCTTGATACATCTGGGTACAACAGTAATCTGTCAAAATCTATAGCCTTCCTGATGGGAAATCTGATGGAAGAGGAAAGGGAGCACCCAGAGTCGCTTCTGTTTCTTACACAGACGGATGATTCAGATATTTGGGAATAACGGTCACCAAGGATTTCTTCGAGCTGTTTGAAGTGAAATATGGGCCTCTATGGGAGGAGATGGGTAAATGGAACAGACTAATACTCTCATGGATGGCGAGGTTGAATACGATCAAGATGGCGATTGTGCCCAAATTCCTATTGCTATTGCAGATGTTGCCCGTCAAAGTTCCCCAGGCCTTCCTTCAATCGGCACAAAAACTCTCACAAGGTTTTGGTGGAAAAAACGAGAAACCGAGGATCACCCGCTAGACATTATGTCTTCCCAAGGAAGCAATGGACATACATAGAAAATGCACTACTCAACCTGGTTTTCCTGGCAGAATTTGTATAAGTTCCACAGAAGAGGATCCGTAGAGGATCATAACTCACTTGGTTCTGGCATTATTCTGTAAAATCTGGAGGGAAGCCAGGGGAATGCATTGGCTCACAACATAGCCCTCCACAGTAAGCTGCATATGGGCTATCCCGATTAGGGATTGTATCCATGAACATAGCAGGTTCCAGGAATGGTATGACACTGGGTTAGAGAACTTGTGGGGCCTCATCTCATCTCTCTGTAGGAAGATTGTGCTGGCTCAGCTGGTTGAACCCATCTGAGTATGACCCATCGATCACACACAACCTACGGTCACTCGTGCAGGAAGGCCTAAACAACCACTATAGCTACCCAATACAAAGCCTAGGCCATTAAGCCTCTCCACAGGGAGCACTACACCCCAGCCAAACTGTCAAAATATACCCGGGAGTGAATCCAAGATGCTGGAAACGGTATCCAGTAATTGGGATCTATGATTACATGTGGTGGGGGTGTGGGCATATTCAAAGGTGTTGGACTGAGGACTTGCCATGGATGAAGGATCAGGATGGTATTACAAGACATCATTTCCAGCTATTTGTTTTCTTTGGAATAGAGGAGGGGGACAAGAAGGGACACTCCCTGAATCATGTGATCAACTCCCTACTCGTTGATGCAAGGGGATGTGACGTCCAATACTGGAAGAGTCCACAGGCATTACAAAACAGGAATGGTTACTGAGGGTACAGACAGTTATGATATGGAAAGGCTTGCAAGGATATTGGATGAGTCGAGGGAAAAAATAGATGAAATGTGGTTGCCGTTTACCATGAAATACCAGTTCGTAGGAGAGGTCAGGGAATGAGGGGATAGCCGGTCTGCTAGGGAATTGCGCAAACAGGGTGTAGGGAGATATGTACAGGGAGAGGGGTACTGCTAAGGGGAAGGGGCGAGGGGACACGGAGGAGCTCATTGTGATGGGTGTTTGGGTTGTTAAGAACTGGTTTGTGTATACTTTTAATAAAACTGCAATAACAATTTGATTTAAAAAAAAAAAGAATGCAGCATTAATAGGCCCTGCGCCATACACTAAGGCTAAGGAGCGGATCACATTTCATTGTAAAAGATATTTTGCCCCCAGCTAATCCGGCAAGGGCGTGTGGAATACATTTGTAGTGGTAGAAGGGTCAAAAAAAGTAGTGGAACAGTGACCCTGGTGTGTGACCAAAATGTGGAAGCATTGTGTGATATGTGTAGAGGGGTTGGGGCCGGGCAGGACGACAGATAAGTCAGTGGATCAGTTGAAGTAAGTTGGGGCGCCTGTATTGTTTTTAATTTCTTTCTATGTTGGTTGGTGAGTGCGTGTATATATTGCCTCTACTCTCTGATCATAACTCCGCTGGAACCCATACCTAACTCATACCCATTTCAACAGGGGCCTGAAACTAGAAAAGCTTACGCTGTCATGAATAGAATGTGATAATGTATTCCAAAGCCTGGGTGCCAACACCGCATTGAGTCTAATAATAAGTTTAATTTCAGTGCGTCCAGGAGAGCATTGCCCTCCAAAAAACTAGTCACTAAGCATCCTTCCGCATACTTGCCCATTGATGTGAAGGGACAAATCCTGCATAGCAATTTTGATATTAAAATAGCATCTCTTGCAAATTTCTTGAGCCTTTATCAATTACTAGCAAAATGTGCCCATTCTCCGAACAGGTTCTGTGGACAAACATCACAATACTCTCACGAAGTGTTGAAAATCAATGATGCTGTAGGTTGCTGTTCTGAATTGCTTATCGCTTGATGTGCTTTGCACTCTGAAGTAAACTGCGCTGAGAATGGGCGCGTGTAGCTTGCTGACATGCCCCGCAGCAGATGTTGCGGGGAGGCGAGAGTTGGTGTGCTGATGCATTCTGGGACCTTCTGTGCTCTCGCCCCACCTATCGCCTCACCCTCGCGTGGTGCAAAAATCTTAACAACTGTGCATCTGAGGGTCTTGAAACGTGGCTTTCCAGGTACCATACGGACCTCATATTTTGTTCCTCACATCAAGACTGGTTCTTCTCTGATCACATTGATGTTTTGCCAATTTCAAGCAACCATTGAAGGTGCTGAAATCCAGGGAAAGGGGAGGGGTAGCCATATATCATGTAGCCAGTAATGTCCAGAGGGTCCTAACCGGTAACTATGCAAAATTTGGTGCAGGTTGTTCAAACAGTGTGGAATTGTATAAGGAACAACGCTTCGCCAAGCCACAAACCCACAAACAAATTTTGACTATAAATATAGATAAGCATTTAGGCAGCAATGACAACTTGATTAGTTTTCCAGAAATTAGATGGGGTGGAAGGAAATAAAATAGCTCTTAGTGTTAGTTAGCAAGAGTTACTCTATCTGCGCCTCACTAACATAAAGTCAGCTAAAGTCCATCCAGGCATCTATGCTGTGTGAACAAGATTTTAGTTTGGTTCCAACTGCAATACGATGGTCAAATGAAGAGGTAGGCTTTAACTTCAAAAAGTACAGTTCAAGAATGGTGAATATGGTTGCAAAAAGTAGGGAAACTGTTAAAAGTAGCAGAGATAACTATTGGAACTCTACTCCCGATAGACACCGCTCACTTCAACCTATGTATAATAGTTGTCATTTTGTCTGCATATATATAAAATAACAAAACACAATCTGTTTAATATGTTTGCTACTATTTTGGAATGGTTTAAAAAACGGAAGTCCTTTTTTGGACAAAAACTAGTGATCAAAGTGAGCATTCCTAACTCTCTTCCCCATCCCTGAAGCAGGTTTGGGGGTTTCCCCACCAAATACATTTTAAAATATTAACAAAATGGTGCATTTCAAATCACCATTTTTGGAAGAAACTGGAAGCCTTGCCAAACGGGCAGTGTCACGTGTTGTGCTTGAAGTTGGGAGTACAGTCATTTACCACACTCTTAACCTGTTAAAGTGGGAGTAGCGTGCAGAGATAGTGTATCTGTTGATGCCATAAGTACAGGGCTAGCTGTCAGGCAATAGGGCTGCCAATTTCTTATTGCAGGCACAACAGTGTCATTTAAATGCTCCTTTCACCCAAGTTCACCAGAGCACCCGGTGTCGGGGGGGGGGGGCATTTGTCTTTCCATTTGCAAACACTACATGACCAACAACCCTAGGTTTTATAGCTCTTCTGTGCATACATATGTGCTACTATGCAGCATTATGACTTATTGTATTTGTGATATTAACTACGAGTCCCATTAATTGTAATGGTCACACTCTACAATTTCCATTCCATTAATAATAATAAAGAGAGATGGGTGGACGATTTTGAAATAATCTTCACAACTGGCAATGCTCCGGGCAACCTTCCACACCATATCTTCGCCTGTCAGCACGGCTGCAGAATGGGGCCCGGTCATATGCAAACTATCCGGGTATTGCCACCGATGGGTGCAGTCAAGCCGTGAACTGCTAGGTCACATCCCCCCTGCACGGAAACACAAATAACTGCTGTATGCTTGGGGTGACTTGTCTTTCTGTGCAGAGGGTAAGTGTTCTAACACTTTGGGTTGGAGTGCTCCCATTGGTGGCAGTACCAATACTGATTCGAGTATGCATGGTCCCCTTCTGCAATGGTGCAGAAAAGGATAGAAAATGATGGTGTGGAAGGTTGTTTAGAGCCAAATGCATGTACATGTTTGTGATCTGAACTGCCTCTACCATCCTAGGAGCATTGTGCAACCTTTCTTAACCTTCTGCACTCAGCCTGGCTCTAATTATCTGTGCTATCACAACCTTGAATACAGAATGGCAGGCCAATACGACCCCAGCGTCCTCTGCACCTTGTATTGCCCTGGATGTCCTACTCTATCGCAAGTCAGTTTCTAAGCTACCCAATAGTTATACAGCTCACGTGCAATTTGAGTTTAATATGCAAATTCAACTTCTGTGCATACATAAGTGTACGTTCTGAATAGTTGGACTAGCAGAGGTTCTCAACGACTGCAGTTACATATCCTTACCCTCAGTGGTGGAAATGGGAAACATGTACTCTGGGAACCCTCCCCCATTTGTGTGGGCGAGTTCTGTGGGGGGGTATGCGGGCGGGGTTAATGGGCAGAGCCCTAGCCCAAGGCAAGAATCTCCAAATCCTGGTGAGATGCATAAAAGTAAAGAGCATTTTGGGAACCCAAGAATGACCACATTTTATATTTGAAATATGTGTGATCGTTATTCAAGATGAAAAAGTCCTGATCAAGTAATGCACATTTAGCTCACTTCCTTTTCATGTGTCTTAATACTCATACAAACAAGCTGTGGGGCTGGTTCTGTTTCTACAAGAACCTTGTAACCAGGGTAGGAAATGGGCCATAAAAAGATGGAACAGAGTTCTGGCAAATTTTGTCTTGCCGGGGCGCTGTTGCACCCTGTGTCCCTAACTCCTGGGGTTAGGTCAGCCCAGCAGTCCCAAAACAAACTAACAAGTGGCAGCTTTCACCCGCGATACATGCTCCCAAGCAGTAGGTAACGCTAACCTCACTGTAGTCCCGAGCTGCAGCTCTCATCCATCCTTACGGACATCAGAAGGCGAGCAGTGGTGGAAGTGCAAAAAAGAAACTGGTGGTACTTTGACTGCATCCAAAAAGGAGCGAGTGGGATGGCGGGACAGGTGATTGAGGGGGATGTGTGTGCTGGGGGAGGGCCAGGTGCATGACTTTTGGTTTGCAATGGTCAAGTGATCTTTGGGCATTGTGGCCAAAATATACATTGGCTGGAATAATAAACTATAATTGTACTAGATTTGTCCCTGACAAAAATATCAAAGCAATATAGTCATAAATAGACATATGTGATCAACAATTCATACAAATTAAACAAACTACTATTTGACACATGTCTACAGAACATATTTACTAGTGTTGTCTGTGCATCATCACTTATTCTAAAACACACAATTACAAATATAGTTTAAAAATCAAAGTAACCATTAAGAGAAGAGATAGCATAATTTAAAATGAACATTAAACATAGTAAATGAGTAAAACAGAAATGCAGTACTTTGACCAAACTGTGAGACAGGCATGGTGGCAAGAGAGACACGGACTGAGAAAGTATTATTTAAAAACCTTTATTTAAAGTTTCAGGGATGGTGTAATACCTGACTTGCCCTAGCTCTAAAGGGGTGTTTCTCTGAAATTATGCTTCTAAGGGCCGTCGATGTCTGAAACTCCAAATAAAAAGTCGGTATATGTCTTCAGTGTCTTTTGAGTTTCTTGGGGTTCCCTTTCACAAGCTTCAACTTATTCAAGGTTCAAGCACCACAAAAGAAATTAATCACAGTTCTCTTATTAAGCTTCTCGGGTTTCCCTTCCCCACGCTTCAGTCTTTTCAACACTATAAAGCAAACCATTAAGTCTCCAATTTAGCCAGGCCTCTTAGGGTTCACTTCCCAAAGCTCAGGCCCCTTTCAGCTTTCAAACACAAGGTCAGTTTTATCAGGATGTACCTTGAAATATACATATCAAGATGCACGTTGTTTCCTTAAGTAGGCCTCTCAGGGTTCCCTTCCCCAAGAACGGGCCGATTCCAACTTTCAACATAAAACCAACATATTTCACAGTTCCTTATAGGCTACTCAGGGGGCCCTTTCCCAAGTTGAGGCCCCTCTAATTCCAAACATAAAGTCAAGTGGTCAGGATATAGCAAAACAAAAGAGGTGATGTCTGGAGGTTTTGGAATAAACCTTAATCTCTGGCATTGCTCTGGGCAACCCTCCAGACCATCGTTATTCGCCTACCAAGCCATTACAAAAGGGGAAAAACCATATGCAAATCAGGCTTGAACCCACCCCCAAAGGGGTAGTCCAGCCCAAACTGCTAGGTCATATCCCTTCTGCACGAGACTACAAGTATCCCCAGTATGTTTCAGCCTTGTCGGGCGTCATCAGTGAGGAGTAGCTTGGGTCTCTTGGCCCAGTAGGCATGGGACCCACGTGTGGGCATACCCGTCCCACTCGGGCTGACAATAGCAAAACAAAAGAGGTGATGGCTGAAGGTTTAGAATAAATCTTAACCTCTGGCATGGCTCTGGGCAACCCTCCAGACCATCGTTATTCGCCTACCAAGCCATTACAAAAGGGGAAAGACCATATGCAAATCAGGCTTGGTCCCACCCCCAAAGGGGTAGTCCAGCCCAAACTGCTAGGTCATATCCCTTCTGCACGAGACCACAAGTATCCCCAGTATGTTTCAGCCTTGTCGGGCGTCATCAGTGAGGAGTAGCTTGGGTCTCTAGGCTCAGCAGGCACGGAACCCAAGTCTGGACATACCCGTCCCATGCAGGGTGACAATAGCAAAACAAATGAGGTGATGGCTGGAAGGTTTAGAATACATCTTAACCTCTGGCATTGCTCTGGGCAACCCTCCAGACCATCGTTCTTTTCCTACCAAGCCATTACAAAAGGAGAAAGATCATATGCAAATATATATATATATATATATATATATATATATATATATATATATATATATATATTAGGCAAGGGTATCAGACACAAGCGCTGCGAGTGCCGCAGGTACAATTACAAGAGCGAGTTCAAATGAGTCCAAGAGCAGTCACAACAAGCCCCTATGCAAACACCGCAGTTTGCAAACACAGGACAAGTGCTGACAACCAGAATAGGAGGTGTCACTTTGGTAGGAGGAAATCCTTTCCCAGAGACTGGGATGAGCCTGTTACTACAATAGGACAGCTCACATGACTTGATGTGTTCAGTACTATCTGTGACACCAGACCCCCAAGAGGAACGAAGGGTCAATATGACGATAGGAGGCAAATCATTTTCCTTTCTAGCTGACACTGGAGCAACCAGTTCATGCATACGAGAGGGAAAAAAATCAATGTCGGGAATTGCCATGAATGCTCAAGGGTACTTTGGAGCTACGAGTCGAGTTCCTTTTAGTAATGAATTACCAGTCTCTATAGGAAAGTTTGACATGTGTGTTCCATTGTTATATTCGCGAAAGACACCAGTTAACATTTTGGGAAGAGATTTGATGACAAAACTTGACATGACAATTTCATTCACTGACCAAAGGATAATGTGTTCCACTCCAGGAATACACTATTTGAACTTGGGCAAATTTATACTGGTGTTCACAGGGCAAGTGGCTCTGCCAGGCGTTCGAGTCAATCAAGAGATTACTCTATATGGAATGATCATGCTATTGGCATGGTTACCTGGTTTAGTGGAAAGAATTGTGAGGATACCTGATGAGTTTTTGTTTGGACCCCGAATACCTATGGGCGAAGAGGGGGGACAGACTATCCCTATAGAATTAGAAGCAGCCATAGTATGAAGGGAAATGGCAATGCTTGAAGGTGTAGATGATGCAGGTACCATGGAGAACAGTGATAGCTCTCAAGGAAGGGTACATATTGACTGACATAACTGATGATGACATGCTCAGGTAAGATCAAACAGATGACAAAGTGGTGTTCTTTATGAGCATCACATACTGGATAAAGATAGAAAAGAGGGAAGTCCCACAGCGAATAGCGATAATGCAGCAACGTCCCACATTTTTTCAGGAAGACTTGGAAAAGGTGCAGAGTGTCCTTTGGACCACAGGCCCTTTTGACGTAGGTTTATTAAAAGGAATAGGGGAGGTTTAAATAAAGCTGAAGCCAGGAGCGATTTTACATAGAGCAATACAGTACCCCCCCTCGAGAGGCTGATGAAGGTATATTTCAGACCATTTCGGCATTGACTAAACTAGAAATTCTGGTGCAATCAGAATCATCAGGTAATACCACAATGTATCTGATCAAAAAATCTAAAGGAGGGTCATGGAGCTTTATATCAAGTCATATGAGTTAACTTCCTTTACGTTCCGCCAAACTTGACTGAAACATACTCGTTTGCCCCAGGTGTACTGTGTGTCCCCATCGATCTTTAACAGAGTCCTACAGATGGATTTAGGCAATATTGATCTTTAGAATGCAGTGATACAATACGTTGATGCCATTTTAATTTGTAGCACCACAGAAGAGGAGTGCAGACAAGATTATATTCAGTTGATGACTATTCAAGCAGACAAGGGATATAAGGTAGACAAGGAGAAATTACAATACCAGCAAAAAGAGGTGTTATACATACGGAAGCTGATTTCACATGAAGGAAAGAAGGTGACACCTGAAAGAGCTGAGGAAATTATGAAAACTTTAAAGCCAAATCCAGTGAAACAAATGCAACCATTTTTGGGGTTATGCAACTATGTTAGAGCCTAGGTGTTTGATTACAGTTCATACACAAGACCTCTTTTGCAAGCTTTAAAGAAGGCCCAAGTGGATAAAGTAAAAATAAAATGGATGGAAGAAACGGAGGAAGGGTTTGAGGAGCTGAAAAAAGCAAGTTGTATAGCCCCTGTTTTAGGAATTCCCAATTATGCTGAGGAATTGTATTTATTTTCACACAGCAGTGCTTACACAGAGAACTACATTGGGGCAGAAAAGCCTTGAGTTATTATCATGGGCTGCTCTATGACCCTATTCGTGGAGCATGGTCTATTTGCCATTTTAGAGAAACCCAAGGGTACATTGACATCCCAAAGGCTTCAGTTTATGAGGTAATGATTTCGAACCCAACGATTAAGATTGTGAGATGTAAAATAGTGAACCCTTCCATGTTCATAGCTGAGCCGGTAGAAGAAGGTGATCATGTGCATGAGTGTGCTAATTATGTTGAATTGTATGATGATATACCCCATGTGAAGGAAAATGCTTTAGCGGGAGGCGAAATTCTCTTTATTGATGGTTCTTCAAAAATTTATCAGACTAGTGGGGAGAGGCATTTAGGTGCCACAGTAGTGAGACACAAATTAAATGGAGAATTTAAAGTTGTAGCAAGTGAAAGGCTACAGTCTCACTTTTCAATGCAAGCAGCAGAATTAGTAGAATTTATTGTTGTGCTCGAGAAACATGAAGAGTAGGAAGTGACGGTGTACAGTGACTCCGCCTGCATGATGTCAACCATGCACGCAGGGTTAGCATGTTGGAAAAGGAGAGGCTACCTGTGTGCGGACGGCACTCCATTTCAGCACGCATTATTCTTGGACAAGCTTATTAAGGCACTACAACTCCCAGTAGCCATAGTGGTCCGTAAATGTGCAACGCATACTAAGCAAACAGATTTGATCTCTTGTGGGAATGAAGCTGCAGATGCCAAACCAAAAGGGTTGCATTTTCCCCAGATATTTAAAGTTTTGATACTGAGAATATTAAAGAAAAAGTAGTTGCAACCATGTTAGTGCAAGAAGGGTCTAATAAATTGTCGATAACCCAACTAATGGAGATTCAAGGAAGTGTACCGCAAGATGAGCAGGAATTATGGAAGCAAATGTGTGTTCTTTTTCCCCCACAGAAGCATTATGGTGACAAGATAGCACTGGAAAGCCGGTCATGCCAATAGCATTATTAGAGGTCGCTCTTGAACAGCTGCATTACCTCGTTCATGTACCCAGGGAGTGTCTTGCTGCTACAATTGTAGAAAACTGGTTTGTTCTGAATTCGTTGGAAGACGTTGCACTATTTATGGTAAACTGCATCATGTGTCAATAGTTTACTGCTGGGCCTACACTGAGAATGATTAGAGGGGTAATACCTCGACCGAATGGTCTGTTTTAGCATTTACATATTGACTATGTCGATATGCTGGAGGTGTGTAATGGATATATGCATCTATTAGTGCTGGTGTGTCTCTTCTCTAGGTGGATCGAGGCAGGTCTGTGTACACACCCTTATACTACTTGCACAACAAAGTTTTTAGTGCATGAAGTCTTCCCGAGATAGGGTGTGTGTGTGAAGTGCAGAGATCTGACAATGGGGCACATTTTGTTTATGAGCTATTTGAACAAATATGGCTTTTATTGAATATAAAACACGTTTTATTCTGCTTATCAGCCGCAGGCAAACGGGATATGTAAGAGACTCCTTAAAGAAAGGATAGAAAGGATTGCCAAGATTAAGTTGACTTTGAAGAAGAGATGGCTATGCCCTTCGGAATCAGCCAGGATCAGACCATCACCTCACCCCTCACGAGTTAGTGACAGGGCGACACATGAAAATGCCCCCTACACTTCCATCTCAGAGGAAAGGTGATGCCCAGCGTGTAGCTAAAACATTAGATGATGAATTGCATAATTGTTTGACATTTATGACCTCTAGCATCTCTCTAATTTCAGTTCAAGTCAAGCGCCAGGGAGGGTCGGTCTCAGAACACAGAAGAAGACAATTCAACACTCACCCAGTACAACTTTTATCAGCACATAAATTATATGTTGGAGACCTAATATTGATAAAGAATTTTACTAGAAAGTGGCATGAGCCACGTTTTAATGGTCCCTTTTGCATTGAAAATATGACCCCTTCTATGTAAAAGTCCAAGGAAGACAAGTTTGGATTCGCTTAGGGGATGTAAAGGCCTATAAAGGTGAGGCCCGCCCTCCCACCATTGCTGATCCTGAAGCTAGACAAGAATTAGAAGTTCAGCGTGTGCAGACTCAATCGATGACGAAGAAGTACAATAAAGCAAATACTTGTGAATGATACCAATTTATCTTGGACTAAAATTCGGTGGACACTCCTTATAGATACTTTATCAGGAGTGCAGGGACTTGCTGAAAATTCTGGAAGGCCAAAAATGAACTTTAGAAACACATTGAAGCATCAAAGCTATGTCGAAATGTCAGTTCTTTATCAGAAATTGGAAACAAGATAAGTATCCAGATTCATTTCGTGGTGCATATCAGTTCTAAGCAGTTAAACACATGGTACTTACTGACAGTGATATCCATCGGCTTGTGCTTGCTGATTTTGTGTTTATACTTCAAGCTTATCCTTCTCTTTTCATGTTGATATTACCTCTTTTTTACAGGTTCCTAAGAATGGCCCAGTGATAAGAAGGCTCCTCATTGCAATAATCAAGCTGATTTTACAATTACAGTTGTAAAGAAATTTGATGATTGTATTAAAAATTAGAAATGTGGAAGCTGGCATGGTTCTAGGGAATAAACAAGTGCAACCAGCACCAGGATGGCGAAAAAGGTGGATACCTATGTTCCTGTGCATAATATATGCCTGTATGATTACTCTCTTTATCGTTCTGTTCCTCATCTTTCACAGTCTATACCGTGTTAGTACTTCCACTGAGGCAGAGGCCCCCTGTGGTTCTCCCCACTATGGGAACTGCATTTGATTTGCTTACATCCACTGAGGTAGAGGCCCCTAAGTTTCTTCCCACTGTGATAACTGCTTTTGACTTGCTTCATGAGTATTATACAACCTTTACATTTGGGAAACATAAGAGAAATGCAGAGGAAGATAATGAGGGCATAAATAACGATCTAGACAATGCAGCACACTTGGATAATAACATGTGGTATCAGCACATGACAGAAGTAGGGGAAAAGACATCTAAGTAGAGTTGCTATGTGTGAGCTCTCATACCCTATGTCATGAATGCAGTGCAAACATTTATCTCCAGAGAAGTTCCAGAAAACGATGCCAGATGCCTTGTTCGTCTTGCAACATGTATGACCAGAGGACAATTTCAAGGAAGTTGGGCCACGCTACGATGGAGATCGAAATTGTTGTTTCCATTCCAGGATGATTATATCAAGACTACACAGATGGAAAAGGAACCTGGATGGGAGAGCAAGATGCGTGCGTATCCTGCAGCAAGACAGGAAGAGGTAGTCATTGAAGACATGAAGAGAATGGATTGCTCTGATATAACAGAAACAGCTGGATCGCCTGAATGTTGGGAACAAACTCAAGTCTTGGTCTATGGACAAGTGAAGTCCAAGAAAGGATGGGAAGGAGGATTGATGTCCTGTGCAGCTCATCTACTGAAGTCAGAATATCTACACGAGGTACAGAGAGTGAACAATGGA
This sequence comes from Ambystoma mexicanum, assembly GCF_040938575.1. NCBI lineage: Eukaryota > Metazoa > Chordata > Amphibia > Caudata > Ambystomatidae > Ambystoma > Ambystoma mexicanum. Next base: position 567,753,107 of record NC_090923.1, on the reverse strand, counting down.
TGTTTGAAATCATTGGCTAAAGATGCCAAACCTGACATGGGTAGAAGATGAATCAGATCCAATGGTTGTGATCCCATTGGCGAATGCGACATTGTGCTTGCAAAGACATGGAAAGAATCATGTGGGAGACAACAAAGGCTGCAAAACTACAATTGACGTTTCCCGGATGGGAGCAGGGACAGCCAACCTGATGGATCAATTTTGGGCTATAGGGCCTAGGGCCTACACAGAGCTGCCCAAGGATTGGGGAGGAATGTGTTCTTTGATACTCATCCATGTTCCAGCATTAGTGATTCCTCAGAGAGACCTGAACATTGGAGAATTTCCAAAAGTAGATGCCCAGTTGTGAAAAAGAAGAGCGCTTGAATTTCTCAATCAAACCATAAGAGAGAATTACTTCTCAGCTAAGTCAATAGAAGCATATGAACAGAGGCTGTTCAGCAAGTCTGCTTCAATATTTACGACTATATTCATGCCTGTGAGCCAGATGATGGCCAATGCCAAGTGGTTGCAAATTACCTGATGGGAGCTTCTGCAGACGATCAACACCACCATAAAGGGATTCAATGTTATCAAGGAAAAGCTGAGGGCAAAACGACTAATGTCTCTACAGAACAGATATGTCCTTGACATGATCACAAGCGATGGAAGGAGGAGTTTAGCCCAAAATTGGGCCATCATGTTGCACATTTAAACCTTCTCACAATGATGAGAATGGAACCCCTTGACTGAGGCTATAACATTGCTAACGAACCTACATAACAAGATGGAAGATGAGACCAAGCACATTATAGATGACAGTTGTTTTGCTTCCATATTCTCATGGATTCCACAGTGGATGGCAAACATATTCAAGTTTCTTGAAGCAATATTGGTGATGGTGATGTTTGCTTCTGTGTGATCAGGATAATAATTGCTCAATGCAAGAAGACGGCAAAGAAGGCAGTAGGAATTAAGATCATGATCAATGTCGAATCAGGGTTTAGACGCAAAGAACTGACTGATGAAGAAGTCAGAAAATATATTGAGGCCAGCATTGTAGCACCTGAAGGAACAAATTTGCTGTATCCAAAAAATCATAAGAAGTATGTGGGACAATGGGTCTATTGTAATTCAAATGGACAGTGCAACTACATGACCTGGAGTGTGGATGAACATGTCATATCTTCCGGCACCTTGAGCGGAGTGATGATGATCTGCACTCCAAAGAAGCATTTCTTTCAAGAGAAAATATCAAGATGTGGAAACCATTGAAGAGGTGGTCGATGACTTGACCAGAGAGGGAATGTGGAGGAGCAGTTACATGCCTCTACTGGAAATCCCGCCCCCCTACCTCCTATATTTTGGAAACCTGAGATCATGCCATGCTTGACACCAGCAGTTGTGACCGTACCACAGCGAATATTCAAAAGAAGATATCCTCTGAGAAAACACTATCAAATGTATCCCCGAAGAGACAACAATCTGAGGGAGGAACTCCCTGAAGGAATATGAAGATGAGAAAAAGAAGAGCTGGTGATGTCACAAGAGATGAGCGTGATGCCTCGAGAATACTGGCTGAAGAAAATGCAAGGGTCTTACAGAAACTGATGATGAAGTTAGAAATCAAGTAAACTTTTATATGCAGAAAAGATTGCACATGTGCGAAGCACTGCAGAAAACACAAGACGTTCAATAACTAAACAGATGCTGTAATGCAAATAGACTAAGTGATCATAGAAACTGGCTATGGGTAGTGAATAGACTGCAGGCGAAGGCACCAATGTATACAAGCTGGACATCAGTGTCATAAATTTAGTAAGCCTGGACCCATGGAGAGGAAAGGCTGAGAACTGTGTTGCAGCAAGAATTAGCTGAGATCTTGGAAAAGAATGGCAAGGCTGTCTGGCCTGGTACCAAAGTTAAAGCAGCCAAGACTGGTTATCTATTCTTGAAGGCAGTAATCGTGTGAAGCTGAAACATCGCTTGTTAAGGTGTAAAGAAAGAATACCAAAGGTGCCAAGTTTTATTCATTTAAATCATTTAAATGCTGCAAAATGGACTAAATCATGGTCTCTTGTCACATGAGTCAAGGATCGAAATAGAGTTCAGCGTGGAGGTCTAGAACAACGATAGTGCATGCTCAAACTCCCTTATGCTCCCAGAGACAAGAATACTCTGCAAAGCCAAGTTCAAAGACAGTCTTCATGGCAGAAGGCATGGGTGATGGAGACATTGGGATAATTTGGTGGGGAGGCAAAGTCAAGTCCACCTCGTGGCACCTGGGTCTGAGCTTGCGTGCTGCTAAGGGAACTGAATGTTCCAGACATGGTACAAGCGTGCTAACTAATTATAGAGGGCCGTATAATGAAGGGCCTTATAGTTTGAAGAGCAATGATATATTGTGTAGTTAATAGTGTTGAAGATGACATGTTTTATCCACCTGACAGGAGACGTCCAATCACAAGTCCACCCCTTATAGAAACTATTCTTAGATGTTCCCCTTAACTCTATCACAATCCCTTGTAGGTTTTTCTCCTTTGCCACATAGTATGACATTGAATATCCCATTCTGTGCAGCTTCATTGGCTCCCAGTGAAGAATCGTAGTAAATTCAAGGTTCTCTGTATGATGCATTGTGTATTTTATAATAAGTGAGTCGAATATCTGCAATCAAAACTGACTGTGTGTATTCCTGCCAGGCAGCTGCGGTCTGCATCATCTAATTTATTGATAGTTCCCAGCTTCCGTAAGGCTCAGGTGGGGGGGGGGGTCCTTCTCTGTCCTTGCTCCTTCACTGTGGAACTCCATTCCCTTTCATCTTCTGGAGATTACTGACCTCCTCAGTTTTTGCAGGGCTCTCAAAACTCATTTATTTTGAGCTTTGTGATATTTTCCCTCTGTCGGACTTCCTGCTATTTGGCCTTTCTGGGTTTTTGTTTGCTTTAGCGCCGAGATGCCTTTGGGCCTTTGTTAGCGTGCTATAAATTCCAATTACACTACACTGCATTAGTAAATGTATGCACGTTGAACGCAAGTCGATACAAGCGGTAACATGACTATCAGTAAAAAAAGGCAAAATGAAGGCCATTCAAACACGTCCCACAACAAAGTTGAGTAGGTGGCAGGCAAGTGAATATCTGGTGGCACCTCGCCCACCGTGATCATAACTCATAGGTTGATATGCTGCCTTGCAGCATTCAACATAAGCATGTTTACTCCCTTTAAGTCCTCTTACCCTCTCCATACTTGCTCTAATCAGAATGATAAACTAATAGCATTTGAGGGCCAACATTAGCAATCTACGAAAAGGTTACTTCTCTTCTAGTATAGAAACAGGATACTTTTTATCAATAGCATCCGGGAAGGTATGCAGCCTGTAGTATTAATGGAGGACCGTATGTAAAAGGTACTTTTAACCCAGAATAGGCAGAGAATCACATTAGCTGCCTCAGAGAATGCAAAAGTGTAGCATGGATAGAGTAGACCAATTGTAAGGATGGAGAAAGCTACACATAGCATAGCATGGATAGTGGAGGCAAATTAGAAGCTACCAGGAAGGTGTCTCCATCTAGACAGACTGACATTAGAAGTGGGACATGGTTTTCAAATACTGTTGCCATTAGAGATCAAGGGAACAAGTGCCTGTGGAATGCAGTATATCAATGCTCACTATTATGGTGGAAGCAACCCTATAGCCAGTGAACCCACTAGTGAGGCTTTTATGAAGATCATACCATGAGAAGGAAATCACTCAAAAGTGCTGACAATTTTCAAAGGATTAGGGACTGGCAATTCTGAGAGGCTAGGCAATACAAGATTAAATGAGTGCCCAGGACCACACATTGCTTAAGGGGTGAAGCTGGGATTTGTGCCAACTCTGAAATTTCTGCATTTGAACATTTTCTTTTCCAGCTCTTACCATGTACTAAAACAATCTCATTTTTATAAAACTGACTTGCAAAGTACACCAATCACATTTCCAAACCTGACAATTTTTAAAATCAAGATATTACAGAAGGGTGTAACGCACAATTAGAATGATTCTAGCTTTATTCTCTCCATTATCAAGGGAAGTATATAAAAACCAGCATATCAATCGATGTGATTTAAGACATTTAATCTAGGTATGTCTTTTGCACTTTTAAGCTTTAAATAATTCCAAAACAATGGCTTGTGAAATTGTCATTTATAAACGTGCAGAAAAACCTTTGACTTTGACACAAAAAACGTTTTGCTTTTTGTATAAAACGATCAGAGCTTAAAAAAATGATTGCCCACAGCCTACAACATCTGGTCCACTCTATCCTGTCAACCACCCCTTCCACTCAAATGACCTACATAAGTAAAAAGATCAAGTAATGAGCTAAACGATGCCACCAGCATGCAAGAAGGCAAACCGCACAGAAGACAGCACAGTAATGCAAGAGATATTATATGATTTGACCAGGATCACTGTATTGTCTGCTGGCAAAGCCAGGATACAGGCATGAACACTTTGGTCCCAGAGTCTTGAATTTGGATACTTGTTCACCTCTTGGACTAATAGTTTATGCTCATCTTTGGAGGGGATTGCCTAGGTTTTAGAACGCCCCATCTGAACAAACTAATTTCTAGACCTTCACCATACGAATTACATGTTAGTTTTTATAGCAACCCATATCTGGTCCTGGAACATTGCTGATAATAGCACCTCCTATGCTGCAAAACCAAGTACATATGCAGGTATGCTTATAAACTGCAGACATAGGAAAGGTTCAGCCAGCCTGGCTGGAATGTGCTCTTCTAATCTTCCATATGAACACATATCTCTACAATGAGTGCTTAACACACTGAGCTAACTTTTGAACCATTGGGGCACTCAATTTATCAATATGGATTTCAACTTTGGCAACATAATACCCACAGGAAGGAAAGAATGCTACAGAAGTTGTGCCGCACAAACAGTGAATAAAGAAAGCATTACACGATTAATTGATCAAGGCAGAATGTATTTGTCAAAACAGACAGGCAATGGGTTTAGCGCATCAGCAGCATGTCATAAAATCTCCTGGCGTGTGCTATTTAAGTCTGGTGAACAATGGAATCTTACTTTAGACCAGGTAGCCTTTTTGTTGCGAGGCATCACACAGGGCACTGGTAAGTCTATAAACAAGTATTTATTTAAGTAAGAGGGGAATAAGACCCCCAACAACAACAAGGGCTCCCTACAGGGGCACAGAGAAAATCAACTGACAAATTTAGAACACTGAGATGCATTTCCAGCTGCATGACCTCATCGGAACTGGAGGTACTTAACATTCCATGCCCTCCAGCTTCACTATGTTGGGTGGCTCAGGCCACCCTGTTGGCACAACATCATAACACATCTCCTTTTCTTTTTAATAAACATCTTCTTCTCAATAAAATATTTCACAAATTACCTCTCTTCACCGTGGCAACCCTATTCATATTCCAAACCTGGCCACCGGCCACCCGCACAGCACCCTTCAACACAGCCACCACTCTTACTGAGTCGGAATATAACAACTCCCCCTTCCTTTTCACTACTCCTTTCTTTATTCTTACAAAATCGCCACATTCCACACGCAACTCCTTCCTACCTCTCCTCTTATTTTCCCGCATGACCCATTCACTCTTCTTCTTTTTGAGAGATCTTCTCACCTCGTCAACAACCACATCGGACTCTCTGCTTCTGCCCAACCAAGGCGGGCACGCCAAAGAATACGGCTTTCGACCTCTCATGAGTTCGAACGGACATAATCCGGTAGTAGCGTGGGGTGCAATACGTAACGCCCACATCCTATTCTGAATAGTTGCTAACTTGTCAAATCCACACTCTTCCCCCATACAAATGCTTTCCATCACACATCTGTTGAGTCTCTCAACAACCCCATTGGTTTCCGGATGGTACAAAGCTGTCCTCTTATGGCTCACACCACATTTTTCTAAATACTTGGGAAAACATCCACCAGTGAATTGCGTTCCATTGTCCGTGAGGATACTACCTGGAAGACCCTCACTCGCAAAAATTTCTTGCAACACTTTTACCATGCTTTCTCCCGTTATCTCCCTCACAATTCTAAAATCCGCCCACCTAGAGAATAGATCAGCCACTACTACCACAAATCTTCCCCGACCATATCCCAACTCAACAGGTCCTAGTATGTCCATGGCTATATCATTCCAAACTCTTGACGGAACTCCCACATCCACCAGGGGTTGCTTCTTAGCTTCTACCCCCCTACCACTTTGGAGACAAAATTGGCACTCACCCAACCGAACTTCGACCTCCCTGTCGATACCAGGCCACCAGTAATCCGTTCTCAACACTCCCTTGGTCTTCGCAATGCCTATATGACCATTATGCGCCAAATCTATAATCCTTCCCCGAATCCCTTTGGGAGCCACTGCCCTTTCCCATCTAAACAATATATCGTCAGCAACTGACAATTCATCTTTCACTTCCCAGAAGGGTTTTTCTTCCTCCAATAACGCCGCTTTGCTTGGCCAAACTGCGGACTCAACATATGATATCACCTTCCTCAATGTCACATCCTTTCCTATTTCCTCCAACCACTCTTCTTTGGATACGATACCCTCTGTACTTACAAACACCATTTCCATCTCATCGGTTTCTATTCCGTCCTGAGAATGAACTCTCACTCTCGACAAACTGTCCGCTAATATGTTTTCTTTCCCCGGGATTACTTCCATAACAAACCTGTGGGCCTGCAATCTGGTGACCCATCCAGCCACCCTACGAGATACTTTGTCCAGACCTTTAGTTTCAAAAATAACTTTCAAAGGCTTGTGATCTGTACGGATCACAAATTCCACCCCCCAGACAAAATTTCTAAACTTCTCTACCGCCCAGTAACATGCAAGGGCCTCCTTTTCTAGGACCGAATAGCGCACTTCCGCACCTTTCAACCCCCGCGAAGCATGAGCTATTATTACTTCTGATCCATCACCTTGTTTCTGTGCTAGGACAGCACCCAGGCCGCCCTCACTTGCATCCACCGTAATAATAGTCAACTTCCTGGTATCAAAACATCCTAACGGTCTTGCCATATCAATTTCTTCCTTGATTCTGGCAAACTCTACGTCACATTCATGACTCCATACAAAGTCCGCACCTTTCCTCAATATTTTTCTCATCTCCACGACCTTCGCAGCATAGTTCTCCACGAACTTTTGGTAAAACTCTGCCATACCTAAAAATGAACGCAGTTCACTCTTGGTCGTTGGTCTCTCGATCTCTTTTATGGAGTTTATAATGCTCTCCTTGGGCTTCACCCCTTCACATGATACCTCATGACCCAGGTAATCTACCTTGGGTACTGCAAATTTGCATTTCCCTTCCCTCAAAGTGATACCTCTCTCCTCAAATATCTTTAGGACCGCATACAAACTTCTGTCATGCTCCTCCAACGTCTCACCGCATATCAGCACATCATCCTGAAAACAGAACACACCCGCTACACATCCAACCAGCCGATCCATAATTTTCTGAAATACTGATGAAGCTGATGCCAACCCGAACGGCATTCTTATAAATTGAAATACACCCTCATGCGTTATGAAAGCTGTAACTTTCCTACAATCTTCTGTCAGCTCGACCTGATGGTATGCCGACGCCATATCGAGTTTTGAAAATATTTTCCCTTTGCCTACCATAGTTAACATCTCACCCATGTTAGGCAAAGGATGCCTGTCAACCATGATGCACTTATTGAGCTCCCGCATGTCTATGCACAACCTCAAATCACCTGAACTCTTCTTTACCACAACGACTGGCGATACCCATTCCACACCTCCTGCTCTCTCAATCACACCCATTTGTAACAACTTCTTGAGCTCATCCTTTACCCCTTCCCTCAAGGCGAATGGTACCGACCTAAGCTTCGCCGCGACGGGCAAACTCCCCTTTTTTAAGACAATCTGGTGTTGAAACCCCTTCACTTTCCCCAAACTTTCCTCGAAAACTCCTTTATGTTTCAACACATACTTGCTTGATCCTGTGCATGACCCTGACACTTGGAGCACCTGTTCAGGATGATTGGGGTCCAAACGGATGCCTAAACTCTTCTGTTCTCTCCATCCTAATAGAGACTGCCCCTTTCTAGTGACATACACCTTACCCTTACAACTCCTTCCCTTGAACTTAAACTCACTCCACTCATAACCCAGTAGATCAATTCTGTCTTGATTGTATCCGCCGGGACATATATCCGGACGAATTAAACGGCTTACCGTTCCACACATCCCCCTCTCAAACACATTTTTAGATACCAAAGTTATTTTCGAGCCTGAATCTGCCATCATGAACATATCGCAACCGTTCACATTCACTGTCGCATACGGTCGCTCGCAGTCATCTTGATCACCATCCAGCACAACATTAATAGTATTGACGATGACATTTGGCACAGGAAGCATCACTTCTTCATCCGATGATCTGCCGTCATCTTCTTCATTTACATATAGTACTTTTCTTTGACTTTATTGTCCAAACTGGAAGTTTTTACAACAATTTGCAAAATTACCTCTCCTCTTGCACTTTGCGCATGTGGCCTTACGCCCTGGACATACGACAGATGAAGCAAAGTGCGTTCCACTAGCACATCGAAAGCACAGTCCCTCCTCTCTTTTCTCAGATTTCTGAACTGTTTCTTGGTTTTTCTTCTCCTCACCCCCAATTTTATTCGATTGCTTGTTTCTTCCTCGCCTTTTGCTTTTGTTTTCTCCTACATTCAAAACTTCACTTTTGCTTTCCTTATTGTCATTAGCTTCACCTTTTGACAGTTTGGCAACACACGCTAATGAGTGTTCGACCCGCTTTGCCAAATCCAACACCTCATCCAGATTGGGGTCATCTTTCAGCCACAACTCTTCGCGTATTTTATTTGACCTGCAGTGTGTCATGAACTGGTCCCGAATATGTTCATCAAATGTCCCTTGAAACTTGCACGTCAATGCTAAATGACGCAGGGCCGTCACATACTCCTCGACAGATTCACCCTGTGCCTGCATCCTCATGCGGAAGTGATATCGTTCCAGTACGGTACTGGTTTTGGGGTTAAAATGCTTGTCCAACTTTACCAAAGCCACATCAAACTCATTCCCAGCATCACCTTCGCTGCCTTCTCCCGTTGGTTGTGGCAGAGTCTCATAGATTCTTTGGCCTTCATATCCCAAGAAATGCAACAATAGTGCCAACTTCCTCTCGCTAGAATATGACGTTCCGCCAGCAGCTTTTAAATAATGCGCATATCCCTTGTGCCACTGAGCCCACGGTATCTTCGCAGGTCCTGGTATCGGCATAAAAATCGGTGGCCCAGCTGTCCCTGGCAATCCTGCCATGTTGTGTTCTCAACGCTCAGAGGACGTAACCGAACCACCTTATGCCTCGCTGCTAGCGCTTCTCTTGTGTTTAGCTGTCACCACTTCGCCTTTCGCCACCTCCACACTCAGTAATATTCCTGTCTTCGATGCGGCAGTGTCTGGTTCTATCACTTTTGGTCTTTCTATTGAAGCTATACAAAATTATATCTTTCATGCGCCAATGCTCCTAATGCTTTGTTGAATGCGCTTATACTTGACACTGCGTGGTAGTATTCTCTGGCTAATCCACGTAGAGCTTCTACTACACGCTGCTGGGTAATCTGCTCAGGCTCATCCACACTGGGTGTCGAATACGCTTATACTTGACGCTGCGTGGTAATATCCTCTGACTAATCCACGCAGAGCTTTTACTACACGCTGCTGGGTAATCCGCTTAGGTTCATCCACGCCGCGCCTCGGGAAAACGCTGCGTGTGAAATTCCCTTGACGTCGCCGATGCTCTTCGCGACGCTGCGTATAAATCCTCCTCGGCTCCCCCACACCGCGTCTCCCTCAACGCTGCGCGGCAATCTCCCTGTTTCAACGAAGTCTCTCGCCTTCCATTTGGCGTCCGTGCACAGCTTGAATGCGCTTATACAACGCCGAGCCTTGACACACACGCGGCAGCGCACTTACTTGTTGTATAAATGCCGATGAATTTTTGGTGGCCCCTCGACGCTAGGACCAAAGCGGAGCAGCCAGCGCACCATGTATCTTCAGTTCGGCCCTTAACTGCCACTACAACGCTGGGGAGGACAGCGGAGTGGCAGTACCTTCAGTAATGTTGCTGGGGGTCTTCACCGCATCCCATCCTCGTCGCCATTGTTGCGAGGCATCACACAGGGCACTGGTAAGTCTATAAACAAGTATTTATTTAAGTAAGAGGGGAATAAGACCCCCAACAACAACAAGGGCTCCCTACAGGGACACAGAGAAAATCAACTGACAAATTTAGAACACTGAGATGCATTTCCAGCTGCATGACCTCATCGGAACTGGAGGTACTTAACATTCCATGCCCTCCAGCTTCACTATGTTGGGTGGCTCAGGCCACCCTGTTGGCACAACATCATAACACTTTTGTTGGCCCCCTCCAAGGTGGGGGCCCTGGGCAAGTGCCCCTTTTTCCCTCCATAAAAACGTCTCTGAGTACCCCTTTTCCATGTCAGTTATAGCAGCAAGGAGCCCAGATGGCAACATGACGGTAGGCCAAAGAAAACAGAACAAACACGTAGAGAGCTGAGTGATGGGGACTAGGGTGCGGAGAGCCCCACTTGCTAAATTACTAATTCCTGAGGGGAAGAACGGACAACAGGGGGAGGAGCTGACAGTAGTCAGAGTAATGCACCCATCATGGAGCTTGGCACTGCGGAGTTGACTGCCGATATGCTCTACAACTTTTGATCTCGTCTCATGTTTTCAATGGAACAGGAGGCTCCTTATGATTGAATCCACACTTAATATGGTTGGAGCGTGTTCTTCAGCTGAAGCTCCAGTGCCCCACATCTTTGAGCCATAAAGCCCATGGCAATACATAGAGCAGTCGGGCCACTTTTGAAAGAGACAAAGGACTATGATACAACCCTGGGAGATGCGTATAACAAGGACACGACTGTACTCCTCACTGTGACTCTGGGTCAAGCTACACTTTTGACTGGGAGGTGTTGGGATGTGGATCGGAGGAGATATTGCAGAGCGGTGTAGAAGGATGCACTTTCCTTATTCTCTACAACCCTCATCGGCGACAAAATCTGAGGAGCTTTTGACAATAGAAGAAACATTGCCTGCCTGCACTGCTTTGATTTTTCATGAACCCAGTAACACCGGAAATCTTCAATAAAAGATGACAACGGAATAAAATGGAACTTTTGACAGAGTGAAAACCCTGGGGGGGGTGATCGCTTCAGAGACATTCTGACTTGGCAGCACCGCGTGCCTGTGGCAGCAGGCAAAACTAAGTCTTTGTATAGTGGGATTCCGCCAGCATAACAAACAAGTAGCTGGGCTGCTTTTGAAGGCAGATGGGCTGCAATTTGCTCCACAGCCTCTTTATAAATGGATGGTGCATCATCACACACAATGCTGTAAAATACTACATACACACTTTTGTTTTCGTGGAAACAGCAGGCTAAGATCACAGAGTTTGAGTATGTTTGTCAATGTATATGCTTTACAATTGCTTCCAATAAAAAATAAATAATAATTGCCATAATGTTTCTGTCAAATTTGAATCCAGTCAGTTTGTATGTATATGTTTTTATTTAGCAAAAAGGAGGGGGTTTTAAAGTATGTCTTATATTTATGGCACATGTTTGTCTCAAGTAGCTAAACTAGTAGTGTTTTCCTTCTCTGTCTTAGGGTTAGTCCCCCTCATTCTCATTATCATTATTGGTGTTAATATTTATTTATTATTATTTGTAGTAATAACAGTAGTAGTAGTGGTGGTGGTAGTGCTAGTAAAAAAAATGCATTTTTGGACATACGGTCCATTAAACATATTTTCAAATCATGATAACACAACATTAGCTGCCTTATTACCTGACATACAAAATAAGGCAAGATCCTCAATATCATTTTAAAAGTAAAAAATCAGTAAACTTAGAATTGTAATCAATGAAGGAGTTGAATAGATTGAAATTGTTTTACCTGGGCCAGGAGGGCCGTTCAAGGGCAACACGCTTGTCTTAGAAACAAGATAACATAGAGCAATACAGGCTCGAATCCTGGTCCCGTGCTGAGAAACTGGTCTCTGGGGTATTCATTGTGTTATTGAGCATGGTATTGAGCATGGAAACTGCTCTCTTGAAAACCCGTGAAGACTTGCCCTCCAATCTTGACTCTAATCTCCCATCTATCCTCATTCTCCTTGATCTATCCTCTGCTTTTGACATGATCAACCATGCCATCCTGCTCAATTGTCTCCGGGACAACCTTGATATTACTGATCAGGCCCGGGCCTGGTTGACCTCCTTTCTCACTGACCAACCCTCTCAGGTTCAACTGGGGTCTTTCCTCTCTTCTATCCCTCTCTCTATGTGTGGTTTTCCCCAGGTGTCTAACCTCTCTCCCTGGCTCTTCAACTACTACCTGGCACCTCTTGCCCACCGCATCGATACTTTCTGCTCCAATTTTCAGTGTTATGCGGATGACACTCACCTCTCATCCAGGCTCCCGTCAGCCACCTCTGCTTCTTCTCTCATACCAGACTGTCTAGCCACAATTCAGGAATGGTGTGCCACCAATGATCTCTGCCTTAATTCCAGTAAGACTGAGATTAATGCCAGTAAGACTGAGACCCTCTTCATTGGGACACCAGCTACCTCCTTTCCTCTCTCTCTCTCTCTGGCCATCCACTCTGGGCCTTCCTCCTGCTCCTTCCAGTGAGGCTAAGAACCTTGGTGTCATCTTTGACTCCACCCTCTCCTTCTCTCCTCGCATCGCTGACATCTCTAGGAAGTTAAACTGTAAGCAGCACCTCCTCCTCGCTATTCTTCCTTTTCTCACTTTCCCCCAGAAGCTCACTGTCTCCAGAGCTCTGGTCCTCTCTAGGCTGGACTATTGCAACAGCCACATTCTAAATCTTCCTGCCTCTACTCTTTGACCTTTACAACTTATCCAGAACAGGACTGCAAAACTTGTCCTTGACCTAAAGCTCGGGGAGCGTATCTCTCCACCTCTGAAATCTCTTCACTGGCTCCCCATGGCTGCAAGGATCAACTTCAAGACCCTCTGCATTGTCTGCAAGGCTTTCTGGGGCCTGGGACCGCTCTACCTCCAACTTTCTCTGCCAAAACATCTTCCTTCTCGAGCTCTCCACTCATCCACCTCCAACTCTCTGACGGTCAGATGCTTCTCCAAGCAGATAGTTGGGGGCCGATATAGCTCCTTTTTTTCCACCTTTTGTTTCCCCCTCATTGTCTTGCCGCACCTAGGAACAATTGTGTACAGGCGTGTTATAAATTCCACATCATATCATTTCATCAAAGGTTAATTAAGCTTACCTGTTCTTATATTATCCTGCCCAATGACTACTATCTTCCAATTAAATTAATCAATTCAGAAAGTAGTTTATACAGTAAGAAACTATACAAAAATCATTTGCAAACCTTCACGAACGTGATTAACCGATCAATTATATAATGTACAGCTAGTTTTTCATATTTTTATAGATAACATGTTTTATGCATCATGTCTTATTACATCGAATCTGGGAACTGTTGCATGCCAGAGGGCCCACTCGTATCTGAAATGTACTCAATATGGTTAAACTAAAGGAGAATATCACCTGATGACCATGTTGTAACTGAGTGCAGAAAGAGTGTGCGGTGGGCTTCGTGATGAATAGCCCTTATGCCCAGCTCATTACATAGGGGGGTATAAGGAGATCCCCTTGGAAGCTGCAGCAGTCTCTTTTGGAACCCTTTCTTTGCGTGTAGTTATGGATTTGGAGGAGGTTACGTGTGAGGGATCACTGCTATAAGTGTACAGTTGGATACACTTGGCCTTTCTAAATGTCCAGTGCCAGGGCAAGGCTGCCCTACTCTTCTGGCACATGATCAATTCACTCGTACTAGATTGTCTGTTCTACTCAGTAAATCAAGTAATCACAGGCAAAGATCCATACTTTTCACAGTGTAATTTAACCTCTAGAAAGTTCTTGTTGATGAAGGCCACGAACTTTGCTTTCGCAGCATTTGACTGAAGTGTTCCTTCACGTAATGGTGTGGGTGACCATTGTAACCCCCATGTCTACTGCGTGTATTTTATAGTTTGAGTGAAGACATTTGCAGTTTCTTGGAAATTAAGTGACAGAGGTTGTGATTAATATGTTTGTGTGTGAGTGCATGTGTGTGTGTGCGCACACCTGCATGTGTGTCACGAGAGCGAGGTGTATAGTGCTGACCATCAGTCAAAACAAAGCAGTGGAAGGATCCACATAGTAGTTCAGGGGGCTAATATCTATCATTATAATTATAATAATTATTATTAGCGTATTTATTGCGTGCAGACTTAGCTTTGGGGAGCAGTGGTGCGCTTTTAACAGCATTCAAGCTTCTGCACCTAGACAGGAAACAGGAAGTGAGATGAAAGTGCATTGCTTTCAGTCACGAGAAATCTTAGTCCAATATCAAGAGTGTTGTGCTATTTAAGGCTGTCCTAGTCAGCGATTCCAGAAAGCAGACATATTTAAGACAATAGGCGTGTATACAGCACTCCTGTTATTTCTCTCTGCTAACATAAACTGACATGGCTCATGGATTATTGTTCCATTAAAGGTATCTCCCCATCATTTCTGGCAGAAGGGTGACGAGGGGATACACTGAAATGTGTAGTTAAGAATTCTAAACTGGTGCACATGAATGATTAGGTACTGGGTGGGGACACGTGATCTAAGATCCAGTCCCAGAGGTCTGGCATATTCATTTCTGAATGTGGACTTGTTTAATCAGTTCATTTAGGCAGGTCAGGCATCGAAGAGCTGTAACGCTTTGATGATAAAGCAATAAGGACAAGCAAGTACATTGATATATGTTAGAAAGTCATCAATAGGACTAACCAATAGACTACAGCGCCTAGAAAGCAGCAAACAAATGTATTTGGTGAACATGTGGAAGATGTAGAAGTAAGCTGCAAAGGGGGTAAACAATTATACATCTACAGGTGTGTTTGATTATTACTAGCTGTGAGGAATCAACGTTCAGCACACCAGTGGTCCAGGGATAAACTCCTAGCTTCTTCAATGGGCTTGAGTCGTCCTTTATGGCGGGTTGCCCAAAGCTGGGTAGTGTGTTTCAGACAGCTACCTTGTCCTTGGTTTTGGGTTTAGAGACTCTCTGGCACATCCCACCTAGGAAGCTTGCCGCAGAGCCTAGCACAGCGTGCTGTGTGCTGGCTCAGTACTGGTTCTGGAGCTTGCTTCCCTCTTGGTGTTCCTGGCCTTCCTTCACTGGCGGAAGATCTAAGGCAGACTGTACCTTCAGCCAGGGTCCAATAATGAGTTCTTCTTGCTACTCCTTGTGAAGTCTTCAGATGATCTGCCAAAAAAGGGGCTTGGCCCTCTTTTAAAGCCAAATGGACCAGAGGGATTGGCACAGGCTAATCCTACCTTAATTAACCAATCCTGGGTCCCCACCAACAATGTCCTGTATGCGTGAGGTCATAACCAGCCTGCTTTGCAACAGAAAAGGTAAAGGGGTGAAAACATGTAATTCTAAGTCCCACCCATCTTCCTCTCTGTTATCGATCCAAGGGTCTGGTCTCTCTGGTTAATGTAGCTCTCTGCGGTTCCTGATTCAGATCTCCCCTGAAACTGTGGTGAGCCAAGACTCTCTGGCTCTTCCAAACCACATACTCATACTATGGGGTCCACACGTTTGGGGGGGCTACTGTTCACACGCAGTTCCAGACATGATAATTCACTGTCAATGGAAACTGAGGGCGGGAGCTGGCTTCAGGTTGACACAGTTGAATATGAAATGCTGTTGGAGTTTCCTGTCTCCTTTGTTAGCCTGTGCAGCCAGGCCTCATGTGGCCCTGTTTGAATTACCTTATGAATGGTATGTGAATCACTGCCACCAGTTGCAGGGGCCAACAAAAAGACATTGAGGAGCCGTGGATCAATTGTTACTAAATCAGACTGGCCATGGCAGGGGGAAGGTTTGGTCCTCCCACTTCTGGAGATGCATTGTGTACTCCTCCTGTCATATCCCGACAAAATTTAACAGGGGGACTGTGCCTGCATGCTGTGTCCACCCAGAGTACATGGGTCTATGCGTATTTTGTGCAGTGAGCGTATGAAAATGTGTGTGGATTAGCCCCACACATTTTCCGGTGGTTGAATATACATCACTCAATTCCATTTGAACATTTCAAAAAATCCCAGGCAAGCGCACATCCACCCTGCAGATGGTCAACTTCCTCACACTAGCATAGTTACATTACATCTTTTGCAAGCAGGATGTCCCTTTTCATCCACAGCCAAAACAGTCAGGTGCCAGTTCCACACAAACCCCATTGTCTCGCCACTCCCACAAGCAAAAGCGCCTGCTGTTTAAGGGAATGTGCACTGCACTGCAAATTCCAACTTCTTCCTACACTCTTATTTTAAAACGAAGCCACTCAGGAATGGTTTCATTTTAAAAATAAAAGTATAGGAACGGTAAAACTTAATTAAAAAAGTAGAGGAGCACCGCTCCCGCCCACTTCGACCACTGCTGGTGGAGGCACTGTGCAAAGTTAGTTACAGGCCCTCAGGGTTTTAAACTTGCAAATAAAGGATAAACAACTTGCAAACAGTGTGGTCCTTGCAAAGTGCTTCAAAGTGAATGCCAAAACAGCCCTTCTCTGTAGGCTGTGTGCTCTTCGCTGAAGAAATGATAAGTAATTTATAACGCGCCTCTACACAAGTGTTTCTAAGCGCGACAAGACAAGGGGAGGACAGAAGGAGGACAAAACAACAATCTTACTAGCCAGGCTAAAGTCGAGGGTACACACAGGTCGACAGAGTACACCCACAGTTATCAGAGGGTGGACTCAGTCCACCCCCAGCTAACATGTGAAACTGCGAAACATTGAATATATTAATTTAATCGTCAGGTTTGTAGGCCAGACACTTCAGCACTGCACTATATAACCTGATGCAAAATAACCAACAACTAAAGGTGAAATGCCCCATTTCGGTACTGCATGTTCCAGGGGAAACCTTTGTGTTGGTTCTTGGAGTTTGAAACATGCACACCTTTTAACGTTTTCAAGAACACTATTAGAAGAAAATTTCCTCTCCTGGTTTTGTGTGTATGTTGATTTTATGAAAGGCAAATTCCATGCAACCTATGCAATGTGGGTGGTTATGCAAAACAAATGTAATGAAATGTGCAAATTTCACCTTGATATGCTAATTTCTGGTGACGTCACATCCCATTGCGTTTGTTGATGAGTCACGCCACTTTTATTTTCCGGACTTGACCCCGCTTACTAGGCCTTTTGTCAATCAGATCGTGCAAGTACGGTGAAGAGGGAGGGGAGAAGTGCCAGGGGGGGAGAAAGGGAGAAGTGCAGGTAACTCAATAAGTGCTGCCAGAGGGTGGCTCATAAGTGCAGAGAGACAAGGGACAGTAGGTTTGCAAATACAGACCCTGGGGGCAGTGCGAGGGCATCTGAACAAACAGTTGCCCTTGCAATGTCTGCAAGTATTAAAATGTCCAAGAATGTGTCCTGTGATATAAAGAAACAGTTCCTTTTCACGAAGCAGGTACAGGTATCTAACCTGTCTGTATCCCCTCTGTAACCTGCCAGAGTGTTAAGATGACACACTAAAAGAGAAGGACAACTCTTCTTGCAGCATTCTTCAGTTTCCCTTAGAGGATCTCAGTGAACTAAGCAGTCCCATAACCCTTGTTGCCAGATTATTGCTGAAGTGCTATGCACATTAGTTTGCTTATTCTGTTACACAGGGCATCAACCTGTACTTAGCAAATCACTGCCAACGTAGGTCTAGTTTAACTAGGAAAGGTTATTTCTTTCACATATAATGTAATTAAAATCAACGTAACATTGTTATAGGAAATTTGCAGATGTTCACAGTAGATTAAATAGTAGGATGCATTTTCTGTGTCCCCTTTTGGGCATCCAATCTGCACGTATGAATATATAGGTATTTAAATAGTGCACACCTAGGTGGATAGAACAGATAGTTGTACAAGAAGGGTGTACAGAACGTACAGGAAATGGCAGTGCATGTAACAGAGGAAACATATTGGAATCATTAATCTATTGACTACAAAATTGATGACTGAACATAATAGGGGTAACGATATGAGGAAAGAGATGAACTGACATGTGAAAAGGTCTTCTTTACTCTTTAATAAAAAAGCGCATGGGTGGTCTCTTGAAAACCTATGCACTGATCTGCTTCCACTCTCACGCTGCTCTCCTGGCTCTGGCAGCCTTATTGCCTGTAGTGGGGATATGTCCTAGCCCCATTGTTTCTCCCTTCTTTGTCACCAGTATAAACACGATGCTGGCATGGCGTTGAGTTCCGTGTAGGGGGGTATTCAGATGAGCTGGAGAGATCAAGAATCCCACCTGCCAGCTGCTGGACGGCAGTATTCGTAATCCGGAATCCTTGAATATATAGCAGTGGGAGACATTGGTAGGATCTATGTTCCATTCTCGTGATCTTTGACCTTAACCAGCATGTTACGCAGATGCCACAATATCCCTTCCAGCTGTGGATCCTATGAAGTCGTGTTGAACTGTCTGACAGGCATTCGCCCCTTGAAGGTCTCCCTCTCTCCACTCTCTGTGCCTCGTGCAACACTAAATTGGATTCACGGCTCTGGCTTCTATTTTTTCCTAGTTGCAAAATGGAGGGTGCTTGAATCTACTGGGCACATCACCTAACTGCCGACTTCTAATACTTTTCCCCAGAAGTCATTTACTTCCAACATGGGTGCAAGTATTTAGACTTCCAAACATTGGAGTGACAGATAAAGACATAGCATGTTTTGTCTCCAAAGGGTTAACTGAGGTACCATGTAATGGGAGGGAGATGATTATGATACGGATTGAGGACGAGCGTTGAGACGGGGTTTCAGCAGACCTATGTTCGGAAGGAAGGGGCGAGATGATTGTGTTGCTCGTATAATACTTGGGTAATAAATACGTTGTTCAAGTTGTCACATGACAGTTGACATGGAATGATGGGCAATTATGTGTAGACCGGCTTGAGGAATATTTGAATGCCCCGAATCAACGCCCTGCAAAGAGCATTATATAGATTTTCTATATGAGCAAGCTTGAGGGTGGCTTTTTGACTCTACAATTGGGAAATGCACATGTGGTTTCAAGGTGATAGCAGTGCTTGGTTTCAAGGTGAGATTTGGGGTACAACGAGATGTTGTTGGAGGAATGAGTGTGGGTTAATTAAAGGGGAAGATCTTATAGCAAGTCATGAGGAGAGAGAATGACAAAAGTGGTACGGAAGGAGAGTCTGGGATCAAGGTATTGTAGAGCGGAGTTATATTCTTTTGAGGGGAGTTTGCTGTTAGTTCTGAAGCAGAGGTTGTGATAATACGTTGGGAGCTGGAAGGGCAATAGAATGACACCTGCATGTGATTGGATGGTTGGAGCTAGTCAGGCAGACAGAGTCAGGGAGGATGCCTATGATGCCACTGAATAAGACCAGTCCTCCGATGTGCAGAGGAGCAATGGGTTCAGTAAAGTAAGCTGCCCCAATTTCTTACTGTGAGGTTCTTTTTTTTGTTTTTGTTTTTGTTTTTGTTTTATTGGTCGAACACATTTTCAACCTTTAACATGTAGAAAAAAAAGAAATGATTCCAATTTCCGAATTTCAAATTTCTAAGTTCATCATGAGGCCCCATAGTCCCCTTTTAAAACATCTTCCCGAGATTCTCTATCTTCAGAAGTTTACTCCTTGTACTCCAAGAGAGATACACAGATTTGTTGTATACATTTTAAGGCATTCAAAGTCTGTCCAAGCTTGTCAACCGTCATTAGATGTTCCCACCATTCGTTCTCAACTGTAGCATCCAATGGCGCCGATGAATTATTCAGGGAAATGCTCCTTATTTTTTGGAATCTTAGACAGGAGAGTGCCATGTGCCTCATGGTTTCTAAGATTTTTGATTTCCTACAAAAATGGCAGCCTGCCTCTTGGATAGTGAGCTGTTTTGTTAAGTACTGCATTTCTCTTGACGGCAGCAAATTGAATCTGCAGCGCATCAATAGATTCCTATATCGGGATGATGGAAATCTTGTAAGATACGGAGGGGGATGATTTAGTTGCTTCTTTTCCCATATAATGTTATGACAGTAGATATTTTGCGCTTTATGTGTGTCTGTTTCGATCCAGTCCTTCTCGCGTAGCAGTTTATTAACCTTTTCCAGGTTTTCTTTCAGTGTCTCTATTAGGATTCTGTTTTGTTCTAATAGCTTTTTACATTTCTGTTTCCAGTTACAGAAAATTTTCTCTGGCTTGTTGTTTCCTTGATTTGTCAATATCTCAAATGAGATAGGTGGTACATCCAAAAGACATTTTCGATAAAGGGAGATGGTTTTCCATAAGACAGTCGAGGCCATGGACTGTAACCTAAAATCATGTCTGATTGTTTCGACTTTTAGGCAATTAGGTAGTCTTAGAATTTTCCGCCAGAAATAGGCCTCCAGTTTCCCCGATTCTGCCCATGACAAGTTGAGACAAGACTCAGCACAGTGGGTCAAAATAGGTACAACCTTTTGCTTATACAAGAAGATGACCGGTAGCATGGAGTAAGTGCAATATCTCCGGTGGAGAGCTCTCCCTGATTTGTTAGTTTTTCAAGTCATTCTCTGATGAAATTAATTTGGGCCCGTTCATTTATATTTTTATTGATTTTGACACCAAAATACATTATAGTGTCCACTACTTTCAGCTCCTATTGTTCAATTCTCCATGTGAAGACATTCTTGTTCTTCCTTGCCCCTAGCGCAGATTGCATAACCAAAATCATTGACTTGTCAGCATTGATTTTCATTCCGTTTGTATCTAGGTAAGCCTTAAATTCCGCTATTCGGCGCTGGAGTCCTATTGCGGTTAGGTCGATAAAGACAATATCGTCCATGTAGAGAATCCAGGGGAGCTCTGTCCCTTCGAGCTTTGGTGGAAAAGCTCTATTTGTTTTCTGGGATTCTTTCATATCCGCCAAATAGAGAATGAACAGAAAGGGGGCAGGCGCACAGCCCTGTTTGGTGCCTTATGACGCCAGATTTTTCTCCTTTGTGTCACCCCTCTTCGAGACAATTATTCGAATGGAGGTATCTGAATACTGTGCTTTTATCGCCCCCAAGAGATCTCCAGGGCAGTGCCATTTGTCAAGTTTAGCCCATAGTTGTTCTCTGCTAACAGCATCAAAGGTCTGTTCAAGGTCCATGAATCCCAGGTAGATGTTTCCTTTTGTTTTGAGGGCTCGCAATTTTAAGAGATTTAGTAGAAAAAGTTTCAGCGAGGTACCTACTCCCATTAGGAAAGCAGTCTGATGCTTGTCCAAGATTTCTTCTTTAATAGCCCATTTTTTCAGATCGCATAGTAAGATTGATGTAAAGATCTTACCTATTGAATCTAAGAGGGTAATAGACCTGTAAATCCTCAGGTTTGTCCGGTCACCTTTCTTAAAGATTGGAACTATCAAGGCTTCCTTCCATGATTGTGGGATAGTTCTGGATTTCAAGATCTGTTGGAACAAAGGCTGATGAAATCAGCCCATGCCTCCCCATTTTCTTTCAGCTTATAATTTGAGATGCCGTCTGGGCTGGCCGCTCTAGAAGAGGTCAGATGTTTAATTCGGTATAGTATATCATCTCTGTCTATCACAATTAGCCATGGAGAGTCTGTGCTCTTTTTTTTATTTGCATTTTTCAAACATATATGTCGGGACACAACATTGTCCCCTACAAGAACCCGTCTCTCTCCCCAAACCTCTCCCTCCCACCGGTATTAACGTCTTTGCATTGTCCCGCCACCCACTGGTGCGTTTTCTTAGCCTGTGAACATGTCTAGAATACGGATATTGTGGGGGCACCATTGCAGCATGTAATCACTTTGCAGGTAGTCTATAGCCTTCCCCCAATCAGTGGCAAAACACTGTCTGTCTCCTTGAATATTGTATGTGATCCTTTCCATTGCTACAAATGTCCAGATCCTGTGTAGCGTGGTTGTAGGGGACTTTTGTTTCCATTTTTGTGCAATGGCCAACCACGCTGCAATGAGGAAGCCCATAAAGTTTCGTTTTTGTGTCCTTGTGAGGGTTTTGTCTCTGGGGGCCCACATGCCACACATCCATACTTCTTCTCCTAGGTTTGCTGTGTCTTTGAAGATTTCCTGCATTTGTGCTTTCACTTCCCCCAAGGAATGGTTGCAGTTCCTTGCAGTCCCACCATATGTGTCTCCAATCTCCCAAGGAATCGCACCCCCTCCAGCATTTCCCTTGAGTTGTCGGGAAAATTTTGTGGATTCTCTCCGGCGTGTAGTGCCATTGTATCATCACTTTGATCCAGGGTTCCCTCGTTTGTATCGCCCTTGTCCATTTCGGGATTATTTGCCAGGTGTATGTCCATTGGTCCCTCGTAATTTGTTTCCCCAGGGTTTTTCCCCACTTTTTCATGTACTGCCATGTGATGTTTTCTTCTTGGGCATTTAGGAATTTGTAGAGAGAAGAGACAAATTTCTTTTCACCCGTTTGGGTCAATATATATGTCTCGAATGGATTGAGGTCCCTTGTCAGTGCCTTTGTTATTCTTGGCGTAGTGAGCCAGTGATGGAGCTGCTAGTACTGGTGTCTGTCCCTGTCCGTGAGGCCCAGCAATTCCCGGCATTCTTTGAAGGTCCTGATCTGATGTCCCTCCATCATATCTCTCACTTTAGTACAGTCTGCTTCGCACCATTTTTGAAACAATCCTTTTACCATTCCTGGGGGGAAGTCTGGGTTGTCGAAGATTGGTATAAACGGAGCTGGATCTATTGTGAGGATTTCCTTCTTGGTTGCTCTGTTCCATACTTCCATCGTGGTACTCATGACTTCGCTTAGTTTGATGTTATGGTGTTGATGTTCTGGTCCCCTCCATAGTAGGTGGCGCAGATTTGATCTTGTGACTGCTCTATCTTGGGCCTCCCACCATTTCTCTGAATTGCCCATGATCCATTCCTGTATGACCCATAGTTGTGCCGCCTCATAGTACTTTTTAATGTGGGGGAGTGCCATACCTCCATCTGGTTTGTGTGCTGTGAGCACCTGTTGTGACAATCTCAGTATTTTATTTTGCCAAATGTATTTGGTGATTGTTTTGGTGAGTGTCTTAAAAAATGCCGGCGGAATCCGGATGGGTAGGGCTTGAAAATGGTATAGCAGTCTGGGTATGATCGTCATTTTGATGACTGTTATTCTGCCCCACCAAGAGATTGAGAGCGGATTCCACCTGTTTAAGTCGCTTTTTACTTCTTCTAATAGTTTGGGGTAATTTCCTTTGTGTAGGTCTTTGATCTGTGGGGTTAACGTTACTCCCAGGTATTTCACTCGTTCTTCGGCCGTTTGTAGTTGTAGGTCTTTGGTCATTTTGTAAATTTCCTCTTTGTCTCCTGCCAGGGCCATTACCGACGATTTCTGCTTATTTATTTCCAGCCCCGATATTTCCCCAAATTCGTCTATCTGCTGGATTAGAAGGGGGTGTGCATTGCTTGGGTCCGTCATGGTCATCAACATATCGTCTGCATATGCTGCTGTCTTGTGCATATGTCCTCCCATTTCTATGCCCCTTATTTCCTGGGTCGCTCTGATCTTTGCTAGGAGTGGTTCTAGGAGGATTGCGTACAGTAGGGGTGACAGGGCGCATCCTTGTTTAGTTCCACTTCCAATTCTGATGGGCTCTGATAGTTCCCCGTTGACCGCAATCCTGGCCTTCGGGGAGTTGTAATTGGCCTGAATCATGTTTATAAAATTCTTCCCCATGCCCATTTTCCGTAGTGTAGCAAATAGCATTGACCATTCCACCCGGTCAGATGCCTTTTCGGCGTCTAACGATATTATTGCCGAGGGGATTTCCTTTATTCCAGTTTTCTCAATGAGATGTACAATTCGTCTGATATTGTCATGTTTTTCTATTAGGGATAAATCCCGATTGTTCTTGGTGAATTAATTTAGGGAGCAGGGGGGCCAGTCTGTTTGCGAGGACCTTTGTGTAGAGTTTAGCATCGATATTGATTAGGGCAATTGGGCGGTATGAGTCTGGTTTTTCTGGATCTTTCCCTTTTTTGTGGAAGACTAGTATCTTTGCTTCGTTCATGGATGTGGCTATGTTGTTCGTAGCCTTGAAAGTGTTGAATAGGGTGGTTAAATATGGGGTTAAGATTTCCGCATACATTTTGTAGAACACTGCCGTGAAGCCGTCTAGGCCCGGTGCTTTATTCTTCGGGAGGTCCCTTGTTGGCCTCGCAACCTCCTCCGTTGTGACCGGTTCGTCAAGTGCCTCTTTTTCTGTTTGTGATACTGTTGGGAAAGTTACCTCTGATAGGAATGTCTTCTGGGCTTCTTCTCTCGGGCATTGGGAGGTATACAGTTTCTGGTAGTAATCTCGGAATGTTTCTTTAATGTCTTTCGTCTGTGTTTTCTTGGTTGCTTGGTCGTCGATTAGGGTTTTCACTGTTTGCTCTTGCCGTCTACCCTTTAATTGTCGTGCTAGTAATTTATCTGCTTTATTTGATTTCATCGCGTACCAATGTTTTAAATGTAGTAGTTGCGTTTCAGCTCTTTTGGTCCTTATCAGTTCTATCTGGCTCTGGATGTGTCGGTATGCTTTCTTTATTTTCTTGGAGGAGCTTTTGTCATTTCTTCTCTCATTTCTTCCAATTTTTTCCCCAGTTCATCCTCCCATTTGTATGAGAGTTTATCTTTTTGTGCTTTTAACGAAATGATTCGGCCTCTTATCATTGTATGAAGGCTTCCCAGGTGGTGCTTGGGGAGACATCTGGGGTGTCGTTGTGTTCAAAGTATTCCTTTATATTTTCTCTGATTGATTCTCTGGCCACTGTGTCTTTTATTATTTCTCTTGGTAGCGTCCAGCGCCATAGTCCCGATGGTTTTCGCAGATTGTGTAGGGTTATCCATAGAGGAGCATGATCTGAGAGTGATATTATACCTTTTCGATGTCCTGTACTTCTCCGACTAAGGCTCCGGTGGCCCATACATAGTCTATCCTGGAGCTTGTGTCATGTACGTGTGAATGATATGTATAACCTTTAGTTGAGCCTCTGAGTCTTTTCCATATGTCCTCTAGTGCTCGATTCTGCAATGCTTGTTGGAGCGTAGGTGATGGGGTGTCCTGTTGGGTCCTTTTGGGGTTCGATCAGTCTTCTTTCTGATTCCAAGCAAGGTTAAAGTCTCCTGAGAGGATCACTTCCCCTTCCACAAAGTTTTCCAGTTTGTTGACTGTGTCTATGATGAATCCCTCCTGGCCTGTATTTGGAGCGTATAGTGTTGCGATGGTTAGTTTTCGGTTATCTATCTGGGTCTTCACAAAGACGAAGCAGACCTTTTTGTCCGATATAGTTGCTATGATTCGGACCTGAAGATGGTTCGCAAAGGCAATGAGTACTCCTCTCTTTTTCTCCTCAACGTTGGATTGTATGATTTGTTTGTAGCCTCTTATTTGGAGTTGGTTCTTTCTCTTCTTCTGAATGTGCGTTTCTTGGAGTGTAATTATGTCAAACTTCTCTCTGTGTAGGAAGTGCTCGGTTTTTTTCCTCTTTACAGGCGTGTTTAGCCCTCTGATATTGTATGTTAGAATTTTCAGCCCCATTCTTTCGTGTGTGTTCGTTGTGTTTTACTTGGGCTATCCTCTGGGTCGGTGTTGTATGCATCGGTACCGGTGTTTGAGTCTTTTCCCCTCCCAACTTGTCCCTGAACTCCCTCCCCTTCCCCCACCCTTTCAGTCCCCCCAACTTTGTCCCTGAGGAGGGCCCTGGGCCTTATGGTTGCTCCGGCGTGTCACCTTCGCTCCATGCCCTCTAACTTCTCACGGTAACTGTTTGCAGGGGTTCCTAAACCCACCTGGTGGAGTTGATTCCAAGGCAGTCCCGGGGCTCTGCCGCGCTTTCCGGCAGGCGCCTGCCCTGGCTATCTCATCCATGCCTACGTTACCTCTCTCTCCGATCTTGCGATAAAGTTCTTTTCTCTGGGATGGCTTGTTTTACTCCGGGTAGAGTCTAGTTTTCCTTTTTTCCGTTTGCCAGCCTTTCGGCTGTCTTCTTTGTTTTTGGGGTTCTCTCGTTTTTGCGGACTCTGACTCCTGTTCGTGGCGTCCCATTATCTTGAAGCCCTCTTCGCATGTAGTGATTCGATGTTGCCTCTCTTCCCACGTGAATAGGAGGCCAAATGGGAATGTCCATTTATACCGGATTTGTTTTTCCGTTAGGATTTTGGTGAGTTGGTTCATTTCCCTTCTCTTTCTGAGTGTGGATTGAGCTAGCTCCTGGAACAGCAGGATTTCTTTGCCGTTCCTTCTTATTTGTTCTATCGCCCTTGCCTTCCTCAGGATTTGTTCCTTTTGTGTATAGAGTGTCATGGCCACTGGGACGTCTCTTGGGCGGGACCCAGGCTCCCCAGCTCTCCGTGGGCCTACTCTGTGTATTCTATCGACGTGAATATCTACCCCTGGGTCCTCCTTCAGAATGGCTTGAAAAACTTGCTGTACTGCCGTGCGAAGGTCTTTTTCCTCTACCTTTTCCGGCATATTTTTAATGCGTATATTTGATCTTCTGGATCTATTTTCTAAATATTCGCATTGTGATTCTAGATCTAATGCCAGGCGTGCTAGACGGTCTTGTGCGTCTGCTTGTTGGAGCGACTCTTCGTCCAGGTTCTGGACCATCCTTTCCAGGTTGTCTGTCTTCACTGCTAGGGATTCTATGTCTTTTTTTAGTTCCTGGACTGCCAATTTCAGTTCTCCCTTCATGTTGTCAAATTGCGATTGAGTAGTGGCCATGAACTGATCTTGAAATTCTTTAAACCAGGATTTCATGTCGTCCCTTGAGGCCATATCTGTGTCTTCGTTTTGCTCTCCGGAGTCTCCCCCTTTGTTTTTTTGTTTATACGTTTGTTTTGGCATTGCTGTCCCTATTCCCCAAATTTGGGTCAGATCCTGGGCCTGTTTGGCTCGGTTTTTGTTAGTCGCTGTCGCCTGTGACCCCACCCTCGTCCTGGCCTTGGACATGTGTCTAGCTTCTTTGTGGCGTGAATCTTTCCCCCCGGTTTCTGCTTGAGCTTCTCCTCGTCTTGCATGTTATATAATTCTGTTTCTTCTACGGAGTCTTTCCTCTGGTTCGGGTCTTCCTGTTTTTGGCGTTGTTGTATTGCTTGAGGATCTGTCCCTCGAGGGGCTTTTGGGGACCCCCCGGTTAATTTAGCAGTAGTATGAAGGGGTTTCCTTCCTGTATCCATGCTTTTGAGGGGGCAGAGCGGGTCTCTGTTACTGTAGGGGGGAGAAGCTGCTATTTCAGGGCCTTTCTATGTTCGGGGGTGGGGGAGGGGTGGGGATCCTTCGCTTCTTGGCCCCTAGCGTGCCGCAGCTTATCTGGGGGCTTATCCCCCTCCGATTGTCCCCTGTTCTCCTCCCCTCCTCGTACCTTATTTGTGTCTCCGGCAGGACCGCTCATTTCCGCTGTTTTCCCACTGATCGCTTCTGGAGTCTTCGCTCGGGCCCGGGCTGGCGTGCGGGTCCTCCCGCCTTTCCGTCCCCCTCTCTCGTTCAGTCCTCTTCTCGCCTGGGTTTGTAAGGTCTCCGGATTCTGCTTGCTTCGGTCCTCAGGCGTCTCGCCGGGGCGGGGTCCTCTGCCAGGTTCCTCGTCTCTCCGATGGAGGACCTACGTTGATCCGATAGGCCCCTCGCGTGGGCAGGCTCCGGGTCTCTGCTCTGTCCGGGCCTCAGCGCCGGCGGGAAGGCTTCCCCGGGCCACCCGGGTCCTATGTTCCGCTCTGTCGGTTCCAGGGTGAACGCTTCGGCGGGGATTCTCTCCTTCCTTCTTCGGTCGGAGGTTGGCGCGACTAGGAGGGCTAGGCGCCTGCTTTATTTTATTTCATTATAGTTGCGGCCCGAGCTGGGGGACGGAGCTACGCTCACGCACGTCTGCCCGGCTCGGCCGCCATCTTGGAATCGAGTCTGTGCTCTTTTATGCGGGAGCATTGGTAGTTACGCCTCCACCAAATAGAGCCATGAAATGCTTAACTCATTCTTCCTTTGAGACTTGGTTGGTAGTTAAAGCCATCTGGAAGTCTTTGCCCTTATTTATAATGTCCCATAGGGATCTTGTGTTAGCGGTACTTATTGCGGCTAGCATATTTTCTGCATCTGCCTGGGCTCTCCAGATCTTCGAAGATTTTAGCCAATGTTTGTACCGTTGTCTACATTGTTCCTTGATTGCTTCACTGTTGGGCAAATTTCTTAGAGATAGTCTTCTTAACTCTGCATGCAGTTCTCTTCTCCTTTTAACCAGGTATATATTATAGGCATGTGTTCTTGCCACTGCCGTGGATTTATTTGGGTCTCTCTTAATTTCAAAGTCCTTCATCAACCATCTATATTCCACCGAATTCTCACATTTTTTATGTTGGCATCTAGATGGTGCGTAAGTCTTCGAATAGCTGAGGCTTTAATACTAAGTCTGTTGGTGCCCCACGATAATTCAATTGGGCAAGGATATTGTTGGTTTGGTTCTTTGGGTTTCCAGCGAAGTTCCACTTCCAAGAGCGCATGATCGCTGGTGAGCTGTTTTTTAACAGTGAAAAGCTCAATCCACCTATGTGTGTTTCTTCCTACAAAACAGTAGTCCAGGCAAGCACTGCCTCGATGATCAAACCAAGTATCCGCTCCCGGGATATCACGCTTAGTCTTCCCGTTTAGCATTTCCATGTCTCTCATAGACATTTCCGAAGTCCATCTGTTTTCCCATAGTTCCAAGAGTGTGATTTGCTTCAGACACCCTCTTTTGTCCAGGAGCTTCAAATTTCAGATCTCCGCAGACTAGGATCATTTGTCTTGGATCTTCTAACATGGAGTCGTCTATAGCTTCCATGATGTCTGAATAATATTTTTCCGTTTCACAGTCTTGACTACTCCGGTAGGTGTTAATAAGGAGAAGTCTTATCTCATCGCTCCCTCTATTTTTCACCAATTTCAGCATCTGAGTGAATGAATTGGGGATTTGATGTCCTACTACCTGCAATTCGCTGTCATCTTTTATTAAAGTCAAAAGTCCCACACTGGGTCCTCCCAATGGGCCTTTCAAAGCGGGATTGATGTAGGTTTGGTATGCCTGGCATATTGGACTTGTTGTCACCCATGATTCCTGCAGGCAAATAATTTCAAAATCACTCAGAAAGTCACATTCACCGGAGTAGAGATGGCTAAAGCCCCTTGTGTTCCAAGATGCCAAAAGAGATTTTGCTTCGGCACCTTCCCTCGGGCTCTATTGCTTCTTTTTTTCCCATCGAGTATCAGATTTTACTGAGGGCTTTTCTTCTCTGGCCGATTTAGAGGAATAAGCTCCATGACTGATCCCCTTGTGACTCGAGTTGTCGACAGTGAACCTTAGCTTAGTCATGGGGTTATTGACAGTTTTCTGGCGATCATCTTACTCTGAGCGTTTGCCAGATCTGGTATTGCGGGGTAAATCCGCAGGCTGGAGTCTGTAAGTGTGCGAATTAAATGGATACTTTGTCCGGGACTTAGATGAGTTAATCCTCCCTGATTGGGATTTGGCATCGGACCGGGCATGTCGGGGACGAGAGTGATCCTTGTCCCAGCTTCAACCCTCGTCTGCCTCCAGGTTGTCAAGCCGAAAGCCCAGATCTCCCAATTTGTCCTTTGTTTTCATCACCATATCCAGTATTTTCTGCGATCTAAGGTGGATGGTGATCAGGTCCATTCTGCGCTCGTCTATAAATTCAATGATCGCTATGTCATTAGGTTCTAAGGTCCGGTGAGCAATCACCTGGTTGAGCAAGGTTAATGTATTTTTCCTATTTAGGAGAATCTTTTTCTGATGTTTTATAGATCTTTCCAATTTCACCTGGAAAATCTTTACAATTTTTTTCCCCGTCTTATTATCAGCCAGAATTGGTCTATCTTTTGGTCATTTTTGTAGTTCTCGTGTGCTTGTTGTCTTTCAGCTTCTCCATATTGATGGTTCATCTATTATTAGGTTTCCCTTCTTGACGTTTTTGGTGTCTTTGTTGCTCCAGACATCTCAGGATGTCCTGGGTTTTAGTGTACAAGTCATCTCTGGCTTTAGCAGATGATTGGAACTCGGGTTTCACCCGATTAGAGCTTCTTTCTGAGATTGGCCGTTGGTTTGCGAAGATCTTTTATCCTCAAAGTCCTGGAGGAGATCATTTGATTTTCCAACCTTGGATGATGGCCTTTTGCCATAACCTAGTGTCTTATGATCAGACCTTCATTTCTCTTCCTTTTCTGACGTATATTTTGCCTTGAACGGTTTCTCCTTGGGGTCTTCCTGATTCAAGTATCTATCTATCACTTGCCAGTCCGTCAGACTGATGTTCTCCCAAGATTCCTCATCCTGATTGGTTTTAATTATTTCAATCAGGTCACTTAGGCACCCCGTTGAATCCAGTTCCACAACTGAGCCGCGATCTTTACAGAAACAAGTCTGCTCTTCTGAAGTGTTATTTAATGGTTGCCCATGTGACTATGATTACATTTTATTTCTCATCTTGGCTTTTTTTCTGGTGGTTGCCTTTCATCCTAGATTGGAGTATGGATGTTCCTTAAAAAGGCCCGAGAGACATTTGCTTTTCGTTAAGTAGGTTGTTTTTCTGTTTTCTTTTGAGGAGGAATCAGGATGGCTGGCGATGGAATAGATTCAGCCAGCCCTTTTGCTGGGTGCATCGATTGGTTAGGGTCTTGGAACCATGAATAGCTTGGTTTAGGTTCCTTTGCAACCACTTTAGCATTATCTGCTTGTTTTCCTTTCCTCAGTCCTCCCAGGCCTTTACCTAGAATCATTGGACCCTCAGTATGTTTGGGGGGCATCATCATTGTAGGAGGTTTGGATATAGAGTACATTTGATGGTTGACCGATGGGTTAGTACATAGAGAGACCTTAGCCTCTGTAGAATTCCTGATCCAATTATGTTTTTCCAAAATAGTCTCCATGAGTAGTTGTTTATCATTCGACTCCTGTCGTGCCAGGTCACATAAGCGATTCTGCCACTTACAAGATAACTCCCGAACCCCATATGGGTAGATTACACAAACCCAGCGCCTCAATCCAGGATAGAGATGCTAACTAACCAATTGCACTAACAATTTCCTCCCTCTACAAAGACCTCTCAAACTCGAACCAAACACATCCACAAACCTACAGCACAGCAAACCGCACAAACTTCACTACATGGCAACAACAAAACAAAAACACACATAGACTTGCACAACAGCATACGATGACTACTGGCCGCAAACACCCCAGGCCCAGCCAACGGACCCACCGAGCTTAGGCCACCAACAGCACATCACTGCTCTCTTGCACTTTTCCAGCTTCCTCCCACTAACACCGCTTCCCTTCCTTTTTCAGAGCTGCTAGAGCGCCAGGGGACCACTCCAGTGGTGATAGTGCGGGGTACAAATGTCCTTTAACATTAACATTAATAGTTAGCTACTTCCTTTTCGGTTTGTGCATCCAGTTTTTTTCACAAAGCTCCTCAGTTCATTAACCTGGTCCTTTATATGTAGATTTGGTACATGGACCGAAGTCAGTGAGTCATTGATATTCTCATATAATTTCAGGAATGGGGCAATCGCGATGTTAAGTGCTGCCATCACTACATTTTGGGCGGAGGTGTTGCTAGGGGGGGCCAAGGGGGCTGTAGCCCTTGGTCTTTTGGTTGTAGCCCCGGATAGAATCTCAGGAGCTACAACCAAAAGGCTAGCTAGCCCCCAGTCCTGACAGTTCTGACATTAGCGTAGCCCCAGGTCTTTTCCAGACCTAGCAACACCTCTGGTTTTGGGTATGGATGAAGTCATCCATTCTTCCTTTGCTACAGATATTGCTGATTTTTTTCAAAGAGGATTCATCAATCAACAAAGAGGGAATCTCTTTAGGGCAGTTTGACTTATAAGTTCCTCTGATTTTCTCATTTCCACATCTGGTTGAATTGCCTCATGGGTAACTGTAGTCAAAGAATTGCAGCTCGGGGGTGAATCCTCATCAAGGGCTACAATTTTATCCATGATGGACGATAGACTTCTCCTTTTTTCCGTCATAATTCTCCCCGTGAGATTTGAAATGTCTTGAATCAATTTGTTGGCCAAACAGGCATTAGATGGAAGAGGTGTTCCTAGCCCCGGGGCCCCCTTTCACGAAACGGAAGGTGTAGGCACCTTCAATAGCGATGAAGGGGTCCTGGCCTCTGATAAACAATCAGAATCATTTTGAAAAACTTCCTCAAAAGAAAAATCATGTTGAGCCATTGTATGATTCACCCCCGTCTGATTTTGCTCCACTGTCAATTCAATTCACTGGGGGGGTCCAACGGGATCCGCCAGATTTTCCCAGACAGCATCCTCCCCCTCAGAGATCTTATTATTTCCCGAGTGCTCCTTGCTGTCTTTTTCGGAGGCACTATCCATGTCGGTGCCCCCTTGGTTTGCTCGAGCATTCGGGGTTGGCTGGCAAGAACCTGATAGACCTCCACCCAAGATTGGGAGATTCAAGATTGGCCTTTGCACCAATCCAGCTAATTTAGGGCAGCCTTTTGAATCTTTTGGTGGCTGGAGGACCTGGACAATCGTGGTGATGGCACTTGGATCAGTCACCCCATTGGATCTAGAATTTTCCATGGTGATCTCACTAGAATAGTCTCTTCCGGGTTAGTTTGTTGCTGTTCCCCCAATCTTTGGGACGCGCTAGAGTCCTCCTTCAAGGGGCTCCCCTTCACATCCAGGATATGGGCGGGGGGACACCTGATGTGCCTCGCCACTGGTGACTGATATGGCGAGTGCAGAGTCAATTTCCGAGCTGACTTGATCGGATATTTTCAGCCCCTCCCCCAGGTTCAACACCAATCCTGTAGTCCATAATGGGAGTGCCCCACCTGGCCGGACCTCTTCCAAAGCCTTAGAGGTGTCCCCCAAGAGTGGGTTGCCCAGCCCCTCTGATATGATCGGGGGCTCATCCATTGCATCCTTTTCTTGGGGTTTATTGGCAAATGGCAGGAGTGATTGTTTAAGGGATGAGGGGGCTTTTAGAGTAGGACTGGAAACGGGCGACTTCAGGGTCGAGGGGGCAGGACAAGAGGCAAGACTCTGTTTTATCTGTAGCCTGGTCTTGATCCTGGCATCAGTCTTGGCAGCCATCGGGGTGTTCATCTTGTACCCGAAGTGCAGCTCCTCTCAATGAAAAGTAAGCAATGTTTGGAAAAGAGCAGTCAGTGACAAGCGTCGGCGCCCCGGCAACACTGACAACACCACTTGCGCACCACTTCTGCTCCACTGAGGCGGTGGTGGGCGCTTTTGAGTGTTTGGTCAGCTCTCCACGGTCTCCTCCTCTTTTCCTTAAAGGAAACTCCTCACCACTTGCACTCCTTGAAAAACGTCCGTGATGAAAGTCAGTTTTTCACTTTTTGCAGCAGGATAAAAGGAAAGGCACCAGCAAGGGGGTTCAACACCGACAACACCACTTGCGCACCACTTCCGCTGTGAGGTTCTTTTGGTTGTGAGCATTGACGTGGTGGGGGGGTCTTTGAAAGAGGCAAAGATTGAGTTTGACCGAGAAGGGGGTTGATGTGAGAGCGGGATGGGGGTTGGGAGAGTGGGAGCATTAAAAGTACTGTGAATGAAGGCTCTGCCACCACTATCTACCTAGGTGCTGTGGCAATAAGGGGGCGAGCTAATGCAGTGCAGATGGGCATGGCGAGCCATATGGTTTGTTTTGTTCCATAAGATCAATCGTAGGGTTAATCTTTATTTAAAGTATTGGCCCCAGCATGGTTTCATATATATATATATATATATACACTACAAATCTAAGGAATGCAAAAGGAAATTTGCAAAATAGCTCAGAGAGGCATCCAATAGGATGAGGAGAATTGCACTTTAACAACTTCAGGTGAACGGAGATGACCACGGGAGCCGTGGTCATCCCACAGCCACAAGTGGAAAGGGATAAAGTGCTTCCAGGGGAGGAAAAAAGGAAAACTGATGGGTGGAACTGTTTGGCAGTTCTCTGCCCAAGTAAAAATGGGCACGTCTCGGAAAAAGCGCATTCAAATGGACTCATTTGAGCCGTGCTGAATATCAGCAAAAGCTCAGCAGCAGGGAGCCGGGAAAGCGAATGGAATGCTTACTAGTAATGGAAAAGAGGCAGACGTGGATGGGGGCAGCAAGCCTCACGAGACACCAGAAACATTTTAATATCAGCTGCCGGCTTGTGCAGTAGTTAACTCTCTCACTGCCGTGCGGGCGAAATTGAATCGAAGAGAGATAGGAGATGACTAGGGCCTCTGCTCTCAAGTCTCCGTAGAGTCACTACCGGTTGCGTGGATGGCTGTCGAAAAGCCATTGTCACCACTGGCGTACCACATCCATCCCATAGCCCCTGGGACGGCCTGGTGTAGTGACAGCAGCGCCTAATCGTGGCTAATGCAGCTGTGTGTGTCCCTTGTAAAGCCAGTTCATGGTGTAAGCTCTCACGGGAATAAAGTGCTAAATTGAGAACGCTGCCGAGCGGGAGCTGATGGTTTGCTGCTTGCTGTGCAAAATGTGCCCATGACATGCACTGTCTGAGGAAACCATCTTATTCTAGAACCCCTGTGTCATCCATTTAGCCTGGGAAATAGCAACTCCTCATACCTCGACCCCAATGTCATGAAATACTCCTCGAATAGGACTCTAACATTACCAGAAGCCAACACCCTGCTCGCAACAGCTTTCAGCAGACTATATCATGGTGGCATGGTGTTAGCAGCGGGTCTCCGTGTTTGGAAATACTTTTTTGTATAGCGGGTCCAGTGATGGAAGTGAGCGGGAACAGTCAGGACCAGTGTTCCACTACTTTTATCTTTTTCTGTTGACCATTCCTCTACTTTTTCTAACCATATTCACCATTCTATATAGAGTATTTGTAAATTAATTTCCTTGTTCAAGTGTAAAGTTGTAATAGGAGCCTCAGTTAGTAGTCACTTAAACTATTGGAAGGTCTGGTCCGAAACACTTGTCACATGTTGCACTAGGCTTCTACCTACCTTCTGCCGACACCACAGCTCCACTATTTTTTTCGGTACACTTCTACCACTGGGCGGGCCACTTCCATTTGCACCTCAGTAACAGAGGAACCCTGCATGCAATTTTCGACATTTCTAACACGTAGTTATAAAGAAAAGTGTAAAATACAGGCGCAGTTACTGCTACACCTTACTTATCCAGGGAAGGTAGGAGCTTATAGGAAAGTAGGGCCCCTGCACTGATCTGCTTGACGAATCCGTGTTGTGTTGCTCTTCCTGCAGCCGTTTCTAGGGTTCCTACGGGACAGAGCTCCGCGAAGTCCCGATGTTCGTGAGAATTGTAGAAGTGGGGTAGGGACCCTGGAAAAAGTGGCACTGGATTTGACTGTTGTCATATAATAGGGCAATGCAAGCTATTGTTGGTACGTTTGCATGACGAGAAAGGGTCTCTACCCCACTTTTACAAACCTTACTTATACACTACATGTCTTAAAAAAGTGTAATTGGTTCACACAATGAATGACTGCAGGAAGCATTTTTAATGGACTGCAATGAACCCAGCCTGCCTTTACCAGGTGCAAAAGTCAGGCAGATTCCATAGAACCTCTTGTAATACTGCCTGCATACAAATCATGCTGGCAGTAATGATGGTGCATTTGGTCGATACTGCGGGAAAAGCAGGCTGATGTGTTATGCTCATCACGCTCCCCTACTCTGACTGCTAAAAGTGGCAGCAAAAGGGTACCGCCCCTTCTAGCTCTAAATGTATTGATGTGTCACTTTGCGCAATTACCCCCAATAGATATAAAGTGTGTCTGTTAATGATATCCAGAAGGACGCTGTTGAAAGTAAAAAACATCAAGAAATGTGAATTGAAAAAATGAAGTCCAGAGGATGCACAAGAGCATAATACGATGGGCAACACAGGAAGAAGAGCAGTAGTTCAAGACAGAGAAAACAAAAAGAAAAGTCTGAAATAACAGTTTCAGTGGACATTAACTGCATATTCTTTTGTTCATTTAGAAAAGCCGGGTTGGTTTGTTTTGCTATGGAGGGAGGAGACGGTAATGACACAATTTCAAAGCTTTTTATACTAAAAGAATACAATGTTCTAATCTGCAGATATTGAGACTCTCTGCCAGTTTAATCAGTGGAATACTGCGGTGCCTTATGATCCAAAGCAGTGGAGAGTTGAAAATACATTTACAAGATATTCAAAAGTACCAGCAGTAGGAGCGGCACTACAGCAAATAGGTCATGATGATTT
This sequence comes from Ambystoma mexicanum, assembly GCF_040938575.1. Classification (NCBI taxonomy): domain Eukaryota; kingdom Metazoa; phylum Chordata; class Amphibia; order Caudata; family Ambystomatidae; genus Ambystoma; species Ambystoma mexicanum. The sequence goes on along the minus strand of NC_090923.1, from coordinate 567,716,690 downwards.
CAAACTATCAGAAAATTGAGTTAGAAATGATTCTTGGAAAGGTGTAAAAGTCTATATAAAGACAGATTGGTGTGGCAACTGACTAGACCAAATGGGGCACAGATGTGGTTGTGCCATAACCTTTCATTGTAATGCAATGGGATTTCAGAGCACTGTAACGCTCACCTGATTCCCACGGAGGCGCTGATCTTGGCAGGAAGGTGTCTGTGACTCGAAAGGTGATGTGCAGAACCCGATGGGCTTCTGGGGTCGAACCGCTTCGCACTGTGTGTCGAACTCGTAGGGTGAGGTTTCTGCAGGTGAAAGAATATAGGGGTTAATGGTCTGGGTTGTTCAATGTCCCTCTTCCTCTCTCTCCCTCTCCGTAGAGCCCCCAGGTCAACGTGCTCACCTTAGATAGGTGAATGCTGGGCTCTCCATCTGCGTCTGGTGCAGGGCGCTGTTGCCAGTTCCTTCACTGGTGAAACATAGGCCTCTTGGACTCAGAAGACCGTTACCGTCGTTAACTGCACGAGTGGTGAGTTTCCAGACACCTTTTTAGTCTTTATAGTCTTTAGGTGCAAGGCACGTTAACATTTAACAGGACTTCGTATAATGCTTTTCTCCCTTTGTCTTGCAGGACTCTTGAGGAAGATGGAGTGAAGCGCCTGGAAATGCGTGAGTAAATGCAAGCGCTCTAACTGTCTTTTCCCTTGCAGCGTAGTTCGTGCTGAAGAGACGCCGGAGTATTGCAGGCGCTCTATTGCGAAGAGCGCGATGGGCGTAAGTAAATACCTGTCTAATGTCTCTTCTTTTGTCTTTCAGAAGTTGGTTTGCAGCGCCGGAGTCGGTAAGTAGTGACAATGCTTTTGTCTTCGCAGGCGGAGGTTCAGCGTGCCGAAAATGACCGCAGCCGATGGATCAGGTGAGTAGCACTGCGAGTTAAGGCTGCCTTGCTAACCTGCTGTTTCTTGTCTCTGCAGGTGCTGCTGTCGACTGGATGCAGGAATGGTGAGTATGCTTCTTGCAGATTCAGGATGCAGGAATGGTGAGTATGATTCTTGCAGATTCAGGATCGTAAGAAGAAAGGCGGAACAGACTCGGTGAGCGTTCTGCTGCAGATGCAGAATAACGTGAAGCACGGTTCGTCTATCGGGAGTGGTTTAAATAGCCTTGGAGTGATGAGGCGTCTTCCTCCACGGCCCCGCCTAGGTAAGAAAAGAGTTCCAGTTCCAGAAGCTTTCCAGTGCTGAATCCAGGGAGTGGAGCTTGCCCCACCCAGGTAAGAAAGTAGTTCTTGTTCACAGAGGACTTCTAAGTGGCTGGTAAGTAAGCAGCATGGTCTGCTGCAGGTAAGTCCACCCAAGCATCTGTACACATATTATGAGCCCGGCGCTTCCAGTGCCGGGACCGATGATTCTGATGAGCCTGGTGCCATCGGCGCCAGGACAAGGTCCAAAAGGTCCCCGTGGGGACCGGCTGGTGCCTAGGATTAGGGTTAGGGGCCTGCTTCCAAGGACGTTGGGCTGGTCCTGGCTCCTTGGAAGCAGTGATCATGACAGTACCCCCCCTCAAGGCCCCTCCTAAGCGTGTCTTCTCCGGGGGTTTTGGCTTGTCGGGGTGATTCAGATGGAATCTCTTGACCAGGCGAGGTGCGTGGACATATTCTGAGGGTTCCCAAGACCTTTCCTGGGGGCCGTATCCTTTCCAATCAACCAGATAATATAACTTAGATTTGGAGATCCTGGAGTCTAGAATGTTCTTTACTTCGAATTTGAGTTCTGCGTCTACCAAAACAGGTTCTGGGAGTTCAGTCAATCGGGTTTCTGGTTGTACTGGTTTTAATAAGGAGACATGGAATACTGGATGTATTTTCATATGCGCAGGTAATTCCAATTTGACTACCACCGGATTAACTATGGTAGAGATGGGGTAAGGTCCAAGGTATCTCGGGTTGAAGGTGCGGGGTCCTTTTAGAGGCAGGTGCTTAGTGGATAACCAGTCCTGATCTCCTACTGCGTAGTGAGGGGCCTCTTTACGGTGACGATCTGCTCCCTTTTTGACTTGAGCTTTAGCTCTTTGCAGATGGGCAGTGGCTTCTTTAAAAGCACGGGTAATCTCAGAGTGCAAATGATCCACAGCAGGTGTTTCGAATTCTTGGGGAGGATCCAGATTAGAGGTTCTAGGATGATGTCCGTATAATAGGAAGAAGGGAGTCTTCCCGGTTCCAGAATGAGTCGAATTGTTGTAAGCGTATTCAGCGATCCAAAGAATATCCTTCCAAGGGTTTTCAGTTTGTTGGAGCATGCAACGCAGATATTGCTCTAGAGTCTGATTTGTCCTCTCGGTTTGTCCGTCAGTTTGGGGATGGTGACTGGTTGAAAGTCTTACATCAATTTGGGCTAGACGACAGCAACTTTGCCAAAAGTGGGAGATGAATTGACTTCCCCTATCGGAGATTAAAACCGAGGGAAAACCGTGTAACCGAACGATGTTTTCTAAGAATTCTCGGGCCAATACCGAAGCCGAAGGTAGGCCCTTCAGGGGAATGAAGTGAGCCATCTTGGAGAATAGATCCACGACTACTAAAATGGTATTATACCCTGAGCATGGAGGTAAGTCCGTGATGAAATCCATGGACAGAGTATGCCATGGACAGGGAGGAATATCCAGAGGGTGTAAAAGGCCGGCTGGTTTCTCCTTCTGACTTTTATTCTGGGCACACACACCACAGGAGATTACAAAGTCTCTAATATCCTTCTTCCATGATGGCCACCAGAAATGTCTCTTGATCTTTTCCATGGTTTTGGTAATGCCAGGGTGACCCTCCATTAGAGAGTCGTGATAACCGGAGATTACTTGTTTTTGTATTTTCTCACAGGGCAAGTACAATCGCCCTTGGAAATATGGTAGGTCTTGATCCACTGAGAATTCTTTTCCCTTTAATTGCCAGTCCTGCAAATCGGCCGGAGTTAGGAGTGACTTGACTGTAGTCTTGATGTCTTCAAAGGATTGAGCGCTAACCAACCCCAAAATCCTTTGTTCTGGGATTATGGGTATTGGTTCTGGATTGGTCAAATGTTCATCTACTCCCATCCGAGAGAGGGCATCTGCTTTTCCGTTTTTACTGCCGGGTCGATAAGTAATTATAAAGTCAAACTCAGCCAGAAACAGAGCCCAGCAAAGCTGTCTGGAAGACTGAGCTTTGGCCGTCTTCAGATATTGTAGATTGCGGTGATCAGTCATTACGGTGACTGTGTGTCTGGCTCCCAAAAGATAATGCCGCCAGGCTTTAAAGGCCGATCTGATAGCTAAAAGTTCCTTGTCTGTAATTGAATAGTTGATCTCGGAAGCCGAGAATTTGCGGGACCAAAAGGCTACTGGATGTAATTGGTGTGTGACCGGATCTCTTTGTGATAACACTGCCCCCATAGCAAGACTAGAAGCATCCGTTTCCACGATGTAGGGGAGTTCTGGGCGAGGATGTTTTAGAACAGGTGCAGAAATGAATTTAGCTTTTAAGTCCTGAAAAGCTTGTTCTGCTTCAGTAGACCATTCAAAACGTTTGTTCTTTTTTAACAGAGCGGTGATGGGCTGGACTATCCGCGAGAATTCAGGAATGAATCTGAGGTAAAAGTTAGCAAAGCCTAACATGCTTTGAACTCCTTTTACCGAGGTTGGTGATGGCCACTTGATGATTACATCGACCTTCTTTGAATCCATATGAACCCCATTAGGTGACAATATGAATCCCAGGAACTCAACTTCAGTTACGTTGAAAACGCATTTTTCAAGCTTGGCAAAAAGGTTATGTTGACGCAGTCTCTCGAGAACCTTTTTAACGTGTCTCTGATGTTCCTCTTCAGATGATGAATAGACAAGGATGTCATCAATGTAGACAACAACACACACATCTATGAGTTCTCTAAGGACATCGTTCATAAAATACTGGAAAGTGGCAGGAGCGTTACAAAGTCCAAAGGGCATCACTTGATATTCGAATAGCCCATACTTGGTGCGAAAGGCCGTCTTCCACTCATCGCCTTCTTTTATTCGTACCAAGTGGTAGGCTCCTCTGAGATCCAACTTTGTATATATACATGCTTCTTTGACTTGGTCCAGGAGTTCAGGGATCAAAGGTAACGGGTATCTGTTTTTAACGGTGATTTGATTCAGGGCACGGTAATCTATACAAGTTCTAAGGTCTCCTTCCTTTTTCGGAACGAAGAACAAAGCCGAGGAAGCTGGAGATTTAGAAGGACGGATAAACCCGTTAGCTAGGTATTGGTCCAGATAATGCCTGAGGTGAAGATTCTCTGGCTCGGTGAGGGCATAAATCCTACTGCAAGGAGGAGTTGTTCCGGGCATCAGGTCTATTTGACAGTCGTAAGACCAATGAGGAGGCAGGGTGTTAGCTTGATCCTTCCGAAAGACATCTTGGAATTCTTGGTAGTCGGGAGGTAATGTGGGAACCTCAGAAGAGATTGCCGCCACTGAAACCTCAGGCCGAGGATAACAAGTGGTAAAACATTCTGGAAACTGAACCGTCTTTGCTCGCCAGTTGATCTGAGGATTGTGCTTCTCTAACCAAGGGATTCCCAGAATGATCTGGAGCTGAGGGGCCTTGATCACATCGAACACGATTTTCTCCCGGTGTCCATCTTGGCTCACTAGTGTCACTTCTTGGGTGGCATGCGTTACTGGTCCGGAGGCTATCTCCGTGCCATCCACTGTAGTAATGACGTCTTTTACTGCCTTAGGGACAAGGGGTAGATTCATCCTTGATGCCATTTCACGGTCCACATAATTGCCGATTGCTCCGCTGTCGATGTAAGCTTCAATTGCATGCAAACGATCCGGACGTGCAGGACTAATGAGGACCATGGGCACCACGAAATGCGAGGTCACAGGACAGATCTTAACGCTCAGCAAGAGGACCTCTACACTTGCCGGGCTAGGTCGTTTCCCTGCTCAGAACTTGAGGTACTGGAATCTGCGGCTCCTACAGCCTTCTTAGCTGGTTTCACTGGACAGTCTCGAAGAAAGTGCCCCGAGTTCCCGCAATAGAGGCATAATTGCAGCTGTCTTCTTCTTTCCCGCTCCTTTTGGGTTAAAGGACCTTTCATCCCCCCTATTTGCATGGGTTCCACAGTGTCAGCTCCCTTAGTAGAAGTCTGTGGTTTAGAAAACACTCGGGTATCAAATTTAGAACGATCAGCCTTCCTGTTCTGTAATCGGTGGTCCAATTGGACGACTAAGTCAATATAGTCTGAACATTCTTGTGGAGGGTTCACAACTTGAGCTAACACATCCTTGAGCTCTCCACGCAGGCCTCTGTAGAAAAGCGTTATTCTCTTATCCTCGGGCCATTGAGTTTCCACTATGAGTCTGTTGAATGAGGCTATATAGGTCAAGAGGTCTTGATTACCCTGTCGTAAAGAAAGAAGTTCATTGTCCAAGGCCTGCCCTTGTGCATGTCTTGCAAACAGTTTCTCCATGCTGGACTGGAAGGCCTGGAAATCATGTAAAACCGGATCATCCTGGGTGACTAAAGGGATCGACCAATCTGCGGCGCTGCCACTGAGATAAGAAAGCACGAAAGCCACTTTGGTCTGGTCTGTTGGGAATGCAGCTGGTCGACATAAGAAATGTAAGCGGCACTGGTTGAGGAACACTGCAAATTTCTTTGGGTCACCAGAAAAACGTTCGGGCGGAGCCAAGGGCACATTACCAGGTAGATTGATTTGCACTGGATTTACAGAAGATGCAGAAGGATAGCTTCCTCCTGGAGTGGGCAGGGGTGTCTGTCCTGCCTGCGTTTGTAGCAATTGCCTAGCGAAGTCCTCTGTTCGCTCCTTGGAAACTATCAGTTCTCTTCTTAGAGAGCTTGTTTCCTGACGAGCTGCATGTACTTCTGCTCTTAATTCCCCGAGCAACTGGGCTAAGTGATCAGTGTCTGAGGTTTCCATTGCGCCTGGGTAGGAGTTTTGCGGTGGGCTTTGCGTTCTGTAATGCTCACCTGATTCCCACGGAGGCGCTGATCTTGGCAGGAAGGTGTCTGTGACTCGAAAGGTGATGTGCAGAACCCGATGGGCTTCTGATTTGGCAAATGATGTGAACAGGACTAATGTAGAAACTGCCCCTTTATAATTAGTAAATAGAGAGGGAAGATTGTAATAGGAAATTTGATTTTACAAAGTTGGTATTCAATCTGTTTCAATCCCTGCAAGCTTCTTATCCCAAAACCATTTGAAAAGTATTCTTTGATTCCTCAAAGATAGAATAATGCAAAATGAACTCAGTCTTAGGTTCTAAATATAGTATCATTATGTTCTTACAGAAAATGGCCTCCTGCCCTACTGGACTGAGTCAGCCCTACCTCCATCTGTACCAGTGCAGCAGCTGTCCTGACCTTCATTTCCATGACACTGCCAATGAGCTGTGGGGCCTGTGCTATCCCCTCCCACCTTTGCCTGATTTATTTGATCACGTGACTCACAGACTCCCGATTCAATATAGTCTCATTGAGCTACCTCGCTCTGGGCATCATACTCTAAGGGTAGCTGTTTCTAAGGGCAACACTCCATCCTGTTTGCTCCTGTTGGAGACTGCTTTGAGCTGCTATGTAACATCTTGCTGTATTTTATGCAGTCTTAGTTTACCATGGTCTACCTCTGTGGCACTCATGTTATTGGCATCCTGTTGTGTTCAGGGTTTGGCCACAAATGACTCTGACACTCCAGTGAACTGTTAACTTATTTACTTAAGTTTAGGTACACCAAATACAGTTCTTAGAGTCAGGTAAGTAAAAGGGGACATAGGACACCCACCGGCATCCTCTCTCAGGGCTTACATCCTTGCAACTAACAAACCTGGAACTCACTCATAGATAAACATTATAAACATTCTAAGCCGTGCATTCCATCTCAAGATTCTAGTCACTTGCACCAGATGAATGCAAAGTTAATCACAACACATCTTTCCCCTATAGGGACATCAACAAAAACAGTAAAGTATCGGTGGCAAGATCAATATTTCATCAAAAGATTTGTCCAGTAAAGTCCCACCTGAAAAACAAAAGATTATTCAAAGCATTTCACATATAACCACAACCAACTCCAAAAGGTTTAGACCCTGTCACCACTTCAAAATCTATTAACATTAACATCAATGTCCATCTGTGGATTAAAATTAAAAGTCCACCTGTGGAGAGAACATATTAATATGCCTACATAGAACAGCTAATGATGAACACTGTTATCAACTTAATAACTCTAATGAAGATTTAATAAACACTCAAAACCTTAATATCTTATTTCACTCACACATCACCGCATACATGTCTACCAAAATATGCCAAAACAATGGCACCAAAGTCTAGGAACAACATTTCCCTTTTTATACAGACAGTGTAATGGACAGTAGTCCGCTCAATGGTTCACCACAACCATTGCACCTTTTCACACATGCAACACATGTAATGGACAGTAGTCCGCTCAACGGTTCACCTCAACCATTGCACCTTTTTACACATGCAACACATGTAATGGACAGTAGTCCGCTCAACGGTTCACCTCAACCATTGCACCTTTTTACACATGCAACACATGTAATGGACAGTAGTCCGCTCAACGGTTCACCTCAACCATTGCACCTTTTTACACATGCAACACATGTAATGGACAGTAGTCCGCTCAACGGTTCACCTCAACCATTGCACCTTTTTACACATGCAACACATGTAATGGACAGTAGTCCGCTCAACGGTTCACCTCAACCATTGCACCTTTTTACACATGGACCCATGTAATGGACAGTAGTCCGCCTGTGGAGAGAAATATGTTAAACTAGATAACTCAATTAAAGAGAGAGACATGTACCTACAACATCACTCTAATAAACTAATATATATCAGCTCTAGTATCTCAACTCTAATCGCCAGCACCTCTGCATTCTCTCCTACTTCACCATTGCATAGAGAGTAACGGAGGAACACAGAGCTCCCATCCCCATCAAACTTCATAACTGAGTCAGGCCTCCCGCTGCAGCACTCATGCCGAACTCCAGGACTCCACTCAAGCCAACCGCAGCAACCTTCGGTTCCAGTCAAAGGTAAGCGCTGACATCGGATAACTTTGTCAGTGATCTCAGCTGCCTTCACTATGACCAATAGCTTGTAGCCTTGGCGCAACAGATGTTTGCACAGTCCATGGGCCCCAGGCCCCTCCCAGATCCATTAACAACTTCCAACTCTTCTGAATGTTTGTACAGTCTCAATTCTCTTAAATGCTTTATGAGAGACTGCCACCTTGAACTTCACCATGCCAATGAATGAATGAACCTTGCTGCTCCAATGAACTTCACAGCTCCTTCTAATAACCATAAGTCTCACAGAGCCCACTGCACTTTACAGCAGACCGTTGTCACTGAAGTGCCTCTTCACTCCCTATGCAGTGCCTCTTCACTGCCCCGTGCAGCACTTCACTGCCCTCGCAGCGCCTCACCTCTTCACTGCACCATGCAGCACTTCACAGCCTCTGCAGCGACCACTCACTGCCTCTTGCAGCGCCTCTTGACTGCCTCTTGCAGCACCTCTTAACTGCATCTTGTAGTGCCTCACTGCCCTTGCAGAATCTCTTCACTGCCTCATGTAGCACCTCTTCACTGCCTCACGCAGCACCTCTTCACTGCCTAACGCGGCACCTCACTGCCCCTGCAGTGCGTCTTCACTGCCTGTTGCAGCACCTCACTGCCTTTGCAGCACTTCTTCATGCAGCGCCTCACTGCCTCTGCAGCATCTCACTGCCCCCAGCAGCGCTTCACTGTCTCTGCAGTGCCTCTTCACTGCCTGTTGCAGCGCCTAACTGCCCTCGCAGCACCTCTTCATGCAGCGCCTCACTGCCTCTGCAACATCTCATTGCCCATTGTAGCGCCTCACTGCCCTGGCAGAACCTCTCCACTGCCTCATGCAGCACCTTTACATCCATAGCTGCTCTGTTATTCTAGTGCCTTCGTAGCGCCTCTGTCTGGGCCTTTCTTGCCCCCTCTGCCTCTGTAGCACCTCTGTCTGGACCTCAATTGCCCTCACTGCACTTGCAGTGCCTCACAGCCATCCAGCGCTCTTACCTGAGAGAGGATCACTTCTCAGAGGGGGGGGGGGGGCGGCGGTGGGAGTCTCCCTTTGGTGCTGTCCCCCCAGCACAGCCAGATCCCACCTTCGTCGCCAGTGTTGTGTTCAGGGTTTGGCCACAAATGACTCTGACACTCCAGTGAACTGTTAACTTATTTACTTAAGTTTAGGTACACCAAATACAGTTCTTAGAGTCAGGTAAGTAAAAGGGGACATAGGACACCCACCGGCATCCTCTCTCAGGGCTTACATCCTTGCAACTAACAAACCTGGAACTCACTCATAGATAAACATTATAAACATTCTAAGCCGTGCATTCCATCTCAAGATTCTAGTCACTTGCACCAGATGAATGCAAAGTTAATCACAACACATCCCTTTCCTATCTTCTTTAAGGCCTTTTTCTCATTACCACCTCAGGTGCCTTGCTTGCGTTCTCTTTCCTTTCCATTCAGGCTTTCTCTCCTTTTGACTTCTTTCCTTCTTCCTGGTTTGCTTTGCTTAAACTCCTCAATGTCCTTTCCTATTCTAGGCGATCTAATTACACACGCCCTTCCCTGCCACTCCCTTTTTCATTCTCGTAACCTAACTAATATTCCTATTTCTTGTTCTGCATGCTCTCTTCCTATCTTCAGTGGGTTAATTAGTGGTCGTTCAGTTTGTGATAACTCATACTCCATTCTACCCATCTCAGATACAATCTTTGCCTCTGTCGCTGTTTCTGTGTCTCACTGAGCCCTGGATTTCACCATCAGATATAGCTACTCCTGCTTATTTTTTCTCCTCAGCATCTAAATTCTCTCACTCTCCATGCCTGCTGGGAAGAGGGAGCACTGACAATCTTTTTTGGTCTTCTATTTCTCACCCTTCCCCTCATAAGTCTATTCCTCACATCTGCTCTTTTGAAGTATCACTTTCTCGTAACCTTATTCTATCACTTTTCTGGTCATCTATCACTCCGTGGGTCCTCCCTCTTCATTCTGTGATGATTTTGACTGTCTTCTCTTGTTAATTCTTTCTTTACCTTACTCTTGTTTTCTTCCATTTGACTTTAATCTTCATTTGTCAATGACTCAAGCCGCCTCCCCTTTCCTTTTCTTTCATGAATCTTACCATTTTATCCATTATTCTACTACTCCTTCCCACAATTCGGCATCTTTCCTCAACTTAATTTTTTTGTCCTCCCCTTCTCTAGCTACTCATTTTCATTCTTCTAAAAATGTATTAGTCCATTTTTGTTTTTCATCTCCTATGCTTACTTCTCTTGCCACTGTTTTACCCCTCTCTGTTGCTTTTTCGCAACAGAATTGTAACACCTCCAGCCATATGTCGCTGTGTCATTCTCTCATCTTCTCTCTTTCAATGTTCTCATCCCTATTAACTGACTCTGCTCTCAGTCTTCTTAATTCTAATTGGTGTGCTATTTTTGATAGTATTTACACAGGCCAACACTCTCTCCCTCACATAACTCTCCTCAACCATGGCTTATTTCCAATCTTCTTTCTGCGCTTTGGAAAATATCCCGTCCCCTCTCTGACCTCACCTTACTTTCATCCTGACTTTTTTCTTATGTAACTACACTATTAGCTGCTAAAACAATCCTTTTCAGATCTTATTCTCTCTTATTCTCCTCACCCTCATCATTTTTTTGAACTTCCTAATTGTCTCCTGGCCTCTCCCTTTACTGACCCATCTTTCTTCTCCTTCCTTATTGATCTCGCAAACTTTTTTTCTAATAAAGATCTTCATCTCAGGTATTCTTCTTCTTCTGCTTACACATCACTACCCTGACACGTTTGCCTTTCTGTCTGATTCTGCCACTGATCCTCTCCTGACTTGTGATGATTCTGTGGCTTCCTCTCTGGACTTCTACTCTTGGCTCCAGAGTCTTTCCTCAATGTGCACCCTTCTCAACCTCTTTCATTAATCTGCCGCTCTCTACATCTTGTTTATTCAATGATTTTAAACATGTGTTATTCTCTCAATTTTAAAGAATACGCCCCTGGATCTTTCTCTTCCTTCTATTTGTTAGCCTATCTCCCTTGTTCATTTTCTATCTAAAGCACTGCACCAAATCATCTGCACTCAAGTTTACAACTACCTTGAACATCATTACCTTCTGATCCAACATCAATCTGGCTTCATCATCTACATGTTATGGAAACTGCTATACTTTACCTTAGTAACTCACTTCTTTCTGCAAGTCACTTTAAATGATCTTCTATTCTTATTCTCTTGGCTCTTTCTGCTGATTTCAATACGGTCGATCACCCTACTCTTCTTTTGACTCTTTTCTTCAACTATTTCTCTGGTTCGATTCCGCAGTAGTTTCACTCTTATCTATCTGACTGTACTTTATCTATCTCCAGGACAGGTGGGAGGACCTCCTCACTGCCCCTTCAATATGGGATTTCACAGGGCTCTGCCTTGGGCACCCTCCTTTACTCACTTTACTCTATTTCTTCTATTATTGCTTTCTTTAGTCTTTCCGATCATTTATATTTGTATTTTCGTCTCCATGTTTACTGATTTCGTTCACTCCTACCTTTTGGCTTGTCTATTGGCTATCCAATCCTGGATGAACTCTCGCTTCTTACATCTCAATGATTCTTAATTTGAGGTTCTTTTCTTCCTTTCCTTTACTATTTCCTCCTTCCTTTCCCCATCTCTACTTTACTGTACACCTTTGCTCTTTTCCTTTTCCATCTCTGCATGCAATCTTGCAATTCCGCTCAATTTGAATGCCTCTAAGAAACTTCTTTCCATCCTTGTTCTCTCCGCTATGGACTACAGTTCTGCTTACTAGTTGGATGCCCTGCTTATCAGCCTGTTCCTCTTTGCTCAGTCTTCAACTCTGCCATTCATATTCTTTTCAGTCTTTCCTATTGCTCTTTTATTTCTTCTTCAATCCATTTTCTTACCTGGCTTTCCTTTGAATCCTATCTTCTTTGTCACTTCATCCCCATTGTTTTGAAGTGTTTTTATGGTTTTGCTGCTACTTATCTTTCTAGTTTCTTTAGTTTCTGTTTATCCCCCTCGTACACTCTGCATTCTCAATCCCAATTCCTCCTGGCCGTGCCTTTTCCTCCATGTGCCCAGTCTCGTTTCCGTTCTTTCTTCTTTTTTGCTCCTAAACAATGGAACTCGTTAGCCCATTTTATTTGTTGTACTCCTATTTTCGCCTTCTTCCCCCTCCTGTCTGATAACGTATTTGTTATTTTCCTCAGGCTAGTGTACTTTTTTACATGATGTTTTTTTTAATTAGCCAAATGAATCATTTTGTGTGCCATTGTTTTTGAGAATCGGGACCCTAATATTAAAGTTGTTTGTGCAATGGCGACTATTTTTTTAACAATAAGTGCTAGAGATTACATTTATGGCTGTAATAGCCCATCTTCTAAACACAGCTGTTCAATTTGTACACCCTCTAGTCAATGACATCTTTGATATGGAGAATTTAACCGTCATTTTTATTTATTTATTTATTTAATTTGTATTTCTAAAGCGCAAAGCTGCCTTCGGGCATCGTGGCGCTGTTACAGAAAGCTCACTTGACATAGGTAAGGTATGATGACACAGAAGAAAAGATTGGTTACATACATTACTTGTGTTCCGGAGTTACATAGGAACAGTGGTGTGGATACAATATACAGTAGAGGATTAGTCACAGGATTGTTGGTGTTCCATAGTTCCCAGGGAGCCGTGGGGCAGATCATGTTTACTTGAATAATGTGGTTTTCAGTGCCTGGTTAAGTCTCTTACAGTAACTCAAAATGCAACAAAGGATGATGCCTTTTTGCAGATCACTGAAGGTAATGTTACATTGGGGAAACCTAGACGCCCACATATTGCACCATATATAACTAGCAGCCAGAGACATTTCCTAATTTGGTGCTTGCGAAATGTGAGGTGTCCAATAAACAACACACTTGCATCCCTTGGGGTGCATAATAATACTACTCTTTAGAACATAGCTTAAACCTCAATCATTTTCAGAACAGACGCAGGCGGCATATAGGTAATGGGAAATAGCTTGGTGTCACTGGTGTTGAAATAAGTGTACTTGATGCTGAACGAGGAGACAAATACATGCTAAAAGGAAGAGGTGGGAAGGTGGGAGGGGACACTTTTGGGAAACACCACTTACAGTGAGGACCTCTTACAGTGAAAAGGGCAGCTAGATGTTTTTGGATCTAAGCCCGAGGGATGAAACTGGGGCATGAAGCACGACATTACGTGAAAATGTTGCTCCAACGTGGGTGACATATTGTTCTATAGCGATATATACGCAGAGGTAGAAGTGGCAAGTACAAGCTAAACAAGTTCTTAATGCTTATTTGCCCATTGCTATTTAATGCATGTTAATATATGGTACACTGTAGTATATCAGTTGGTGTACTGGTTTATTTCGATCAGATGCTCTAGATAGAATTTGTTTGTAAAAAGCACATTATTTTAAAATTTGTTGAGAGACTGCTGGCCTATTTTAAAGGGTGTTTCTCAACTGGTAAAAGCTTCTTTCATTGACTACAGACATGTAAGGTAAATGGAATAGCAGTAGGTTGTGATCAATTGTGTCGAAAGCTGCCGAGATACAAAACATAGAGCAAACACTGGGTACCATTGTCTGTGTCTTTTAAGATTTTGGACCACACTATCAGTAGGCCAGTGCCTCTCCCTTAACCAAACTCAACCGTGATTGGAAAGAATCCATTATGCTGTGGTTCTTCGGGTGATCTTCAGGTGATCCCGGAGCTCACATGTTACTGCTTTCTCAATGAGCTTTGATATAAGAGGTAGATTAACCATAGTCCTGCAGCTGCTTGCTTATTCCGGGGCTGCCTTAGGCAGGGACTTCATTTGGGGGCTGCCAGGGGTCGCACCTGAGACCCCTGAGGTCTCCCTTGCTACCCCTAACAAAAGAAAGTGTTTGTTCTCTATTGAAGCTTCTGGGCTGTGACCAGTGCCATGTGGCTCTTTGTTTCTGGTGTGGCTCGAATTTTTGTTGAGGCTTCTTAAAAAAAAACAAAAAACAGGGGGTTCCACAAGTGTCCCGAATTGGAATAGCATATACTTCGTCTTTCTGGAATTCTATACAGTAATTGCTAGAAATTACTGTATAGAATTCCATACTTATCATGTTCTATCGCTTCCCATGATGTCACTTTGGGGTGTGGTGAAATGATATCACGTCCAGTGATGTCATCAGAGTCATGGGTCATGTGGTGTCACTTCCGCTACCCCTGGCATTTTGGTGAAATGACACCCCTGGCCCTAGGGTTGACTTACTAGCACCGGGACAGCGGCATGTCTTAAAGTAAGTGGATTAGCTCCTTGTGCTGTGAATTTAATGTGTATTCTAGTGACAGTGGGGCGGGAGCATTCGTGCAGTTCTTTGCAGCTAGTGTGGGAATGGGATCAGCTTATTCCGATGACTTTCCTACTGTGGAGCTGAGACTGGCTGGCCTCTTCCCAGCTCTCACTTTTGCGTAATGGGAATGAGGCTGCAGAGTGTACTTTCGACCATGTGTAGAATACAGGTACTGCCTTTTTCCATTAAGATTATCATGTTCTGTTCTCTTGGATCGCAATAGAATGCTTTAGTCAGATTGACCTTTACGCCTTCATGCAGAGGGATGTAGGCGCACATGGCAACCTTCGGTCTCAAGAAAGGTCACATTTACATGGCTAAAGTACAATATGCCCACTAACATGAATTCCAATTATCCCAGAGAAATGCGATGTGGAGAGAGATGAAACTGGGGCATGAAGCACGACATTAAGTGAAAATGTTGCTCCAACGTGGGTGACATATTGTTCCATAGCGATATACACACAGAGGTAGAAGTGCCAAGTAAAAGCTAAACAAGTTCTTTATGCTTATTTGTCCATTGCTATTTAATGCATGCTAATATTTGGTACAGTGTATTATATCAGTGGGTGTACTGGTTTATTTCCATAAGATACTCTAGATAGAATGTGTTTGTAAAAAGCACATTATTTTAAAATGTGTTGAGAGACTGCTGGCCTCTTTTAGAATGGCCTTAGGAAATGGGTCATGAAGATGCTTAAGTTATTCAAATTTAACTGTTAGCCTCTGTATGACTCTTCTTCATCACATGGATCTGGCTTCAAAATTAATGCATGCAAATGAGTACCGCTACATTAAGAAACCAACTAAAAAGTCATTAAACCATAAAGACTCCTCCAACCTGGAGGAATCAGAGGTCCTCGTGCAGAGATTTAATAAAAGCGAGCAGAAAACATGAGATGACTATTCACCCCAAGTAGATTTCCAGATGGGGCAGGAGCGTGAGCAAGAATATGCCTTGGCCTGGAAGTGATCCCGGCTAAGTCAGAAGGCAGTAGAGTAGATTGTGCTTCATCTACAATGGGGCGGAATCCATCTCTGAAAACATGGTCGCTCTATGGAGCATCACCGAGAGAACAACCGAAAGCTATACACAAAGACATCAACTATATGTAGATAGACACACGCTAACCAAAATGCTTGTATATTGGTGGAACATGGCAGCAGGCCCCACATCGGGCAACTATGACCTAGGAAGATCGCACATGGTAACATTGTGTGACCTGAAGCTGCATTTGTTAGTCAACAACATAATGATGCTAAATTCAAAACTCTTCAGCGCTTAAATGGCGAAGGGCAAATCCAAAACCAAAAGCATGCTGCAGTGTAGCATGGTCAACCGAGTGAATGCAGCCAAAGTAAAACCATGTATGCCCTCTGAAAGGGATGGCGGTGTTGCAGACTGCCGGGGCATCACCTTGCACCTTGAGAGGACAGAACCTTCAACCTCGAACAAAATGGCCGCTGAATCGGGATTGTCAGATTGCAGACTGGGGCCACCAACACAATCAGGTGGGTGGACCTGCACCTTTGAAGTGATAAGGCTAATTAAGATTGGGATATGATGAAGTAATAACATAAACAAGCAATTGCTTCATACGTTTCCATGTATTGGAGAAATAACTTTCGCTGCCCCTCAGATTTGTTCTCTCTTTGTCCACGTGCCACGCACAGACACCTAAAGTGGCATGCATATGACTGAGACCTGGATGAGCACATAGGATGCAGTGGTGTATGTGATCAAGACACATCACGTGCAGCAATGTAGGGTAGTCGTATTGATGAACATGCTATACGGTCACAGTGCCCTGGCAAAGATGTGCCAGCAAACCCCTGCAATGAACATGTACTACATGATTCTTCTTGTGGAATTGCACAGGTAGAACACTACAATTGTGAAGTGTACCAGAACCCACCAGGTCTCTGTGTAATGGGGAACAGTGGCACGAACATAGTATAGTTAAGTGGAACAGTCCTGTGTCACTAACTTATGTCATTCGATTGCAAGGTGTAGGGAGCAATTGCCACGTCTGCAGCTCAATCTATCACGATGTGTCGGTTTTGTGTCACAATGGTGGCTAAAATATGCACGCAACAGCCATGCATGGCCGAATAGCACATTGCTGTGCCAGCTCATGGAAGTTATATTTTCACAGGTGAAAACCGGCCTCAGTGCAACCCGGAGGCAGGACTAAAGTCTTAAGCCTGAGCAACGACCACTGCACCCACCAAAACAATAAGCTTTGCCTCTGCGGGCAAATCACCAGGTCTGCCCAAGATGCAACTCCCCGGGGCCAGACAATTCCTGAGAAACCCACGCTGGTAACTTGCACACCCTCTCAGTACCAATCACAATCACAGTGCCCATTGCAGCTCCCGTCAGAAGAGGTTAGCGGAGCATGAGGACATAGGGTTGGAGATCCATAGAGAGGTGGATGATCAGAAATACACCTGATGTGCCTAGCCTTGGAACACCTGTGGGCACTGACCCATGGCATAAGATCTATAATAAATCTAAAGCATAGTAGGTGGGTGCTCTGGAGCCTGGGCTCCCCCTGGGAAAGTAAAGGTTTTGGTGGGGATGTGTGTTAGTACAACCTCTTCTGTTGGCGACCTTAAATTAATTAGTAAAGCTTTTCAGCCGTGTCGCATCCCTGTGGCCTGAGTTGGAGGAACAAATCCCCTACCTCCTTGGTTATACAGCAGATTTTGGAGTCTGCCACTTAAGGATTGCGCCACACATTCAAAATCAGAGAGCCCTTTATTCCTGGTTTACACGTGTTTTGGCTGCTCAAGAGCCTTTCTCAAAACAAAAAGGGCAACAGCAAAAATGTCATAATCCGTCTTATTTGCAATAGTCCCGGGTAGATCCCTCAAATGTTCTAACTTCAAAGTTTCTCGCGTCGGCTTGACAACAATAGTGAGTCACTATTGTTGTCAAGCCGACGCGAGGAACTTTGTCAAGCCGACGCGAGGAACTTTGAAGTTAGAACATTTGAGGGAGTTCCTCGCGTCGGCTTGATAACAATAGTGAGTCACTATTGTTGTCAAGCCGACGCGAGGAACTTTGAAGTTAGAACTTTTGAGGGATCTACCCGGGAATATTGCAAATAAGACGGATTATGACATTTTTGCTGTTGCCCTTTTTGTTTTGAGAAAGGCTCTTGAGCAGCCAAAACACGTGTAAACCAGGAATAAAGGGCTCTGTGATTTTTAATGTGTGGCGCAATCCTTAAGTGGCAGACTCCAAAATCCCCCTGGGAAAGGCCATGTGCGCTGACAGTACCTATACTTTCAATGGGACATCCTAAAATGTTGTCCACCGCCCCGCTCCACACACCCGGGAAAATCAAAAGTCTACTCCCCTGATCTAAAGCACAAAAGACCTGAATGAAGAGATTACAAATATGATTTTACTCTGTGGTTACAGTACAGATTTCCCACTTTACAGAAAGTCACCAATCTACCCCACTTGCCAGACACATATAAGCCGCCCTTTATTTGTGTTTATTTTTTTTACAAAATTGCAATCAGATGCCTTTTAAATCTTTACTTTCTAATATGATGTCCTTCAGATATTTTAGTTAATATCTTTTTTGTCTGACAACCGTAGGTGGCCTGGTGCTCCGACAGCCGCAAGTAGAATGCCATCATGGAAATGCAACGCGTGGGCATATGGGGGCTATTACTGAAGATTTAAAATTCCAATTGGGAAATGCCTCGCATTAGGTGCACATGTCCTAATGCCAGTCAGCAAACTGCCAGCAAGCATCAAGTTAAAAAAACGACCAGGACAATGCAAAGGATGACAAGGACTACGGACCATTGACACCATCCTTGAACCGTGTTGCATGCTCATAATCAATTGGGGGCCATTATGGATAGCAGGTATTTCTGGTTGGGGTATCCATGGCACTGTCTTTACAACCCTTTGTTGCAGAGGCCGGATCAATGGCAGAAAGTAAATAGGGCTTTGTAAAAGCCATGATGGAGGAGTGTGGAAGCCGCTCTATTGAGAACGAACATGGGTCAAATACCCTGTTCTATGGAATTTCTTCCACTGAGGAGGGTCTACAACCACGTTTTAGCTCACTTTACCCTTCATAGAGGAGAAATAACCATTTCCATATCAGTCTTTCCCACAAGGACACTCCAGCACCGAAATGCTAAATACAACATTGAAAAGGAGTGTGGGAGTCCCTTCACCCTAAGTAAGCAAGGGTAATCCAGGTGTGAAGCCCTTATTCACTGTGCCCTAGAGAGGCTCAGCTTAACTTCACTGATGAGGCCCAACAAGGCTGAAACATGTGTCTGGGGTTGCGGATGGTACTCTTGTTCAGAGGAGAATTGCCTAGCATTTCAGTGCTTGGCTGCCCCTGTGGGAGGCACAAAGACTGATATGCAAATGGATATTTCTCCTCTCTAAAGGGTGCAGTGAGCCCAAATGTGGTTGTAGACCGTCCCGAGTGGAAGATATGCCATAGAACAGGGTATTTGACCCATGTTCGTTCTCAGTAGAGGGGCACCCACACCCCTTTTCAACTTTGTAAAAGCCATGTTTTCTTTCTAGTGGTCCAATATGCTTTTAATTCAGTAGCATCCCAGTATGGGAAGTATACTCACCCCCATCTCATCTGGTGACTTACTTTCTGTTATTGCCTCACTTAAACCCCCTTTCCATGCTGATGAAGAAATCCCAGCTATGATTTAAAATAAGTCTATTTCAAGGAACCTTAACAACATGTCTGCTTGTTAACTATGTCTTAGCGCAGGGATGTATTTCTACTTGACTTATAACTGGCCTGAGTTCTCCCCTTTTAAGCAACCCTACCCAGACCCTTATGACGTAAGCAGCTATTTCCTTATCACAAGTTATCATTTTGTTGTTAAGACTTTAGTAACAAATGTGGCCAACCAATTCCTAATCTATATTGATCAGCTTCACCTTTTCTACCCATGCCAATCAGGGTTTCGAACATGGTACAGTACCAAATCAGCTACCTTAGAGGTTATGGATGAAATTTTTTTAATAACTTGACATTGGTAATGTCCAGCAGCTAGAACTACTCTATTTATCAGCGGCATTTGAGCCAGTGAGTTCTGAGGTATTTTCCATCTTCAGTGCCCATATGGGAGCAAAAAGCAAGGCCTTGAACTGGTTGCAATGTTTCCCGACTGGCAGGCTCCAAGCAATGCATGGATGTTCAGTTAGATCCTCTTCTCTTCCCGTTCCTTGTAGCGTTCCCCAAGGATCCATTTCGACAGCTTTCTTAGTTATCCTGCATATTGAGGCATTAGGGCAATTTTCTTTTCTTTAAATTTGAGTGCAATTCAGCAGTATGCTAATGATAGGAATCTTTATCTTTATCAGTCGATGATATCAGGCTTTCCTGGTTATATGAAATTGAAGGTGGAATGGAAGCAGGCAATCATTCATTTGCATCTTCAAAAACTGAATTTGTTCCTTCCATTTGAACAGTGGAGAAGAATTGGTTCAGCCTCGGAGGGCCTTGCTTGCCAAGGATGGTATTCATTCTACCCTTGCTCCTGCCACTAAACCTCTTGGATTGATGCTGAATAACACACTTATAATACAAAAACATGCTGCAAAAAGTCAGTCTGCCAATTTACGAGCGTTTTTACTAAGACATTTCAAACAATTTGTTCCATCTCAGCGTTTTAGAACTTCTACCCAAGCCCTTGAGCTGCCTCACATTGAGAGTGGGAATGCTGCCCTAATAAGAGATCCCAATGTGTCCTTATTCCTCTGATGTTGGCTCTCCTGGCAGCTACTTGAACTGTTTTGAACACACAGCATCAATTTCTACTATATGTATCCACCCCAGATTCCAAGTTTCTGAAATGGATCACTGTAGAACTATGTGATGTTCGTTATCTATAAACTGAATTGAGAAAAGTTATACATGTTTTCGTGTACTTAATTACCTCTTTTCAGCATTATGTACAAATTTAAAGTATTTGTTATGCTCCTGACTATTGCTGTTTCTTTCAAAATAAACAGTTTTTAGAATAATTTTTGTGAAAAGAAACCAATGTTTTGCGTCTGTTTGCGGATATTCTTGTTTATGTTCTCTTTGACCCCTCCCTCTGGTTCCTAATCTGTTGAGAGATAAACAAGGCACTAACAGTGATAGTTGCCAAATAACCGGGCATCTCATTACCTATTGTCTTGGCTAAACTATGGGCATCAGTTTCTCATCTAGTAGGAGGAGCGCAAGGTATTCGCATACGGCGCAGTTACCAACTCATGATGAGTTTGGTGGTGATCTGAGCTAGGCTGATTTCACAGTGCATATAATGCAATAATGCAAGGGGTAGGCAATGTAAACACCCCTTCTATAAAATGATTTTTATTTTTGCTATCCTCTCTTGAAGGAGTCAGTTTAAACATTCACAAATCCCATTCACCTGTGGGCTATAGGCAGAAGAGAACTTGTGCTTTATATCTAAAAAAAAGAGTTACCTGCTCAAATAATTCCTTTACAAAAGGCAGTCCATTGTCAGACCGTAGGACTACAGACAAACCCCATCTTGGAAACATCTCACATACGCGGACCATGACAGCGCATGTGGCATCAGGGTGCATACATGGTCCTGCTTCAATCCATCTGGAGAGGGGACATACCACCAGCAGCATGTACCTACGGTCATTGTGTGAAAACAGAAAAATAATATGAGGCCGGGAAGCCCAAAAGGAAACACACCAACACAGGTTACAAAGAAACATACAAGTACTTTATTTCAAGCTACAACAGTTACCAAGTCAACTGACAAACGGACAGCTATTCGGCTCTCAGTATAACATAACGAACTTCAATGAGGGTTCGATGTGTTCAGTGAGAGACCGCACATTGGAATACCCGGGCCTTTTATAGAATTTGTCCAGCCCTTGGCCAACCCTCTTGCGGGTTAACCATTCTGTGAAATACAATACTGGTCTAGGGTTCCTTGCCAGGTCAACCTTTAATATATGCATTTTTGATTAGTTTCGCTGATATAAGTAGTACATTTACATATAGGTCAACAGTAGGACAAGGTCTCAGTTCACGACCCGACAAGTAGCCTGCAGGCATATTAATCATTCAGCTGTGCGGAGGTCACAACGGCCAGAATCTATTTGAAATGTCATTTGGCCTCCATTTTGATGTTCAGGGTGACTTCTACATAACAAGAGAACCTAAAATGGCGGCTTGATTCAAGATGGCGGCTTACATTGATATCTCTGAGGTCAAGACCTTGCCGTGGAGTTTGTTCGCGCATGATGTTTAGACAACTTGGCATAGGCCAATACACATATAACTATTACAATAGGAGGCATAATATTATTTCTATTTCGACAAACCCTCCTTTTGGCCTATGCCAAGTGCTAATACTATTTCTGATGTCTTTGCAAATAACTCCATGCATTTGTCATCCATAGATCCTTAATCCTTACCTGTAATATCTATAGCCATTAGGTCGTTCACCAGAACCTCTTGCAACACGAACTCTTTAGATGCTGTATCTGGGGCATACACTTTATTTCCTATCGTGCTCACCGTCTGAGCACAACATCCCCCTAGTATTGCACATATACTAGGTAGACATTGGATACAGCAACAAAGGAATAGCAGAATTCCCAAAATAACCAGTATGACAGAAAGCACCTTCCAACCCCAGGATCGTAAGGAGTCCCAGAACCAAGTACTAATACTCCAATCTCCCACTGGAGCATGCACTTCTGAACTAAGGACGTGCAAGTTCTGTATTGCCTTGAATATTGTCGGGGAGGAATCTGGTGCGAAAACACAACAAGCGGACCCTACTAATTTACATACTCCACCACGCTCTGCCAGAATGACATCTAATGCCATCCGGTTTTGGAGCGCTACCAATCTTATTGCTTTCTCTTCCAGTGTCATATTATAGAGTATATCCGTGGTCCGGTTGATGGTTCTCTCCAGTACTCTTGCTAGCCCCCTAATATTTTCGGAATTTGCTATTTGTCCCCAAAATGGCACAACTGATTTTGCTATATCTCCCAATATTTGCCCAGGGCTATCTCCATCCTCGTCCCGCCGTGGACGAGCCTTAGAAACTTCCAATGTACTAGCTATAAATACCCCAGGTAACAGGATCCCTAAATAACATGTTCCCTGCCAATCCTTGGGCAACTAGGGAAATGCTGTACTACCCCAAACAAAATAGACAGGCCTGTTCTCCCCGGTCAAATTTACAACGTTCGTACAACCTTCAAAATCTCCCATTGACCGGGTGCCATTCCTTTGTACACAGAAGGGAACTGAATCGGGGCTATGGTTAATAGAGTAGGAAGGAGGCACGGCATCCTTATTGCCTATCAGAGCCATTTTAAAGGAAATTAGAGTTTGGAAAGGAAGAGACAGTTTATCAGATGGCCTAATAGAAGCAACATTAGGCTTACTTCTATTTGCAAAAAGCGAGCATCCCAGGGGAGTCAATACACGTTTCACAAAATCATTTAAATTAGTTCCATCAAAGTTCCCTGAGATGCTATCATTCCAATGGCCAAAGAATAGTGCTCTTAAAGAGGCATAGCAAGCAGTCGTTAAAAGGTAATGGGTGAATATACCATCCTAGCCCCTTGTTCCCATGTTGCGGTAAATGGGTGCAGATCCAGCAGTTGCTCTTATTAAAAATGGCATGCGTCGAATTCATTATTATCATTAAAGTGTTATTGTGATACTTTCGTCTATGCTGAGAGTCCCTAGGTGACAGAGTATGAATGTGTACAGAGGTAGTCAGAGCAGTAGGTACAATTTCAATTGGTAAAAGAGGCTCTAGAGGATACATTTCTTCAAAGTACAAGAGTCCCACGGCAGTGACTATACAAATCCCAATTATTATCATCACAACACAGCAATACGTTTTCGGGGCCCAGGCACATTGTTCATTGTCCGAGTTGGTCACCCCCTTATTTACAAGTCCAATACGAGCAGTAGCGGTGGAGTTGGCAGACATCGTAGTTTTTCAATCGACGACCCCAATGTTCGTTGCTGGCGACACTACGGTTGCGCGACTTCTTAGTCCTTCCCCAGCCCTAGACAGAAGAATCCCCCTTTTTTTTCCAAAATTTTCCTTTGTAAGAACAAAACTCTCAATGACTCTTTTCTTTTCCAGATGCACAGGCAAAACCCGTGCCGCAGTTCTATTTTCTTCGTCGAAGGTCATAGCTGGTGGTTCCCGGTGCTTGATCTGGAAATAAGGTAACGTCACTTCCTGAGGGAAGCAACGTATCAGAGGCGACAGAAGTCACAGAACTTGAAACAACGTTTTCCGGAAGTGACTTTTCCAAAGAGTGTGGAGACAAAATGGACGGTTCGCCAAGCTCCACGGGCTCAGAGGGATTCTCCGACACACTCACAGCGCTATTTGCTACTCTGGGATCAGAGATTGTAGCATCAGCAAGGGGTTCTGCTTCTTCTGCAACGTGTGGCGTCGGGTGAGGAAGTTTCTTGACATGCGTCACATGGATTCAATGCTTCTTTCCAGCCACCCGCACTGCTGTCTGGGTGACCAACAGTACCTGGTAGGGTCCCCGCCAGCGAGGCGCGAGGCAGGAGGACCCTTCGTAGGCCTTCACCAGGACCCAACTTCCAGGCTGAATATTGTGTCCTGGGCCCGTAAACCGTACAGGTAAAGCTGATCGAACCTGATGATAAATGAAATACAGATTTTTAGTCAACTGGTTACAGTAGTCTGCAAGCAATACGTTTTCAACATCTCTCAGCGCTTTAGGCTTCGGAAGACCCCAAATATTAGCAGGCCTACCGATCACCACCTCGAATGGAGAGAGACCAGTCTTAGTTTGAGGTGTGGTACGCATAGCTAACAACACAATAGGTAAGGCGTCCGGCCATTTTAGTTTGGTGCCGGCACATGTTTTAGTGAGCTTATTCTTTAGGATACCGTTATGTCTCTCTACCAACCCAGCACTTTGAGGATGTCTAGCCGAATGAAATCGTTTTTCGATGTGTAATGCTGTGCATATCTGCAAGATTACTGCTGCAACAAAATGTGGACCGTTGTCCGACCAAATGACTCTTGGCAACCCAAATCGTGGGAAGAAATCCTTTACAGGATCTTCGTCTTCGCAGTGGTCATGGCAGTAGCATCCTTAACGGGGAAAGCCTCAACCCATTTACTAAAGGCACAAATGATCACAAGGACGTATTTTAGATTGTTACACCGTTCCATCTCAATAAAATCAAAGTGGATGACCTCAAAGGGGACAGAAGGAGGCCCAAAACTACCCCTTGGAGTTGCTGTCCCCTTCCCCACATTGTGCTGCAAGCAAATCATGCAATTTTGGACATAATGCTGGGCGATTTTCAAAATGTTATCATTTACCCAGACCTTTTCTAACATTTTCGTGATCTGCTGAGCACACACATGCGGAGGACCGTGTGCCATCGTAACCATCGGCAGCACATATGAATTAAGGAGCAACCATTTCCCATCAGATGTGTCCACCCAACACCCATCTTCATCTAGTTTCCCCATCCCTTCGGCCCACTTTTTAGACTCTTCTATTGTGGCATCAGCTTGGATATCTCGTACAGACCCAATACCTTCATCCATTACATAGGCATCTCTTGTTTCTCTTAGAGCATACATGTCTGTACTAAGGTCTGTGGCCATTTGACTGGCTATCTGGTCAGCAAAAGCGTTCCCTTTCCCCACATCATCTATGACCTTGCGATGCGCTGCGCACTTTATGATCGCTAACTGACTAGGGAGCGCAAGTGCCGAGAGCAATTGCACTATCAGGGGGCCATGCTGAATCGTAGTCCCATGTGAGGTTAGGCACCCTCTTTCCGACCAGAGCTTCCCAAAGTTGTGAGCTACCCCAAAGGCATACTGGCTATCAGTATATATATTTACTGTACGCCCTTCGGAGAGTTCACAAGCCCGGGTCAACGCTATAATCTCTGCGGCCTGCGCGGAGTTATGCAGAATTCTCTTAGTTTCAACAACCGTACTCAATGTAGTGACTGCATAAGGAGCTGTAGATGTACCATCCGGAGGTTTGAAGCAGGATCCATTACAAAACAGCTCCCCTTTCCGCATTATCCAAAGGAGTATCTATAAGGTCTATCCTGCCCTTTGTTTCCTGTTCAGTAGTATACAGGCAGTCATGTGATTCTTCGTCACCGTAAACAGTATTTTGCGGGAAAGGTAGGAGTTCAGCCGGATTAAGGACACAACACCTCTTAATTTGAATGTGAGGG
Source organism: Ambystoma mexicanum (assembly GCF_040938575.1). NCBI lineage: Eukaryota > Metazoa > Chordata > Amphibia > Caudata > Ambystomatidae > Ambystoma > Ambystoma mexicanum. Next base: position 567,690,940 of record NC_090923.1, on the reverse strand, counting down.
GCAAACAAAGTCAATTCATACCTCGTCAGCCGTGCAGAGGTGAGGTGCTATGTTTGGGTTTTATTCAATAGGACATCTACAGAGTGAGGTATCATTAGGGTTAAATCATGGCCTGGGACTATTCCCTCACTCTGTTTTACAGACGCGGCAGCAGCAGCGACGGCTCTCAAAAATCTTGGCAAAGCGCATGCGACAGGATCAAGGGCGGAAGAGTAATAGCCGCACGGTCTATTCTTCCCTCCGTGTTCCTGTGTTAATACAGCCAAAGCACATCCATCACATTCATGCACAAACAACACAAAGGCCTTATTGTAATTTGGAGTACCCAGAACTGGTGCAGAGCATAACGCGGTTTTGAGAAGCTCAAATGATCGTTGATGTTCCGACTTCCATGGCAGCGGCGAAGAAATGCCCTTCTTCGTCAAGGCCAACATCGGTTTTATCACTAGTGAAAAGTTTGGGATCCACAGCCTACAGTAAGAAGCCATACCTATTAAGGCTCTGACTTCCTTCTGTGTATTTGGGAAAGACATGCCAGAAATGTGTTTTATTCTTTCAGGTGTCAATCTTCTCCCCTCCTTTGACAGGAGATAGCCTAAATAGGCGACCTCCTGACAACAATATTGACATTTCTTAAGCGAAGCTTTATGACCATGTTCAGCCAAATGAATAAGCAACAATACAGTGCCTTCTTTACAAGCACTTTCAGAATCTGCAGCTAAAAGCATGTCATCGACATACTGAAGCATTGTACAAGTAGATGGCAGTTCAAGGGTGTCAAGCTGCTCTTTCAAAGCCCTACTATAAATGCTTGGACTTTCAGTATAACCTTGAGGTGCACGAGTAAATGTGAATGAACGTCCCCCCAAGGTGAACGCAAACAAATATCTACTATCCTTGTGTATAGGAATACTGAAGAAAGCATTCTTCATATCCACAACACTAAAGTGAGTAGCTGTAGCAGGGATCATTGTTAATATAGTTGTTACATCAGACACAATTGGAAATTGTGGGGCGACAACATTATTAATAGCGCGTAGATCAATTATGAAACGGAATGGGATTGCATTGTCGCCTTTCTTGTACACGGGTAAAATCGGACTGTTACATAAACTACCTGCAATCTCTTCAATCACCCCTCGATGCACAAAATCAGAAACAATGCACTTCAAAGCACGCTCGCCCTCAACTGAGATTTTATATTGCGGAATGCGTGGTAGTTTAGCTCCATGTTTCAAAACTATTTTAACGGGTTCAACCTATAATACCCCAACATCATTGTCGTCACCCGCCCACAAACATTCCGGGACAACGCTAAATTCAGGAGGCAATGGTCGAGTCAGAAACTGAGAACTGGGAAGTTGCTGTGGTGAAATCGTCAGTCGCACTCCGTCAGAGGAACAATGAATCACTGCATTTAATTTCTTCAACAGATTTAACCCCAGCAAATTCTCTCCACAGTTTGAAGTCAAGAGGAATGGACAGTGGTCCGTAAAGGGGCCCAAAGAAACAGGCACCGGCGAAGAAACCGGACAAACAACTGGTATGCCAGAAAACTCTACAGAAACATTAGTTTGCCCTGACAGCGGAATGTTTGGAACCCGAGAATGATCAATGGAGCACTTCTGTGCTCCAGTGTCTATCAAGAACTGATGTTTCCTATTCCCCACTAACAGTTCAACGTAGGGACCTTTTTGACTAACGGGAATAGGAGAAGGTTCCAAACCCTGCTTCGGGCAATCCTAACGAAACAAAATGTCATCGAAAGGAAGCTCTTCAGAAAGGTAGGCAGCAAAAGGGTGATCAAATATGTTTCTTGTGTCCACACTCGAAGTCTGATTATCCCGTGAAAAAGGTTGCTGAGGATCTTGTGAGAGCTGACCTCTATCAGGGCCCCCCACTCCGAGGCGACCTCTATGTCGTCTACCTATACTCCCAAATGTGTTGTTTGACCTCTGTCGAAGGACGGGACACTGTGCACGCCAATGACCTTCCTGGCGACAATAGGCACATTGATTAATATTCGCAGGACCCAAGGGGACGTTCCCTTGCAGAACATACTGACCTCTGGTCTGTGAATTACCACCTCTGGGATTTCTAACAATTTGCTGTAACAATACTTTAGTCTTCAAATCTCCTTTCCTCTTCTCGACTCTATCTTTTTCATTATTGACACGGTTCTCGTAATACTGAGCCATATGCAAAACTTCAGATTGGGATTTCGCCTGCCAAGCGCTCTCAGAGGACATAATCTGGGAGTGGATGTCAGGCAGCAATCCACGCACAAATTTGTCCACAAACAACCTTTTCCCAGACTCTGTGCCCAAGTCCTGTCCACTGAAGTCAGAAAATACCTGTTCGAATCGATTAAAGAATTCGGTGGCACCCTCAGATTTTCCTTGAACACAGGCCGTAAGCTTGTCCCAAATAATTATTTTCTCAGGAATTATGGTTTTCAATTTTGCAACAATTCTATCGGGCAAAGTGAGTATTACCTGAGGTGGTTTCTCACCAGCTGGTCTTTCCCCATCAAGCTAATTATGTAAGCCCACGTATCTCCCAACCCAGGCACATTGTCTATTGTTCGAACCTGCTTCCATAAATCTACGGGCAGGAGTACAGGGAATAACAAGTCAATATCACTTAGGGTGAACACAGAAGACTGCAAAACGGACTCTATCTCTTTGTAGAATCCTGTCAGATTTTTCCTAATATCAGGAATTGATTGTCTAATAGTGTTCACTTCCTGTCACGAAAACGGGACGTGAACAAATTGTGATACATAATGTGCGGGAATGTCCACAGCGGGTGCACCTGTCCCAACGTTAGCAGGAATCTCAACCTTTGGGACAAATGTCGGAGGAACCTCTCTCATAGGCAACTGAGATATAGGTAACTCCGACCGCTTACTAAGCAACAGAGCCAGGTTGAGCGCTAAGGCAGTCGAAGAAGTGTCGAGCGAGAAAGCCCTCTTACAAATACCCAATAACTCTGTGGGACAACTAACCTTCTTCCTTACACATTCATCCTGCAGGTACTCCACCATTACCTGAATCACCTTCCCCTGCATTTTTACTGTATACTGACTATACGTGTCATACACTTCATCTGAATCCGAGATCCATCGAATCGCATCTTTTGTACAGATTCGTACTTCCTCAGATGCTGATTTACGACACGGAAGGAATTGTTTCTGCACATACATACTGTCGTCTTCATCATCCTCATCCCGCAATTTTCCTAAGTCCCTCCTATGCTCAAATAACCTCTCGACATGACCATGTACTTTCTCCTCAGTGTCCCTTGAAAGCGCTAGAGTATTCAGATCCCTCAACCCTTGTGGGAGATCTGCGTTATGTAATCTACCCCACATTGCACATAAATGAGTCCCCAAACCTTCAATAAAAAACATTTTTCTCAGGAAAATTGTCCATATTTGATAATGTGGAAAAAACATTAGCTAGATCATCTCTCTCCATACAATGCTTAGCCCAAGCAAACAATTTCCGTTTCTTTTCTGCAGAGACAGTATTTCGAGTGACAATCTTCGACCCCGCACCCTGATCAACTACAGTCGGTACAGAACCACTCGGGAGCGGAGGTGCAGGAAAATTCAATGGAGGTGTAACTATCGACGCAAAGGGGAAGAGGTGGTAGAGTAGGTGGAGGTACAACAACTGGAGGAATAGGAACAATAGGTTGTACAGGGGGAACAGGAATAACAGCAGGAATAGGCAGAGCACCAGGGAGAGGATCATACGGAGGTGGCGCAGAGGCACCAGGCCTTCGTTCGTTTAACAATTTGTCAATAAATTCTTCGGAAACATGAAAATCTTTAGAGGGATAGATTTTCTGGATACCGAGTGAGAAAGCCCTATCCATATTCTTGACTGACTCTGAATGTTTTTCCTTATCATATAACATTGCCTTTTCGGCATTCGTTTCATGACGGCGTGCATGTTTATCCCTACTTTTAAGCTGCTGCAACGCTCCTTTTTTCCAATTCTGCAAAACATCAAATGCTGCAGGTCTGGCCTTCTTCTTTAACAAGACCGATTCTAGGTATTCAATACGGGGGATCTCGAAACTACCATTGATTGGCCACTGAAATTCAGAGGCATGTCTGGTTTGTCTGTGCCAAATATCATTAAATACTATACTTCCAATGCCATGCTTACAGTACATAATACACGCCAGCGACCCCTCCTGTGGTGCCGGGCGGCTAAATTCCAAAGATTGACGATCGCTGCGGAACAGTGCCCTAAAGTAGCTAGACAATTTCCCAGGCATTTCACAAAAATTCGTGTTACCTGGTCAATAATTGTGTCTGCAGATACAATACGCCAAATTCAAATTGTCATGGTTAAATTAAGAGTTGGGTCACGACTACACCTGATGAAACCTAAGGAGGACCGCAAGGTTTACCAAAGAACTTATCTAACAAATTTTACCTGGTGTTTGGTGGTTTCGAAAAATCTGCCTGCCTCAAAAATGGACCCTCGTCAAGATGCCATTTCAGGCCACACGACTATCGTCCAAGGATCGGATCGTGCAGCGCTGCCGAGGTATCGCATCTCGTTCGGTCGGGCCCGCAGTATCACACTGTCCGATCCCGGTTCGATAGCCTGCGTCAACCTTCAATGATCCGGCATCAATCTTGAGGGTCCCTATTCGGGCGCCAACTGTGAAAACAGAAAAATAATATGAAGCCGGGAAGCCCAAAAGGAAACACACCAAAACAGGTTACAAAGAAACATACAAGTACTTTATTTCAAGCTACAACAGTTAGCAAGTCAACTGACAAATGGATAGCTATTTGGCTCTCAGTACAACATAACGAACTTCAACGAGGGTTCGATGTGTTCAGTGAGAGACCGCACATTGGAATACCCGGGTCATTTATACAATTTGTCCAGCCCTTGGCCAACCCTCTTGCGGGTTAACCATTCTGTGAAATACAATACTGGTCTAGGGTTCCTTGCCAGGTCCACCTTTAATATATACATTTTTGATTAGTTTCGCTGATATAAGTAGTACATTTACATATAGGTCAACAGTAGGGCAAGGTCTCAGATCACGACCCCGACAAGTAGCCTGCAGGCATATTAATCACTCAGCTGTGCGGAGGTCACAACGGCCAGAATCTATTCGAAATGTCATTTGGCCTCCATTTTGATGTTCAGGGTGACTTCTACATAACAAGAGAACCTAAAATGGCGGCTTGATTCAAGATGGCGGCTTACATTGATTCCTCTGAGGTCAAGACCTTGCCGTGGAGTTTGTTCGCGCATGATGTTTAGACAACTTGGCGTAGGCCAATACACATATAACTATTACAATAGGAGGCATAATATTATTTCTATTCCGACAATTGCATGTCTGCAACATATCCATATAATTTATATGTAGATATGGAAATGTGCCATCAGGTCTAGGGATTGATCCTCTCACTTTTTGCAAAGTGTGCCCTGCTGTACATTTCTGGCACATGATGCAGTTTACAATAAACACTGCCACCTGTTCTAATAAAGTCGGTGAAAACCAATCTTCTGCAATCATGGCAGCAAGACTCTCTTGAGCCTTATGCGGGGGGTGGTGAAGCTGCTCCAGCAGTACCCTCAATAATGTGAGAGGCATAACTGGCTTTCCAGTGCTATCCTGCCTCCATATTGCCTCAGTGGGGGATAAAGAACACCCTTGCTTTCTCCATTAAATCTTGCACATCTTGTGGGGCTCAACCTTGCAACTCAATTAGCTGAACAATTGACAACTCATTAAAACATTCCTTTACCATCATACACCGTCCTGACATATGTTTAAAATCAGAACTTCTTGGAAAATATGCTGCCTTTTTGGCTTCAAAATCTGTGGCTTCTTTACAGTGAGAAATCATATCTGTTCTTTTAGTGTGGGCTGTGCATTTCACAACTGCGATAGGATGGGAGTCTTAATGCCTCAAAAAGCTTACCCAATAGAGATGCATGTTGCACTGGTGTGCCGTCTGAACGAAAGAAGCCCCTCCTTTTCCAGCATGACAAACCTGCATGTACAGTTGACGTCACATAAGTAGAGTCAGAGTAAACTGTCACTTCCTCACCCTCATATCTCTGGAGTGCGGCACTAAGCACCACTAATTCTGCAGCCTTTGCTGAACAATGCAAAATCATTCTTGCACTTGTTGCTATTGCAAATGCACCCTCATGGTTCAGCTTTAATACTGCTGATCTAGTATGCCTTTCACCAGTCGTTTGGTCAATTTCTGAAGAACCATCAATAAAGAGACCCCCCTGACCACCCACTCTGAGAGCATTTTCTCTAACACAGGGAATGTCATAATATTCAGAATATGTTGTGCAGTCATGTACATAGTCATCCTTCCCTGCTGGTTCTGCTATGAATGTTGCTGGGTTCACTATTCTGCATCTAACAATTTTGATCGCAGGGTTTGTAATAATGACCTCATATCCTGGTACACTTTGTGTAGTCAATGTACTTTTGGGCTTCTCTAGAATACCAAACAATGCATGCTCAACAAATAATGTCACTTTACACACCCATTGTAATACTTGAAGTTTTTCATTAGGAAATGTAGCAGCAGCTAATGCTTGTTCGCAAGGGTAATTCCCTTTCATTACTGCTTCTAAAATCCCACTATAGTATGCCAATGGTTTGTGTCCATGTCCTAATGTACTTTTCTGTGTGGGGACTGCTGTCATACCTTCTCCATTTGAATGGGAAAATAGGTACAATTATTCATGAAAGTCTGGAATTCCTAGCACAGGAGCTCTACTGATTGCCTTTTTTAATTCTTCAAATCCTTCAGTCATTTCATCTGTCTATGTTATCTTACTTTTATCTTCTTGTGCTTTTTTAAGTCCTTTTAAAAATGGTTGAATGTATGTGCTGTAATCGACATGACTCTTCTCTGCATCTGTCTTCTGTCTCACTGCATACTAATATGTCACCTGTGTACTGAATTATTGCACTCTCAAGCTGTACATTACGTAAGTCCATCTGGAAGACATTGTTAAATATTGAGGGGGACTCACAGTTACTCTGAGGCAAACAAGTATGTATCATGCGCGTATTTCTATACGAACATGAAGTCAAATCATGTTAGTCTTCCTGAATGGGAATTGAGAAGAACATGTTTTTTAAATCTATAATTGTAAAATATTTAGTCATAGATGGGATGTTACATAATATTATAGCAGGATTCGGATATCCACGACTCCCCAGTTCACTGTGTTCACAGACGTGTTACATGGGGATTCATTAAAGCGGAAACAGTCACAAATATACCTTCATCAGCTTCTCTGGACATGGTATATTGCTTTGCTTGTGGCAAGATTGCTCCTGTTTTAAGCTTGATTTTAACTGCTCTTACACGTTTCAGTAGACCCACGTCATATGGATTAGTAGTCCATACAATATTTGGCACTTACTCTAAATCTACCTGGAAAACTGATGGTATGTTTTTTTACCAATGCCATTCTCTGCGATATTTCTCTATTCTCCACTTAAATCCAATAAGTGATACCAATAAAAATACTAATTCATCACCTGAGTAATCATCCCTGAAAAGCTCATCTGGCAAGCCTGTCAACATCTATCCTTCACTAAGGGCTATCATTGCTCTCCATCCTCTTCCCTCCTCATTATCTGTCCCATGGACAACCAGTTTTTCTTCTCTGACCACTGCTGCTTCTAGCTCAAAGGGAATAACGTGTCCTCTTCATCATCCATAGGTATTTCTGGTCTAAATAAAGTCTCTTCAGGTATTCTCAACATTTTACCTACAAACCTGGATAACCAAGTTAATAAAACAGTCACTCCACACAGAAATACTTCTGGATCTAAAGGGACTCCTCATAATGCCTTCTTGCCTGTAAAGGCTAATATAAACTCTTTCATATTCATATAATGTATCCATGGAGTGGAGCACACTATTCCTTCGTCAGTAAACGATAACATCATGTTATGTTTTGTCATCAAGTCACACCCTAATATGTTAACTGGTGTTTGCCGACAGTACAATAATGGCATAGACACCATGGGCCTCATTCCAAGTATGGCGGTCCCGAAACAAGGGTGCCGTTAAGCTTACCGACACTCTTGTTTCCGGAACGCCACACTACGGTTTTGCCTGCTGAGGCCATTGCACCCAGCAGGTCTGACTCTTCCGGGAACATCAGCCCTGGTATACAGAGTCATCACGAAAGCACCAGCACCATTAGCAACTGTGCCGGTGCTTCGTCTACCCACTGCCATGGAGTCCTATGGGACTCCACAGGAATGGCGACCTACCAAACCCGCGGCCTAGCTTCCTGCGTTGCCAGGACTTGTAATGTCCCAGTGGCACTGGGAAGTCAGGCAGCAGATTCAGTGTTTCTGGGACGGCATCAGGATGAGACCCATTGTGTTCTCCCATAGAGATTGGTAATTCATCTGTAAAAGGAACTAAGCTCATTGCCCCAGAGAGTCCCTGCACATTCATGGAAGTGCCTGACATTGGGTATTTTCCCTCACAGACAGAGGAACAAGTCACTCAAGTGTCTACAAGGAACGAAAAGGCCTTGCCTACTATCATTACTTTGACCCTTGGTTCCTCTTGGGGGTCCGGTGTCACTAATAGTACTGAACGCATCAGGTCACTCTGTGGGCTGTTCTATTGTGGATACAAATTCATCACTGTACCTGTGAAAAGATCTCCCCCTACCACGGTCACAGTCCCTATTCTAGGTGTGGGTGTTGGCAGGACTCTTGCATTCATATGCCTTTGTGGTAACATGGCCTGTTGTGTCTGCACCTGCTGGATTTGTATCTGTTGTGTTTGCATAGGCACTTGATGTTGTTGCCCTTGTGATGGTTGCATTTGTAATGCAGGTTGCTGTATTTGCTGTGATTGAGGCGCACATGCCTGATTCTGCATGCAATCCTGGGCATACTAATCCTATGGTTCTATATTGTATTGTGGAACTTTGCCCACCCCCACCTCTTGGAAATTGCCAATGTTGCTGCATGCCCCCTATCTTTACATGTTCTGGCTATATGTGCCATTTTCCCACAATTCCAACATTGTTGTGGCTGACAGCCATTTAATCCTTCTCCTCCCTGAGTGTTTTGAAATCCACCTCATCCTCCCGTAGATCCGTTCCCTCTACCTCTTGGCCAAATATTTTACTCACTCTGATCGATAGGGTACACTGAATTGTTTCGCTGTGCAGGTTGCATCTCCTGTACCATTACACCTTCACCTCTCATCAGTACCGCTCCCTCTATAGCTAAGTTTGATAATTTGTTCTGCACAAACTTCACTTCCTCCTGCTTTCTACTCTCAGCTTCATTCTTATTCTTCTCTTGTAACAATTGACAATGATATATGATAGTCAACTGGATTTCTGGCTATGGCTTTGCTTCCATCCCTACCTTTGTCTTTATCTGCATTGCACTGGCTTGGGCAGTCACTGGCATAAAATGCGGTAAAATAATGCCACCATTTTATCCCATGGTTCTCTCATCTCGAGACGCCATCACTCTTGAATAGCTTGAATAAAGGCAACAGGATCTTCAAACTCACCCATTTTCCTAGTCATGATCGCACCTATGTCTGATGTATCAGGATATTGTACTCTGAGTGCCCGCCATACTTCTGCACTGCAATTGTTAAATGGCGCTACCATTGCGTGTCCTGTTTTGTGCAGTCACACCGAATACCCTGCTCATTTACAAAGGTCATCAGTCCTCAGGCCTTTTATGTCACCTATCGCTAATGTCATTCCTGTTCTCATTCTCTCTAACTCATGAATCTGTTTTCCCTCACCTGAAGTCAAACTAGGTAATTTACATTTAAAATGATCCTTATCCATTTGTGGCCACAGTATATATTGTAGTTGACCTCCCCTTTCTCTAAAAATGGGAATTGTGAAAATCCTGATCCGTAATCATACCCACCTGCACTTCTTGTTTTCCAGGTGGCATTAGTCGCACCCGTTTGTTTCCGTCCTGGCAGTTTCCTTAATCTGGTTATATAAGCTGTGGATATAGCTCCTGTATTACACAATCATGCTTGTAGTCGCTTTCAGTGTATGGTGTAAGTTCTGGCGTTTTTATTTAGGGTCCTCTAAGTCTGACCATTTTACCCTTTTTCTACACTTGAGTCTTTCGAAAAACCGCTTGGGCTCTCTCTTCGCGCATGCTCATTTTCTTCCCTTTCTTCGTCTGATATCATTATGCTCCAGCTTGCATGGCTCTCGTCCCTTTCCACATCATGAAGATCAAGGGCCTCATTACGACCCTGACGGTAGCCGTGCCGATTATACAGGCACGGCTGCCGCCAGAGTTTTTTTTTTTCTGGCGCCCTGGAATGGGCAATTACCGGGGTATTACAACCCCGTTGGACCCGGTAATTGCCCATTCCAGGGCGCCAGAACAAATTCTTCCCCATTCCCATTTGAGCCCCATAGGACTAATGGGAATGGGGAAGCCAGATGCACCGGCACCATTTGTGAATGGTGCCGGTGCATCCGACGTGTTGTGCTCGCGGGTGCCTGTGGCCCCGTCAGGTCAGACCTGTCGGGCAGAAAGGCACCCGTGAGCGCAACTCTTAGTCTGCCGTTCCAGGAACTACAATACCGGAAAGCTTACCGGTACTGTAGTTCCCGGACCAGCAGACTCGTAGTGAGGCCCCTAGTCTACTTAAAGGCAATGGGCCTCATTCTGACCCTGCGGGAATCCTGGCGGTAGAGCTGCCAGGACACCTGAAAATGTGGATACCGTTTCCGGCACCCAGCCAGGCGGCATTGCAGCCTGATTACAGGTGCCGGCTGAGCAGTGTTGATCCCCATTCATGGAGTCATAGGTCTCAATGAGGGGATTTGCAGTCGTAACCGACACTGGTAAAGTGCCGGTCGCAGAAAGGCTTTTTTTGTCTGGTAAGGCAGCTGGCTTACACCCAGCATTTAGCTGGAGGTAACCCAGGTGCCCCACCGGCACTACCGTAGTCGGGTGGTCCAGTAAAGTGCTGGTATCCTAAGATAACGGCACTTTTTTACCAGACCACCCGACTCAGAATGAGCCCCAATGTTCTGTGTTCGTCTGTTAATACGTCATCTGACCTTCTTCCCGTTTCTCTCGTTAGAGACCCTTCGACATTCTCTTTGGTTTTATATCCATCTTTAGCCCTTATTTCCCTATATGAATCCACAATCCTTTTCCCTATATTTTCGGCTTCATGCTCGTCAGACCATGTTTGTATTCTCGGTATCCCTTGCAGCTCCCGCGACTCTCACTCTTCTTCTGATCGTTCTTGTGCTTCAATCAGCACCATGCCTTTATTGAATAGATGATCTATTTCTTCATCCCTTAGTCCCCTACTTTTATTCAACTCTTCTTCCCTTCTTCTCATCACTATCATCTCTTCTTCCTCTTGCCTTCTTTGCTACCTATGTACTTTCAATCTCCTCATGTTTCTTCTCTTCTAGTGTTGCCTTTTCTTTCTTTGCCTCAGACCTTCTTCATTCTTCCTTTCACTACTTCTCTTTTTCCCTCTTTTCCCTGTATGCTTTCTCTTGTTCTGTTTCTTACTTTCCAGCTCTTCTACTTCTTCTCTTTCTCTAACCCCATCAATGTCCTTGTCATCTTGTTTGCGTAATATCTGTCTTCCCATCCATTCATTCTGAACTATTGTCACTCTCTTAGTTTTGTCCTTCACTTCTCTTTGTCTCTTTGCTTCTTCCTCTATCTCTATCTGCCTGTCTGCTCTGTCCTTTCTCTCATCACGCTGTTTACTTTAATCGCCTGTTGACATATATTTGCCTTCTCTGCTTTGGCTCACTTCCCTATTGTCCTCACTGTTATAAGTGGGGGATCGTATGTCGGATTAACATACCCGGCTGCTTTTAATTCCTTTAAAAGATAACATCCCTGCTTCTCAGTATCTGCACTCTTGTTTCCAGTAGGGGAAAGAGAAGACAAAGGCGTTACATCCTCCCCTTTATGCTGATTAAGCATACATTCCTTCTCACTCTGGTACATCTACCAAAAACTCTAAAATGGTCAACCTTTTCTGCAACTTCTTCCCCTTATATGTAGCATGCAAGTATGTTGTTATGTGTTGCAATACTGTTTTTGACAAGGAGCCTTCTTGGGGCAACAGCATAGTGTTTTATTAGTCGTGCCCTTCACCCATTCCACTTGGTACTGGCTTATTTTGGGTGTATCTCGGCAGTGTCCTGCATAAATTTAAAAGAGGAGTGTCCCCCATGATGACAAGTGGATTTCGACTGCCAATACGTACCAGATGTGTTATCCTTTTATTCACTACATCATATATATCATATTAATTGATTTGAGCAAGCACCATCAATCACCACCCATGACCAGAAAACCTATGTTTTTAAGCAATTCTAAAAAGCTATGCAATGGTTTCTTTTTATTCCTTCATTTACAATTTCTATCAATTTTTGCTGTCTCATTGTTTCATTATTGAATCTCTTGTTTCTTTATTTATTGTTCTCCTTTGATTTCTATCCTCCTGATTGGTGTCAATTTCTTGATTTAAAAATCTGATGTTCACCTTAATTTTTTACTATTTTTTTATATCTCCTAATCTAGGCACAATAAAGGATTTACAGTGGTATATTTATAACCCCATACACATATGCACTTTTAATTTTTTGCGTACAACTTCCTTTACTATCTCTAGTAAATGTATTTCATCTCACTTTTTATCCTATTTTGGAGTTTGATAGACATTCTTCTATTTGTCCTTGCCCCAGGAATCCTTAACTAAAAGCCTATTTGGAGTTTTAGTGCATTCGCTTCCACCCCTCTTGGAACCAGGAATCGAGGTATCGATTTCTTTTCTTTTTAATTCCTCAAAAAGCCTGTTAGTTAAATACATATATTTGCAAAACAGTCTCTCCCCCTATATTTGCCACTTTCGATATTCTACTTACATCCGTGGCTCAGCTCGAGATCCTCTGCATCGACTCTTACCCAATCAACCAGTTTGCCTTCAGTCTGCAGGGCACCTGCGGGTACCGAACAGGAATTTCTTCAAAGAGGCGCCTGCTGACCGATTCTTTTCACCCATGTGTCTTGCGCACCGCTCTCTACAGCAAGCTCCACGATCTTCCACTAATGGCGAAAGCAGTCTATGGTGCGAGTGTCTAGATCTGGGCCCAGGTCAACTGGACCAGAACCATTCGCACTGCTGCCAAAATGTGCCCTTGCACCTTGAAGCATCTCATGTGCTAGATGGAATTACCAATAATGATCTCAGACCCAAATAACCGGACGGACTCAAAGAATAAGTACTACTTCAGTTAAATAAAGTAGGAAAATCTGGTGAACAACAAACTGCAATCCACACATGCGCAATTCAATTCTGATTACACATAGGCTTTTTACCTCAATGTACGTCAGCTATGACGTCATCCTACGTGGCAAACCTTAAAACCTATTGAAGGCAGGGATTGGTTGTGGGAACATATGTACCTATATATCATATAAGTAATATCACTGGATGCCCCTTATCTAGTAGGCATAACACAAAGTCCTATGGGACTCCACGGGAATGGGAACATACCAGCTTTCCACCACCCACAATATCATGGTATTACCAGGATATCGGGCAGAGGAAATGGTAAGGTGAGTCTGCACAGACTCATAATGAGGGCCATAGACCTTGGATGAGTGAGGAGTGAGTTTAGGGTGCCCTGTAGCCGGTGAGGATGTTTGGAGTGGAAGTCATGGGCCTCATTACAAGGTCGGAGATGGCCCTGCCAGTAAAACCGGCACAGCTACCTCCAAACTTGCAAGAAAGTCTGGCACCCGCGAATGGGCAATTACCAGTGTACTCCGGCCCCACCAGACCCGGTAATTGCCCTTTCGCGGGTGCCGGAATCGAGTGATCCCCATTCCCACTGAGCCCTTGTTCATTACTGTGCTGGTGCTACAGGCAAGCTGTGCTCGCGGGTACCTTTCATTCCGCCAGGTCAAACCTGGAGGAATGAAAGGCACCTGCGAGCAGAACTCAGAGTTTGCTGGTCCGGATACAACGGTACCGGTAAGCTTACCGTTGTATCCGGTAAACTCGCAATGAGGCCATGAGTGTTGAGTGTTAGGTAAAATTCCCTTTTCACTCTATGAAGAGTGGACTTGTGAGAGTTCATGTCAGAGAGGTAGAGTTGCAGGACTTCCTGCGAGTGGGTATGCCTTCATTTGCGCAGCAGCCAAATCATGTCTGTGGTAGAGTGCGTATGAATGGGGGGGGCACATGGTTCAGAAGGCTGAGAATTAAAGGTGAAAGTAAGCAATGGGAAGTGAGAGGAACATGTGTCATATAATACAGATTGAAAGCTGGAGAAGGCAGTGTAAGTGGAAGAGGCATCGGTGTGAAGTAGGAGAGTGCGAACTTGGGAACTGTAGGTCAGAGAGAAAGCGGGAGTGGCAGAAGGTTTCAATGTCCTTTTAGTAATGGGTGAAGCAAGTGGTGAGGAAAGGTCAGAGGGTCGAAAGGAGATGGTGGTGGAAACAATTGAGTGATCAGATATGGATGGTGTGACAGTAGTATTAGTCGCTGAGAGAGAGGTGGAGATGAATAAGAGATCCAAAGAGTTAACCCCTTTGGGGGTAGGTACATTATGGGTAGAGTGGAGAGTGTGGTCACTAAGAAAAGACTGACATTGATATTTCTGAGACGTGGTTGAAGAGGGAAGGCTAAAGTCACCTAAGAGAATGAGGTGATTTTTAGTGGAAAGAGAATAAATGAGTTTCCCAGTCTCATCAAATAATTGTGCAGTGGGACCAGGAGGGAGATAGATGGAGATCATGTGAGCCGAGTGAGTCAGAGAAATAATAGAGATGGTGAATTCAAAGAGATAAGAGAGGACGTGGCATTGGAGATTTGGGAGGCATTGAGTCTGACACCTCTACCTCTGCCAGTCAGTTGAGGAGAATTAATGAAGGAAAGTTTGGACCCATGACGGGCCGCCAGAGTGGCAGTGTCGGATGGAGAAATCCAAGTTTCAGTGATAGTAAGAAGGTCTAAGGGAGGAGAGCGGGAGTGAAATGGGAGGAGAGCTGGAGTGAAAGTAGTCAGTCATAAAGGAGGTTCCGTTGATGCTGTAAAGAAGAGTAGAGAAGTTGAGTCTCAGAAGAAGAGAGTTGAGGTGGATAGGTGTTAGAGGAGGTATGCTTAGCTCATCGGCTTTGTTTATTGGAAGGAGGTGGAAGGGAGATGGAGTAGTGGGAGTTTCTAGTTGTGAGGTTTATAATAGGGATAGGAAAGGAGGAAGTTGTAGCATGATTGGGTAACGCGTAGGGAGAGGTGAGTAGGAGGAGCAGTAGGAGGAGCAGATGCATTATAGGTGAGTAGCACAGTGGGTAGAGAAAGTACAGGATAATGGATGTTCTGCCAATTGCAGAGCACTTATTGAAAAACTCTGCATGCTCTTCTGCTCCTACTGGTCTTCCAAGTTCTGTATTGCCTCCATGTGGTGCCTACAGTACTGCTACCTGCCTGGTGTAATGCCTCTGTGTGGCGACTACAGGACTACTACCTGCATAGTGTAATGCTTTTGTGTGGCGCCTACAGGACCACTACCTGCATGGTGCAATGCCTCTGTGTGGTGCCCACAGTATTACTACCTGCCTGGTGTAATGCTTCTATGTGGTGCCTACAGTACTACTACCTGCACGTTGCAATGCTTCTGTGCGGTATTTGTTTGCCTAATATAGGAGAAAGGAGGTAAAGTCTGTAAGGCAGTGACACATAGGTGATTTGGTGGTGCATTCAGTTTAAAAAAAAATGTGTGTTTCTACTTTTTTAATACAGATTTTATCCGAGGATTTGGGGATTAATGACTGCTTAATTCTTTGATAGTTTTGACTGCCCTTAAACGGGTCCGTTTCTTTATTGCCAGTAAATTGGGAACACTTTTGCGATACTGGCCTTTTGGCCATTTGTACCACACTAAATGGGGCTAATTTTATTTTTAAATGAATTGGTAGTCCCCACTGGTGGTCAGAGTTTGGAACACTTTTCTTCGAAACTCGTACCATAAACACTGTGAGTTTCATCACCCTCATCACTGGACTAATATTATTGATTTTACTCTGCCCATTATTAAATATAATATCGTCATTCTTCATGAAATGAAAGAGGTCTGCATGGTAAAGTCTCTATTGCAGGTAATCATTATATATGTTAAAAGCTACTTTTATGAGTATATACAATATACAGTACATTTTGGGAGGAGGCATCAGAATCCTAGGGGAGGTGGGTGAGACCATAGAACAGCATCATCAGCGTGAGCTTGTACTTTTGTTTTTTTTGATTGCTCATAGGGGAACTGACAAGGTCAGGTACAAGTAAGGCCACCTGTCACATTGCCCCATTCCAAAATGTCACGGCACTTTTCATGTTTATGACCACCGATGCTCTTTTCCTTTCAATGTCAGCAACTTTATTCATCCCTGTTATTAAACATAATATTTGTTTGTGTCATCAAAAGAGATCTACAAAGATAAGCCCGTAATGCGCAATATTGCAGACGTCAACTACACAGCAACACCCAACGTCCATGCTATATTCTTTAAACAATCTCATTTTTATGGCTTGGTGATCGCCGATTGTCTTTACAGTACGCGTTTCTTTTTTAGCATGCTTAATTTAATTTTTGTGAAATGTTTTCCCATGATGTTTCTGTTTATTCTGAAACCCATAGTCCAGAATATATAATGACCAAATCAGTAGTATAATATGCTGCTGGACAAGCCTCACAAGAAGGAAATGGGGCAGGCTGGAAGGTTATTTGCTTTTATTATTATCTTAATCCCACCCACTTGTTATCTGGTAACCTTACCACAATATATTCTCACTGTGAAATATCTGGCAGAGTTAAGTCTGCAATGTGTGATCAAGAAGGTAGTTGACTAATGATGTGCCGATTACATCCAGCCTCCACATCTATCAGGTGTGAGGAGTTGCCATCTATTAAGGGTGTAAAAGCTCTTAATTTCGGATTTTTATTTAATACTAAAATGATGCTGGCAATTAAATCACTAAAAAAGGTGTTCTCTTAACCAGACGCACCTCTTATTAAACTCCACAACAAAAGCATAGTGTACACGTGTGCCCTGCTGCATCAGTCTCCCTGTTCTTCAGCTCCTTCTCTTCAGTGGCACAGATAAGTTTGAGTGCCCACTGGTGCCCTATTTGACAGCTGCTGGGACAGCAATATCACTGTAGTGCACTTGTTGCATTTAAGTTTGCCCCTCCTTTCCAAAACCATAATAATTATGATAAACCATGCCTGGTGGCAGGATAATCTAGAAATATAAGCCATACGTACGTTTTGGTATGGTGGCTGATGGTTGACATAATTATTAAAGCCACATCTGATTTCAAACAATCTAGTTTCGCCCCTGGGAGCTCAGACCAGTGCTCAAAGTGGGTGGGAGTGGTTGGGAGCGGTTTAAGCTTCACTGTTCGTATACTTTTATTTAAAAAAAAACATTCTGGAACAGTTTCATTTTAAAATAAAAGTGTAAGAAGAAGTTAAAACTTGCACTTCAGTGCACTGCATCAGGGGTAGGTGGGAGGGGTGGCTTTAATCTTTAGTATGCCCTTCAGTGGTGCGAATGGGGGGTGATTAGAAAGGTGAGGATGTGTAAAGCTGCATGCTGTGGGGGCAACTAATAAAGTTAATTGGGTCATTTAAAATTAATGTTGCATTTTCTTTCGCTGTGTTCTTTGCACCTTTACGCAATGGTGGGGGTAGAATTGAGGAAAGACGGGACCCAGGTGTGGGGTTTGTATTGGGTGGCTAGGGTGTGTAGGGATGGGGTTTTTAGGGTGGGGGCGAGCCAGCAGGGAACATAGTTCCATTACTTCTTTTCGTACACCTTGACCACTGACTCTGACCAGCTTTGAGAGGCAATGTGGATTTCAGGCACCTGACTTTCTGCATTCCAGTGAATGGAACAAAGGCCAGGTTGTCTGTCGTTAGACTGAATAACTCCTCCCTGCCAGGCCCAGTAGTTCACAACATATCCTGGGATCCCGGCTATTTTGTATCAAAGACCTGCTAAAGAAGGAGATGGCACGCCAGAGAGCCTTTGAAGATGAATGCTGAGAAAGGGGCAGAATTAGGCCATTCAGGGAGCACAAATGACCTTGAGGAAGGGTTCTCTTGATTATCTGTGTTTTTATTTCTCCTTCCTGCCCCCTCCACTTCCTGTAGAAAAATGTATTGTGGGTTTGGCATCAGGAGACAATTGTCACTTGTCTCAACGATAGGATTGGTCCCTTTAAAAAGGTTTGATTTCATGCAAGTCTCTGTGGCATTTTATGTATAGAAGAGGGGATCTACCCATCCTTCCTTGACTGATTATGGATCTTCTGGACTTCAAGAAGAATTGTAAGCGATATTTAATCAACACTACAGCTAAGTCAATGCCTAGTCTGGGATGCTGAGGAAAACCCTTATTGATGTATTTTTATGTCCAGTTCAGTACTCTGGATGACAACCCTTGTATAACACCCCCCTCTTAGAACCCCCCTGACCCCACTGAGCCAAGAAGTAGGTTTGTTTTGCAAATTAAAAGGTTTATTTGAAAATTTAAACAATACATATATATATCACACTTCTATAAATAAATTGATAATGGATATTACACTTGTGAATATGAGCAGTAATCAGCAAGAGGTAACTTATGAATAGGAACAGAAGAATAAGGTGGGAAAGAATGCTTTATATGGTTCAAGGAAACGCAATGATGAATGAAATGCAGTACAGAGAATAACTTGATATGGCTTCAACAAAAGACAATGTAATCACTTTTCCTTGACCATTCACCCCCCCCCCTATGCAATGTAAGAAATGGAAGGAGAGCACACAGTCTTCAAGAATCCCAACAAAATGCAATACGAAATGCAGTTCCCCCCCCAGCAAGCTTAGAGGAAAACAGGTAGAGGTTTGAAACACAGGCCCAAAATGCTTTGAATGTGATGACAATGAAGTGAGAAATGTGCTAAAAATGTTTTTAATTCCCTCTAGAGGTTCAGGGTGGGTGATATCTAGTTTATATTAGTTCAAGCTCACTTTAGCAATGCTCCATGTGTAACCAGCAGGTTAAAACGAATTTTAGCAAAGGAAAGCAAGAAGCTACTGATTTTTACACGTGGCTGAAATTGTGCAAATGTCAAATCGCGGCAAATGTACTCACGCACGTCGAGCGTATTTACGGAGGCACTAGAAGGAGTAGGTTCGTTGGAAAGCCTAGAATCTTAGCTTTAAGATGCAAGTTAAATCTCGTTCCTAGCACAAACGGTTCCGGAGATACGGACGATTTTGTGAAAATAGTTTTTCAGATTTGAAATTTTAAAGCTCAGAATGACAGATGACAGTTCTCAGTTTTAAAGATGACAAAATGACACGATTCTAGGAGGCAGCTCTAATAGGCTAAAATAGTTTGGATTAGATTATTTTAAACTAAGAGATTTGTTTTGGCACAATGAGTACTCACACTATATTTTTGAAATAAGCCGCCAAGGTCTGGTCAGGTTGGACGGGACTTCCGGCGGGTGGTTCTGAACAGCGGTCTGGTCTCTGGTTCTGCTCTCAGCACTACACAGTTCTGGTCTCTCTGGATCTCTGGTCTCTCTGGATCTCTGGTCTCTCTGGATCTCTGGTCTCTGGAGGTTGATGGATTTGAAGTCTGGAGTCTCCCCGCAAAGCATCCCGCAAGAAAGTGGAAAGTGAATCTCCTACCTGGGTTTCAGTGGCCCTTTTTATGTGTTTTGAAAATGGGTGTGTGCCTGGGCCTAGCTAAGCCTGCCCCTCTCACTTATCATTGGCCAAGCTTTCCTCTCTCCCTTGATTGGGGGGAAGAAATGGAGTGTCAGAGTGATGCTGTCGGTTTTATGGTCAGAGGAATCTCCCCTCGTCAAATTGCACACAATCTATTTCTGATCCAAATACATATTTATCTATGTACCATTTTTCTCATATTATAGGTCCAGTTAACATATTTTCTATAGCACCAAACCATCCGATCCCTGTCTTTGTACGATGTCGTGTCCACTGATGACAGAATTCTCCCCATTTCATCCAGATAACAACCTCTAAACATTTCCAGATTTTACACAAATGTGCACCAGGGATATGGGTTACAGATGATAAAGTGTCAGATTTTTAACATACATACATTTGGAGTAACAACCTTTTTTCCGCTACTATCCCCAAGAACATCCCACAGGGTCCTAACACCTCTTAAAATGTGCACGGAAAAATCCCAAGAATAATGATATTATTTATATAATTTTGACCAGTCCGCACTATGAATTATCCATCCTTTCAAAATCATGCCTGGTCAATAAGTGGCGTGGCTTCCCACATCACATGGTGGAATAACTGGTTTATTCACTTCCCCCAAGCTCAGCTGGCTCTCACAGGCACTGCCCCTCCCAGTTTCTCTCAAGAGGAAGCCACTTCACGACCCCCCCAATATAACATTTGCCTGAGCCAAAGAAGGCCCATTGTTCAGTTCCCTGCAGTCCCAGCTGCCACTCCCCTTTCAATCAACAGGGTCATGTGATCTCCTTTTGGTGGGGCCAGCAGGATGCAGCCAGGCCTAGGAAGAGTTGTTGAGCCAGTTCAACTCCTGTCGGGGGTAGTTGTCAGGCAGAATTCAGCTAAATGTCACTTTAGTTTCCAGTTTTCTACATTCAAATCCAACTTACATGCAGCTATTTTTTATATATACATTAAATAATTACTTCCTTCAAGTCATTTCAGAATATAGTTTTACATTGTATCCACCTCTTAGCAAGTCTTTCCTTGGCCTGGTTTCGGTTCATTTGTTCAGTTTTACACAAAAGTCTGGTGGTTTTAAAACGCCGGCTTTCTGATAGTGGTGAGCACCGGTACTGCATCCATTTTTGTTATTAAGAAAATGAATTCCCCACAGTTCTGGGTTGCTTTTGGCAATCAGCATTGCCATTCCCAATGGTTTCAGGCTACTGTGTGTGTAGCCCAATGGTGGTTTTAGGCGGTGCCCTCCTGTACTCACAACATAGGCAAAAATGGGTGGCAGCCTATTCTTTGTGTTTTCCCTGTGCACTCTCTGGGGAGTTCTGGCCATCATGATGTTTTCCATGCCAGTACTGCACAGTTTTATTGTAGGGCTTGGATGCATGGGTAAAAACATCCCACAGAATTAGTATGGACACTGCTGCAAACGCGGTCCTTTCCAGAGTCCGCTAGTTGTGAGGTGAAGGCAAGTGTTCCAAGGCAGAAGAAAGCTCTGTCACCATCCTTCTCCAGGGCACATTGGGGGTGAACTGCATCTCTCTGCCAGTTGCTCCTCACTGGAGGTTAATGACTAGTGCATCTGATAGTTAACCTCCCCCAGGTTGGGAGTTAAGAGAACAAGGACCAGCCTTGACCTGGATTGGGACACACAGCACCAGAAGAAGCAAAGCAACTTATTTTCAGCATTCTACAACATTGAACCACCATTGAACCATCACCAACCATGTTCGAACACCTTTGAACCACTATGACACATGTTGCTGCTTTTGGCAATTCTCCGAACCTCTCTGAATCGGTATTTCTTGTCCGCAAACTAGTTTGCTGCTGCACTACACTGTCGAGCATGTTGATTGCTCCAACTCAAACAAGAAGCTTGCCGCAGTGGAAGTTCCTCAAATCACCAGGATATTTGTTATTAACGCAAGCTAGAACATTAAATGGCTGTGGTGGCTTCTTTGACTCGCATACTTTGAACACTGCATTGAATAACAACAAGCGTCATCTCAAACACAAAACAATGCCCACACCTCATCTGGATATCTCCAACTTGCTGCAACCGAACCTGTATCATCACCCAACTGCAAAACATAAATAATCCATTGAACCGCCACAAAACCCCACTTGGGCCACTTTTGGGACCCTATAAATGTCTGTGCCACCAGTTGTAACCATTTACTGACCAAGTCATATATGCTTTTCGCAACATAGAGTTCTTGTATCATCTGCATACTGCATTTTCGGTGTTCTTTCCACAGGCGTGTGTTTTTGTTAGTGGTTTGTATAGTAGAAATATTGCATATGGTGTGGTTAATTATAGTGTATATATATTTATAGAACCTTGATTGCACATTCCTTCATTTAGGACTCTTTTAAGCCCCTCCTAAGAGGCCCACATTAGCACAAAACGCAAAGGAAGTACATCTCATATGTACCCATTTCATATTTATGAGCCTTGTACTCCTACACGGCAGTAGTTATTTCATCACATCAGCCACTTTAGGTCTCTGGTGTGAGGTAATGTTGTTTGCCCCTTGACTGATGTACCTGTGAATATTTGCAGGTATTTTTGCATTTATTTGTATCTCGTTTCCTTCCGTGATCGCTTGTGCCTCCCCGACCCTCTTTCTTGTTGTCTTTGTGTGGCTCCCGCCTCCCAGATGATTGAACAATTTCACCCACCATGTGCAACGCGTGCCGTAAGCCCTGCATTTTCCGCCTTGTCTCAGCCACGTTAGGCCCCTGGAGTGAGGTAAGGTTGTTGGCCCCCTTGTCTAGTGTCCCTGTGCATATTTGCAGATACTTTTTCATTTATTTGAATCTTGTTTTATTCCCTGATCCCTCTTGCCTCCCCAACTCTCTTTCGTGATGCCTGTGTGTGGCTCCATCCTCCCAGATCTACCACCTACTTTGATTAGCAAGTGCGATCCACTAAGACCCACCACCCAAGGCAGCCCCCTGCCATGGCTGCCCCATCGGCTATGGAACCCCGAGGCAAAAGACAGCTCCTAAAGAGACAGCTCCAGCCTGTGTCAACCTGTGGGGCTTACAGTCGTCACCAGCAGCTACTGACAAAGTAAGTGCGGTTCGGGCAGGGGGTGCAGCCATTTCTGCTCTTCACTAAACTGCCCAACCCAATTTTATATTATCCTTTCTTTAATAGAATTTAGTCTGATGTGTACAGCCCAGAGTGTGCATAATAACCTTATTTCGCACCGTATCTTGCATTTAGCCTGATTGTGTCAGTTAGCCTGATTTTGAAAGTTAGCCTGATCATGTAAGTTAGCCATATCATACATTTGCCTGATTGTGTCAGTTAGCCATATCTCACATTTAGACTGGCTGCTTTGGTAAACCATAATCTTTAAATATTACAGCACCTACTGGTGTACCATCTTTTGGCCATTCTCCCTCTATCCAGGTGTCTGAAATCTAGGTGGTACTGCATTTACTGTTGTGCGTTTACTATGGTGTCCCTGTTTTTTGGCCTTTCTCCCTCTATCCAGGTTTCCAGTATCCGGGTGTTAGTGCATTTTCTGTAGTGCACTCATCTTGGGCCATTCCCGCTCTATCCAGGTATCCCAATTCTGCGCGTTACTACATTTATAGCTCTGCCCTCATTTTAGGGTCAAGTATCCCAAATCTGGGTGTTGCTGCATTTATTGTTGTGCCCCCCTTTTTAGGTCCAGATATCCTAATTTCTGAGCGACACTGCATCGACTTTTGTGCACCCATAATAAGGCCAGACATCCCAGATCAGAGTGTTGCTGCATTTGCTGTTGTGCCTCCTTTTATGTTCCAGCTATCTCAAGCCCATGGGTTACTGGCTTTACTGTTGTGCACCCTTCTACCCAGGTGTCCCAAGCCTGAGCATTGCTGCGTTTTTTGTTGTGCCCCCATTCTAGGTCCAGGTACCCCAAATCTAGAAGTCACTGGTTTACTCTTGAGCACCTATTTTAGGCCCTTCTCCCACCACCTAGGTGTCCCAAATCTAGGTGATATTTCATTAATGGTGTGCCCCCATTTTACAACCTCTCCCCACCCCAGATGCACTAGCAACTGCTGCCTCTACTCCGGGCATCCCGCTCACCAATCTGACTCTCTCAAATCTAGCTACAGCTTCTACAGTGGTTTCTTAATCTCAGTCATGCCCCAGCGTTACTCCTTCAAGTACCTCCAATCAGCCCAACTCCAGCCACTCCCTTACATGATTATGGCACTCAGCATACTCCCAAGCCAGAAACTCGTTCTACCTAGATCCACACCCCCTCACCTTCCTGTATATCACTACCGCACTCACCCAGACTCATTGATGCACACACTACCACTCACCATGCACCACCGCTCCCACATACATGAGCAGCTCTCAAGAGCGCACTCCAGAGTAGACATTATCCACCCTACACTACCCACTCTCACTCCCTCGTTCTCAAACCCACTACCACTATCTCCCTTCATCCTCCACCCTCATACCCTCAGTCATGCTGCCACTTCACACCTCACAAAACCTCACCACCCCTGAGGTGCCCACTCATATCCTGCACACCCTCTGACCCATCGCAACCACCTCCTACCACAGACACCCCAACTCACTGACCAGAGGAACACCCTGGGTATCCAGAGGAACACCCTGGGTATCCTTCAACATCCAAACCCTCTTTACCATCTGCCCTCACTGAGAACCCACAGCCTCCCACTTCCTCCCAGCACCGACCCTCCAACTCTAAGACAGAGGGGCACCCTGGTGTGTACAGAAGCAACTGTCCCCTGCACTGTTCGCTTCATCTCTGACCAATTCCCTCACTGTCCCCCTCATCCCCTCTCCACTTCCCCAGACAGGAGGCCTTCCACCTCACAAAATGTCCCACCACCCAGCATCAAACTCTCAGTCCAGTGGAACTCACTTGCGCTCACAAAAATATAGCACCTCTGCCAGCTGAAGCCTTGCACCTTCTTTCAGAAACACACCCTGCTCCTATCTTGCAGCCCCCCTGCCAGGCCCCCTTAGCTACACACTCACAACACCCCAGCCTCCGCTCATCTCTCACACAAGGGGAGGATCCCCTCCATCCAACCACACCCTCTGTCCCCCAGAACCCTCCAAACGCACACCCTCCAAATGCACACCCTCCATCACACACATCTTCAAACTGTCCCACACTCTCACCACTACCCCCCCAGAGGAATCATGGGAGCGCTGTGACAGTTTTCGCACAACCCCTCCCCTGGCTGGCACTACCTCCTCCTCCCTCACCCCGACCACACCCACCTTGGAAAGCATTGCCCATCCACCTAACACCATCTCCACCTCATGGACCACCCCCAAATGGCCTCACCTGGCAAGCCCCTTCCCTTCACTGAGCATGGCACGTCTTCCCCTTTCCAATAACCATTGCCTCTGCCCCCTTTCCTGCCAACCCCACATCCTCCTACACACACCCTCAGCACCCAAACAAACCATAAATGATGACCTTCGCCCTCTACTCTGCATGCCTCTCCTGCCAAACACCTCTCGATCCACCTTCACTCTCCCTCCGCCACAATCACAACCCCCCTACTGCCTCTGCCCCCTCCTTGCAGACAGCTCCGCCTTTCCCTCTCCCTCATTCCCCCCTTTCCCAGCCCCTGAGCACCATCCCCTATCAACACCTAGCCAGACACCTCTGTACTACCCATCACCTCTCACCACCACACCTCATCCCTCCGAGCCTTTCGCCACCAGGCGAACCCACGTTTCCACAACCACTACTAAGCCAAAGACCTGTGACCAACCGCCATCTCTTCCCAGTCCCTACCCACCTGCGGCCTGCTACACACCCACTACAGTATCTTCCTGCCCTGACCACCTCCGTCAGTCCTATTATACTGCCGCTCCCAATCATCCCTCTCCCCACCACGTATACCCTCCCTCCGACGACGCTGACCATCCCAGCCCAGCCAAACCCAGATACCTGCGTACACACCACCACCTCTACCTCTGGCAAAGGCATCTGCCTCATCATTAATGCCCCCTCCATAGCCAAGAACAAACATGGCATCTTTCATCTCCTAACCTCAGAGAACCCCAACCTTATCTTCAACATCAAAACCTGGTTCTCTGACGACCTCAAGCCTATTGCTCACAAAGCTTTCCCAACTCACTCCTCACTCATCACCCACAACAGACCTTTCAAAGGAGGCGGATTAGCTGTACTGCACAAACCTCATATCTCTATCACCTCCACTGAAACACATCCCAGCAGGGCTCACTGCGAATCCCTGCTAGTCAAACTCTCACTCTTGCCTAATCTCACACACAGCTTCCTACTCGTCTAAAGGGCCCCGGGCTATGACAGACACTTTGCCAACAGTCTATGCGACTCACTAACAGCCATTCTAGTTATCCACCTGGCACTCACCCTACTGGGAGACTTTAACATTTGGTCCGACCACCCCAACAACTCCATGACTCTACCACTGGTTGAGAGTCCTGAGGCACTCAACCTCACCCAGCATACCAGAGGACCAACTCATACTGCGAGCCACATCCTCAACACCATTTTCAGCTCTTCCAACCTTGTCACCACGTCTGCCCCAACCCCTCATCTGGACAGACCACTCTGCCATGCCTTTCTCCATTCTCACACCATTGCCACCCCAAAGTCACCCTCTACCCCTACATCTCTGTTCAAGTGCTGGAACAAGGTCAAGGTACTACCGGACCTGGTCGAGGTGCTACAAAGCACCCTCTCATAACTCCCGACCACAGTTAGACTGTTACCCATAGAGCTCTTCGAGTTACAGCTAAACAACTCCCTCATACCCCCAAACCCCTCCAAGTCCGCTCCCTTCCGCCTAGGACTTACCCCCAAATGGTTCATCCCCCACCTGAAGACTCTAAAAACCACTACCACACTCTTGAGTGTCAATGGTGAGCCTCCAGGACCCTACAAAACAAATCAGTTCCACTTTCCCCTGTTCTCCGCTGACAAGGTTTCTAGACAAGTTTGATCTATGAAAGTCTCATCAAAACCACATTGACCACATTGACTCCCTGGCACCTGCCCTGGCTGATTTCTGCAAACACTCCACCACTGAAGTCTTCGCATCCGCCCTGAAGAACTCCCTTGTGCACCCCCTTCTTAAGAAACCCTATGCGGACCCCTCCTGCCCAGCTAACTCTCACCCCATCTCCATCCCTCCCTTCCAGGGTAAGCTCCTGAAGAAACTGGCCATCTCCCAGCTTAATCTCCACACTGAATCTGTTGATTGTCTTAATGACCATCAGTCTGGCTTCAGAGCTGCCAGAAGCACGGAAACTGCTCTCCTGAGCATCCGTGAAGACCTGCTCTCCAACCTTGACTCTAACACCCCTTGTGTCCTCATCCTGCTTAATCTCTCTTCTGCCTTTGATACTGTCAACCATGCCATCCAGCTCAACTGTCTGCGTAATAACCTGGGTATCATTGGTCAGGCTCTGGCGTGGCTGACTTCTTTCCGCTCCAACCGACCCTCCCAGGTTCAACTTGGATCCTTCCTCTCTGCTATCTTTTTCTCTACCTGTGGTGTCCCCCAGGGGTCTAACCTCTCTCCCTGGCTGTTCATCCAATACCTGGCACTCTTGGCCCACTGCATAACTACTCTCTGCCCCAACTTTCAGTGCAACGCGGATGACACACAGCTCATCTTCAGGCTACCCTCGGCCTCCTCCTCTACTCCCCTCATCTCTGACTGTCTGTGCAGGAGTGGTGTGCAGCCAATGACCTCTGCCTTAATGGCAGTAAGACTGAGATTCTCCTCATCGGCACACCCGCTCCCTCCTTTCCTGTAGCTCTCTGGCTGGCTTCTCTTGCCGCGAAAAACTATAAGTTGGATCAGTGAAACGGATTAACTCTGGCAGAATTTAGAACATATCATCTTTTATTTAAATTGTTTTATTACAAAAATATATCATTAATTACATAAGAACTCTAAAAAAATCAACAATTCATCATCTCTTTCATACCTTCATACAATCCCCATTCTGACATATCTATCTAAAAAAACACATCAAGTGATACCCAATGCTTAATTTTTAGTAGAACATCTATTATTGCTGTTTGTTAACATTTTTCAGCAATGACCCAGTCCATAGTTTCAAGTGTCATTGTATAACTGGTATGATGTTTGACCAGATATCGTATTTCTAGAGAAAAGCGTCGACACGTGTTTCGGTCAGAGACCTTCTTCAGGACGTTGGGCAGGAGGACACTTCTCCGCCCTATTATATACTTGTATGGGCCAAAGTTCAATCTAAAAACAATAAGAAAAACCAGAATGTCAACCCTATTTCTTTTAAGAGGTGACGCATTAGTGTCACATTTGTGTCAAAATTAAATCGAGACACTCGACTTACTCACCCCCAAGAAGCAATTCCTAGGATCGTGAGAAAGGACCCACAGGATTAATCCTCCACTGGTCTCGGTATTTATATCGAGCCTGTGGAATCAACACATACCAAAAACACACTTAATATTTATTCCATGAATCAAAACGAGACTTGTAACTATACATCTGTCAAGCTAAGAATGATATATAAAAAAGGCCACTTACACCTATCTGATGGCACAAGGAGCAACTCGTGCGAAGACTGCACGGTTATGTAGGTCGGACGTGCACTGGTGTATTGCAAGCACTAAATCCTCACTGGACCCATCAACAACTGCAATAAAAATTAAAAATATACGGATTAGCCCCCGTAGGTGTGGCAGATAAACCGCTTGTCGACCATTTTTTGAAAATGAAACATAAAGATACAGAAATGAGATGGTTCGTACTCCAACATATTAGGAGTAATATGAGAGGGGGGGACATTAGTACAATATTACATCGTACAGAACAGAAATGGATTCACACTTTGAATACCGTCAAGGAAGGACTGAATGTTTCAGTAGAGTGGAACACTCTTGTTACAAATAATTAACATTTTCCATTTTTTTCCAATTAACATGTGTTATAAGCAATTAACATCTTTGCTATTGATGTATACACCGCAGATAATGAATAATACAGGTTCATTTATGAATAGTATTGAATTCTCTTAGTCAGGTTTCTAGTCAGCCGGTTATGTATGACCTATGAATTTGTTTTGTGATGCGTTATAGAAATTGTGTGTATGACAATCTTTATCTGCTAGACGCAGTACTTCAACAAAGCACCCAGTTCCTAAAATCAAGCTGTGTTACAGTAGGATAAGGGCTAATATATTCCAAGCATCGTGCACGTGTATTCACCACGATTTTAGAGCCCGCCCGGACGTGATCGACCATTGTTGATCAGCCGGGCATGGGGTTCGAGACACAGAACCATGGAGCGTCCATTTTTCTAAAATGAGTGGATATACGCACCCATTGATTACCCACGTTTTGGATACACAGTCTGGTTGCGTGACACTAGTGGTTTGTCCGGAGAGAGTCCCTTTTTTGTGTCTATTCATGAGGATATTAGTTGGTCCCCTTTTCTATGTCCATTGCTCCCGATTGAGTCGGCAGTTACGCGCGAATTGAACACCGTCCGGAGCAGTGGTTTTTCCTGTTTATGGTTGCCGATTGACTGGACTGAGGTAAGAAGTATGTGCGATAATAGGCATGATTTAAACGATGGCAGTATGGCGAGGGCATACGTAGTGTAAAAAACAACATGTAACTCATGTTATTTATATGAGTGTGGTATAGTTTACCAGTAGGCTGAGATGTTTTCAGTGATGGCACTCCGAGTATAATGTTCTCACGGGGGTAAGCAGCATGTGAAAGAAGGCTAGAGTATCGGTACTCCGAGTATAATGTTGACAACAGATGAGTCCAGCACGATGGTGATCATATATTAGAAAACAAAGTGACACCGTGTGATTTACGGGGGCTAATCCGTATATTTTTAATTTTATTGCAGTTGTTGATGGGTCCAGTGAGGATTTAGTGCTTGCAATACACCAGTGCACGTCCGACCTACATAACCGTGCAGTCTTCGCACGAGTTGCTCCTTGTGCCATCAGATAGGTGTAAGTGGCCTTTTTTATATATCATTCTTAGCTTGACAGATGTATAGTTACAAGTCTCGTTTTGATTCATGGAATAAATATTAAGTGTGTTTTTGGTATGTGTTGATTCCACAGGCTCGATATAAATACCGAGACCAGTGGAGGATTAATCCTGTGGGTCCTTTCTCACGATCCTAGGAATTGCTTCTTGGGGGTGAGTAAGGCGAGTGTCTCGATTTAATTTTGACACACATGTGACACTAATGCGTCACCTCTTAAAAGAAATAGGGTTGACATTCTGGTTTTTCTTATTGTTTTTAGATTGAACTTTGGCCCATACAAGTATATAATAGGGCGGAGAAGTGTCCTCCTGCCCAACGTCCTGAAGAAGGTCTCTGACCGAAACACGTGTCGACGCTTTTCTCTAGAAATACGATATCTGGTCAAACATCATACCAGTTATACAATGACACTTGAAACTATGGACTGGGTCATTGCTGAAAAATGTTAACAAACAGCAATAATAGATGTTCTACTAAAAATTAAGCATTGGGTATCACTTGATGTGTTTTTTTAGATAGATATGTCAGAATGGGGATTGTATGAAGGTATGAAAGAGATGATGAATTGTTGATTTTTTTAGAGTTCTTATGTAATTAATGATATATTTTTGTAATAAAACAATTTAAATAAAAGATGATATGTTCTAAATTCCGCCAGAGTTAATCCGTTTCACTGATCCAACTTATAGTTTTTCGCTGCATAATACCTGAAGGATCAGGAACTATAGTGCAGGTCTACCCCTTTGTTTCTTTCTGGCTTCTCTTGCCCCCTTCTTGCTCCCACCTATAAGGCAAAAAATCTCAGGGTCATCTTCGACTCCACACTCCCCTTCTCTCCTCACATCTCTGACGTCTCTAAGAAGTCACACTTCCAGCTACACCTCCTCAGAGGTATTCTTCCTTTCCTCTCATACCCCCAGAAGCTCACTGTCTCTAGAGCTCTGGTTCTCTCCAGGCTGGACTATTGCAACAGCCTCTTTCTAAATCTGCCTGCTTCTACTCTCCGCCCTCTGCAACTTATCCAGAACAGAACTGCAAGACATATCCTTGGCCTCAAGCCCAGGGATCGTATCTCTCCAGGACTGAAATCTCTGCACTGGCTCCCAGTGGCTGAGAGGATTAAGTTCAAAACCCTCTGCATCAACCACAAGGCCTTCTGAGGCCTGGGGCATCAATACATTCAACTCTCTCTTCCTAAATACCTTCCTTCTCTTTGCTCATCTGCCTCCAATTCCCTAAGGGTCAGTCGCTTCTCCGAGCAACAAGTTGGTGGTAGATCTCTTTCTTCGGCTAGGGCCTCCCTCTGCAACAGATTACCTGCCTCCCTGAAACTTGAGGAGAGTTATCTTCGCTTCCGGAAGCATCTTAAAACCTTTCTCTTTGCGTCCGATTTTTCTCCTCCTCTCCCTTGCTGATTTCCTGGCTGACACTGAAACTGCACTGGTTACCTGGCCACCCTCTGATCTCAGGCCCAGGTCCGCTCCCCCGCCAGTCACACTCCTGCACTGCCTTCCTGGCAACCCCTGCACTTGGTGACTGTTTTCTGTATCCCTACGGTCCCACTTCCAGCACTTGACACCGGGCGTCTGCACTTACCCCTTCACTTGCCATCTGATGGCCGTACTTTTACTATTGTTTATTATTGTCTTATCCCATGTACTGCACTGTCCTCTCCCCCGCCGCACTTCTCCTCCTTCCCCTGCCCCATGCACTTGCCCGATCTGAATGACTGTCCTAGTAGGATCGCTGTATGTCTTCCCTCTGTTCCCCCTCCCTTGCTTTGTCACGCCTCAAAATACTTGTGTATAGGCATGTTATTAATGCCATATCATATCATATCAGTAATCACCCACCACCACAGCAACTACAAATCAGAGATCCGAAAGGCCAGAAAAGTATATCATAACATAAGGTTTCTGAACTGCCGGACCCCCACAGGATTGTAGAGGAGGTCCCAGAAATGGCCTGCACCCCGACCCCCCATTTCGAGGTACCAGCCAAGGTATGTGACGCATGAGGAGCAAATGAACCAACAGAGAGCTGCACTGGGACTCTGCCCAGTGTACTTCAGAAGAGCCATACCTGTTGAAGCACCCATAACCAGACAGCCCTGGGCAGCATGGTACCCTATCAGACAGCTGTACCAGCCGCTGAGACGAAATGAAGAGTACCTACAGACGGTCCATGAAGAGACCCAAAGAGTTGTAATGGAAGGCCAGTGGAAATGACACAGGCCTGGACAGACTCGCGAATGAACGAAAGCAGCTATCAAAGATAGCACACCAGCGCGAGTAGCTATGAAAATAGATGTAATGGACACAGGAAAGAGACGATGTTAAAACATAAGGAAATGTTGCTATGAGACAAGATGGAAGTAACCAACCAGTTAAACCCGTGTAAAAGAAGCTAAGAAAACAATACTACTTGCAATGCTTAGTAGAAGAATAAAGCGGCAAGCACCAATTATATCTACCTCAATAAGGCACGCTACACAAGTGCTACTCCATTTTGTAAAAGCAAAAGTATGCCCGGGCGGCCAGAGGCCTAACAGGAGAAGCAGCGGAATCGAAACTGGAAATACCGGGCCCTCCAAAGTCGGAATGGCCCGTTATTTCCCCATTCAGGGACCACGGACCCGAGTTTGGAGGCATGCCTTATTAAGGGCATGGCTACCTCCAAGCTTGTAATTAGGCAGCAGAACTCTGGAGACATTGGGCCTTATTACGAGTTTGGAGGTAACCATGCCCTTAATAAGGGCATGGCTACCCCTAAACTTGGGTCAGGCTCTGGGTCTCGCAAAAGGGAACTTACCGGGCCATTCCCGGGACCCAGAGCCGGAATGTCCCCATTCCCATTTGAGCCGCCATAGGGCTCAATGGGAATGGGGAGGATGGTAGCAGCGGTACCATTCATAACTGTACCGATTCTATCATCCTGGACTGCTTGCGGGTGACGCTCTGCACGCCTGGTCTGACCAGGTGTCCAGAGTGGCACCTGTGAGCAAACTCGTAATGTTGCAGCATGGCAACAACGGCGCCAGTAGCACTACCGGCACCATTGTTGCCTTACCGCGACAGTCATAATGAGGCCTATTGAGTTTCTGGGGTAATATGAGGAAATGGAGGATGCCTCTGAGGAGGTGCAGCTGAAAGTGGGCCTTCTTGGCAAAGTCCTTGATGTGAGGATATAAGGAGAGAGAGAAGCCGAAGATGACACCAAGGTTTTTTTCCTCACAAGAGGATTAGGGGAGGAGGCCCATGGAGGGTGGCCAGAGAGTAGGAGGGAAGGAGGAAGCTGGGGTCCCAATGAGAAGGATCTCAGTCTTAGTGCATTAAGGCAGAGATTGTTAGCAGCACACCATACCTGAATGAAAGTCAGACAGTCAGGAATGAGAGAGGAATAAGAGGGGGCGGTGGAAGAAAGCTTGAAGGGGAGCTGCATGTCATCCGCATAACTCTGGAAGTGAGGAGAGAAGGCATAGATCAAATGGGCTAGAGGGGCAAGGCAGATGCTGAAGAGAAGATAGAGCCCTCATGGATATGATATGATTTGATATGATATGATATGATATGATATTTATAACGCGCTTAATACACAGAGGTTTCTAAGCACTGACCTGGGGATCGACCAAGGCGAGCAAGTTTGCCACTGAGCTATCCTCCTGAGACAATACTGCAGGTTGAGAGTATGATGGCAGAGAGAAAAGGGCACAGTTGAACCTGGGATGGTCGGTCAGAGAGAAAGGAGGTCAAAAGTCCAGTGCAAGGTCTTTGATATAAAGGATATCATAGCACCAATTTATAAGGGTGCCATGATTGACTGTATTAAAGGCAGAGGAAAAGTCAAGAAGGAGGAAAACGGAAGGCGAGTTGGAATCGAGATTTGAGAGCAAGTCTTCATGGGTGTTCAGGAGAGCAGTTTCCATGCCACTGAAGCCAGACTGGTGGTCATGGAGACAACCAACAGATTCAGTGTGGTGGATCAGCTTGGAGATGACCAGCTTCTCCAAGAGGTTGCCCAGGAAGGGGATAATGATGCTTCAGGATGTTAAGCAGCCCATCCAGGACGCATGAAAAAAGTGAGGACAAAGTTAAACCTTTACCTATAAATAAAAATAATTCTTAATATGACAGTGGCTTTTGTATCCAAGAGAAGAACTGCATCCCCAAGTGCCACAGGTAGTCATTCCATCACCCACAGTGAGTGCTAAATTGCAGTCTCTCCCAGATGACCTACTTTTACTTATGAACTTTTCTTCTTGCATTTTTGCTGCACTCAAAAGTTCCCTTTTGTTGTTTTCAATCTTGTTTTTTTTCTGTTGAAAAAGAACGTGTCAAAAGGGCACACGCTTTCGGCAATTACTAGGGCCAAACCATGCCACTCAATTCAATCACAGAAAAGTTTATATTTCAGCTCAATCTGCCCTGCCAAAGTGGCAGCAGCGCTGTGGGGAAGGGGCAGTGTTAAAGAGCAGTGTGTCGACTGGCATAAGCAGACTCTGGATGGCCCGTTGCACAGAAACAAATTGATTCATGAGAGTTCAAAGATGGCCTGTCATTGGTGGAAAGGATGGAGCTCAGCTCCTGTGGTTCCTCCCATTTCGCGCTTCTTTATAATAGGCCCTTAATCATGATCTTTTCGTTTGTTTACTCAGCCAATGATCCTCATTATAAGATTGCCAGTCTGAAAAAAAAGTATCAGTAACAACAGTTACAGGCACCTGTAACTGCCAGTAGGGACATTGAACTACTGGCAGGCCTCACCTGTTCCCATTCCCATGGAGACCCTTACCATTCCTCCACCACCTGTAATATCCCAGTATTACTGTGATATCGGGTGGCGGAAACGGTAAGCAGAGGTTGACGGTAGGCCGCCAGTAGCACCAGAGGCCTACCGGCAACCTCATAATGAGAACCAATACAAGACTGATCCATTTTTCAATGTCCCTGGGCCTCAATATAAATTGGCTAGTGCAGTAATCAGGTGCCAGTAATAATGTTTACTGGCACGTTACCACACCGGTCAACTATACATTTGCAGCTGGGGCACCTGATTTACCTCCAGCCATGGGCTGGAGGTAACTCAGGCTCCTTACTGGCACAAATAGCCTGTATTACTAGCACAGGTATTACCAGTGCCGGTAATACGGGCAAATCCCCCCAGGGAGTCCAATGGGACTCAATGGGATTAGGATTTATCTCCCTTAATGCCACTTGTAATCCAGCGGTAGTTCTGCCAGACCAAGTGGCAGTAACAGTAAATCTGTTAGCCGGTATTCTGGCAGATTTTCTGCCAGGATACCGGCAAAATTAGAATGAGGCCCTCTGTCTGTTTGTCTACACTCACAATGTTCTGTCTGTGACGCTTGTACGAACATAAAAAAGCTAAAACACAATGGCCCTCATTACGACCCTGGCGGAAAGGGTTTTACGCCAGCGTAATGCATGGCGTACCTTTCCGCCTTACTACGAGTTCCCGTAGCGCCATGGTGGTTTTTTCGCCTGGTTTTTCCGGGCGGAAAAATCCATGGCGCTACGGGACCTGTTGTTAATTACGCCACCGTAATTTACGGTGGCGTAATTAACGCCTTCCCCACTCCCATTATACCCTATGGGGCAAAAATGGGAATGGGGAAGGGTAAATGGGGATTGGGGACTTACCGCCCCGCCAAGGTCGGAATGGG
The DNA here is from genome assembly GCF_040938575.1 of Ambystoma mexicanum. NCBI lineage: Eukaryota > Metazoa > Chordata > Amphibia > Caudata > Ambystomatidae > Ambystoma > Ambystoma mexicanum. The sequence goes on along the minus strand of NC_090923.1, from coordinate 567,655,381 downwards.
GTGGTAAGTCCGCCAACCCCCATGGCGGAGTTGGCAGCTCTGCGCCATGGACCATGGTGCAAATTGCACCATGGTCCTCCGCCAGGGTCGTAATGAGGGCCAATCACTATGCACTGGTGAAAAATAGGTTGAGCATGTATAATTTTACCTTCATGTCCAACTCTCCCTCGTTCAAGTACTTACTTATGAACATGCTCTGCCTTCCAACAGCAATTTCCAAATATCTCCACCATTTTAAGTTTTCAGGCACCACCATCTCCCTATAAACGGTGTATACTTACTCATAATCCAGCTAGGTTTTTGTTCTGTAATACGGGCAGTGGTCGTCTGCAGGCCTGATGGGCTTATCAGCTCTCCGGTAAGTCAAGGGTCTACCCTGCTCGACCGTGGGGGGTATAAAGTCACAATCTATGACTTGTTATGTCAGGGTGGGTCAAGTCCTGGTGCGGCTTTCCCGATGCACAAATGAAACGCAGATGAAAAGACAGAGTTGTTAATCCTCGGTTCTCCCTCCAACATCTCCAAATTAGGACATGAATATACCTCCTTCATCATTGACGGCAATACTACCATTGTCTCCAAGGAGGTGAAAACATTGGGCTTCTACCTCGACGCAACTATGTCCTTTACCAAGCAACTAAATTCCCTGGCGTCCACTACAGCCTACACATGTAAGCTGATTAGAGCAGGTAGGCCCTTCCTCTCTAAAGATAATTGCCTTATACTGGCCAGAGCTTTAATCCTATCAAGACTTGACTATTGCAACGCCCTTTACAGTAGTGCCAACAAAACGATCATTCAAAAACTCCAAACGTTACAAAATAACGCCATCAGAGCTGCACTAGGCATTAACAAAAGACTGCACATCTCTGCCATCAGTCGTCACCACAAATGGCTATCTACCCACAATAAAATTCATCTGAAAATGGCCTCCCTGACGTACAAAGCACTACATAACGCTGCACCAAGCTACCTAATTGACAACATTTCTAGAAGAACCTCCTTTAGACCGTCTAGAACCATCAACACGAACTGTCTGGTAGTACCCAGATTCAAATCCTCCAGGATCGGCGGCAACAGCTTCCCTGTTAAGGCCGCCAAACTTTGGAACTCCTTACCACACCAGTTGAGAGCCGACATACCTTATCCTCTCTTTAGAAAAAACCTCATTACTCACCTCAACCTGACTGAAAATGAGCTCCCCTCTGTAACTGGGAGACACTAGCGCGTCTTGCTGTTAGATTGTATACCTGCTAATTGTGCATACCTATAGCTACTAAGATGTAAATAACTGCCTTCCTCGTATTGTAAGCCTGTATATTTTATTACTTCCTGTGTAATGTTACTGGCCATTTATTGTCTGTATTATATGCAACACTTGTAAGCTTCGCATATCCTTTATGCGCCCTGCTACTCCTGGGTCTGGTGCGCTTTATAAATGTAATAAACAAACAAACAAACAAACAAACAGAGGCCTTGTTAGAGTCTCGGGCAATGACTGCCCCTTTTATTGCCTTCTCGTGATGACGTACTCTGCCATCACATTCTTAAAGGGGCATACATTACACTCCTCCTTTTTTATTACTAAACAAACACAGAATATAATTAACACCACACTGTATGGACCATTCGGAATGGTGCCGGTGCATCTGGGGTGCTGTGCTCACGGGTGCCGCTCTGCCCGCCCAGTCAGACCTGGCAGGCTGTTAGGCGCCCGCGAGCACATCTCATAGTACGGCGATCCCGGACCGCCATTCTTATAATGAGGCCCATTGTCTCTGCTGGTGGCATGCCGATTGAGCAATGGGGGATGGTGCAGTATTATGACAGGAATTGGTAAAATGCTCCACATTTACCCTGTCCATGCGGGATCCAAAACACCTTGTTGAGCCTGCTTCTCCATTTGCACTTGGCCAGATTGGTGTCACCTTCTGGTGTCACACCCTGTGGGCGTGCTGGTACTCAGAGAACCCCCCCACTTTGAAATGGCAGGCCTTTGTCAGTGCAGAGTTTGGTGGGGAGCCCATGGGTGAGAAAGATTTTCTCTGGCGCAGGGACTACATCTTCCAAAGATGTGGACTCCACAAACTCTACTTCCGTGCAGTGTGACAATTGATCCACGAGTATTAGGAAGTGTGTGATGCAGCAAGTAGACGCAAAGTCCATGTCCACCACCTCCCAAGGCACGCAGCTCCGGTCCATGGTCTCAATGCGTGGTTCCTTCTGGTGGGGCATCACTGCTTGGCACCACACACAACTGCAAATTTCCTCTATTTTGTCCTCAAGTCCTGGAAACCAGATATTTAGGCAAAAATGTGCCTTGGTTTTGGCTACTCTCTTGTGACCTTTGCGGGCTACCTCCAGCACATGTGGCACTAAGCTCGCTGGGAGACCATCTTCAACTCTCTTAGGACCAGACCATGTTCTATGAACGTAAGTTCATCTCGAATGTGCCACATCTGCTCGAGCACTTCACAGGCCTCACATGTGCATCGGTCTAGTTTCTCGAGCACCCTTTTCCACTCACCGCTGTCCCGAGCAGTCTGTAATATGCAAAAACATTTGCCTCCCAGAGACACATTTTTGATGTCTTCAATGGACATGGAATCGGGTGATGCTGCTGTCGCGAGGCTGTGTAGAAACTGTTCTGTCCTGCCCTCTTCCTGAAAAAGTTCTTGCTGCCCATATCATGTAGGCGGTTGAGACAAATAGTCAGCCGCATTAGCGCTCCCTGGTCGGAACACCAATTCAACATCATACTCTTGGAGAGAGAGCATCAGTTTTTCGATGCGAGCCAGTGTTTTGGAGGAGGATCCGATCATTGTTGGGGTCAGGGGTTTGTGATCCGTGTTGACTATTATGGCCTTGCCGAATACATACAGATGGAAATGTTTGCAGCCCCATAGTACGGCCAGGGCCTCTCTCTCCATCTGTGAGTACCTTTGCTCTGTTGTAGACAGGGCTCTGCTTGCAAAGGCTATTGGATGATTCTCCCCTCCATAGTCTGGCTGCATCAACACTGACCCCAGGCCAAAAGGGCTGTCGTCCATGACAATTTCTGACCTCTTCCCTGGATCAAAGAAAATCATGGTGTCATCTGCAGTAAAGGAGCTCTTGGTGTTCTCTAATGCACTCTGTTCCAGGGCGGTCCACCTCCACGCACAGTCTTTTTTGGTCTGGTTACAGAGGGCATTGGACAGGGTGGCCAACTTCCTTATGAACCTGCTGCAGTATGTAACCATCCCAAGGAAGCTGGACACATCAGACACGTTGTTGGGAGACCCTGCCTCTTGGATGTCTCTCACTTTTGCCGGGTCAGGAGAGATTCCTCCTTCCTGTAACACACAGCCGAAGGCACACTTGTCCTTGTACAGCTTCAACCCCAGCTGCTGGATCCGCTTGAGGATGTTCCTTAGTCTACTAGGTGCTCCTGTTCAAACTTGGCAAACACCAGGATATCGTTGTTGATGTTAATGGTGCTGCTGAGTCTAGCCAGGGCCCCTCTGATGGCGTTTAGAAAAACTTCCATGGCTGATAATATCAGATGCTTGTAACTGTGCAGGTCTTTATGTGTGGTTGTCATGATTTAGCGGGACGCTGGAACTAACACTAGTCGCTGATAGCGATATCTGAGGTTGAGCTTCCAAAAGTACTTGGTGGCCTGTAGATCAGCCAGGATGTCATCTGGTGTCGGCGTGATGTGCCTCTCCCTTCTGATGGCAAGATTTGGGAGGCACATGTCCACACTGATACGGATTGACTCTGGCTGCTTGGGCTTCCTGGCAATGACTATGTGATACACCCATGGAGTCGGTCCTTCCACTTCTTCTCTTATGTTAATTTTTACCAGGTTTTATCAGCTTTCTCTCACAGGTGGAAGGGAACACACCTGCATTTCAGCACGCTCAGCTGGACGGTGGAGTCAATGTGAAGGTTAAATGGGTCTCCTGTTAATTTCCATATGCCTGTGTACACCCGAGAAGCGGGCAAGTATCGACTGGCTGTCTTCCTGGTAGATGCCAAAGGTGAAATTAATGATATGGAGCACCTCTGCAGCGGCGCAGCCTAGTAGCATTATGTCACTTACTTTAGTGATGAAGAACCTGGCCTTTATGGTCACATCATCATGCTGGGCAGGGGCCACAAAAATTCCCCCCAGGGGTAGTGGGTGCTACCTGCCAAATGTGTAAATGCAGACATCCGTGTCCTTCAGGGGCATGGCCTCTCTCAGCTTCCGGTAGTGGTCATCTGCCATGACGCTCACCAACACCCCTGTGTCACTCAGCACAGGGATCGATGATTCGCAGATTCTGACAATTCACTTGGGCCAGTGCCTCTTGGACACTTGCAGTTCTTTCATGTTGTAGATGAAGAATACGTCTTCCTCGTCTTCTTCTTCTGGTTGGTCCATTTCCATAGGAGGCTGTTCCACTTGGGCAACCTTGCATGCTGGCCTCTGGAATGTCTGTCTTGGGGAGGCCTGCCTTCTCAAATGTTTAGACAGCACTGATGCACGACAGATGCACGCACAGGGATATGAGATGCTGCATCTGCCACATACATGGCCTTTTGCTGGGCAGTCTTTGGAATGTGGGAGGTTGAAGCCGCATTGGGGGCATGGGGTAGCATTTTTTCCTTGGACCTCTTTCTTGTTCCAGAACAGTTTTCTGTTTACCCTTCGAGTCTGTTGTTTCCCCAAGGCACAGGCATCTTCCAGCTTGACCGACTTCAGGGCAACACACATCTTGGTTGCCCCAAATCAGCCAGCTCGTGCGAGCGCCCTGGCTCCAAGATGTGGGCTAGGTTAATGCCTGGCCCGTGCAGTATTTGCCTTCTCATCTTTAGTGACAAGTAACCTAGAATGAGCTGCTGTCGCACTTCGTGCCCCTCATCAGGGCAGGCACACATCAGTGCCAATGCGTTGCAGTCTGCCATGGAAGGCATCAATGGATTCCCCTTCTTTCTGTGTGGCGGACCTCATGAGAAATCTTTCATAGTCCAGGTTCGCCATCGGCATGAAATACTCTTGTAGCGCATTATTTACAGCACCAAACAAGCCATCAAAAGGGCGCAGGGTCTCAAAGATGTTGTGCACAGCAAGGCCAGATGAATATAGCATGATCATCTTTTTAGTAATGTTGTCGTCTTCACCCGTGTCTGCCAAGAACATCCCAAGACCCTTCACGCATGCGGACAATCTTGGACCCATGAATGATGCTGCACCTGTGACATCAAATTCTTGCAGCAGAGCAAGGGAGGCTTTTGGGCGTGGCACCCTGCCACCAGCAGAGGAGCCTGCGGCATCATTTGCCATTTTGTGTGTATAAATGGTTGTTATGCTGTTAAATCCACCCGGGAAAGCGAAGTCACCAGAATGTAGAGCCTGGACCTTGGCTGAAACCATGGACAGGCCATTTGGCCAGTGCCACTCCTGTCATAGACTGGGAACCTAGGTTGGGGCGCCCAAGCACTCTGTGCATGAGCTGCAAGGCCCCTTGATCAGTATACAGTATTGTTCATTTTCTGTGTCTGTTCAGTGTTCAATCAAACCTCTTTTCTTTTTGTTTTCTTCTGGCACATCCCGTGCGCATGGGTTGATATCAGGGTGGAGGCAGTAGTCATCTACTGGTGTGTTGCCCTTCACCTCGAGCCATGCACCATCCTGGAACATGTCTCTGCGTTGAAGTCATCCACCAGGATCAGTGCATGCAAAAGAATACAACGGGCGACCCACCGGTGCACCACCTGGGGCCTCGGTGATCAACAGGAAGGCGCCCGTGAAGCGGGCCACGTGGAGCGCAGCTGCCAGCAACTGGAGTTCAGTCCAGACATCAGCATAGCTTCTCCTCTCTCTCCTGCATCATACAGCCGTAGCCAACCTGAATGACAGATGGCGGACTGAACAGCGAGCGCTGCTGGTGGTGGTAGAGCGAGGTAATGGCCTCACGGAAAACACCCTGATGCAGCAACCCCCTCATCGCCAGTGTTATGTCGGAGAGAGCCACATCCAGGTGCGGCCTCCCGGATGCACAAATGATACGTAGAGACCTTGTTAGATTCTCGGGCTCCAATGCACACTAAATGCACGTGGCGTGATCTACCCTTTTTATTGCCTTCACGTGATGACAAGCACTGCCATCACATTCTTAAAGGGGCATACATTACACTACCCACAAGGTTAAGGCCTTTTGGGTAGGACACCGAGCTAATGTTGACTGAATAGGATGCAGTCGATCACAGTCATAAGCTATACACCAATGCAATGAATACAAGACACGGAGCTTCAATCATAAACAACCTCTTTACGTCAATACTTTACCTTTACTGTCCAGCCCATTCCTCTCACGTGTGCACCTCACATGCATGGGGCGCTAGACATAAAGATGGGGCAGGACACGACACACACCTGCAAATAGAGGGGTGCTAATTAAAATCTGAGGGAGGTCTGCACCTCAGTAATGTTGCCTTCCTGGAAACCTGATCTTGCCCAAGAGCTTGGGGTGTCCTGGTGCCGTTCCCTCAGGTGGTGACTGTGCCTGCTTGGCACTGTCTGCTTTCGGAGTTGCTGCCCAGATTCAGAGGAATATGGGGGTCTGTGGCAGAAGAGATCTACATCAGAACGCGGTGGTAGGAGAGCTGTGACATGCCAGGGACTGTGTTGGGTATGGCTAAAGCTGGTGGAGATAATTCAGTGAGTCTGGCCCCTGCAGTGTGCATGCACGGGCATACCCATTATTGCATTTGTTTCAGCAAACAGTGGGGTTAGAATCAGGTCATTCGCCACTCACCTACTTATGGTGGGGGGCGGGGCGCCGCTGGATTTGGGGATTTGGTTTTAGCTCCACAAGTTCCCACATCCGTTTTTTGTGAGATACCAGAACACATGGAGCAGTTCTTCTCTGAAGCACATATGGATTGTCCCTCTTCTTTACCTGATTCATAGGGACATTCTCTGGGCAGAAGGCTGCTTGCTTGGATGCTGGATGCAGGCGTTTGTGTCTGATGTGCTACATTCCCTCGAAATTACAGTACAGTAACAGGACGGCCAAGCCTTCTTATAAGATGGAACAGCTTGGGGTGGCCTCCTCTTGTTTTGATTCCTGTTTTGATACCTTTGACCCAGTATAAAGACCATGATCACGAGCTCTGTATTCACTGAGGGCGTGAAAGAATTAGTAAGAGAAATAGTTAAGAGATAAAAGACAACAGCTTGAAAGCACTAGGATAAAAAACACAAGAGAAGCACCCCACTTCTTCTTCGTTTTCATTGTCGACCTAATCTCAGCCATCGCATGACGAAACGTACAAGCCAAGGGGGGAAACCCTAGACTTCATGACTGTGTCCAATTTGCATGAACTCTAAGTATCTGGCCCTTATAACTCTCAGCGTGGCCTCTCAGGTCCTACTACTAGGCGACCTGAACTTAGGTTATAACGATTCCAAAGATGCACACGCATCCAATGTGGCTAGCATCCTAGCGGAACAAGGATTCACCCAAAGAGTGCTCTCCCCCTCACACAACAAAGGCAGAACCCTGGACTGGGTAGCAGACCATAACTGCATTGCCAGGCTAGCCTCCATATCCCCCCAGATTTGTACAGATCACTACCTCATAACCTTCACCCTATCCACTGACAAACTCACCTTAGCTCCTGCACCTCTAGCGCCAGCCATTCCTACCCGGAATAAAAAAAACATCACTTGTGACAAACTGCTACCCCTCATCCTCCACACACTCAATGCCATCCCAGAAAATATGGACCCCGAAGCTATGGTTAAAGAATTCAACCACATCATGACCACATCTCTAGACTCCATTGCACCTCTCAAACTTAGACAAAGCAAACCTAAAGCCCATCTCAATTCATGGTACACCCCATACCTAAAATCATTGCGCAAACAAAAAAGACATTGCAAGACATCCTGGCGATCACAACCCTCCGACGAAAACAAAGCCAACCTCAGTTCCATCACAGCCCTATACAAAAAAATAATATTATTACGGTCGCCAAAGAGGTTAAAACTCTGGGCTTCTACTTGGACTCCACTCTCTCCTTCAACAAGCAAGTCAATGCCCTGGCCTCGGCCACGGCTTATACATGCAAGTTGATTCGAGCTGGCAAGGCCTTCCTGTCACAGGACAGCTGCATCACTCTAGCCAGAGCCCTCATTTTATCCAGGCTGGACTACTGCAACGCTCTATACATAGGAGCCAATAAAAAAACCATCAATAAAATCCAACTCCTACAAAATAACGCGCTGAGGGCAGCCTTAGGCATCCCAAAGAGAAATCAGATTTCTAATACCAGAAGAGCCAACAACTGGCTCTCCACCCACGATAAAATAAAACTAAAAACTGCATCCTTCACCCACAAATGCTTGAACAATGCAGCACCCCGCTACCTTTGCGACAGATTCACCTTGAAGCCCACCACAAGAATCACCAGACTTGCTAACACCAACTACCTCTGGGTCCCCAGATACAAACGGGACAAAATTGGAGGCAGCAGCTTCCAGGTCAAGGCAGCACTCCTTTGGAACTCACTACCATCCCCTCTAAGAACTGATCAAACCTATCACAAGTTCTGTCATAGCATCACTAGTTGGCTCAAAGACGCCGACATATAGGCACACACCAGCTGACTTTGCCCGCTACCCTCTAAACAGTCCAGGCACCAGCAGCACCAACCAACTACCTGTAAATCTATGCATGTAATGTACCTGCCTTTAGATATCGCAACCTGATTGTGCCAACATGTAACCAAACGGCACTTGCACACAAATGTATTTTCATGTTGTAACCAAGCTTTGAATATCCTTTGCCTTGCGCCTGAATACCCTCGGGTCTGGAGCACACTACAAATAATAAACTAGACTAAACTAAACTATAACTGAAACTGGTCAGCAATAACAGGGGGACACTAAGAGGGGCTATCTGTTCCCAGCCAGCAATCCAGAACAAACTTTAAAAGGAATGAAAGGACCAGATGGAATCCGAATTCCCCTTTTTATGAACAAGCTTGGAGACAGAGGAGGGCAGGATTCTTACTTTGGTTCAGCTAGACTCCATAATATTCAGTTTCAATGGGAGACCCTCGATATCCCCTGAAGAAACAGCTATGCAAGATCCCACTGGCTGCACTGCCAGCTTATCACTCAAGAAGAACTGATGGAGGACTATTAATTGATGGAGGAATTTTAAAACCTTTAAGGCAAGATGGAGGAAGTAGTACACTCCTTTAAGTTTTATTGAGGAAATGCACGAGCAGGGATCTTTTCTCCAATGTGGTTCGGGAATTCTCTCGAACAATGAGAAGCTCCATTGCTGCCAGGCCCCATCTTCATGCTTGAGAATGAAAATGCCTAGAAATTGGTTGCCCTGCACCATCCCATCCCAGGGACTAAGGATTCGGTGAAGAGCTAGAGGATAGGGTTGACAGTGTGTATAAACCGGCCAAACATGCTGGGATGTTGCAGCAGAAGAGCCGCTCCTACCCCAGATGTCTATATCAGAGGAGCCTGGGAAACCCCAAATATGGGACCCCAAATGACAATATAAATTACTCTTCATGGTCAGATGCCTCAGGCTTAACCAATCCAAGCAGAATCCTGCCCCTTCAAAGACTCCGAGCTCCTAACTGTGCCAGGATTCTTCCTATGGGAGCCAGACTTCTGTAATTTCGCAGCCAGAAGTGGATGTCAGGCCCTTGGGTGTTTTGGCGATCAGTCAGAATGTCTACCATTTAGAGTGTTCAGATGCCCCACCTGGGACTGACACTTTCGTAAACCCAGTACCAAGTAATGTGTTGAAGAAGTCTAACCTTCTGTCAGAAATTCAGGCCTTGCAAAAGACTGCCATCCAGTATTTGCCTCCCTCACAGGTGGTGCGAGGGTGCTAATCAATACTTTTCCTGGTAGCCAAGGGCACGGCGGGCTTGTGATAAGACTAAAAAAGGTCAAAGTCATTGTAAACAAATGTTTCTTTCCAGATAGAAACCCTTAAAGGGTTATTTTCCTCTTCTCTTAGAGTTGGTGTCAGTGGATATGCTGGACGCTTATGTTCATGTCCCCATTCCCCACTTTCACCATCACTTATTATAGCAGGACCCCATCATTGCCACTTTTTGGTGCTCCACATCATTCTCCGCTCAGCCCACTATTGAAGATTCTGGCTACCCCAGAGGTGTGAAAACAAAGTGAAACTATCGAGGCTGAGTACCCCAAAAGGAAATACACCGAACACGGGTTACAAAGGAACATACAAAGATCTTTTATTTTATACTGAACAGTTTCAAAGGACAAAAGTAACGGATAGCTATCGGCCCTCAGTACAACGCAACGAACTCCAGCGTAGTTAAGTGTGCTCAGTGAGTGGGACTGTACATTAGAATTAGTCGCACTTTTATACTATTTGCGAACATGATGTCCAACCCTACTGCGGGTTAATATTCCTCTAATACATTACTGATCTAGGGTTCATTTAGAGTTCACACATCTATATGCATAGGGTTTTCCTTTAATACATTCGCCAACAAGTCTATATGGTAACAGTGGGCCTCATTACGACCCTGGCGGAAATCGCGGTGCAAAATGCACCATGGAGCACGGCAGAAAGCTGCCGATAGCGCCATGGGGGTTGGCGGATTTTCCGCCCCATTCCGACCTTGGCGGGGCGGTAAATCCCCATCCCCCATTTTACCCTTCCCCATTCCCATTTTTGCCCCATAGGGTATAATGGGAGTGGGGAAGGCGTTAATTACGCCACCGTAAAATACGGTGGCGTAATTAACAACAAGGTCCCGTAGCGCCATGGATTTCTCCGCCCGGAAAAACCAGGCGGAAAACGCTCCATGGCGCTACGGGAACTCGTAGTAGGGCGGACGGGTCCGCCGCGAATAACGCTGGCGTAAACCCACTCCGCCAGGGTCGTAATGAGGCCCAGTGTATTTTAGGATTTGCATAAAGGTCTTCTCAAACATTAATACAATGTAGTTAAACAAGTGTTCTCAGTTCAGTATTTGGATACATTGTTCTTAACATATGCTCGCGGATTAGTTTCATTGGCACGAGTAATCCTTTACACACAGGTCAGCGAAGGACAAGGTCTCAGTTCACGACCCCAACAAGTGGCCTGCAGGCAAGTTACATATTAATTGCACACAGAGGTCAAGACGGCCATGTTGTATTTCGGAATGACATCGTCCACCATTTTAACTCACAGGGTGACTTTACAGAGAGAACCTAAAATGGCGGATTGACCTAAAATGGCGGCTTACATTGATTCTAAGGTCAGGACCTTGTAACACGGATTTCTTCGCAAGTGGCTTACAAGCAGCTTGGCATAGGCCAATATACATATATTTGTTGCAATAGGAGGCACAATATAATTTCCCGTTTGACAGAGGGTCTACTGCATGAGATAATTACTGGTTGGTGCAGCAGACTTTTCCGAAGGAAATGGAGAGGAATGTCGGCAGAACCTGTGCCATATTGGCCTCCCATGGATTTTGGATAAACCACAAGAACTCTCATTACATTCCAACACTTCCAGTATATAGGTGCTGTCTTCCACGCAAAGGTCTAGTTCATCTACCAGAGCACAAGACCTGTACCTTGCAGAAGGAATTCTAGAGGCTATGGGCCTCATTATAAGTCGACCGGTCTGGTATTAAAGTGTCAGTATTAATGTATACCGGCACTAAACCGGACTGGCTGACTACAGGTTTGCCAGTGGGGCACCCGAGTTACTTCTGGCTAAGAGATGGAGGTAAGACAGGTGGCCTACTGGGAAAACATTGCCATCATTACGGGCACCAGTATTGCCAGTGTCAGCAATGACAGCAAATTACTTCATGGAGTCCTATGGGACTCCATGAATGAGGATTAACACTGTCACTCCTGCACTCGTAATCTTGTGGTAATGCTGCCAGACCGAGCGCCGGAAATGGTAATAACGTTTGCCGGTATCCTGGTGGATTTACCACCAGGATACTGGCAACCAATTAATGAGGCCCATATGTCTTTACCCCTTGTCTCTAGGCTGGACCTGGCTGAGGGGTCCATGGACTCACGTCAGCAGCAGTATTTGTCATGCCTTGCGCATAGCCCCATCTACACCCCAAGTTTGCAATGTTTTGGGATTCCAGTCCCGATGACTGGCACCCTTAGGACTCGACTCCAGTGGTGGTTGGAACAGACACAGCTGCTGCAAGGTTCCATTGTACCCTTCTTTGGCCCTTGTGCTGATGACAAATGTTAGCTTTCTTGGCTGGATCTGTGATCACTGCGCAGCCTGAAATTTTGGCGAAAAAATGTTTAATCTGAAAATGGAGTTCACTTTTTCCCGCATCCGCCTTACCCGCTTCCCCTTTTCCCATACTTACTTGTCGGCAGGAAACTTTCCTACTTTCCTGTGCCTCGACTCCCCTCTCTCCCTATGACGCCAGTTCCCAATTCCCAACGTGGGTTGGAACTGTCAAATCCCATTTTACTGGGCATTTTTTCTGATATTTTGTCGGAATACCTCTTGGCTGGGTCCCTTGTTTCATTGCAAAGCCACCCAGGGTTGCAAGCCATAACAGGAGAGTGAGATGTTGTCAAATTGCATTGAGATGTTCAGAGCTCTTCAGTTCTTCTCCCACAATCTCCAGGGTCAGGCAGTTATTGTCAGGACAGATAATATTTTGGCAGTGGCCTATGTGATTTGCCATAGGGTACAAGATCCAAATCCCTGGAGGGGATTGTCTGATCCCTGGGCCAGAGCCTTTCAGGGACCCCTGTGATGGTGTTAAGTCATCCGAACCTCTCATGACTCGTTTTCTGAAGAGTGCCATAGCACTCCCCAGGACTAGATCCCTGGCCCCCACTTGGGACCAGTATGCAGTCTTTTGCCTGCAATCTGTTGATTGCAGGCATAAAAGACTGCATACTTTTTCCCACAGACCGCTGAGGCCGAGCCACACCCCCTGTGCTGACCGGTGCTCAGAGCATGTAAGTGTGTGTGTGTCTTTATGTGTGCATATGTATGTGAGTGTGTCTGTATGTTTAGTTTAGTTTAGTTTTTTTTTTAAGGTGCCCCAAACCCTTAGGTAGCTGGGCGCACAACACGACAAGAATACTTAGAGCTTAGTTACAGATATAGACAGGTACAGAGAATACATGCAGGCAAAGTTACAAATGTTGACAGGTACAGGTAGGAGGCAAAAGGCGAAAACATACATCTGTAGTCATTAGTCTAATGGTCATTGAGGCGTAGCCAGGCACTGGTGTTACGTCTGAAACTGCAATAAGACTGAAACCTTCTGAGCTCAACTGGTAGTGCGTTCCATTGCTGGGCTGCTTTTACAGGGAAACTGTTGCCTCCTGCTTTTTTTAGTCAGAATCTGGGTATTTGGAGGCAGTAGGAATTGAATGTCCTAGTTGGTCGTGCAGAGGTTTTTCTGATTATTCTTTCCTTTAGGTATGGGGGGGCTGCGTTGTGGAGGCATTTGAAGGTTAATGAAACAGTTTTAAAGAGGATCCTAGTGCTAATTTTCAACCAATTATGGTTTCTCCTGGTATTAGATATGTGCTCTCCATTAGGGAGGTTCAGGGCCGTTCTGAGCGCATTATTTTGCAATGTTTGTAATTTGTTGATGTATTTACTGGCTCCTAAATATAGTGCATTGCAATAGTCCAATTTTGATAGTATAAGGGCATTGGCTAAAGTAATGCAGCTTGCTAGTGAGAGGAAGTGTCTACATTCTCTAATAAGTTTGCCAGTGTAGGCAGTGGATGAGACCAAGGAGTTGACCTGTTTTTTTAGAGATAGCGTGGAATCCTGATAGAAGCCAAGAGTCTTCACTTCTTTGGCAACTGTGATTATGTTGCCATCAATGTTGAAGGCACTATAGTTAGTGTCAAGTTAGGTTATTGGCAGAGCCAAGGATCAGGATCTCCGTTTTATCGTCATTCAGGCAGAGGGCATGGGTTGCCATCCATGCCTGAATGAGGATGTATATTTCGTTTACTAAGGCTGTATCTGAGGTGAAATTGCCCGAAAGGGGAATGAGGATCTGGGTGTCATCTGCATAGTTTGTGTAGGTGACACCCAGTCTGTCCAATTTCTCAAATAAAGACTTAGTAAATATATTATACATGGTTGGTGGGACACATGAGCCCTGAGGGACTCCACATGTTGTTTGAATTGGGTCTGTAGATGCTGAGGTAGACTTGCATGCTTCTGTTGTCTAGAAAGGACTGACCCAGGCTATAGCTTCCCTTGAGAAGTGGCCAGCCGATGCTAGGTGTTTGCATAATACTGCATGGTCCACCAAGTCGAACACTGCCGACAGATCAAGGAGAAGTAGCATAGTTGTATTTCCTTTATCATTAAGCTTGTCGATTTGAGCTTTAATGTCTATTAATGCAAACTCCGTGCCATGCTGAGGTCTGAACCCCGATTGGCGGGAGCCTAGATGTTGGTTAGTCTCAAGGTACTTCTGAATTTGAAGATAGGCCACTCTATCTAATATCTTCAGGAGGAATGGGATCTTTGTGATAGGCCTGTAGTTTGTGTGGATGGAGGGGTCTAAAGTTTATTTTTTGAGAAGGGGTAGAACCCAGGATTCTTTTAAACTGCTTGGGACAGTATTGGATGAAAAGGAGGCGTTGATGAGTTTAGAGATAAAGAGGGCTAAATCTCTGGCAGCATCCATAATTATTTGGGCCGGGAAGTTGTCACCTTTGCAGTTAAATGGCTTTAGGGAAGCAATCATTTTTTCAGTTTCCTGAGTGGACACTTTAGAGAATTTAAATGGAGCTAAGTTAGTCTTCTCAATAGGAATAGTAGTAGGTGTGCGTGTGTTTGTGTGTTTTAGGTGGGGTGGGATGCAGTGTTTGTGGCAGTGGGGTTGGGGCAAGGGACCGAAAGGTGGGCTTGGGAGACAAAATCCTGGATGAAAGGGGGCGAGACGGAGGAGCAGCTCCAGGGGCATTTGGGGGGAAAACACAGAAACTGGCATTTCCCATCATTTAATGCTGTTCCAACTTGGCCTAAAAAGAAGCCTTTTTTGGATACAGCGTTCAACTGGAGGTTTTCAGAAATAGAATGCTGGCACCTCAACAGGACATTGCAAGCATTGCAGGGCACTGTCACACATCTGGAGTATCACACAACACCTTCCTAGCCACGGAAGCCAAATGTAGTTGACCCCTCCCACCTTGGTTGGCACAGGCTCCTGATTTTAGCATACACAGGTATCCTCGAGGCAGCCAATGGGGGGAAGGGAGAGATTTTGGATAGGTAGGGGGGTGTTAGGGACACCGGAAAGAGGATTAGGGCTCTCGAATTGGATAGGTATGGGGACATAATGGAAAAACATGCCACACAAAACATAATCTTGAACAGTGCAAAAACCTCCTAGCCCCACTCCTGATGCTGAGCTAACACCCTTCTTAATTAGGATGTTTCCCTTAAACCCTGTTTCTCAACACCTTTCACACCTAAGCCCGCAGCTGACAAAAGCACATAATGAGTTATCAGATATCTCCTGATAACAGCTGTAGCAAACAACATAGAAATGACAGAAGAACAAAAATAGCATACATAGAATGTACAAACAGAAATGTTTCCCACTGGTCACTCAAAAGCCTCCTGCCATATCACCTGCCAGAGGTTGCCTTCATGATAATGCTTTTTGAATGTTCAACTTGCAGCAACACATAGGCCCTCATTACGAGTCCAGCGGTAGCTGTGCCGGTAAATGGGTGCCATTCCACCCACCAGAACAGACCTAGCGGGTGGGACTGCTCCTGCCTGCAGAACTCGTAGCTTGCCGGTCCGGACACAACGGTGCCGGTAAGTTTACCGGCACCGTTGTTTCCGGACCGCCAAACTTGTAATGAGGGCCATAGATTGGGACAGGAGTGAGCAGCCACAAACAACATAAGTGTCCCTTGCTTTTATCCTTGACAATGCAAAGAACATTTTCAATGTTCAGAACACCAAGATTCTGCTTTTCGCGGCTTGTTCAGCATGAGTTCCTGTGAAGTGTTGCAGTAGAACACATGTGAAAAGACTTATTTGCACATGTTGAACTCTCTGACATATGCTGACAAGTAGCACAGGTGGAACCCAAACACACCATGCAAACTGCACAATGGTAAGACTTTCAACACCCCCAAAACACTCCCACACTCTCAGGTTTCACTTAACTGAGGTCTGGAGGGGCTTGCCGGCACCTCACCAGGCAATGTTTCTCCAGCGTTGGACGGTCACACCCCATGATTTGCTCAGTTCCCCCAATGAGGGGCAGAGACTTCCCCGAACGCTCCTCCTCACCGCATGGGCCCTGTTCCATAGATTCAGGGGCAGACGTTTCACCTCACCGCCTGCCTGGGTCCATACACTCTGACACACCTGCTCTCCTCCGGCCAGTGACTGCCACCCCAACAATCATTAACAGGCAGCATGGGCCAAGGTGGAGCTTAAATAGCATGCACCATCATGCGCATGTGCCAAACCACTGAAAGCATGGATTCATGAGAAACATAGTCCTTGGGCCGTTTTCACCCGTAAATACAGTCCTTGGGCCATTTTGCAGCCCTTTTTCCTTACATTAACCCCTCTTGTAGGGCCCTTCCCAGAACCTGGCTTACCAGGATATGACCAGTGAAATAGTCTAACCAGACAGTCTGCACGCACTGCCTCACCAGGTTCCGAAGAATCATCCTCAGGACCATAACCCATTCATGAAATTAAATACCAGAGTTTCTTGCCACACCCCTTGGAGTCCAAAATGTCCTGCACCTCAAATTCTTGTTGAACATCATGCCTGGAGCCTTCCTTGTCACCACACCATGAGCTGCAGGTTTTACCAAAGAAATGTGAAACACTGGATGAATCCTGTGTAGGCAGACTCAACCGCACTGCTGTATCTGAAACATATTTCACAATTGTATAGGGCCTGATGAAGCGATGCAAAGATTTATGACACCCAAACAATGTGCTGAGTGAACAACCATAACCGATCTCCCACCACATACTTAGGACTGGATCATCATTTCCGGTCTGCTTGCCTCTTATAGACCACCTTGACTGTGTTCAGATTTTGGCAAGGCTTCTTTTGTTTCTCGAGGAGCTCCTGCGTGTGTTCGGTAACTGCCGGGATCTGATTAAACTTTGGAATCTCCTCTGGTAATATTTGACAATTTTGCCTATACAATGTCATGCATCAGCCCTGGAAATGCTGGCATAAGTGGAGATACACCTAAGATGGTAGCCTTTGTTCCACTTTGACGGTCTATGCTATTTTCAAGATGGCTGCCTTACATCTGTCCAGTAAGAGAGACAGTGCGCTGTATCCTCTCTTGATTCGGACACTGCTAGTCTCTGTTGTAGTGACTCGCTTTCCTCCCTTGTAGCAATTCTTGTTCATTTCTGTTCTTCTTTTCCTGTCATCCGACATACTCGGGATCTACTTCCAGCCTTAAGGTAATTCTCTTTGGGTTCTTTTGCTTTACTCGTCACTAACCTTGGTTCCTTGTTCCTAGCTATTCTTCTGGGTTCTCTACCCATCTGTCTTCCATTTCTTCCGTACTCAGTTTTGTTTACTCTATTCTTCGAGTTCCGTATTTATCTTTCCATCTGGATTCGGCCCCGTCTCCAGGGTATCTCTTTAGGGCTATACTTTTTGTCTGTCAGATTCCAGTTCACCCAGGGTTTTTTGTGCCTAAAGGCTTTTTCCCTGAAAGGAGGATTGCTCCTTGGCGGTCCCCTGGACCTGGATCACAATCCAGTAACAGTGGCCACTGAGGGAGCTCGTCGCTATCTGCATCACAAAAAGGAGAAAAAAGACAAGGAGAGCAGGACACCAAGAAGAAAGAAGACCTCTCAACCTCCAGAGAGCCCTCATGAAGATACAGGTGAGGAGGAGTTGGGGGAGTCACCAGCTAGTCTTGACATACAAGCAGAAATGATGGGACATCCCCAAGGAATCATGTTTGGCATTGTTATAACAGAATTCTGCCAGCCATAAAGACCGAACCAAAGAGTATTTGCCCTCAGCCAAAAAACACCTCAGATATTGCTCCATAGTCTGATTTACTTTTTCTGTTTGACCATCTGTCTTGGGCTGGTAACTGGTGGATAGGGCGTAGGAGATTCTGAGCAACTTACAGAAAGCATGCAAAAACCGAGAGGTAAATTGAGACCCCCGATCGGATACAATAGTTCTTGGCAATCCATGTAATCTTACTATATGTTGCAAAAACAAGTCTGCCAAAGTACCTGCTCTCGGAATACCATCGCCAAGGTATGAAATTAGCTTCTTTAGCTATATAATCCACTACCACCAGGATCATATCACAATCTCCATCTCGGGGCAGCTTGTCCATCTGTGGGGAGAAACAACTTCCCCTCTTGATAAGGTAGACCTCCCTGGATGACTCTGGCCCTGCCCCTCTTCACCTACTCTGCCCACCCTTTCTTTGGAAAGTTTTGATGTACTTCCCGAAGCACCTCCTGAGTCACTGCACCCACAATCCTCTCCGCTGGAATGAAACATCGTTCCACTTGACACTGCCCTCCCTGATCTTCTTGCCTGGACAGTGCATCTGCCTTTCCGTTGCTCCTATCCGGCCCATACGTGACCACAAAGTCAAACTCTTCAAAGAATTGGGCCCATCTTAATTGCCGGGAACTCAAGGTCCTTGCCGATATTAAGTAATGTAAATTCTAGTCATCTGTGATAACTAGTACTGTATGCCGGGCTCCCATTAAGTAGTGACCCCATTCAAGTAAGGCTTCCCTAATTGCCAGGAGCTCTTTATCCATGATGGCATAGCTTTGTTCAAAACTTGTGGGAGAAATAGGCCACCGGATGTAAAATGCCCTCCCCATCCGCCTGTGACAAGATTGCCCTTATGGCCAGATTGGAGGCATCAGTCTCCACCTGAAACTGTTTATCGAGATCAGGGTGACATCGAATCAGTGCCTTAGTGAATGCTGTCTTTAACCTCCCAACCGCCCAGGTAAAGGTTACTTTGCCTCCTGATCCCAATGGCACTTGGTAGCCTCCTTTAACAATCGGGAAATGGGTGTAATAATGGCTGAGAAATTCTTTGGTAGAAATTGGCAAATGCCAGAAATGACTGAATGTCCTTCACACACTGGGGAGATAGTCATTTGGTGAGACTGCCTGTCATCCATAACTACTCCTGATGGTGTCAAAATAAAACCCAGCAATTCTTCTCTGGGAGCATGAAATTCACATTTCCCTAACTTCGCAAACACATTATACTCCTGTAACCTGGATAGAACTGCTTTCACATGTTGTACATGTTGTTCACTAGACTCGGAAAAAATTGAAATATCATCAATATACCCAATCGCAAGTAAACCAAAATATTCTCGCAACACCTCCTGCATGAAATGCTGAAAAGCTGCTGGCGCATTGCACAAACCAAAAGGCATCACCAGATACTCAAATAAACCAAACTTTGTACTGAAGGCCGGATTCCACTTGTCACCGTCCTTCCACCGGATGAGATAATATGCCTCCTTAAATACAACTTGGTGTAAATCTTGGCCAGCTTTACCTGATCTAAAAATACCAGAATCAATGGCAAGGGGAACCGGTTCTTGATGGCCACCTTATTAAGAGTTCTATAGTCAATGCAAGTCCTTAATGGCGATGAAACAGGGGATTTGGAGTGTTGAATGAACCCACATGCCAACATCTCATCTAAATATTCCTGTGCTGTGTCTCTTTTTCTGACAATGCATACAATCAAATGGCCTATGGGGCGGTAACTGGGGTGTGCCTCCCTTGTCAAAAACACCAGAAAACTCTTGCTATTCCACCCGCAAGGTGGTGACCACTGCTCCAATCTTGGCCTGATGATTCACTCCTTCCAGTAAAAAAGGTTGTGGGACCCCCAATGCCAGTTAAATGGGATCCACACTGCTCATTTCCAAAAGTCAACTTCCTTCCTCTACAGTCTCTGCTTGGGTTATGAGCCACTAACAATGTCATTCCCAGATTCAGCCCAAATTGAGGAGCTGCAATCAAATCGAACATAATAACCTCCTCATGACCCTCACCATACCACTTCCTCACCTCTTGGGTCTGTGGGGTAATTGGACCCAATGTCAAACATAACCCATCAACGGCCTGTTCCAACTCACTCTCCTCCTTGATTCTTGTGGGAAGTCCTAATTTGGTTGCCAATGCAATATCCATGAAATTTCCAGTAGCCCCAGAATCCACCATTGCCGAGACCTTTTCTTTACTATTGACAAAAATCATTCACCAACAAATAGATATGGTGAGCCTTAATTTGCATGGTATTAGCCACTGCCGCTGAGAACTCTGCCTCCAGAAAGCTTAATAAAATCGTTCCACCACTTACCGAGCCCCCTCTTTTCCTGCCTCCACCTTTCTCTTTTCCCCAACTCGTGCAGGTGTATTGGGACAGTTTTGAATGTAATGCCCCGACTTCCCACAATACAGAAACAGGCTATTTGTTCTCCTTTTTTCCTTCTCTTTCACCGACAATTATTCCTGTACACTTCCAATCTGCATGCGCTCCCCCTGCTCCACTCAAGCACGTCCCCCTACCTACCTGCTTCTGTTGGGACATACAGATGGAACCCCATCAGTCCTTCTTCTCTCTCCCCTACGCTCACCCAATCTATGATCCAACCACAGAGCCAAATCAATTAATGCACTACATGACTCCAGTTGCGGTTCCACGTGAACTATTGCATCCTTTAACTCCTCTCTTAATCCTTGATAAAAAATAAAACAGCTTCTTTGGGTTCTCGCCAAGCCGTCTCTACCACTAAGCGATTAAATTGCGTCACATAAGTCACCAAATCCTAAGTACCCTGCCGAAGCACTAATAATTGCTTGTCCTGGGCCAAAAATACAGTACGACGATCAAACAATTATGCAAATTCCACTGAGAATCCTGCCCAATCATACAAGATAGGATCATCTTTCTGTACTAAAGGAATTACCCAAGCACCTGCGCCCCCGGTCAAATAAGAAATAACAAAGGCTGTCCGGGCCTGAGTGGACTCAAATGCTGTAGGTTTGCATAGGAAGTGTAATTTGCATTGAGTCAAAAAGGTGGAAAAATTCCTATGATCCCCAGTAAATCTCTATGGTGCTGCCAGTGGATCCCCTAAATGTTGGTGCACCACTACTGTATTTGCTCAACTAGATGGTCCTGCAATTGAAGCCGCTGCCTCTCCAGGAAGCAGAGAACCCTGAGCTATCAACCCACTAACCTGCTTCTTCAATGTAGTAGTCTCCTGCCATGACTACATCAGCTCTGCCTGAATATGTGGTTGTGCGAGGGGCAGCTCTGGCGAAGTCAAATGGTATGCAGGATATGATTGAGAGAGTCCTATGTATGGCAGAATCGAAACTGGAGGCCACCGAGTTGGTAGTTTATGGATCCCGAGACAGGGCACAAGAGATGACCCGCCTGCAGAAGGAATGCTTAGAACACTGGGATAGATTGGGCAAGCTGAGCTATAGGAAGAATGTGGAGTGGCAACATGCAGAAGGAGAAAGACCTGGGCGCCTGTTAGCCTGGCTTTATAAAAGTGAGACCAAAAATGAAACTATGAGAGCAGTAGTGGGGAGAGATGGGGAACTGAATGCGACACAGGACAGGGTCAATAAATGTTTTTATAATTATTATAGGAAGTTATATGAGGAAGCCTCAGAATGCCCAATGTCAGAAGTAGAGGAGGCATTGTCACAGATAAATTTACCCAAGCTAGATGCAGACGAAGTACAGAGACTGGAGGCCCCCATAACTGCGGAGGAACTTGAACTTGTCATACGTGAGCTGCCAACAGGCAAAGTCCCAGGTGTAGACAGGCTGCCCGGCGAATTCTACAAAGAGTATAGAGCAGAGGTCATAGCCCCATTGTTGGTTATGCTTACTGAGGCGTTGCACATTGCCCGTCTGCCTGGGTCGCTTAGAGAGTCGATAATTATTCCCCTTTTGAAACCCAGGAAGCCAGCTACAGACTGCGGCTCATATTGGCCCTTGTCACTATTGAATCAAGATGGGAAGATCCTTACAGCGCTCATAGCCAACAGGCTTAAAGCAGCCACTGCCAAGCTCATACACTCGGATCAAACAGGATATGTACCGTACAGACATGTAAGTGACTTCAATCCAGCACACACCCAAGTCAACGCAACGCCTAGCATGTAATGCACAACTGAAATCCATATTTATTTTTGTCTAAAAGTTCTTTATTCTGAACGATATACCACTCATATCACGCCCTTCTCCTGGATCCCCCCAGCCCCCCGGTCACACTGAACCAGGTATCAGGCTGGTTTGCAAAGGTAAATATTTATTTATGGATTTAAATTTAATCACAATTTGTTTTAATAGGTACACAATAATCACCAATGGGTGATGTAACACTGAATAATCTCTTTAATACACAAGGAGTAGTAGTGAGCATAACAATTCAGCACAGAAATAATACTTTTGTGTTGGTTCAGATCAGATAGCACTGTAGTTAGAGGTTCCCCCGGCACACCCCTCAACCCCCCAATAGGTAATGTAAAGAGATAGGAGGAGAGAGCAGGTATTCAGGAATGGCAGAATTCAAACAGAATATCAATCCCACTTTCCCCCTTTCAAACACAAGAGAAAACGGAATTGACTGTCAAGCTGTCAGAATGGCTTTTAAAGTTATCTTTAGAATGGACTGGGCAAAAACACCAAATATTGTCAAAATTGATGAAATTGTTATACATTCTTATGGGAGCCGCTTTGGACAGTTGCACACGAACACAAGCAATGATTTAATACACAGAAAACATTTGAAATCTTAAAATTCCAGCCGGGAGCAATCAAAAGCTCTTTTATACGTGTAAAAATGTCCCAAAATGAAAATTTGTGGCTAACTTTTCACTGCGCGATATTCACAATAACGGGAGAATTGCATTGATTTGGAATGCAGGTGTGATGGAAAGCTGTGGATGTTAGCTACGAACAGGAGTTGACATTCTGTTTCTATCACAAAAAATTAGGGAGTTACAGACGTTTTAGTAGAGGTCGTTTTTTCGAGATAGGCGCAAGAATGGAAAACAGGAATGCACTTTTAAAATGACAAATGGGTTTCTTACACTAGAGGATGACTATGAACAAAACGAATACCACACAGGAACACAGTCACTTAATCAGGGTGACTGCCTGCTAAGGAAACTCGCCTTCTTCAGATGAGAAAAGGATCAGCGCAGAGATAGTTTTAACAATACTGGTTATGGAGGAAAGATAGGATGGGTTTTGAAAGGGATAAAACTATGCAAAGTACATATGCTATTGACACAATTCTTCCTATTTATACTAACTGGATACATTTTTAAATGGAACCATCAATTCTGGTCAGGGGATTGGATCTGGTTTAGGAAAAACAGCTGGGCACATCGGACGGGGCAGCGTCAGCAAGGCGCTCTGGTCACATCACAGCACAGGACTGGACAGGGTCAGCCCTTCTTGGTTCTGAGGATATTTATTTTCAGCAGGCAAGCAGTAACAGCACAGCCCGGCTGTATTATGATGCTTCCCCTTAGGCTTGTGGGGTTCTGTTCTGGGATTTGAGGCCTAGCTGAGAATGGTTCAGCAATGCAATAGGCCTTTTGCTTTGCCAAGTTTCTGGAGTCTGGAGCAAGGAAGATGTAGAGTTCAGCAGCAGGGTGTTCTGCCAGCATCAGGATAGTGAGTGAATCTGTCTGTCCTTATGTGTGGTGAGCTGTCTCTATTTATGCTATGAAATGCCATCATACAGGGGGTGTGTGGGCCAGTTTAGCCTAAGCTTGCCCATTTGAAAGGTGATTGGGTCAGAGTCTACTCTCTGCCTTGATAGGAGGAGAGAAATGGTGTGATTTTATGAGGCTGAGAATGCACCCCTAGCCCCTGGAACACAAAATCTACTTTTGGCAAAATACATATTTCCACATGTGCAACCTCTATAAAAATCACATATACAGATTACATATTTTACATAGCAGCTATTCCTCAAAGCCCCGTAGCTGTGGGCTCTTGTCTCCGCTTTTCACTGAATTTTGCCCTTTTCACTATGAACGCAATGTCCAATTTTTAAGCAAATTTCTACAAGTGTGCGTGTTTAACATGGGAATAAGTATATATAGTTCCACAATCCTATTGGAAATAACATTTTGGCTAAAATCAAATTTCTTGCCATTTAAGTCCAGACATATCACACAGTTCTGGCGCCTCTTCACCCGTGCAGCCAGCAATTACATTAACAACTCTTTTATTTTTATATTTTTCACAATTTTAAATAGTAAGTTATCAGTCTTTTTAAAATGTGTTCTTTGTCCATGTTAAGCAACAAAAGGTTGTTTAGCTCCACCCCTTGGTCTCTCCCTGGAAGCCCAGGAGCCATCATCCATGTTTGACTCTCTTCACACTTCGAAATTCCTGAGCTGCAGCTTGTAATTTTTCCTTTTGCCTCTGTAGACCAGGTTCTTTCCTACACTGTAATTAACACCTCTGTGTGATTTCCTGCTGGGGGGAAAGACCTTCCTTCTGTGAGTAAAACCTGCTATTCCAGTTTGGCAGCTTCAGCCAGGTTTAATTTAATTGTTAACTCTGTTGACTTTTCCTTAGCACCAAACAAACTTGTTGTATCAAATACAGCTAGAATTCTCATTCAAGATTTTAAACCATGGGATCAAAACAATTACAATATGGGTTACTATCAGTAACAGGCCTCTTAAATTGCAAACATTTGACTTCAGTTTATACATGTTAAAGTTTAATCAGGCAGGCCCCTGAGAGCTGTCATCACAGCAGCCCTCTGCTGCACAGAGATTTTTGACAGATCCACAGACAGGCCACTTTTGCTGTGGAAATCTCTTTATGCTCTCAGCTTTTCAGGACCTTGTAAGTTCACAATGGTTTCTTAACTAAGTGAATTGTAGCACCCAGCAAAAATTTTGAATATTTGAAAGGTGTCCTGTACCGGCATTCTGGAGTTTCATCAACAAAGAAAAGTGATTTAAAGCAATATTGGAGTTTCATTTAGCAAAGCACTGCTTTTTCCTTCTGCACTCCACTTTCAATTGTTGTTGGGCCCGGTGACACATTTCAATAGTGAGAGCTCTGTTCCACAGCTGACAACATGCATGGCAGATTGGGCAGCCATCTTTTTGTGCGTTGAAAAGCACTATTCTCTGGGGTTTTGGCACGCACAAGGGTTTTGTGGCCATTTTGCTGTTTCTGGTCCCATCATAACAGAGTGATGCAGCATAGCAGAGCAAAAGTCAGTCAATACATCCCACCGAGCCCCCCCCTCCTGACTTGAGTTTGGCTGCACGTCAAGGGGAAGTCGGGAGTTTGAGATGTTATTTTTTCTTTGGTCCAGGTGGAGAAATTCAGCTGCTTCTCCCGTCAGGTCTGGAGGTGCTCTCCTCGCCGGTTCTGGTTGGGAGTACGGAGCGATACTCCGGGCTCCTTGGGTCTTTCCTCCCGGTCCTCTAGTGGTCCTCCTTGGTGATTAGAATTTCTTAGTTCCAATGCTAGGAGACAGAACAGAGCATGGTTGTGGAAATTTCCCCACTACTACTCCCCTAGGGTATAGTGGGGCAGATGCATACATTGAATACAGTTTACAATATTCTCCACCTGTATTTACTAATGGTTTAACAGGTGGATTCTTCTAGGTTACCGAATTTTCCCCCTCTGGGTTTCTGGTTGGCTCCTCTATTTGCCGCAAAGTATGCCTGGGATGGCAACTCTTCAGCTGGTTTATGTGGACCCACTTGTCTTCCCCTTCTGCCAAACTGCCCTTGGGGATGCAGATTTTGTAGGTAACTGGTGAGATTCTGTCTACAATTTCAAAAGGACACCGCCAACTTGGGTGGAACTTGCACTCTTTGGCTTCTTAATTTGGAAACTGTACAAGTAGACCCAGTGTCCTACTTGATATTCTTTTCTAGTTGTCTTAAGATCATAGTGGGTCTTCATACTGTCTGCACATCTTTCTAGATTCCGCTGAGCAAAGGTAAAAGCATGTTGAAGGAGTTTTCTCAGATTCTCAATATACTCATGAGTTGGAGAGGCATTTATCAAGGTCTGCTCTTGGGTTCTGAAGAGCAGATGCTGGGGTAGCACCATCCTTCGTCCAGTCATCAGCTCAAATGGAGACATTTTTGTTGCAGAAGAAGGGGTAGATCTGATGGCCATCAGGACAAGGGGTAATCGAATGTCCCAACTTGGCCCAGAATCTGCCACAAACGTTTTTAATATGCTCACAATAGTTTTGTTGTATCTCTCAACTCCACCACTAGAGGCTATCCGGTAGGCAATGTGTAGTTTCCTTTTGACCCCAATTATCTCCCACATCTTTGTCATCACTTCGCTAGTGAAGTGGCTACCTCGGTCTGACTCAATCCTTTGGGGTAGTCCAAAACACGAGAAGATGTGATTGATCATCAGGGCAGCTGCTGTTTCTGTCTTGCAATTTGGGCCCGGGAGACATTCCACCCATTTAGTGAACAAGCATGTTACTGTCAACATGTACTTTTTCCCCCTAGAGGAGCGAATCACGGGCCCGATAAAATCGACTTGCAAATCTGACCAAGGCAGTGTCATCCCCCTCTTTTGGAGGGAAGCATGGTGTGTGAGTGATTTTGGCTGAAAATGTGCACACACAAGACACCCCTTTAAGTATTGGTCGAGGTCCTGCCCCATGTGTAGCCAGTATGCAACCTCTCATAAGATTTCTAGTGTCGTATGAAACCCCCAATGACCGGCTGTGGCCGCATCATGGGCGTGACTTAGCATCACGCTTCGGAATGAGGTAGGGACCACCCACTGTTCATGGCCAGCTATGGATGTCCTCACCAACAAACCGCCTTGCATTCGGAACATTTTTGGACATTTCATCAACACTCTGAGGTCCTCTTTCCCAATGTAATCGGTATCTGTCAGGGGAAAGTTCTCAGGGTCCTCAATGTGTTGATAAAATTTACCAATTATCGGATCCCCCTTTTGAGCCTTAATCAAATCAGCATCTGGGGTCTTCTTACTCCATCGTGCAGTTGAGAGTTCATTGTGAGCATTTGTCTGGGACCTAGTGATAGCAGTGACCTGGATTTCCCCCAACAGGGACTCGATCTCAAGTAGATCCCCTTGGATGGCTCTGGTTTTGGCCAGCTGATCAGCTAAGTCATTTCCAGTTTTGTCTGGTCCCTCTACTTTAGAATCACCCTTGATCTTTTTCCAGTAGATGGTCATTCCATTCGAGGTGACCCGATCGTCAACATGTTGTATTAATTCCCAACGTTTTAAAGGTTTATTATTAGCACATAGCATGCCTCTGGTTTTCCAGTTAACCAGGTGGTCCACGAACCCGTTCAGTACATAGGGCCTCATTACACTGTAGGCGGTAAGGGTTTACCGGTACCAGTATTTTACCAGTACCGGTAAATACTTACCGCCTTACTACGAGGTCCCTTTGAGGGTTGGGGAATTTAACGCCTGCTTTTTGCAGGCGTTAAAAACCAACCCGCAAAGGGACCAGTGGAGCTAATTACGGTACCGCAATTTGCGGTACCGTAATTAGCGCCTTCCTCATTCCCATAGAGCCCTATGGGCCAAAAATGGGAATGGGGAAGGGCAATGGTGGAAGGGGGAATTACTGCCCCGCCAACCTTGGAATGGGGCGGTAATTCCCCTTTCCACCAAGGCGGTACCAGTATTTTACCGGCATGA
The DNA here is from genome assembly GCF_040938575.1 of Ambystoma mexicanum. Lineage (NCBI taxonomy): Eukaryota > Metazoa > Chordata > Amphibia > Caudata > Ambystomatidae > Ambystoma > Ambystoma mexicanum. The sequence goes on along the minus strand of NC_090923.1, from coordinate 567,627,618 downwards.
ACCATGGCGCTAATAGCGCCATGGTTCACCGCCTTCCGTGTAATGAGGCCCATCATCTGAATCAGTGATTATGACCAGTTCGTGGAGTTGGTGTTGGACAGCAGTGAGGATGGCTTGATGCACAGCCATCAGCTCTGCCACTTGACTACTTCGGGGACCGATTTTGTACCCAGCGGAGGGTTCTGGGGCATCATTCACCCATGCATTCCCTATGCCGGCCACAAGTTCCTTTTCCCCGTTGTTGTGAACATGGTAGGAGCACCCATCCACATAGACAGTGGGCATTCTCTCAAACTGGTCTTCTTCATAGCCTTTGTGTGGGGAATTAAAGTAGGCCTCCATGTTGTCCATGATTTTAAGACTTTCGTTCTCGAGCCAGTTTTCTCTGGCACAATCATGCAAGTCAGCCAGACTTTGCGCGAGGGGACTCTTCTTGTTTTGGTCATATCTCACCTCCACAGGAAAGCCTTGCATTGACAGAATCCAGGAAGTCATTCGGGAATTACTCACATTTCCGGCCTGGATTCTGTCACTTTGAAGATATTGCAAAGGTTGGTGTGGAGTCTCCACTATGATGTGTCCCCCCTGGATAAACGGGTGGTAATTCTTCAATGCCCACACCGTTGCCAGGAGTGCCTTCTCACAATCATTGAATTTTTCCTCCACAGAGGATAAAGTATTACTCGCATATGAGATTACTTTATTGACCTTGTCATGCTTTTGATATAATACTGCGGTCAAGCATGTATTTGAGAACCCTGTCTCCAAGAAGAACTCCTTGTTTTTGACAGGGTAAGCTAGGCAAGGTACTTGTGAGAGGCTTCTTTTGAGTTGTCTTACTGCCTCGGCTTGTTCTGGACCCCACTCCCACTTGACCCGCCGTTCAAAAGATGGATCAGGGGTCTTTTGATCTCTGCGTAGCCCTCAATGAACTTTCTGCTATAATTAGTTAGTCCAAGGAGGCTTCTTAGTTCCCGCAGAGTTGTGGGGTCTTTTATTTTCTGGAGGGCTTCTACTTTCTTTTCCTGGGGACAGAGACCCTGAGGAGTTATCTCATGCCCCAAGAAATTGACCCAGGTTCTGTACCACTGTGCCTTTTGGAAAGAGAGTTTTGCGCCGGCAGCCCTCAACTGTGTCAGAACATAATGGATCTCCGCAATGTGTTCCTCCACAGTTGAGCTTTTGACTAGAACATCATCTACATAGGCCAGGTTACCCCTTTCACCCAGGTCCTGCATGGCCTTATGTAGAAAGATGTTAAATTCATTGCCAGAGTTGATGTATCCGAAGGGAGTTCCGGGTCCAAGTGTACTGCTGCCCCCCGAAGGTAAAGGCCAGCTTGTATTGGTCCTCCCTACTGACAGGTACAGTCCAGTACCCATTGGTCAGGTCAATTGCAGTGAATACCTGTGACCCTTGGATCTGGGCCAGCCCTTGGTCAATGTAGGGAAGAGACCATCAGAAGTTTGGACCCGTTTGTTGAGCTCCCTTAGGTCAGCACAGAGTCTCCACTGGCCATTTGGTTTCAAAATCCCCAGCACCGGATTATTGAAGGTGCTGTGGACTGGACGAATTATCCTACGGGACTCAAGGTTCTTAATTATTTCAGTAAGGGACTCCATTGATGCGAGAGGCAAGCGATATTGCTTCACAAACACTGGAGGCATGCCAGGGTCTGTGGGAATTGTTGTTGTGTGGATGTCGGTGCGACCACAGTCATATGAGTCCACAGCAAAGAGATCTTGAAAATCTAAGAAAACTTGTTTCAATGTTTGCTTTTGCTCCAGAGTCTCACAGGCATCAGCTAGGTTGACTCTCTCTTCAACCATCTGCCTGAAGCCTGGAAAGACTTCTGGTTTGGCTATCTCAGCGGCCTCCTCCAGCTCGGTGGAGAAGTCCCTGGTCAGGGTACTGATTTGGATTGATGGATTTAGGTGGGGAAGGCAGTCCTTGTGGACATGAAAGATCACCTCATCCCTCCTGAAGTCACAGGTCACATCTTCCTTACCATAAGGCCAGGAAGAGTACACCAGGAAATTCCCCCCATGCCAGGTGAAGATCCTGTCTGGTGTTGTGTCATTGTCGCTATCACTGTCAAAACAGTCCTTGGGGATTGGCCATAACAGTTCGCTACCTAAATCTATGGAAAAATGTTGGTCATCAACCGCCATTCCAATAATGGTGCCTGCGCCCAGAGTGATACTCTTTAGGTCGCTGTTATACACCTCTATTGGAATGGTGTCATGTTCTATATTGACTAGTGGTGTTGGGTTTACACCCAACCCTTGCTTTTGGAAATGAGCATTAAGATGAACATAGGTGTCAGGATTATTCAGTTTCTGTCCTCTTTTAATTTTTACTTCCAGTGAGAATTGTCGGATCCGTTCTGGGATGGTGACTTCCGCACCAATCTGAATTTCAACTGCTTATTGCAGCAGTTGAACTGACCAAAATGCTTTCTCTGGGTCATCAAAGTCCATGGGATTACCCACTAATCGGGACCAAGATTTGAAGTTTATTAGGTCCAAACTAATGGCAAAGCGAATGAGAATGTCACTGCCTAAATAAAATACAGCAGGAACATCTCGCATGACCCAACAATTATGAACTATGCTCTTGTTACCTATGGAAATTTTGAGCATACACCTGCTAGGCAGGAGATGTTTGGAATCGGGTGTTTCCAGGTCCATTTCCCATTTGTCTAACAGTTTAAATGTGGGAATGGCTGGATCTTTTGGGAGTTTGCGGATCATGGCCTCGCTGATGAAGCTCTTACTGTTGTTCACACACACTCGGGCGAAAACAGAGTCCTTCCCCTCATTTAACTGAATAGGGATGAACAACTGTTCTCCAATTTTCTGAATATCAGCCAAGCTTTGAGCTGATTTCTCATCTTTTTGGACTATATGAATGGGATTTTCTGATTGTGAATTTGTATATAATTTCAGAGTGTTTCCTTCCAGTGTGGAATGCCACCTTAGACTGGAAGGAATGTTGATTTTCAGAAATAGAGAGGACTATCCATCACCAGTTTGTTGTCCTACTGCAATTACTGTCACGTCTGGGATTGGATTATTCTGGAAGTGGAATTCAATTTGGTCAGGTTTCTGTTCAACCATGTGGCATGTGCCATTTAAACTAACATGGTTGACACTCTGTTTCAATTTTATTGGTCGGTTAGTCTGGGTCCAGAGGACCTTGTTTACACAATCTATGAGGGGAAACATCTACGCAGGATGTCATTCCCTAGAAAACATGGTGTGCCCTCTGGAGTCACAACTCGGTCAAGTGGCACAGCGAGTAGAGCGCTCGCTTTGACACCCGTGCAGAGCCTGTTAACGCAGGTTCGAATCCCGGCGGGGCCAAACTCAGCCTTTCATCCTTCCGAGGTCGATAAATGAGCACCACACACCGTGGGTAATAATAAGCAGCGCTCGGATACCTGAGGGTTTGTAGCGCTATATAAAAGCCTAATTATTATTATTATTATTAACTATGACCGGGTGCTTCACCTTGTGTCACCCAATTTGTATGTCTAAATCCGCAGTCCTCTCGACAGGAATTTCCTTCCCATCGAAGTTCTGAAGTTGTCCAGGAAGAGGGGTGAGAGGGATTTGGTATTTCTCCCCCCTTCCCGAATTCAGCTGATCAAAGGCCCTTTTTGACAGAAGGGTGGCTTTGGATCAAGTGTCCACCAGTGCTAAAACTGTACATTGCCCCTCTATCTGGACAGGAGCATAAAATCTTCCTTCCTTTTCATCCAGGGGGCAAGGATAATGCACATTTTTGGCCAATTGGTGGGTTAATTTCTTTGCTTTGGATACTGACAGAGAGGTGATTTGGGCAGGATTCTGCTTGGGATCTTGGGAGCCTGTAAGAAAAAGGTGACAGCTAGATATGGGGGAAGTTTTGGGCTCCCCTGGTTCTGATTCTGGGCTGCCCCCCCTTTTTGGAGGACCCCTCTCCTTCAAACTGGAAGATTTGCACCTCCTCCACAAAAAGGGCCTTTTTAGGCTCTTTATTTCTGCTACCCACCCTCTGTTCCTTATGTTGCAGACTTTCGGGGACAGGAGATTTTGGTTCCAGTTCCTGGGTTTCCAGGGACTTTTCACAAGTGCGGAATTGAGCTTCCTCTAAGGCTTTACACCTCCTTTCCCTTGTGCCTCCTCCCTGGGAACCGGTGGGTTGTCGGGGTTCTTCCCCCGTCATTGTTCTGGAGCATCAGACCCTGGATTTGAGGAGTTCTGAGCCTCCATGCTCATCTGAGGGTTCTGTTGAGCCCTCAGCATGCGACCCAGATCCTGTGCCATGTTCTGGACCTGGCGCTCCAGTTGGGACACATGCTCTGGCTGGTACGGGGTCGTCTGGTCTACCCTGGGTTGATCCCGGGAAGGGTAACTAGCCCTTCTCACATAATACTCCTGGTTAGGATAGTTTGGTTACCCCTCCACCCTTGGCCTCCCCTCTCCCGGATTGGGCTGTCTGGGCTCAGGAAAGTGGGGAAAGAAAGAAGGATTGTTTTGGGGGTTGAAGTTTGGCGGGTACCGGGGAAAAAAATTTGGTCCAGCATTTGGGGGATTACTGCCCTCCTGGGGAAAGTGAGGAGGGAAGTTTCCTGGGTTTCCAGCTGTGTGGTTGGATCCCTCCCCATGCTCTTAGTGGGCCTAGTCTCATGGAATTCCCCACCAAATTTCATTGACTGCTCTCTAGGTATGTGATACTTCTGAGGTTCCAGTTCTCTGATTCTCCCTTCACTGGAGTCTCCCTGATCAGAAAAAGATGGCCCTAGCACTTGGGAACCTGTACATAGATTCCTGCCCATCCATTTCTGTAAGGTTCTGACCTATTAGCCCCATATTTCCCATTGTGTTGAAGTCTACCTTCCCTGTGGACCTTGGTTCATATGAGCCAGTGGACATGGGGGTGGCAGAGTCCATGGAATTGAAGGGATTAAAGTCCCTGATGCCAGGGTTACTCAGGGATTTCCCTCTCCCATCTGAAATCATCTCTTTCAGCCCCTACTCCCTGATAACCTGCCAAAATCTGACCCTTTTGTTTCTCTATTAAGGCCCTACTGGTCTCTATGAGTTGCATGGCTATGTGTCTATGGAGCCTGTCATTTTTTTCACAGAGAGCCTCAATGTCTCTCTGTGCTTCCTGCCTGCCTTGGGAGTATTGGGCCAATTTTTGCTGCAGGAGACTCACCTCCTGAGCTTGGTTCTTACTGGCCTCATTATTCTTTGCCAGATCATCTTCCACCCTCCTGGTATGCTCTAACAGCTTTTCATAGTCCATTTTGAGTTCACTGAGACCCTGAAGGGCCAGGTGATTTTCTTCTAGCTCAGTTTTGAAATGGCTGACCTCCTGGCCAAAAGTGTCCTTTTCCTGAGTTAGAGTGCCCCTCTCTGCAGCTAGGTCGTCCCTTTGTTTTCTAATGGCACATACATTCTGGCTCTCCTCATCAAAATCTGTTTGAGTGTGGAGATCCTTCACTATTAATTTATGATTTTCCTCCTTTAGTTCATCAATCTGACTTTCTAGGGCAATTATCTGCCCCGTGCAGGCCCTATTATAATTTTATTGCTGCTTCAGCTTTTGTTGGCTCTGTTCCAATCCAACCTTTCTTGACACTCTTTTTGCAGTGTCAGTAATTTGGTATTTTGCTCTGCCTTCCCTTGCTGCAGGAGATCCAGATCTTCCTTTACTTTTGTCAGGCACTGTCTGGTTTCTCTCTCTGATTCTTGGCTCTTTTGTAGCCTTTGCTCTGCAGAGTCCAAATCAGTTTGGGTTTTCTCTAGGGATTGTACTTGCCTCTTTTCCAGATCTAGGTTTTCGGCATATTTTTCCTGTATTACTCCAATGTGGAGGTACAGGTTAGCCGCTATTTTGGCAATTTTCCATTGCTCTTCTTTTACTTTTGGGGCCATATACAATTCACTAAGTGCCTGGTGTAATGGACCCTGGTCCTGCCATGTATCTAATTCTGTGGCAGTGACTTGTTGTTTGATTTCCTGCAGCCAGACTTTCTCATCCTCCTCTACCCATTCACCCCTGACAAACAATTTGTGCAGCGGGTGTTCCCTTGCAATATTGATTTCTCCTGGGTTCGCCATTCCGGAAATATTAATTTCCTTCTGACTTATCTCAGGATTACTTTTGCAAAACAGGCCCAACTCCTTTGAGTATTTCTTTTGAAGGGTGTTTTTACAGCGTAGCACAGTATGGTAGCCCAAAAAGGCGTATGTACTCCATCAGTTAGTACGCTGTGTTAGACTGTCACAAGTGGTATGTCTAATTCAGGATCTCAAGACGAGCCCCCAAGCTGTAAGTGACTTCAATCCAGCACACACCCAAGTCAACACCTAGCATGTAGTGCACAACTGAAATCCTTATTTATTTTTGTCTAAAAGTTCTTTATTCTGAACGATATACCACTCATATCATGCCCTTCTCCTGGAACCCCCCCCCGTCACACTGAACCAGAATCAGACTGGTTTGCAAAGGTAAATATCTATTTATGGATTTAAATGTAATCACAATATGTTTTAATAGGTACACAATAATCACCAATGGGTGATGTAACACTGAATAATCTCTTTAATACACAATGAGTAGTAGTGAGCAAAACAATTCAGCACAGAAATAATACTTTTGTGTTGGTTCAGATCAGATAGCACTGTAGTTAGAGGTTCCCCCTGCACACACCTCAACCCCCCAATATGTAATGTAAAGAGATAGGTGGAGAAAGCAGGTATTCAGGAATGACAGAATTCAAACAGAATATCAATCTCACTCTCCCCCTTTCAAACACAAGAGAAAACGGAATTGACTGTCAAGCTGTCAGAATGGCTTTTAAAGTTATCTTTAGAAAGGACTGGGTAAAAACACCAAATATTGTCAAAATTGCTGAAATTGTTATAGATTCTTATGGGAGCCGCTTTGGATAGTTGCACACAAACACAAGCAATGATTTAATACAAAGAAAACATTTGAAATCTTAAAATTCCAGTCGGGAACAATCAAAAGCTGTTTTATACGTGTAAAAATTTCCCAAAACGAAAATTTGTGGCAAACTTTTCACTGCGCGATACGCATTGATTTGGTGCAGCATAGCAGAGCAAAAGTGGGTCAATACATCCCACAGAGACATCACGAACAACCTGAGCCGATTGCACCATATAATAGACCATGTCCAAGACAGCACACACCAACTGGCATTGGCCTCGCTAGATGTGGTCAAGGTGTTTGATTCTGTCAGGCGGCCTTGACTGATAGCAGCGTTGGAGTGGTTTGGTATGTACCCACATACGTCAAATGAGTGTGGTTACTATATAAGGAGACGATAGCTAGGGTTAAAAAAGGCACAATTATCTCGGAACAGTGCCAGATGGGTAAAGGCACAAGGCAAGGTTGCCCGTGGTCCCCGATGCTCTTTATCTTGACATTGGAGCCATTGGTGGTCTATCTCCGAGAAGAATATCTAGAAGCGGGTAATGCTACTCCAGGGAGGAGGCATTTGCTCTCACTGTACGCAGATGACATGCTTCTGTACCTGCAGCATCCCAAGGTCAACCTGCAATATATCCCAGACGTGTTAGAACCCTACACAGCTTTATCGGGTATTACAATTAATGCTCAGAAGTCGAGCCTGTTCCATCTGGGAGGATATATAGGACAACCCGAGTGCACATTGCTGGTACTACCGATTAGATGGGAAATTCATACATTCAGGTACCTGGGTTGTGGACATTTACCATGCTGCAAAGACAGAGCAGACGCGAAATTCACACATCGTGGTGGACAAAATCGAAAACTCTGTGTGTTTTTGAGCTAGTTTGCCATTGTCTATGATGGGGAGAGCAGCCTTGTTAAAGATGGTGGTGCTAACGAGACTCCTTCATTATTTCACCAATATCCTGTATGCTATCCAGCAAACCTTTTTCAGGAGATTGAGTCGAATATGCAGGAGCTTTCTGTGGCATGATATGAGGTGCAGAGTCGCACTTCAGAAGCTCCAGAACTCGTATGAGCAGGGTGGGATAAAGGTGCCCAATTCTGAGGTATACTTTGTGGCTAGCCAGCTACAATTCATGACCAAATTGCTGTCCGATAAACAGACTCAGGAGTCGCAGCTGCTGCAGGCAGCGACAGCCCCGTACTTTCTTAAAGAAGTTATTTGGACAACTGCATCCTAGAGAATCTCGTCCACCCTTATTGCTGCAGTTAGGAAAATCGACATGGCGCCAGGATTGCCAGCTGCTGGGGTGGGCCATGCCATATTCACCACAGATCCCACTGGTAACACTGAATGGGGACGATAAGCAGACAAGGATTAATGTAAGGAAGCATTGGGAACCTAAGGGAGTGGTGACGTGGGAGATGTGCTGAAAGAAGGGATCCCCCTAGACTTTACGGAACTGGTGGCAGACATTGGAAAACATCGGGGACAACATCTCACATACACCCGCCAGTTAACTCAGTTTAGGATGAAATGGCCGGATGCGGTAGGGGGTCTGCTGGTGGATGAAAAGCTAGAAACGCTTTACAATATTTCAGAGGTTGGACATGAGGTATTGAGGATATATGAGTTATTGATGGGTAAGTTGTGAGGCGGCATGGAGCAGGTCAGGCAGAGTTGGGAAACAGAATTGCAAGAACAAATGTCAGATGAAATGTGGAGTAGGGCGATGGCTTATCACAAAAAGGTGTGCAGAAATGTTAGGTTACAGCAGATTCAATTGTAACTGACACATAGGGCATACCTGACCCCCGGAACGATAGCAAAGTTCTACCGTGCAGGAGAACAATCCTGCCCGAAATGTGGATTAATCAATGCAGATCTGGTTCATATGTTCTGGGCCTGTGTAAAGATTAGGCACTCTGGAATGAGATAACCCGGGTGTTAGCGCAGGCAGATATACCTTGGATTTGGGATCGCTACTAGGCCAAAGAATGCTAGACATGTGAGTAAATTGAAAGATCTGGCATACATACTGGCAAAACGCAGGATAGCGATGGGTTGGAAAGCATCTAAGGAGACTTTGATACGTGTGTGGTGGGCGGATGTCCAGAAATGGATGAATGCAGGGACGGTGGCCTGGCAGGGAGCAGCTAGTGAGGACACGGAACAGAGTAATATGGGGCTGGAAGCTTGGAGACAGATATTGGCGGATATACCTGCTGCTGGGTATGAGGATACAAGTCATGAAGGTAGACATGAAGGGAGTAACATATAGGAGAAGAGAGAAATAAGTAATGTAGCAGCAGCGTGTTATGTTACTGTTGATTATGTAGGCTGGGGTGGGGAGGGGGAGTTGGAGGGAGGGGGTACAAACAGACAGGAATTTGCTATTTTCTAAATTGTACATTGGTATGCAAGTCTGTAAGTTACCAAGTTAAGAAAAACAATAAAAACTGTTTAAAAAAAAATAAAAAATAAAAACTCTTCCTGAATATCCTGTAGCACCTCCTTTAGGGTGGAGGGGACTCCATATGGCTTGGTTGTCATTAATATCCCAAATTGGGGGTTGGTGATGATGTCACACCCCTGGAGTATCACCACCTCCTTCCTAGCCACGGAAGCCAAATGTAGTTGACCCATCCTACCTTGGTTGGCACGGGCTCCTGATTTTAGCATACACAGGTAACCTTGAGGCAGTTAATGGGGGAAAGAGGGTTAGGGAGAGGTTGTGGATAGGTAGGGGGTGTTAGGGACACCGGAAAGAGGGTTAGGGCTCTTGAATTGGATAGGTATGGGGAACATAAGGGAAAAACATGCCACACCAAACATAGTCTTGAACAGTGCAAAAACCTCCAAACCCTACTCCTGACCCTGGGCTAACACCCTTCTTAATTAGAATGTTTCCCTTAAACCCTGTTCCTCAACACCTTGAATGGAGGTAATGAAAAAAGGAAGGCGGAATGGTAATAGCGACATCGTTAACGGGTCCGGGGCATTCCGACCCGACAACCCGTCAATACCGGCACCGTCCGTACCGTGCCCCCTCATACTGGCATGTGCGAGTACACGCTCCCCGTCGGGGAGCATATACCGGCATGTCAGTAATAGGAGGACATCACAACCCACGCGGACATGCAAATACCAGCATCCCGAAGGCGGTAATCAGGGGCTGCACAATGCCAGCCATACAGGCATCGCGGACCACCCGCAAACAGCAATTAAGCCAACTGCCACAGGTGCACACAATCACCACAGGTGCACTCAATGGAGTCTGGCCCAGTATAAACGGAGTACACCCACACACCACACCCCTTCCCACACCAAAATGCCCCCACTAGCTGTTGCAATCATGGCACTGGAGGACATGCCTATACTGCTACAACTACAGCAACAACAGCAACTACAACAACAACTACAGCAGCAACAACAGGCAGCACAGAGGAGACGCAGGAAGAAGGAGGGTGAGACAGGCCCAGCAATTACCACCAGTGCAGCCAGTAGTCCCTCGTAGGCAGCTGCCAATCCCTCGCATCAGACCCAGTCCATTCAATCTAACTCTTGAGCAGATCCACACCCTGTACCGGTTGGACCGGGACACCATCACCACCATAGTGGATATGATAGGCAATGACATTGCCAGCCTCATAGAAATATGCACTGCCATCCCCCCGCTACTAAAGGTGGTGTCTGTGCTCCACTTCCTGGCCACAGGCACCAACCAGCACACAGTGGGCCAGGTGCATGGGATTTCACAACCACTATTTTCACGCATTCTGACCCAAGTGCTGGATGCCCTCCTGAAGCACTCCAGCACACACATATCCCTACCACGGACTGCCCAGGAGATAGCCGACACCAAAGTAGGCTTCCATGCACTGGCAGGCATGCCCAATTGTGTTGGTGCCCTGGACTGCACCCATGTCGAATTGGTAGTCTCCCATGCCGTAGAGGCGGTGTACTGCAATTGCAAGCAATAACACTCCATCAATGTGCAGATGGTATGTGACTCCAGCAAGATCATCACACATTGCTGCGCCCGATTTCCTGGATCAACACATGATGCCATGGTGCTGCATAACTCCACGCTACCCTGTCACATGGAGCGACATGCTGGACCACGTTCCTTGCTGCTTGGTGAGTTGCCTGAGTGGGCAATGGCAGTGCATTGTAGTAGGGATGTGTTGCGATGCATACCCCACCTGGGTGTGAATGGGGGGGATGCATACCCCACCTGGTATGTTTTTTCTCACAATGGGTGTATTGGTTCAAACTACAAAAATGTGACAACCTCCCCAACCCCCCGCTCCCAAATCCCCCCAGTAAACTCACAAACCCCCCCAGTGAACTCCCAAACCCCCCCAGTGAACTCCCAATCCCCCCAGTTTACTCCAACCCCCCCAATACACCCCCTAAATGCTCCCATCCACCCCCAACAACATGTGACCTACTCCCATTGTCCTCCCACACTATTTGCGGGACTTTTTGCTCTCCAGGGGGTTGCATTTCAGTGTGCCTTGCACTCCTTCTGGTAGGACACACACGGCTGGTGGGGACTGAGGAAGCGGGTGTGGTGGCTGATGAGTCGGTGGGTACTTCCACGCCTGCTGCAAGTCGTGGCCGCTGCATGTGCAGCAGGATGGATGTTAGTACCTGTGTTATGGCCCCCAGACAGTCCCTCATCAGCACTGCCGACACATTCAGTGCGGCTATGTTGGCTGTAATGGCGGCAGTGGTCCCCGTTATGGATGTGGCATTTCCCTGCCTGGTGTCCTCGCCATCCGCTATGTATTGCTGCAGGAGCTCCAACATCGACTCCTGTCGGGCCTCCACCCTCGCCAGCCGTGACTCGAGGGTGTTGGTGGGAGCAGGAGTGGTGGGGGGTGCTTCACGGGGCATGTATTTTCAGTGCTGTCCTCCAGGAAGGGGCTCAGGTCCGAATCATGCAGGCAGGGATCAGCACTGCTGTAGGTGGGTGAGGGCTGAGTTTGGGGCAGGGGGGTGGACACGGGGCTTGGGGTGGGTTGACATATCACTTCCGTGACTCCCTCCTGGTCCACATTCTCCTCCAAGTCATCTTCAGTGGTGGCCAGTGCTTGTAGGGACTCCCCTTCCACTGGTGTGGTTGTGGGCAGCTGGGTCTCGACTGTGTCAGGCACACTGCCTGTAGGTGTGGGCCGCGTGGCTGCCCCGGAGGTGGTGGTGGCAGTAGCCCTTTTCTGTGGGTGGGACGTGGATGCCCTCACGGTGGTGTCTTGGCTGGCATCTTCTCCATCAGTGCCTGGGGTGGGGTAGAAGAGATGCAGGGCATCAGTGATGGTGTTACATGCCAGAAGCATACTATGGTGTTGTTCATTATTCATCTAATCATGCATTCATGTCTTACAGGTGTGTCACACAGGTTAGTCTGAGGGGGCATTTTGCCATTTGCTGCATGGCAGGTTGCATGCCATTGAGTTGGGGTTTGTGTGATGTATTACATGGGCACAGTCCATGTATGTTGGCTGTGTGTTGGTTATGGGATTGGCACTTAGCATGCATTTCTGTCTGGCAGGGTTGGCCCACCATCTGGACTTCGATATGTTCATGTGGGTATTGGGACATGCATTGCCTTGCCTAGGGCCTCATTACGAGGTGGGCGGTAAGGGATTACCGGCACCGGTAAGGGCACCTGTGCCGGTAATCTCTACCCTACTATGAGTTCCCTTTGCGGGTCCTCCCTTAATGCCTGGTTTTTCCAGGCATTAAGGACGGGACCCGCAAAGGGACTCTGGAGCTAATAACGGTACCGCAATTTGCAGTACCGTTATTAGCGCCTTACCCATTCCCATTGAGCCCTATGGGGCCTCAAACAGGAATGGGGAATGGCCCTGGTGAATGGGGAATTACCGGTCCCGCCAACCTTGGAATGGACCGGTAATTGCTCCATTCACCAGGGCGGAGTCGGAACGAGTTTGGAGGCAGCCATGGCGCGTATAGCGTCATGGCTACCTCCAACCTCGTAATGAGGCCCCTAGACTCTATTCCACATCACTTGTGCTACGTCATGGTTTCCCCTACAGGGATCTGCAGGGTCACTCACCTCCTTCTGGTGATGATGCCGCACCCGTCTCCATCTCCCCAAATCCCTTGATGGACTCTGGATTTATGAAGGTGCTTGCGGTCTCCTCCCAGGTGATAATTTTGGCAGGAGAGTGGGTACCCCCGCCTGTGGCCATGGCTTCCCTCCTGTTGCTTGATGTTACGGACCCTAAGGCGGAGGTTGTCCCACCTCTTCCTGCAATCCTTGACACTACGTGGGGTGGTTCCCACAGCGGACACCTTGCGGGCTACCTCCTGCCAGATGTCCTTCTTCTGCTGCTACACCTCACGCTTCAGGTTCTGGGATTTGATGACATCTGCATGTGCGGCAAGGGTGTCCGCAAGCATATTTATTTCAGCATCGGAAAAGCGCTGTTTCCACAGCCAGGGGGTGGTCTTCCGTGTTGCCTTAGACATTATCGAAGTATTGCCACTGAGCTCTCCTGGAAAGAACTGGTGGTTTGGGAGGATTGAAATGGATTGTGTTTTTTAAAGATGGCCGCCGGCCCATTTCCCGTTCCGACGCAATGACGTTATTTCCGGGTCCGGTATTATGAGCCCGGTATTAGAATGTTGGTATTACCGGCTCTGTATTTAGGGGTTCCTCCTAGGCAGTGGTGGAATCGGCAGGTCCTGTGATGGCGCTATCGGGGGGTTGGAGGGCCTTTAGCAGCAAGCCGGTATGGCCATTACCGGCATGGGGGTTCGGCGTGCTCGCCCACTCGTAATCACCCGCTATTAGCGGCGTCATACGAGCACGGACCCTCTTGTTCCTCCATGCCGGTAATGACCCTGTTTTTTACTGCGCTACTCGTAATGAGGCCAAATGAGTTATCAGATATCTCCTGTTAACAGCGGTAGCATACAACATAGAAATGACAGAAGCACAAAAATAGCATACATAGAATGCGCAAACAGAAAAGGTTTCCCTCAGAAGCCTCCTGCCATATTGCCTGGCAGAGGTTGCCTTCATGATAATGCTTTATGAACGGGCAACTGGCAGCAAAACATAAATTGGGACAAGAGCAAGCAGCCACAAACAACATAAGTGTCCCTCGCTTTTATCCTTGACAATGCAAAGAACGTTTTAATGTTCAGAATACCAAGATTTCTGCTTTTCGCGGCTTGTACAGCATGAGTTCCTGTTAAGTGTTGCAGTGGAACACACGTGAAAACATTTATTCACACGTGTTGTACTTTCTGATACGTGCTGGCAAGTAGAACATGCAGAACACAAACACCCTGTGCAAGCCGCACAGTGGTAAGACTTTCAAAACCCCAAAATGCTCCCACACTCTCAGCTTTCTCTTAACTGAGGCCTGTGGGGGGCTCGCCGGCACCTCCCCAGGCAATGTTTCTCCAGCATTGGACGGTCACACCCCCGGGATCGGCTCCATTCCCCCAATGAGGGACAGAGACTTCTCTGAATGCTCTTCCTCAGCGTATGGACCAGGGTCCATAGATTAAGGAAATCACGCTTCACCACACCACCTGCCCGGGTCCATAACCTCTGACACACCTGCTCTCCTCCAGCCCAATCCTGCCACACCAACAATCACCAACAGGCAGCAAGGGCCGAGGTGGAGCTTAAATAGCGTACGCCAGCATACGCATGTGCCAGCCCACTGAAACACATGGATTCATGGAAAACACAGTCCTTGGGCTGTCTTCGCCCGTAAATAAAGTCCTCGGGCTGTTTTGCAGCCCTTTTTACTTACAGGCATTACCTTTGAGTTACTAGCCTCAGTGGATTTGAAATAAAGACTGCTTTTCTTATTATGATTGCTTCAGCAAGGAGGATATGTCAATTGGAAGCTCTCTTGTGTTCTCCGTCGTACCTGGAGATCTCGATCCTGCTTTCAGACCAAAGGTGGTCTCTTCTTTTTGTTTCTCACAGGAGATTATCATCCCATCCTTCAGAGAGGATCTGCCAAAGGAGAAGTTTTTGGCAATGGCACAATTGTATACAAGGAAGGTCCTCCTCATGTACTTTGCAATAACTGCTTCTTTTTGGGCCTTGGACAGCTTTTATTTTACCTTTGACAGGAAGGCATTGGTGCTGACCATCAGCGGTTGGTTGAAGGATACTATATTTTTTGCTTATTTGGGTGATCTGCCTCCCCCTCAGGACCCAGGTTCGCTCTACCAGGGGTATGGTTTCTTCTTGAGTTGAGGCCAGGTGGCACTTATTTTGGAGATTTTATATAATCCTCCCACCTCCCACCTCTCCCTCCCTACCCCACAGGCAAAGCCACCCTCTTCACTGCCACCCACCTTCTCGGTCATCCGACCCATGAAGCGCGTGTCAGCTGAGGCTTTCGCTGCTACCTTCTCAGCCCCTTCTCCCCCCTCGGCTGACTCCCACCCTGAAGCAGCCCTCTCCATGCTTTATTCCTCTATATCTGATACTCTCGATATCCTTGCCCCCGTCATGAGAATCCGCCTGAAGCCCAAAGCCAAATGTAACTCCTGGTATGACTCGGATCTCGTCACCCTAAAACGCAAGTGCAGGGTGGCAGAGAGGAAATGGCGTGCTTCATGTTCATCCTCTGACAAACTGGCCTGCCGCCTGCTCCAAAGGCAATACCGGCTCTCCGTTCTCACCAAGAAGAGAGCCCTTATCCAAGCCCGCATCTCTGAGGCATCTAACAACTCGGCCAAACTCTTTAAAATCTGCAAGGAGCTGGCCAACCCTGCTGCAGTCTCTACCTCTCCTGTCCCCTCCCAGGCCCTCTGCACTGCACTGGCCTCGCACTTCATCTCAAAAACTCAGGACATCCTGTCCTCGCTCTCCTCCTCTCACCTCCCTCCCTCTCTTCCCTGCTCTTCCTCTTGCTCTCTTGCAGCCGCCCCTCCGCCCTCCTTCTCTGCTTTTCCACCTTTTTCTGCTGATGAGGTTTCCAGACAAGTCCGATCTATGAAAACCTCGTCTAAACAGGTTCACCCCTGTTCCTCCAAAACCATCAAGGACCACATCGACTCCCTGGCTCCTGCCCTAGCTGACTTTTGCAACCACTCATTCGCCTCTGGAGTCTTCCCATCCCCCCTCAAGCACTCCCTTGTGCACCCCCTCCTCAAGAAACCCTCTTCCGACCCCTCCTGCCCGGCCAACTATCGCCCAATCTCCATTACTCCCTTCCTGGGCAAGCTCCTGGAGAAACTGGCCATCTCCCAGCTTAACCTCCATGCTGAATATGTTGGTAATCTTCATGACCATCAATCCGGCTTCAGAGCGGCCAGAAGCACGGAAACTGCTCTCCTGAACATCCGTGAGGACCTGCTCCTGAACCTCGATTCCAACACTCCCTGTGTTCTCATTCTGCTCGATCTCTCCTCTGCCTTTGACACTGTCAACCATGCCATCCTGCTCAACCGTCTCCGTGATAACCTGGGTATCACTGGTCAGGCTCTGGCATGGCTGACCTCTTTCCTTTCCGGTCGACCCTCCCAGGTCCAAATGGGCTCCTTCCTCTCTGACATCTTTTTCTTCACCTGTGGTGTCCCCCAGGGATCCAACCTCTCTCCCTGGCTTTTCAATCAGTATCTGGCACTCCTTGCCCACCGTATCGCCGCTCTCTGCCCCCACTTTCAGTGCTATGCGGACGATACCCAGCTCATTTTCAGGCTACCCTCGGCCTCCTCCTCTCCTTCCCTCATCTCCGACTGTCTGTCTGCTATCCAGGAATGGTGTGCCGCCAATGACCTCTGCCTTAACGCCAGTAAGACTGAGATTCTACTCATCGGCACACCCACTCCCTCCTTTCCTGCAGCTCTCTGGCCGGCCTCCCTTGGCCCTCTTCCTGCCCCTACCTGCAAAGCTAAAAACCTCGGGGTCATCTTCGACTCCACACTCTCCTTCTCTCCTCATATTTCTGACGTCTCTAAGAAGTCACACTACCAGCTGCACCTCCTCAGAGGTATTCTTCCCTTCCTCTCCTTCCCCCAGAAGCTCACTGTCTCCCGAGCCCTGGTTCTCTCAAGGCTGGACTACTGTAACAGCCTCTATCTTAATCTGCCTGCCTCCACTCTCCGCCCTCTGCAACTTATCCAGAACAGAACTGCGAGACTTGTCCTTGGCCTCAAGCCCAGGGACCGTATCTCTCCAGGACTGAAATCTCTTCACTGGCTCCCAGTGGCTGCGAGGATTAAGTTCAAAACCCTCTGCATTGTCCACAAGGCCTTCTGGGGCCTGGGGCCACAATACCTTCAACTCTCTCTTCCTAAATATCTGCCTTCACGAGCCCTTCGCTCATCCGTCTCCAACTCCCTCATGTTCAGCCGCTTCTCGAAGCAACGAGCTGGGGGTAGATCTCTCTCCGCAGCAGGGGCCTCCCTCTGGAAAAGCCTTCCTGCCTCCCTGAAACTTGAGGAGAACCATCTCCGGTTCCGGAAGCACCTCAAAACCTTCCTCTTCGCTTCTGCCTTCTCTCTCCCTCTCCCCTGCTAAACCTGCTAAACTCCCCACTGAAGTTTGCACTAAACCTGCATCTGGGCCACTCTGTGACCTCGGTCCAGGGCCCAGCCACTCTCCACTTGCACTGCCTCCCTGGCTCCCCCTGCACTTTGGGACTGTCACTGCATCCCTACAGCCCCCTTCCCAGCACTTGCTCTGCACTTACCTCGCACTTGCCACCAGCTGGCCCTTTTATTATTATTTATTATTTTATTACGCTACTTACCTTGTACTGCACTTTCCCCCCCACCTCCTCCCCCTGCACTTTCTCCTTTTCCCCTTACCTCTGCACTTGCGCGATCTGAATGACACCTGGCCTAGTAGGATCGTTTGTCTGTCTTCCCCTTGTTTCCCCCCCTCCCTGCCTCGTCGCGCCTTGAAACACTTGTGTATAGGCGCGTTACAAATACCATATCATATCATATCATATCATAAAGGAAACTTGGAGTTTCTCCTGACCTTTGGCCAGCACTACCACTTTCATCTGCCTGGTCCATGTAGACAAGGGTTGTCTATGAAGTCCGGCAAGCTTGGCCACGTATGCCACGTATACATTAAAGTTTGAATGGGTTTGCAATTATTCAGTATCTGGCATGTTTTTGGGACAAACCGAGTTGGATATTGGACATTTTGCATGTGCAAACACTAGAATGAGGAAGTACGATATGGAAGTAATGCTTTGAATACTTACCGGTAAACTTCATTACTCATGACCCATTTATTTCTTGTCCCGATACTTTCACCCTCCCACTCACTCCTGGAGCTGGGTCGCTTCAACCTCTTGGGGAATTTTCTAAATTGATATGGGTAATCGTTCTCCCTTTATGCGGGAAGGAGCATGAAGAATGAAAATGTAAAATGGTGGAGCTATTTGGAGATCACTTTTGGGGAGGAATTTTGCCTTCATGTGTAAGTCCTGGTACAAAGAAGAGTAGGACAAGTAGTAATGAAGATTACTGAAATGTAATCAGGGCATTAAATAGGCTTAATCAGTGGTAGAGGCCAGGGCTGGGCGGTCCACCAGTCCCTTGAGCTGCTCGTTTTTGTACCGATGCAGCCCCTACTGGGCTGGTGCTTGGTCTAGCACAGAAGACCTTCTCTTTGATCAAAAATGTGCATTGCACCTACATACAGGTGTCACACAGCATAGCCCACATATTGCTTGGCCACCAAGCTCAAAACTTTCCTGGGTACCCACCGTGTTCCAAACACTGTGCTGCCTGATGCTGAATCATGCTACCTGACCTAGAACTGAAGTAGCATGTCGCTGCATGTAAAGGCAAGCATTTTCTTTAAAGATGTATGTGCGTGCATTGAAATTTAATACAGTGTGTGCCTGGTATGTATGTGTGCACAAAAGAGCAATATGTGCATATGTTTGTTTGGTGGAAGAGGCGGGTTGCATCATGACAGTTATTTGACATATTTTGTGTGCAACATCGTCAACGTGATTAACAGTGGGAATGCTGGCATATATTGTGGGTGCAACATCATGACTGCGATATACTTTTGTAATGCTAGCTTCTATTGTGGATGCAGCATCATGAACACAATATGTAGTATGCCGATATATATTGTTGGGGCAGCTTCATGAAAGTTATCAACAGTGACAATGCTGGCACACATCGTGATGGCATATATTGTGGTGCAACACTATGAATGTGATTTACAGTGGCATTGCTGGCATATAGTGGGCTCAGCTTCATGAAAGTGATTTACAATGGCAAAGCTATAATATATTGTGGATACATTGATCACAAATATGTTGTAAAAGACTACTCTGTACTGTTGCTTACCTGGAATCTTTTATAGAACAGAAAAAGTAAATTGCATGGCTTTTACCCAATTTTTATTAGAAATTGTGCTGTGAAATGGTTCCTTTCAACACATCTTTAAAAACTATATCTGGGAGAGAATGCCCCCATACATTACTTAGATCTCTCTTGTTATGCTAGGGGAAGATGTTAATGCTCCTCCACTGATACAATTTACTAGGTATCACTGGCCGTGAAAGATTTAGAATGGCAATTTCCCCACAGGAGAATCCCACACAGCACCAAAAGCTGCATCCACCACCTGTCTCCAAGAAGAGACAACTTGTTTAACATCAAAATATGAAGATCATACTTTAAATTATTATTTTAGATGTAGAGGAGCTAGCCAACTGTGAGGTTATAGTCAATGGTTATGTAGTATGGCTATGTTTTAATGTGTCTTTGATCATTTGGTATTATAGGTGACATGCATAAGTGGTTGATTTAAGAGTCTTTGATCTATTTTACGTAGGACATTCTACATACCTTAGCAATTTGAGGTTGTATTCCTGCCATACTTTTTGTACATGTAATGCCAAGAAGAATTTCAAAATAAAACAAAATATGCATTTGACCTTCACATAGGCAGTACATACACCTCTCTATAGACACATATTGAACCTATTGCTTTGAAATCATAGTCATTAATGGACAATAATGTAACGCAATATGCATGTTCACTCAAAGCCTCGACCCACTCATTAGAGATGTGTTTTTCATATAGTATTTCACTTTTCAATCAAACGCCATGTTTTATATTTAGACCAATTAGATAATAAAAGATAACATTTCAATTTGTCTTTAATAAAAGTACAGCAGGGGGGAGCTGTTGAGCAGCCGACAAAGATGGCTGTCTAGCGTCATTGCTCTGCATCTCTGCACAGATATCCTGCTTTTGGTGGTGGTCTCAGGCGTTCTGAGAAGCCAGAAACATTGGATTGTGCACCCCTAGCTGTGAGGCAGATGCAGGATGTTTAGGAACGGTGGTGTTGAGCGTGTTTGTTCACATTCGCCTCTGCGACCTGCCCGCCGACATGATTGTAGTGCGGCTGGAACCCCCTCTGGTGGTGCGGGGTGCCCGGGCTGCGTGGACAATACCCTCCTCAGCCCCTGGCTGACAAACTATTGTGTAGCGGGGACCACTGTACGCAGTGGGTGCACTGGGCACCAGCGCTTGGATGCTCCTGACTGCCGTAATTGCTGTGATGTGCCTCTGGGTCTGAGGATCCATCCCTCCCTGCACAGATGGATAGAGGCAGGATGTCGGGTTCTCTGCACTGCTGAAGTCGATGAGCGCTCTACCCCTTGTGCAACAGAGGCGAGACCCTATTGATACTCTGGGGCTGTATGTGCAATGATACGCCCGGATGCAGGGACCGGTCAGGGTGCTGGTTTGCCCTGCATCGGCTGCATTGCTGGTTGCCTAACATTTCACACACTGGTGTTAAAGCGGCATAACGGACATTTGTGGTAAGACTGTGCACTTTGTATATAAACCATTGGGGAAGTGACCTTGCGGCTGCGTTGGGACTGCGCAGGAGGTGAGCAGCTTAAGCAGGGTCCCAATGCTGAAATGAACAGCGATCTAGCATTGGTGGTTAGCGTCGCTGTTTGCTACTTCACCACCTGCACTGCTGATTGACTATATGACACTGAGCTCCCTGAGCGTGCAAAGTCTCCCCTGATATACAGCACACACACACTGAGGCAAGAGCTGCATAGCAAATTTACAATGTGAGAATGTGCACTTTGAATAAAATCACTGCGGAAGGGGCCTCATGTTTGTGTTAAGCTTATGCAGGAGACATGCAGTTTAGATGGTGACCCAACACTGCAAGAAGAAGTGTATGAATAACGCCAGACTGTGCCACTGGTGACTGGCCCACCTTCCATTTGCCCAACCCCCCCATGTGGTGCTTGCATACCCCCCCATCATGACAAGAGGAGCCGGTGGCAGAAAGAAAACCGGCTCCCCAGGGGGAAACCGGGACACTGCATCAACCTCAATCTGACCAGTGTTGGTCTATCAGGGCACCACCTACTGATCTATCACATATGATGGAAAATATGGCCAAGGGATTTGCAGCAGTACAACCTCACGTCAAACGTTACCTCCATGCGCCCGCAACTGGCAAGAGAAGTGGTATGCATAAACGAAGCAGAAGAGATAATCGGGGCGACAGAGGACAATGTCCAAGTGCTCCAAAGCACAGTGGCTACCATTGTGAAAGATATGAAACTTGTTCAAAATAAATGTGACGACTTCTAATCATGAAGGAACAATATCTGTAGTGTTGGGGTTCCGGAAGATGCATTGTCTGGGGGTATGGAGCAAGCAGTGGAGCGTTTGCTTAAGGATCTTTTAGGGGATCCGCAGCTGTTGCCTTTCTTTGCGGTGGAACAAGCCCATCAAGCTCTTATCCCCAAGCCAAAAGATGGGGATTTTCCCCACCCCATCATTGCAAAAATCTTAAGCTATCGCGACAGAGACCAAGTCCTGCGCCTAGCCAGGGGAAAAAGGAGATGCGCTTAGGCTCCCAAACCATCCAGATTTTCCCAGACTTTTTTCATTAATGGTTCAACAGGAACGCCGCCAGTTCATAGGGAGCAAGAAGATGCTGCGTGAATGTAACATTCAGTATGCAATGCTGTTCTTGGCATTCCTCCAATTCCAATTCCGAGGCAAACTCTACTTCTCTACAGTCCCAATTGAAGCAGTAAAGATCATCAAAGCTGGGGTACCGATTGGCAATCCAGAAGAACAACCTCCCGGACACCACCTATCTGGCAGACTGCTCTCTTTTCAAAAATTGTCAGTTGGCTCCATTTATGATATGGGTACATAGTATTGGACCTAAATCTTACCACCACCGCCATTATATGTGTGCAGATTACATACAAAGGCGCTGATGTGGCAACAGTTAGCCACATTGCAATTGCTTGGTTTGTGTTGGAACTAACAGGTTTTTATGTTGTAGGGGTGGTTCTTACTCTGGGGGTGGGGTAGGGGGATGTGCTACATTGCCGGTTGGGGGACGGCAGTGAGGGTGTGAAGGGAGGGTTCAGGATTTGGGCTAAAAACAGGTCTTGAGGCATGCCTTTGGCGCAGGTTGGGCAATTTGAATGCAATGGGTTGAAAATCAGAAAAATACCTTGGCAATGGTGCGTACAGATACTATTGACTCGGGTTATGCAGACATGGTAGGCTGGGTAGAAGCTAGAGTTGGTGTATGGACATTAACAAATTGCTGCAATGCGGTTGAATGTAATGTGCTGGAATATTAGGGGGTTGGGAAATCATGGAAATTGATGGCCTATGTGAATAGACACAAAGTTAATGTACTTCTTTCAAATGAAACACATGTTAAGTAGGGGGTTTGCTGTGGTAGAGGCGCATCTTGGGATGGGAATAGGCACTTTACTTCTGGCTTGACCCAATGAAAGGGAGTCCTGACACTCACACACAAATCTTTGCAATTCACAGAGAAAAAGGTATACATTGACCCAGAAGGGAGATAGGTCATTGTACACTGTGTCCTGGAAGGGATTGAAAGTATACCGGTGAACTTATCTGGCCCAAATATTGACTCCCCGGAATTCTATGAAGCTATAATGGGTATAATAGCTGGTTTTGTCAGGGTTCCCATCCTATGGGGTGGGGACATGAATTTAATCCTTGACCGTGCCATGGATAGAACAAGTGCGGCACCCGGATACCAGACAAAGGCTGCTCGACAGCTTTTAAACCATATGGATTCTCCGTCCTTGAGAGACACATGGCGCCTCCTACATCGGCTTGCCTGAGAGTATACCTACTACTCCTCAGTGCACGACATGGCCTCACGCATTGATATGATTCTAATATCTAGCATGCTGATGGGTAGAGTATTGAATAGTGATACCTTGCCCCGCACCTTGTCTGACCTTTCTTATGTCTACTAAAATATGTGATGAATACTGTACTTGTAACTAAGAGACCTCTCGGTCACATGTAACCTTGCCTACTGAAAATTATTTCCTGTAACAAGCGCCACAATGCCTCCGGGCTGTAGGTGCGCTTTACAAATGCAAATAAATAAAAAATTCCCCAGTGGTAATGCCGCTCAAAACTGATAAATCCTCCGCTTTGGGGAGATCATGGTGGTTCAAATCAGAAGCATTGAAAGATAAAGTCTTCAAAGCAGAGATTGGATCGGACATCGAAACCTTCTTCTCTTGTAAAACTGCAGGCACCACATCCCTTGGCATAAAATGGCAAGCTTTCAAAGTCTATATTAGAGGCATGGAGATTTCTAGGGAAGCTGGGGTTCTGGAAAGCCATCAGGAGTGACCTACAAAGGTCCGAAAATAAACTTAAGGAATTGGAAATGGAATATACTTGTTCACCAAACCCCAATGTTGTTGCAGAAACACGATTTTAATTAGAGCAGATTAGGCCCCGATATTTTGCATGGCCGTTGGTGGATAGGAAATATGGTGAGGGGGGAGAGCCTGGGGAGGACATTGGCTAAATTATTGGAGACTGAAAGCGGGCGGACTCAAATTGATTGCATCTTTGATGCGCAGGGGAATCCCAAATGGGCTGATCATGATATATTTGATGTATTTTGAAATTTTTACAGATCCTCATATACTGCGGTCCCTATACATGGGCGGCACGCCATACACTCCTTGCTAGAGGGTGTCCCTCTCTCATGACTGAGAGCCCAGGCCATAGACAGTTTAGATGCCCCCCTCTCAGTAGATGACCATCTTGAGGTAATTAGGGACCACCCTAGGGGTAAGTCTCCTGGTCCCGATAGCATAACAGCGGAATTCTATCATGAATCTGGGACCTCACAGCAGCCCCTGGCCCCCCATCGCCTCAAGGACTCGGAGGAGTCATTACATAATTCCCTTCTACCAGAATCATTACAGGAGGTCACTATAACTATTTTACGCAAACCTAATAAACCTAGCAACGAGTGTGGGTCTTACCAACCCCTATCAGTAATGAAAGTAGACACTAAAATATTTGCAAAAGCCTTAGCGAATCGCCAGCTCCCACTAATGCCCCACATAATTCATAGTGACCAAGCTTGTTTCATCCCTGGTAGGTCCACATCTCTCAATATCCGGCACCTGCTTAACATCATGGCCAGGTTGGACCCCACGGTTGAGGCAGTGGCGGTGACCTTTGATGCCCAAAAGGCATTTTATATGGTTTCAAGGGAATACTTACTTGTAGTGCTTGGGGAAATGGGATTAGGCGCTGAAATGCCCCTCTATATCAGGTTATTATATAGCCGGCCGTTGGCTAGAGTGCTTGTTAACTCGTGTGTTTCTGAGAAATTCGTCCTCGAGAGAGGTCCCCGGCAGGGCTTACCCCTGATCCCCATCCTGTTTGCTTTGGCTATCGAGCCAATGGCGGACCTGATATGTGACCAACATAAACAACGTGGCATTCATCTCAATGGCCCCACTGAGATAATTTTGCTATACGCAGATGATGTTCTTCTTTATATTAGAGATCCACAGATGAACCTAGAACGAATCCTCCTGGATATATCACAGGTTGGTGAAATCTATGGATTCACAATAAATGACTCTAAATCAGAATTTCTTCCTCTGGCATCTACCACTAAGGAACCGCGTGGCAATTAGTCTCTTCGGTGGGTCCTGGATAATATTAAGTACCTGGGAGTGGTGGTATCTAGAGATGAATCTACCCTTTTCCAAGATAACTATCTCCATTTGAGAGATATTTGGAGGGCAGACTAACTAGGTGGAAATTGTCGCCAATTACGGCGATGGGTAAACTGTCCCTGATAAAGATGATCCTACTACCCAAGCTCTTATATGTATTTGCTAATGTCCCCATCTGGCCCAGTAAACCCTTCTTTTCTAGAATGGAAGGGTCATTTGCACAGTTCTTGTGGCAGACAGGTGCTGTCTGGAAAACATTCTCACACAAAATATTGCCCCAACCAGCAAGTTATTCATATATGAAAATAAATCCTCATTATTCTAGCAAAGGCACAAAGGTATTAGGTGTTAATTTAATAGAACATCTATCTGGTTTGACCCATTGACCAGTCGGTTTTTAATAGAACAATTCATACACCATACAGCTTTTATGCCAAACCAAGAGAAAACATTTTTTATTATTCACTTGGTCAGTTATGCATTGTCAAAATGTTAGACAAAAACCAACAAATAACAATTACAATGATAACTAATTTGTGGAAACACACACAGATATCCAATATCAGTACTGCATAAAACATCAACACAGATAAGTGGAGCAGCCCAAAACAAACAAATTATTCATTAATATAAGGTGCTTCTCTATCTAGCTAATCAGAGATAAAACTAAACAAATCCTGCCCAACGAGTGAGTCAAATCCATAAAGGCTGAGCGACCCTCAGCCTATATGGGCATGTATCTACTTGTCACACAGGGCTGAATACATTTTGGCGGTGATTAACAGGATAATACCTCCTTCCTCAGGACCAACAAGAAAAGGATTTGGAACAACCCCTGAGGAACAGAATTGGAAAGAGGTTTAACTTGTCTGTGGGTTCTTCTACTACACATCAAAAGAAAAAAAAACATTGTTAATAATTGTGTAGAACCCACTCTCCAATGATTTGAAACAAAAATCAGAAATACAAGTGGATAGTTTGCTTAGCACCTAGATCTACCAACAATGTGTAATGACCCATACCTGGAGTGCTGTGAAGCCTGATCAAGAATGAACAGACACTAGTCAGGAAGAGAGAGGTGCAGCACCCATGCGTGGTGTTATGCCCTTATTTTCTGAAGTAACAGAGAGTAATCCCTGGCGGGGATTTTTGAAATGCAAATACTTTTGTGAGAGTGTTGTTGTTGAATTTACCCTCAGTATTTGAACAATCGTGAGGGCTTGCTATGTATAATGGCAGTTGAGGGCTTGCGCTTTTGGCTGTGAGAAACAAGGAACAGTAGATGGAGCACAGTTTCTAGGTTATTATAAGAATATCTATGTGTCTAAGTCCATTTAATACTGTGGAGTAAGGACAACAGGTCAAAAAAGGCACAGCACATGAAGTAATACTTGCGTTATGTGTGCCGTGTATCCCTAGCTTTGCCACGTGCGGTTAAAGAAGGGTCCTCCGTGGCAGTGCTCATGAAGATATCGATGTAAACTCTGTATTCGGCATGTTTTGCTTGCAGTCTGAATCAGAGTAATTGAAAGAAAGGTGGAAACTAATAAAGTAAGGAATCTGGTCATTTGCGTGTAAAGTATGTCCTAGGACTGACCTCAGTTTGTTGCGTCTAGGGGAAAGGTATCTCATATCGGTGACCGTAAAACCTCTCAGCGTTCTTCTTTCTATGTGCTGCTGTCGGTGGGAATGTGTCGGCAGGAGCTAAGAGAAGGAGGCAATGGAACCTAATGTTACTAAGATCGTGTGTGCATCAATCTCAATGTTGACATTGGTTGTTCGTACATTATCGCTACTCGCAGATGGTAATGAAGGCTGCTCGGACTAACCTCATTAGACTGCTTCAGGAAATGATGTTCGTTATACCGAAGACAGATGAAACTGTAGGCGTTCTTCCTTTGGCATTCTGCTATCAGTCGGAATGTACCAGGTGTCGCTAAATGGAGACAAGGGATCCTAGTGTCACTGCGATCGGGTATAGTGCAAAGTGCTTGTTGGCTAAGATTGCGCAAGCATAATAATTGTATCCTACTGGTTGTTTGGGCTGCTTACCTCACTGTATCGCCTCTCTGCAGCAAGCTACTTCTGGTCTGTCGTTGTGCTGGCAACGGCGGCCACGTCCACTGGAAAATCTCAGTGTCACATTGTGCGGCTGCTCTAAGGTGCTAGATCTAGTGTCTGGTTGTAAACAGGATCATATAGATTATTCAGCCATCTTGGAAAGGTCTGAAGCTGGTAAGGGCTAATGGTCTGAATACCAGAGGTCAGCAGCCTGGGTACTGATGGTATAAGTACCCGTGTGGTGGCATATTAATTGATGCAGAATATGGCTGTATCCTATGCCGCATAGTAAGGTCGAAAAGGTTTGCTAGCATAATGCCTTGGGATACCTCCTGAGGAAAGTCAAATGAGTGCATGCCTCTGCACATGGCTATATCCTAAGCGGCATTAGTGAGCTATGAAAGGTTATGCCTGTGTAATGTGTGGGGGAATTTCCTGGGGAATGCTAAGTGAGTGCATACCTTGGTATGAAACCCATCTAAATGATCTGGCGTATGTATTTATTTATCACGTGGTGGCCTGTGTCTGTAGATCCAACCAAAGCATACTTGTGTGTGAGTATGGTTGCAATTATGCTATGGTCATTCGTGCATCTGGATAAGATACATCCACAGGTTGGCCCGATGGTGGAGCTACACATGTTCAGTAGCTCCTTATTCACAATAAAATCCTTTGGGAGTTAAGTTGAGTGTGGAGATAGTGGGCTGAGTTGCATATAGCAAACTGTGGCTCACACCCCTGATGTATGCAAGGCACAGTAGCGTAGTTGAGTTCTCATGCAATGGTGAATGTAATGCACCTATGACTTGCTTAGAGCATCTGGTTCTAGTGTCAATTGGATGTTTTACTGGAATGTGGACATCTCTTCGTTCAAACCATCCTGTAAGCTATTGAAGCGGTAAATCCAGCAGACCTCTTTGTTTAGTAATGCCCTTTGCGAATTGGAGGCATTCTTTACTACGTCCAACACCCACCATTTTATGTCCTCTACTTTATGTTGTTTCTCCAGGTAATGTGAGACTAGAGGTGCTGACAAGTTTTTACGCCCAATCTGTGACTCTGTGCTCATTTATTCTCAGGTGTACTGCCCTTGATGTTTGCCACACATAGTTTAAGCCACATGGGCACTGTATGCAGTAGACAATGTTGGTTGTTTTACAGTTTGACAGGAATCTAAGCTCCCGTTCTTTGCCATTAACCATAAAGGATGAAGTTTTGGTAGTGTGTTTGCATGCCTGGCATGTCCCACATGGAAAATGTCCTTTTAGTGGGCAGAGATCCCACGTAAAGGAGGTTGCTCTGTTCTGTGTCTTAGAATTAACAAGTTTGTCTTTAGGCTCTTTGATCGTTTGGAAAACATTGACAGATATGACTCTCACTTATGAAAGTGGGGACTCTATGGCCCCACATCTTGAATTGTACTAGATTGCAGCACAAGCCCAATTGCCACATACTGGAATGGTGGGAGACATCCCCGCCCCATGTGAAGTTGGAAAAACTGGCGGCGGGCAAGTAGGATCTTAGAACTTTGATCCTGCATCTGAAGTATCGGGATGGCTGCTCATTCGATCCTGTGACCGCTACAATATCAGCTTGTCGCTCCATTTTCTCCAAGATTGGAGAGGAACTGCCATACTATAAATGACTTCCGCTCTGGAAGTTCCCTGGATTGGGGCCCACACGGCACAGGTCCTTAGCTTTGCAGTGGGAGAGCCTGGGCTACAGAGCATTGACAGATTTGTTCCCAGACAGGACATTTATTACACCACAAACATGGCGTCAGGAACATGCAAACACAGCTGATGAGCTAATGCAATATTATAGGATCAGTGCTGCAGTTACGGCCTGGTGGTCTGACTGCCCCACTGAGCCCTCTGAAAGTGCGGAACTGTTATATATAGTTAAATCTAATTAAACCAGGCGCCTCCCCTCCACGATATATTAAATGGTATTGAATAAACCGCAGCCCTCTTCATTTCATTAAAATGAAATAGTTGGATTATTCTGGTATGGTTGGAAATCATTAGGGCCCCATTGCATAACGGCACAGTCCCATTGAAGAACGCGCTGTGAATAATTTCTTTCTTTCTTTCTTTCTTTCTTTCTTTCTTTCTTTCTTTCTTTCTTTCTTTCTTTCTTTCTTTTCTTTCTTTCTTTCTTACTTTCTTATTATCGAATGCGTGTGCGGACCCACGCAGGCGCTTCCCCATCCAAAAGGATGATGTGCACCTACCCCACCAATCTTACACACAACCCTCACATTCTTATAACTCCTCCCACCGGCCCGTCTGCCCCACAAAATCTAGCAGCACACTGCTCCTCTCCCTGCCTCTCACCCCGACTCCTCCCAGCAAAGCTTTCCCACTCAGTTCAGCCGCTCCCAGCGCAGTCAACAGAACCCTCATCAACTCTCTCTCTTCAACATGCCTCTCACACGCAAGCAGAAAATGTCCCACAGCCTCAGGCACCCCACACACCGCACAGTCCCTCGACTCACGCTTCCCCACTCGAAACAGACTGTCATTCAGCCCCACATGCCCTACCCTCAACCAGTTCAGCATCACCCCCTCCCTCCTCCTCCATTCCAGTTTCCCTGCACCCACCTTCACAGGAGGCCCTGTGTGCTGTAGCTTCCAAAAACAAGACGAGGCAACGAGAGCTTTCCATTCGAATAGGGAAACCTGCTACATATTATTTCCACAGAAAACAGGCATGTATCGCAAGGAACTCCAATGTATTATCATGTTGGTGTGATAATGATGATCTGTAATCCCTCTTCAGTACTTCCTGCGTGATAGGTCCCTTTGAACGGAAAAACAAAACAAAAAATATGCTCACGTTTAATGCGCCAGCTATGGACACATTGTCCAAAAGGCCTTCAAAATACCAGCGAGAGAGTACAATATATGCAAATGAGCTCGCACATAAAGGTCGAGCTCTGCACAGCGACACGCAGACCCCGCCAAGCCACATGACCTTCCTCTATTGCTTTGCGCACCCCAGATAACCCCAATTTATTAGCTTTGAGTGAGGAGTGCCTAGCTAAAGGCTGCCGCACCCGATAGATGGCCTATGATCCCAAGCGGCTAATCCCAGCCAAGTAATTAGAAATCAGGGCTGGCTCTCCCAGTCCTGCCAATTGACTCCAGTGCCCCTGTTTGCAGCCGGCGATTTCTTGGGAGTGTCGATGTTAAGTGGGACGCTCTTCAGCGCAGCTGGTCAGGTCTGGAATTGTGGTTTTAGGTCTGGCTGTCTGTAGTAGCTGCTGAGTGGCGCCATTTTAGGTTGTCTGGTCTGGTGTTGAGCTGCACAGGTGTTGGTGCAGAGCTCATTCCTTCAGCAAGATGAGAAAAAAGCAATGTGGGGGTTGCCTCAGGTGAAAGAACGCACCAGCAGGTGAGTTTTTAGATTATTTCAAAACGTGCTGTAATTATGGGCCATCACAGCTCACAAGGCATCGAATTCATGCCCTGCACTCTCATTACATCGAGGAGAGATACACCTATGCTATGCTTTTATTTTCAGCGCTTCCTATTTCATGATTCCCTTATCATAAGCCACTTCTCGTCACAATGTCGCCAAGCATCACGATCAAACGCACGAATTGAAATAAAATTCTAGCTTGCTGAATAGAATCAATTCTCTATCAGTTACCAGGTTCTCACACGCTAATGAAGTCCTATTTACATAGTCCAGTCCTTACTGGATTAGTGAGCAAATCAGAGAGATCTTACTATCTTGCTCAGAGTATAGTGCATTGCCTCTTAATGGCGTGAGACGGAAGGTGCACTGAAGCTGGCAAAATGTTTAATTTGGGCAGGACAGGATTCTCCTTTACCAAAGATCAGCCTCAGGTTGTGTACTGTGGTCACTCTCTCTCTGATACTGGTTACAGGATTCTAGCAAATAGACAAGAATCTCTGTTTTAGCTCCATTCATGGCCATAAAGTTCTTGCATGGTCCTCTAATGGTAAATCTGCTGGGAAGTAGTGGATGCTGGTCCACCACTGATTGCCTCTGACTACCCCAGCCTGCTTAACTGCTAGGTGTCCTCAGCCAGAAGGTTTCCAAGCATTTCAAAATGTTGGAGTATTTCTATGAGATGCCACACATATTTATTAATAATAATAATGATAATAATAAGAGCAATGGCTTTTACCTCTTGGGATGCCCCTCACCCTGTCTGTACATTATTACCACAGCAGTAGGAAAGTGCACCGACAGAAGAGGGTAATGAAGTATCAAGCATTGGTCTGAATACATAATTGAATTATTGAAAATGTTGTTTGTACTTGAAAATATGTGCATCATGCTGGGTTGCAACAGGACATGCCACCATAGACTCTGTGCTCCTAATTGCAGTGTTGACAAGCATGCAAACATTTGTTGATAGATGAGCATTGATGAGCCACCATCAAAATGGCTGCTTGATCTCAGCGCTGGTGGGAGACCAAGATCCTCTGTTATTATCCTGCTAAAATACCAAGCTAACATTAAATTATTACACACTTTGGCAAGAACAGCACATTCTCTACCCTTTGGGGTGACAGCCTGCTTTTGAAGCACATCTATCGCCAGAGATACATGCTGTGTCCTGAACCCCAGTGGGAACATTGCTGTGCAATGTGCGGCCAGGCCTCTTTCCAGGGCTGTTGTCCCACTTGCCTGCTTTTGAAGCACATTTATCTCCAGGGATACATGCTGTCTCCTGAACACAAACGGGCACATTGCTGTGCGATATGCAGCCAGGTCTCTTTCCAGGGCGGTTGTCCCACTTGCCTTTGGAGGACACTTCCTGTGGTTGTTGTTTACTCACTGCATAGGTTCACTGACTTAATTTATTTCAGAATGTTGATCTTTTTGCCAGGATTAGAGCCAGGGTGCCTTAGGCTGGGTCTGGGCATTGTTCCTGCTCGGATACTCTGTGTTTTACACAGTCTCCCACATCCGACTGAGAACTCCCCTGCTGCCCCTGATTCATGCTTGCACAGACCTGTGCTCACTTCCTGAGGTTTTCTGAGCAAGTAAGAATATTGAAGGATGCTGCTGCCTGACTGTGGTGCTTAATCTCTGGAGCAAATCATGTGCTTCTGCTGCGCCGGGGCCTCTACATTGTTTGTACTGTACAACTGAGCTCATATCCGATGCACTTGTATGGTGTTAGGAATGCTAGTTGTTTCTCTAGCCCTGTACTTTGCTGTGTGCATTCCCCATTATTACCATTTGAATGTGCTTGATCCTGGGTCTCCTGGGGGTCTCCCTTGTCACTTTTTCATTAGTAGATCGAGGCCCTGTGCTGTGTGGGCATATACACCACTGTAGAGTGGGCACTCTCTCAATTACAACAACAAACAATAGAATGCAGCTATAACTCTCTGTCAACTCGTCCTAGCTGCACACATACCTGTCATGGCCACTTGCCCAGGATCACAAGAGTGGTACTATCAAGTGCGTGTAGGGAGCAGGGGGCATCATGGGTCATGCACGTCCCTTTGGGACATTTATGCATGGGGGACCTGGTTGGACACAGTCCTGGCGCCTTTGGTGCTAGGCTCATGGAAGGATTTAAACAGGACATTTCCATTATGGGCAGAAGTGCTTAGAATAACAGGAACTCTTTTATTATGAGCAAGAATACTCTCAAGAATTTTCATATGTGTACCTAGTCCGGGTGTGGTCTCCATCTGCATCTGCACGTGCAACTTCTAGGAGTGGCAGGGTGTGGCATGCAGAACTTTGCTTGGGGGCATGGCCTTAAGAGCTCAGCTATAAAAGCTAGCTCAACAACAAGGGACACGCTTTGCGTTATTCTGCACCTCCGTGCAGCGTAACACTGACCGTCGCCTTGGATTCATCTTACCTGGAGTTATCCTGCCATCTTCATCCGTGCTTGTCACTGGAGAATCCTGCTCTTACCTGTACGCTTCCTCCTGACATCGCGGCTCACCTGCAAACATCTCGGAATGCATACATCTTCTTCCTGGCACTGCGGCTGACGTGCAAACATCTTGGAGCGCAGACATCTTCTTGCTGGCACCGCGTCTCCCCTGCAAACATCTCGGAACGCAGACATCTTCTTCCTGACAATGCGGCTCACCGGCAAACACCCCGGAACGCAGACAGCATCATCTAAGCGCCGCAGCACGACGCACTCCATCCGAACTCACAGCACCTGCAACAAAAAGGCAAAAGACCAGGTTAGACACTTAACAGATATTACGTTAAGGTTTTGCTGCCATTAAAACCTTGCGCCTTTCATAAAGCCATCACTCACCTGCTGCTGGACATCGCAGTCGCATCCATTTTCCGCTTAGTCGCGTTCCGCGCCTCCACAGCTGTTGATAGGCTGCATTTCCACCTATTTGGGAGAAAACAGAGAGAAACGTTATTCAGTGCAAAATAACCACATTGAGAGCAATAACATTAAGACATTTAGAGGGAAAAGACAAAGACATTGAAAGAAAACAGAAATAGAGGAAAAGACAAAGACATAAAAAAAAAGCAGACAGAGGAACTTAGTCGCAGCCGGACTGGACTAATACTCAGGAATCAGTGAAGGAACTAGATTCCACCAACAGGCGCCCCTGCCAGAAGTAGCAGGAGGGAGAGCTCATCATTCACATTAACCAGGTGAGCCTTATGGGCCGGTACGTGCCCACAGAAATCGCACCTTAGGTCGAAGGGGTTGGGAGATACCACAGTCACCTACCAGCGCATTCACATTTTCCCATAACTACGCAGGAGGAGTGTCACCAATTGTCGCCGCCCATAGCTGATCCGCAGGGGACGAAACCAGAAGGGGGAGATCTAACACCAGGGAGGGCTGCAACCGTGCCCCAACACCTCCGCAGAGACAAGGTGAGCGTAACAGAACGCGAAGCCTCAACAACTCTCTGCCTGGACGTTATGGAAACTTCTGAGAAAGATCTGTTGGCCCAAATACTAGGGGAATTACGGGCTGAAGTACATGCCTCCCAACAAGAGACCAGTGCATTAAGGCGGGATCTTATCGTAACTCGGGAGAGGACTGATGATATAGCAAGGCAGGTGCTACAGGCACAAGCAGGACGGGTTCCCTTGCCTGGGATAGGCCACGCTGCTCCGCCACAACAATCCACACCAGTTCAGGTAGTCCTTCCAGGGGCAATGAACTACTGTAACTCAGACAGGGAAATCAAGATCTATTAACCTACATTGCATCTTTCAATCGTCTCGTAGCTCAAACCAACTTCCAGAAGAGAAAAGAACCACGCTCTTCTATCAAGGGCTGCGTGGGGAACTTAAGGATGTGTTGGCGCAAGTTGTGAACCCACCTGAGGGATGTGCAGACTACATAGACCTCACAGTGCAACTCAACCATAGGTTGCAGAATAGGAAAATGGATCGAGCCAGAACAGAAGGGAGGACCGTTTTTGTGCGACCCCGCGAGACCCACACCAAAACACATGAATACTCGGAACCAATGCAAATCAGTGGGTTACGGAGTCCGCTAACCAAGGCAGAAAGAGAAAAAAGAAGACAACAACAACCTTGTCTATATTGCGGGAAAGTAGGCCATTTCCCCCGAGATTGCCCAGTAAAACTGTTCAGGAGGGGAGGAAGTTTCTGACGGGCCCATAGGTCAGTACTCACCCTCCAGAGCTTGTAAGACAAGATAGCTGCACCATGTGAGGACAGGGGGCGCAGGATTCACATACTCCAGCACAACTCAATAATGAGGACTCAGTAAGTTGGCAAAGGGAAGTCTGTTTAATGACAAGTACATCAAACAGGGAAACAAATGGAAATCAGCAGCATTGCGATCACCTCTCTCGCCCCGACTTCCTCGAACTTCAGTTGAACAGCAACTTTTATACATAAAACTCGTCATCATTGACGTCTAACTCTACAAAATCATCATGCAATATAATTGGTTAGGAGAGGTAACTTAAGTATAGGTGCTATATCTGTATATGGTAACAGAGCATGCAAATTGGATAACTCTTATCGGGTGGGCGTCTACGTCCACCCTTCTACATCACTCGTGATAGACGTCACTACAAGTACGACGTCCTATTGGTTCTACTATCCATAGGGCCATAGCTTACATGGTCCATTGTGATTGGGTAGGCTACACCCCTAGGTATAAATCTCCACTTTAATTAGCAGCATGCAGAGTGGACACCCAGGTGCCTAGTGCCCCAAGATTCACCCTGCCTTCTTTCCATCAATCAGTGCTTTAGGGCTATGTGTCAATTAGTTGGCTGGGTATGGCCTCGAAACTGTAGTCTCTTATTTGGAGAAGTTATGGCATCCTCGCGTTCTGGATGACATCAGGCGATGATAGCTCTTTGCGCCTGGCTGGTCACGTGTCAGTTCACCGTGAACCTGCTTCAGTTTCCAGCTTTTATTGTATTTAATTCTGCTTTGGCTCAGCCACCTGCCTGGGCCTCTCTTATCTTGACCTTCACGGGCGGGCTGGTACGCTCCGGAGCCTGATTCTTGCAAGTTGACGCTCTCCTCCCTTCTCTGGGTGACCTCAACCTTCCAAGCATCAGCCGCTCTCTTGAGTTTCGATTCCACTCTCCCTCTCTGTTCAGGCTGGGTTATGAAACTTGGTCTGTTAGGCCTCGGGCAGCCTGGGCATACTTCTGCCTTACAAAATGGAGTCCCACTTGTATAATGTACTCCTTGAGGTAGATATAAGGTTGGCACATGCCGCTTCTATTATTCTACTAAGCATAGCAAGCAGTATCGTTTTCTTTGCTTCTTGCGTTCCAAGTCTATTTACACACGTTTGACTGGTTGGTTACTTTCATTCTGTCTTGTAGCACGTTTCCCTACGTTTTAGCATCATCTCTACCCTGTGTCCATTACATCTGTTTTCACAACTGCTCGTGCTGGCGTGTTATCTTCGTTAGCCGTCTTGTTCATGTGTGGGGCTATTCAGGCCCTTGTCATTTCTACTGGCCTTCCATTACGGCTCGTTGGGTCTCTTCGTGGACTGCATGTAGGCACTCATCATTTTGTATCAGCGGCTGGTATGGCTGTCTGATAGGGTACAGTGCTGCCCAGGGTTGTCTGGTTATGGGCACTTCAACAGGCACGGATCTCTTAATGTACACTGAGCAGAGTCCCAGTACGGCTCTCTGTTGGTTCATTTGCTCTTCATACGTCACGCCCCTTGGCGAGTACCTTCCTGGCAGATCGAAATGAGGGGCAGGGGTGCAGGTCATGTCTGGAACCTCCTCTACACTCCCTCCTCTGGTCGGTTCATCGACCACTGCTGCTTCAATTTACATCTCCATTTCTCTTGATTCTTCAGTGTTTTGTTCATCATCTTCAGGGTTGGTACATGATGGCATGAACATATGCGTCTTTGGAGTCCAAATTTGTATCACGCCTTTCAAACTCCCTGCTGTTTTGACATGTTCATCCTTGTTCCAGATCATTAGCTGGCATTGTCTGTTTGGACTGCAGTAAATCCATTTTCCTTCATACTTTCTTCGTTTCTTAGGATATGCAAATTTGGTTCCTTCTGGTGCAAACTCACTGGCCTTCACAAAGTCCTTTATCTCTTCATCAGTCCGGTCTCTTGGCTTCCACCCTGGCTCGACATCGACCATAATCTTCATCGCAGTGGCTTTCTTTGCTGTTTTCTGGCACTGTGTGATGATTATTTTGATCACACAGAAACCTAGTAGTATCATTACTAGCAGGGCTCCCAGAAACTTCAATATATCAGCCATCCATTGTGGGACCCATGAGAACAGGTTCCCAAACCAGCTGTCATCGTCCACTTCATCCGTTTCATCAATCATTTGATTCTTTAGATTTGTCAATATGCTTATGGCCTCTGTGAGGGTTCCATTCTCTTCATCGTGAGATGGTATGAATGTGCAACATGATTCTCCAATTTTTGCGCAAACACCTCCATCCATTGCAGTAATCATGTCAAGCACATATCTGTTTTGGAGGGTCATCAGTCTGATTGCTCTCAGTTCTTCTTTGATCGCATTGAATCCTTTTACAGTGGTGTTGATGGTCTGCAGTAATTCCCATCTGGTTATCTGCAACCATTTAGTATTTGCTCCAACTTGGATGTGTGGCAAGAGTATTGTTGTGAATACTGATGAGCTGAGGCTAAACAGCCTGTGTTCGTATCGGATTGCATAAAATGCTTCTTCCGATTTGCCAGAAAAGTAATTCTCGCTCTTCTTTCGGGATACCAGCTCCGCAGATCTCCTTTACCTCAGGTGAGCATCTGCTTTCGGGAAACTGTCAATATCAGGTCACTTTTTGGGATCACTAGCGCAGGAACGTGGACATTTACTATCGTGCATATGCCTCCACAGTTCTTTGGAAGTCTTATATATGCTTTGGATCCACACGCCCAGTAATGATCCATAATTACTGCGGTACCATGTACCATTCCTGGGGCGTCAAAGACTCGTCCACAGTTCTGGTTCTCTCCCATCTTCCTCGTACCATTGATTCTGAAGCAGAACTTTGGGCTTTGTGCAGGGGTCATCCTCTGTCTTCGACCCATGTGAGTAATTTTGCGAGTTTTGGCCACAATGGCTTGCATCCGTTCCGCACTATGTTGATGGTAGGTTCGTATTGACCAATGAAAATCCAGGCTCTGCAGATCACCACTCCTTTCTCCCATCCGTCTGGTTAAAACACTGTTCCCCAGATCTGCATTTGGCCTCTGTGCTTCCAACTTCGAGCCTCCTCTGGAGTTTTTCCTTGAACGTTTAACTTCTGATTCACTTCCCATCTTATTCCAGCCCCCTTTACTTCAGGGTTCTCGTATCTGATTACATGATTCTTAGTGTGGGCTCTGTTTCTTGTCTTTATGTCTTGAACATAATCATCCTCATCAAGGTCAGTTCCTTTGGTTGCCCATTTCAGGGAGGCATCACTGCCCATGAACTGGCCTCTGGTCTTGCACATTGCTACGTGTGACATACAGTGCGCCGTCTGGACATCAATTTCTACAGCCACAAACATCTTGGATTGTCCCATACTGTATGGCAGGAGTGCACAGACAAAGCATTCTCCTTCTGACTTCCTATGTCCTACTTCCTTCATGTGCTGGTACCATATGTTGTTTCCAAGATGGGCTGTGCTATCCAGGTAGTCATTAAGTTCATTGGAATCTTCATGAGGGCTTCTCTTGATTCTTAGCGTTCTTCTGTAGTTAGCTATGACTATGTCTCTGAATGCATCTGTGCTGCTTTTCCACTTCGGGTATCTCGGTGGGGCAGGCTGTCTCGACTGTATCGCTATGGTAGGAGAAGGTTTTGTGTTTCCTTTTCCTCCCTTTTGTAGTCTGTCGTCAGTTTCCCCTGACCACCATTAGTTCACAAACTTCCCAACGTGAGGCTGTGTTGTGGGCTCGCGGCTTGTTCCTTGTGTTGGAGCAGGTGTGACTGCTGTCATAGTTTCTATAGTCCTGTTCTTCAGCCCTTCGTGCAGTTTCTTTGCTTGGGCTATGAATGGGAACAAATACTTTACTAACATTTGTGTCTTCTCTGTGAATTATTTAGTGTCCATTTCAGTTCTTTTGAGGGATTTTGCTATTCATTCAGTCTTTAGTATTTCACTTGGCTTTTCCTGGGCATTTCCCTTGTCTTCTGGAATCGATTGTTTGGCAGGCAGTCCCTCCTTTTCTGCTGCCTTCGTCGTAGGCCTTGTAGCCATTGACACTTGCCCTTGTTTGTGTGCACTCTGTGTGTGGGTGCGTGCCGTGGTCAGTGCTACATTATCATTCATTTTGTGCTGTCCTTGTCTCATGCTTTTCTCCCCATTCATTATCTCATGTATATACGTATCACTGCTAATTAAATTCAATTTCAGATCATTAGCTTGCCTTGGAACTGGAATCACTATATAGGCTCTGGGTGCTTCTGTGGGACCCTGACATTCATTATCCTGTGGTCATACTGATAGTGGGACACTTCGTTCACCAATAAAGAAAGCAGTTCTGTTTTTAATAATAGAAAAACAACAATAATCACTGTACATATGCACATTATCGTTCGGAACAATAGTTTGCAGCATTTTCTTCCAGGGATGTGGAGGCGCCCTTCTGCTGGGGGTAGAACTATGTTACTGTTCTGGGCCCCCATTTCGATAAAAAATAAAAACTGAAAATGAACGTGTGGCAAAATAGGAAAATCTGAGCTAAACTCACAAAAATAGAGTTGTAAAAATAGGAACAAAAATAAAATAAAAATGAACATTAAAAACGAGTTAAAATCACAAAAATAAGATGTTGCAAAAATAGGAACAAAACATAAAAACAAAAGTGACCATGTGAAAAATAGAACCAATTGGGAAGGATGAAGAAAAAGAAAACTAAGATGGTGAAGTTCTTGTGTCCGCTCCTTTCGTTCGGTCTCTAGGTAACACTTTGAAGAACAGTGTCTCTTTCCTCTGTCTACTCCACGGCGGTAGGATGACGAAAGGTTCTATTTTGAATTTCCTCCTTCTAAGGCTCTCCTCAGCAGTGGATGTCCATAATTGCATCTTAGTTGCGCTATGATGGCTCTCAGGAGCCTGTTTAATTGACCGTTCTTTACTGGGTCTCTGAGGAATGTGGATACGTCAACATTGTTGGGTCTACCCACTAGTTCTGGAAAGTTGTCAATGAGATGGAAGAAGACTCGGTATGCGTATCTGCTGTCTTCTGGTGTCAACAACATTCGCTCTTGTTTTCTAGTCTCTAGATCACAGGCCTTTCTTGCAGCGTGAACAGTCTTCGTCTCCTCGATCTGTCCGTCGGCGAAAGGTCTCACTGGAATCTCCTTGGGGATTCTCGCTGGAAGTTGGACAGTTCCACTTGGAGCATGATACAGTGGAGAAGAGTCATCATATGTAGAAAATTGACTGGATCTCTGAGGAATGTGACAACGTCAACATCGGCAGGCCTTCCCACCATCTCCGGATAGTCTGTGACTAGTCTGAGCATGACATTGTGGGCCAGCTAGGTATCTGCGGGAGACAGGGAGATCTGCCTTGTTTTTCTGGGTCCTGATCACAATCCTTTCTTTTGACGTGAACAGTTTTTACACTTTCATGCTGCGTGGATTGCAACCACGTAATTCAGTTTGTACCACACTTGGTTTAGGAATTAGTTGTTTCTTGGGTGTCTGATGAAGGTTAGGGTATCTGTGGTTCTCCCAACAGCTCCTGGGCACTCCTCTATGATTGGGAAAAATAAGGTGTAAGTCAGTTCATTGATGATCACTTGAAGTGGAAGCATTTTTCCTTATTCCCAGTACTCTGGCACTTCGGCAAAAGTCTCTGCTAGGACAGTCAGTAGTTGCCGTATTATCTTCCTGTTAGCTGGATTTTGGATGAAATCTGGGATACTTGTGTCTCTCCCTACGAGTGATGGATATGTCTCTAATACTAATCAGAAACAGCAGAGCACATCCTTTGTAATATTTCTACTGGGGGATACCATGAGTTTTGTGACAACGTCTTGGTACTGGTTGCTTCAGGATATTGTTTTTGGTTCTCAGGAATGTCTTACTTTCCACTTATCAGAGTCTTAGGGTCTTTTCAATGCTCAATGTGGCTCTAAACATTCATATGAGTAGCATTACTGCGGCTTTGGGTGTGCGATTCTCTTCTTTACCCTGTATCTTTGGCTGCACAGAGTGTTCGTCTTGTTGCTTTTATCCCTTTCAGTGCTTAGAGGAAAAGTTCGGTGTAAGGCCAAGATTTTCACAAGAGCTCTTTTTGTCTAGTCTTTTCTGCTCATGCGTCCTTCTTCCTCGTCATGGATCTTGTCTGCACATGCTGAAGTTCTTTCCCGTTGTCTGTAGCTTCTTCACAGCTGGATGCAGCTGGAGGGCTTTCTCCTATGTAGGGTTTAGTGTAATTTAGGAAGATCCAGGATCTTCTGTCCTTGAGATTGACAGCGGACGGGGTGCAGTCCTCTACGATGAAGGGACCATTGAATCGTGGCTCGTCCCACCTCTTTCTTGTGTGGTTCCTCACCAATACTGTTTCACCAGGGTAGACGAGGGGCACACAAAGGATTTGAGCTACGCCTGCATCAGCATTTACTGTTGCGTTTTGTGTTGTGCTGTCCCCTTTTCGCCGTGGCTGCAGCTGGTCTGTAATGACAGAGGCACTGGATGTCATACAGTCAAGATAGTCTTTCATCTCTGTTCCCAGGACCTTCCTAGTTAGCTGGGCATCACATCCGGCTCTCTCTCGGGGGGTAAGAGGGGTACTCATCCTTCTACCTGTAACTATCTCGTGCGGCGTGAGGTGATGGTCAGAGCCGGGTTGGTTCCGAAGAGCATACAATGCCAGTGGTAGACAGTGCAGCCATCCCTTCTTTAATGTGAGCTTCAATTTGGCTATCCTTTCCTTCAACAGTCCATTGAGCCGCTCACATATGCCATTTCCCTCTGGATGATATGCAGACGAGAACCTGTGCTTTATACCAAGCAACAAGTTAATCTGCTCAAAAACTGTGTTAACAAAGTGAGCCCCATTGTCTGATTTCATTACCTCGCACACCCCCCATCTAGGGAACACTTCCCTCACCAGGAACCTGGCAGCACAGGTAGCATCGGGGTGTGTGCAGGGACCTGCTTCTATCCATCTAGAGAATGGACACACCACCACAATTAAATACCTGTACCCATTGCACACCTGAATCATATCGACATACTCGATATGCAAGTGCTGAAACAGCCCATTTGGTCTGGGAATGATTCCTCTCACTACTTTTAATGTGTGCCCAGCGGTGAATTGCTGGCAGACTATGCAGTTCACCATAAAAAAAGCTACATGCTCCGCCAAATTCGGTGTGAACCAGTCTTCTGCAA
The DNA here is from genome assembly GCF_040938575.1 of Ambystoma mexicanum. Lineage (NCBI taxonomy): Eukaryota > Metazoa > Chordata > Amphibia > Caudata > Ambystomatidae > Ambystoma > Ambystoma mexicanum. The sequence goes on along the minus strand of NC_090923.1, from coordinate 567,585,732 downwards.
GCGTTGCAGCTATGTTTTCTTTTGACATGTGAATGGGGTAGTGAAGCTGTTCTAGCGCTACCTTTAGAAGAGCGACAGGCATTACTGGTTTACCAGTGCTGTCTTGCCTCTACAATCCGTCAGAGGGGTTTAAAGAACACCCTCAATGCTTTGTCTCCTCCTGAGGTGCCTCCCCCTGGAGCTCCATTAGCTGAGTCTGCCCCATATTACTGTAGGCTTCTGGTGTGGCTTCCGCTATCATCATTCGCTCATGGTTACGTGCCACCTCCACGTCCATGATTGTTTCGTTCCTAGATGCCATACGCTTGGCTTCCGTGTCCGCTTCATGATTTCCACGTGACACAAAATCTGTCCCCTTGGTGTGAGCGGCGCATTTCACAACCGCTATGCCCACTGGGAGCTGCAGTGCTTTTATCAGCCTTTCCAATAAGCCTGCGTGCTGCACTGGCGTGCCATCTGCTCGGAGGTAGCCCCTCCTCTTCCAGCGCGCTAAGCCTGCATGCACTGTGGACGTCGCATAGGCGGAGTCACTGTACACCGTTACATCCTGGTCTGCATGATTCTCAATGGCGAGTATCAGTGCCAATAGTTCTGCAGCCTGTGCTGAATCGTGAGATGGTATTCGTGCACTAACGAGTACTCGAAACTCCCCATTCGCTAGGTGTTTTACCAGAGCCACGCCATACCTTTGTCCGTCTTCTTGGTCTGTTCTCGAAGACCCGTCAATGAAGACAATCTCTCCACTCGCCAGGGCATTTTCATTTACCCTGGGTATCTCATCATAGAATTCCTCATGGTTCACACAGTCGTGCATTGGTTATCCCTCTGTGACTGGCTCAGCTATGAACGTAGTAGGGTTTACATTTTTACATCGCACTATTTTGATCGATGCATTAGAGATGATCACCTCATAGGCGGATGCTCTTTGAGACGTCAGCATGCCCTTTGGCTTCTCCAGTATGGCAAACAGTGAGTGCTCAACAAACAGTGTCATGGAGCACCCCATCACAGTGGATGACGCCTTCTCGATAGCGAACGCGGCAGCAGCTAGATTTTGTTCACATGGGAAGTGGCCCTTCATGACTGGGTCTAGATTCCCGCTGTAATTTGCTAGGGGCTTGTACCCCAGAGAGGTTCGCTGCGCGAGCACTGCCGTCATGAAATTACCATCGGTATGTGAGAACAGATAGAATTCCTCTGCATAATTAGGAATCCCGAGAACTGGGGCCTTACAAATTGCCCCCTTGAGTTCTGCAAACCCCTTTTCCATTGCCTCAGTCCATTCGATATCTTCCCTTGTTGCCTGGGCTTTTTTCAGGGCCTGAAGCAAGGGCTTGTTGTATGAGCTGTAGTCGAAGACCCATGCTCTGACATAATTGCACAGGCCTAAGAAGCTTTGCATTTGTTTTATCGTGTGCAGCTTGGCCGTGTTCATGATAGCTTCAGCCCTTTCTGGGGTTACCTTTTTCCCTTCGTGAGAGATCAGTTGCCCTATGTACAACACTTCTTGTTGACAGTACTGCAACTTCACCTTATCAATTTTGTATCCCTTCTCAGCCAGAATAGTTAGTAGCTGGAGGGAATTGTGTCTGCATTGCTTTTCAGTGGTGCTGCAGATCAGAATGTCATCTACTTACTGCAAAACAACAATGTCTACCGCAATATTGCTTAGGTACCTTTGCAGGACTCTGTTGAAAATAGATGGGGACTCGCAGTACCCCTGTGGCAACCTCGTACTTTTCAGGCGCATTTGCCTGAAAGTGAATGAAGTCATGTCTTGTGAGTCACAGTGCAAAGGAATCGAGAAAAACGCAAATCGATCACCGTGAAATATTTTGCCTCAGTGGGTATGTTGCATAGGATTGTAGAGGGGTTCGGGACTAGAGGGAACTCGGCTTCAACAATATCGTTTAAGGCCCTTAAATCTTGGATTAAACGCCAAGACCCTCCTTTTGATTTCTTGACAGGGTAAATCACTGTGTTACACAGCGATTCTGACGTCACAAGGATGCCCTGCTCCATCATGGCAGAGATTGTCTTCACGATCCCTTCATCTGCCTCTCTGGACATGGGATACTGTCACGCTCGCGGTAAAATTGCTCCTGGCTTCAGTTTAATTTTCACTTCACCTGCCCCCTTCAGGAGTCCTACATCGTAGGGTCCTGTTGTCCATACTGCGGCAGGCACTTGGGTCATGTCGTCATCAAAGTATTCTGGACGTACTAGTGCCAACATCATTCTCTGTGGTACCTCTCGTTTGATCATTTTGACCCAAAATATGAGACTCACTTCCACCCTTGTCTCTTCTAGGTCAGGGTGTTCTTCGAAAAGATCATCATCGGTGACGTCAGTCACTCGGTACCCTTCTTCAATGGTGGTAATCGCACCCCATTGTCTGCCTTCATCGTCACATCCTTCGATCAATACCAATTTCCCCTTGTACTGCGGCAGATTGCACCCTTAAGGAAATATTTGTCCCTCCTCTTCGTGCGTGGGTATTCTTGGTCTGAATAGAAACTCATCTGGGGGTTCTCATAGGTCTGTCCGCGAGGCCTGGCAATCCCGCCATAAGCACTCACACGCCATATGCGAAAACCTCTGGTTCTAGCGGTATAGCCCTATTTGCTGCACGTCCAGAGTATGCTCTGATCATTTCGCACACATTTGAATAATGCATTCCTGGGGTGGAGCACACTATACCATTCTCGGTAAACGAGATGGTCATGTTTAATTTGGTCATCAGGTCCCGACCCAGAATATTTACTGGGGTCTGACAAGAATATAATAGGGGCATGTTCATTTCGCGCTCTCCCACTGAGACTGGGAGTGCGTCTGTAAAGGGAACTCTACTATGAGTTCCAGTGAAACTCTGAGTATCTATAGCCTCGCCAGACAAGGAAAACGTGCCTTCTCGTATGCACAAGCGTGTTGCACCCGTGTCTACTAGGAAGGAATATTCTTTACCCCCTATGGTGACATTCACCCTGGGTTCCTGTTAGGATCTGGTGTCACTGATAGGATAGAGCACATCAGAGTTACCCGTGAGCTGTCCTATTTCATATATATATTTCATATATTCATATATGCATATATATATATTGCAAGCCTGGCGCCTGCTGTTGCGTGGTGTAATTTTGTGCACTGTCCTGTTGTGGGACGGCAGGTTGATACACCATTCCTGTCCCCATCCCTTGGCTATTTTGCCGCATGCCTTGGCTTCGGCACACACGTGCCACGTGTCCAGTCATTCCACACAGCCAACACACTGGTGGTGGTCGGGCCATCTGTCCATCTGGCGCAGCTGGACTAACCCTCTGGACATTCTGAAACCCTCCTTGGTTACCTCAAAACCCTCCCTGGTTAATCTGCCATCATCTTCCTCCAAAGCCCCTTCCTCTCGGGTAGAAACCTGCGTTACCCTGGTTATTCTGCGATGGGTTGGTCGCTTGTTGTGTGCCTGGCTCAGCTGGGCTGGTGAGCATGGCTCCATCGAGAGCATATTTTTCGAGAGTTTCTTTTGCACTAGCTTTGCCTCCTCTCCATTACGCGTTGCCTCTTTTTTCCGATTCTTTTCTTGCAACAATCTACAATAGTGTGCAATTGTGAACTGTATTTCGGCCCATGGTTTAGCTTCTATTCCTACCAACTTCTTGAGCTGTTTTTGCACTGGTTCTGGTAACCCTTGGCACAATATATGGTAGAATACAGGGATGGACTTCGTCCAAGATTCATGCGTTTCGAGCACCCACGCGTCTTGAAAATTCTGGATATAAATCAACAGATCCTCGGAATCTTTCATTTTCCGAGTCATTATAGCTCCCATATCGGACGTGTCTGGGTATAGCGTTCGAAGCGCTTTCCACACTGCTGCTCTGCAGTTATTAAATGGCACTCCATCATGGGAGGTGTTGGTTAATGTTACCCTAGGGTAGCCTGCCTGCTTCCATACATCATCTCCTCTTTCACCAAGTATAGAAATTAGAAGGCCCTTAATGTCCCCTATGGCTAAGGTGACTCCCCCCATCATTTTCTCTAATTCGTGTATCCATTTCCCAGCTCCCGATGTCAGCATTGGAAGCTTATTTTTCAGGTTTTCGCGGTCCATATGAGGCCATGGAATATATTGTGGTCTTGCTCCCCCTTTTTCTAGCAGTGGGAATTGGAAGGCCCAGTCTTCCTTCTCTTTTCTCACCACTCTCCTGTCTATTGGTGGGGCAGTATTCCCGTCTTGCCGTCTACCCGGCAGTGCCCTTAATCTGCCTGTGTAGGTAGATGCTGCCTCCCCCCTCGGTCCGTGGGGAGTTCCCTCATGTTGGCTATGCACTGTGGCCGGCTTCGATGTACTGGGCTCAGATTTGCTAGCATCAGACAAACGTACCCCCTGGCCCAGAGTCAGTTTCTGAGCGATCCCAGCTCACACAACTCCTTGCATCCTCTTCATTCTGCTTCATTTTCAGCCTATCAAGGGACAACCCCCTGCTCCCACTGTTTTGGGTGACATCTTCAGTGTCATATAGCTGAGGGCTCTCTAAGCGCTCATCTTCCCTTCCCCCTTGGTAAACTAGTTCCAGTCCCATCTCGTCATAGATTTTATCAATCGTTTCCCCGATGCTTCTGGTGTCAACGTCATCTTCAATATTAGTCCTGCTTGTACCCGGTACCGTATCGCTTGCAGGAAAGAATTGTTCTATGTCTTCCCATTCTACTCTAGTATTGGGTTTAATCACTTCCCGCTCCAAGTATTCAAGATCCCGTGCCCTCTGTCTGTGCTTGTGCTCTATTTCCTCGTCTATTTCCTTTCATTTCTCTGCTTCTTCTCTAGCCTTATCTACTTCCCTCATCCATTCATTTCTACTTTCCTTTGCCCTTCTAAGCTCCTCATCTTCTCGCTTTTTTACTTTCCTTTCATGCACCCTTCTTTCTTCCTCTAACTTCAACATGTTCTGCCTGTACTTTTCATAGGCTGCGTATTGTGTGCGACTGAGCGGTATTACTTGCTCTTCGCGATATAGTTGTTCTTGCCTCAGCCTATCTTTCCTTCTTGTCCTCTCATCCCTTACTTCTTTCTCCTTTTCCTTCTCCCTTCGTTGCGCTTCATCAGGCCTTTCTCTCGGCCTTACATCATCACTTCCCTTTCCATCTAACTTTAATAATATCTGTCCTCCCATCCATTCATCCTTTGCAAATGCTAACTCATCACTTCCTTTCCGTTTCTTTACCTCTCTCTCTTTCTTGAGAGATGCACTAGTCTATGCCTGATCCTTTTTCCCACCATCGCGTCTCTCCTTGTCCCTCGGGACTGCAGATGCAAGATTACTCTCCTGCTCCTTCTCCTTGATCTCGCCACTACTGCACGTAGGTGACTTATATGCAGGGTTACTATACCCCGTAGCTGCTTTGAGTTCTCTTAGCGGGTAAAGCCCTTCTGTTTTGCTCCCTTCGATGACTGGCTCAGGTGGGACTGGTGGCGCGGTAGGCGTCTCACCCCCCTCCATACATACATTTAGTATCCAGTCTGTGGGTGGTTTTTCCACCTTTGTTTCTTCAAACATTTTCCATAACTCAAGAACAGCAAGACGTTTCTCTAGCTCATTGCCTGTATATGTGGCGTGTAGGAAGGTGGTCATGTGCTGTAAAACAGCCTTAGAAGGCGACCCGTTCTGGGGCCAAGGCATAAACATCTTATTGGCGGTACCCTTAACCCACTCCTGGCTATATTTCTTCAGTTTTATTGCATGCTTGGGCAGTTGCTTGCATAAATGCACAAGTGGGGTAAATTCCTCCATTCTTAATTTCGTCACCAACAATATTTACACAGTTCTTTAATCTTTCCACTAGTATGAGCGAGCACCATAAACGCAAGCTCCAATCCAATTTTTTCCGCCAAATTTTGTACCAACAATTTACTCAAAACTCATCAATTCAAAGGTGATTCCCTCTTAGTTACGAAATCGCATAAAGCCAAAATGCATTTCAATCAATCATCAATACAGTAATTTCACATTTGACATACACAGGACATATATGACAGACACTTGACAGACTAGACAGACGCCAGCTGGTCACACATATACCTGCCTTCTAACCAATACCCCACCATGGGATGTGAACTAACCCCTTTTGTGACGTCTTTAATCGTCACTGTAGCCTAAATTGTCCCCCCACTGTGGGCTCTGGCTTCACGTTCCTTCTGACCACTCTTTAAAGCGCAGGAACAAGGCAAATCCTTACGTTTTTGCTCATGTGCCCCCCTGGTATTCCTTCCATTTTTTTCTCGGGTGTCCTCCCGGTATCCACTCTTTATTTCTTATACTCGAGTCATTAATCCCCTATATATATATATATACAGTCTTCTCTACTTCTACCTACTTTATTTTTTCTCCGCCACTCTACGTTACTTTTCCCTTACTTACTCTAATGCTTACAAGACATTTGCCAAAGTAACGAGTTTGTTGTTTCACTCACCGATCACATCTTTTCTCTCTGGGACTTCGGGATCACCGCCCCTTCCTCTTCCTGCTTTTAAGGTTTTCATCTGATCCGCTGCCCATGGGAATGAGAAGGGTTTTGCTTGGAAAGGCAGGTTCCTTCAGACCCACTGCAGATTTTTGAAACTTTTACTCTATCATTGTCGACGGGTAGCTTCTCATTCTACTCAGCCAGAATGGCGAAAGGACTTGTGATCTTACCGAGGGCCTAGAGTTACTTCGTGCCGTTGTTCTTAAGGTGTCTTATGACTATCAATCGATAATCAATAATCGATGGCCGAAACCATCCTTACGCTACCAAGTGTTCAGGAGGGGAGGAAGTTACTGACGGGCCCATAGGTCAGTATTCACCCTCCAGAACTTGTAAGACAAGATAGCTGCAACATGAGGACAGGGGGTGCAGGATTCACATACTCCAGCACAACTCAATAATGAGGACTCAGTAAGTTGGCAAAGGGAAGTCCATTTAATGACAAGTACATCAAACAGGGAAACAAATGGAAATCAGCAGCATTGTGATCACCTCTCTCGCCTGACTTCCTTGAAATTCAGTTGAACAGCAACTTTTATACATAAAACTCATCATCATTGGCGTCTAACTCTACAAAATCGTCATGCAATATAATTGGTTAAGAGAGGTAACTTAAGTATAGGTGCGATATTTGTATATGGTAACAGAGCATGCGGATTGGATAACTCTTATTGGGTGGGCGTCTACGCCCACCCTTCTACATCACTCGTGATAGATGTCACTACAAGTACGACGTCCTATTGGTTCTACTATCCATAGGACACTAGATTACTTGGTTCATTTTGATTGGGTAGGTTACACCCCTAGGTATAAATCTCCACTTTAATTAGCAGTATGCAGAGTGGACACCCAGGTTCCTAGTGCCACAAGATTCACCCTGCCTTCTTTCCATCAATCAGTGCTTTAGGGCTATGTGTCAATTAGTTGGCTGGGTATGGCCTCGAAACTGTAGCCTCTTATCTGGAGAAGTTATGCCATCCTTGGGTTCTGAATGACATCAGGTGATTATAGCTCTTTGCGCCTGGCTGGTCACGTGTCAGTTCACTGTGAACCTGCTTCAGTTTCCAGCTTTTATTGTATTTAATTCTGCTTCGGCTCAGCCACCAGCCTGGTCCTCTCTTATCTTGACCTTCACGGGCAGGCTGGTATGCTCGGGAGCCTGATTCTTGCGAGTTGACGCTCTCCTCCCTTCCCTGGGTGACCTCGATCTTCCAAGCGTCAGCCGCTCTCTTGAGTTTCGATTCCACTCTCCCTCTCTGTTCAGGCTGGGTTATGAAACTTAGTCTGTTAGGCCTCGGGCAGCCTGGGCCTACTTCTGCCTTACAAAATGGAGTCGCACTTGTATAATGTACTCCTTGAGGTAGATATAAGGTTGGCGCATGCCGCTTCTATTATTCTACTAAGCATAGCAAGCAGTATTGTTTTCTTTGCTTCTTGCGTTCCAAGCCTATTTACACATGTTTGACTGGTCGGTTACATCCATTCTATCTTCTAACACGTTTCCCTACAATTTAGCATCATCTCTCTCCTGTGTCCATTACATCTGTTTTCACAACTTCTCGTGCTGGCGTGTTATCTTCGCTTGCCGTCTTGTTCATGTGCGAGGCTATTCAGGCCCTTGTCATTTCTACTGGCCTTCCATTACGGCTCGTTGGGTCTCTTCGTGGACTGCATGTAGGCACTCCTCATTTCGTATCAGCGGCTGGTATGGCTGTCTGATAGGGTACCGTGCTGCCCAGGGTTTTCTGGTTATGGGCACTTCAACAGTCACGGTTCTCCTAATGTACACTGAGCAGAGTCCCAGTGCGGCTCTCTGTTGGTTCATTTGCTCTTCATACATCACGCCCCTTGGCGAGTACCTTCCTGGGAGATCGAAATGAGGGGCAGGGGTGCAGGTCATGTTTGGAACCTCCTCTACAAAACCTTCCAAGAAAATGGTTGGGGCAACCGATAAAAACAATGCCGAAGAAGAAGAAACACCAGACTCAGAAAACTCCAACGCCCAGCAAGCATAGGGGTCCACTTGTTGAGCAAGAAAAAGGAATGGGCACAGACCTCACATCTAGTCCTTCCGGTACTTTTGGTAAATTACAAACAGCCATCAAAAATACATGTCTTGGAGGCATACATTGACAGTGGGGCAGTAGGAAAATACATTGACCAAGATCTGGCAACACGGATAGGCCTTCATCTTCACCAAAAGCAGAAAACGGAAAATGTCACAGCAGTGGATGGATCTCAGTTATCATCCGGCCTGGTGACACAATGCACCGAGAAAGTCAAGCTTCTGTTGCAGGATGGACACCAAGAAGACATCATCTTTGATCTCATCGGTGCTCCTCAGTTCCAGGTGATATTGGGGATGCTCTGGCTAGAGACCCATACTCCTAAAATCGACTGGCAAAAACGAGTTCTGGCCTTTCCTCACGACTATGCCGACACCTGCTACACCAAAGACGTCATCAACCAAAGACCCAAGAAGAGTATCGAGCTGGGCCTTACTGGCATCTTACCACCTGAATATCACTGTTACCAGGATGACTTCCAAAAAGAACAAGCTAACATCTTGCCCCCGCACAGACCCTACAATTTCCAAATAGACCTCGTATCCGGAGCCTAAATTCCCTGCAGCTGGATTTACGCCTTAAGAGAGCAAGAAAACCAACACCTTAAAACTTACCTGGATCCGTATTTGGCAAATGGTTTTATCCGCCCATCCAAGTCTCCTGCCTCCTCGCCCCTCTGCTTCGTGTCTAAGAAAGAGGGGGACTTGAGGACCTGTACGATTACAGAGCGATCAACCAGATTATCATAAAAATCCGCTATCCTTTTGCCACTTATACCCAAGCTCCTGGATCAAGTGAAACACGCTCAGATTTACACAAAGTTGGATTTTTGAGGGGCCTACCATCTTATGAGAGTAAAAAAAGGAAACAAACGGAAGACGACCTTTCGCACAAAGTATGGCCTCTTTAAATACCAAGTCATGCCTTTTGGGTTATGCAACACTACTGCGGCGTTTCAATTCTTTATGAATGATGTACTCTGTGAGTTATTGGACATTTGCGCACTTGTCTATATAGATGACATTCTCATCTACTCCAATTCCAAGGAAGAACATGTCGGTCATGTCCGAGCAGTTTTGGAAAAGCTTTGACAACACCAATTATACTCCAAGCTGGAAAAATGTTTTTTCCATGTGACCAAAGTCAAATTTCTTGGTTTCATGCTCACACCGCAGGGATTGCATATGGACACACAGAAAGTTGACGCAATCCTTCAGTGGCCATCACCAACTTCCACGGAAGGAGTACAAAGTGTGCTTGGCTTTGCTAATTTCTACTGTCGATTCATTTCTGTGTTCTCGCAAATTGTTCACCCAATCACTTCATTGCTGAGAAAGAACGAGAAATTCCATTGGTCCACAGAAGCTGAAGAAGCCTTCCGGAAACTGAAACTAGCTTTTACCACAGCTCTGGTTCTTCGACACGCCCGTACAGACCTACCATATGTAGTAGAAACCAACGCTTCAAACATAGCCATGAGAGCGATGTGATACCAGAGACACCCGGAAACTGGACAGTTACATCCCGTTGCATTCTGTTCCCGCAAATTCTCGGCTCCCAAACTGAACTACACAATCACAGATAAGGAACTACTGGCAATCAAAGCTGCATTTAAGGCAGGGAGACATTATCTCCTTGGGGCACGACACACGGTCACTGTCATCATAGATCATCGTAACTTACAATATTTAAAGACTGCCAAAGCGCAATCCTCACGCCAACTTTGTTGGGTGCTCTTTTTCGCAGAATATGACTTTATTATTACCTATAGACCTGGAGTGCGGAACAGAAAAGCAGAAAAGCACGGATGAGTGAGGAAAAAGAGGCCTTAACAGCTTCTGATCCAATGGCCATCATTCCTGAGGAACAAATTCAAACCATGACCGCTGTTACCACGTGTGTAGATGACTTAAAAACTAGTTTAGAGTCACGGATGACTCAGGTAAAACAACAGGAATGGCTTTTAAAGGGAGACCGGTAAACCATCAAGAACAATTTACATATTTCCAAGGACGGTTATATATCCAGGACAAGAAACTGCAAACTCAAATCATCACAAACTACCATGATTCATTAGTGGAAGGACACCCTTGAATAGCCAAGACACAGGCTAATGTAAAACAAAACTATTGGTGGCCCACGTGGAGGAAAGACGTTGCCCGATTTGTTACAACCTGTGGTGTTTGTGCACAGCACAAATCTCAGAAGCAAAACCCTGCTGGGTTACTACATCCGTTAATGATTACACTAGCACCTTGGCATACATTATGGATGGACTTTATCACTGATCTCCCTCCCTGCAATGTTTACAACACCATTTTAGTCATCGTAGATTTATTCCAAAAAATGGGCCATTTAATCCCTCTGAAAAGACTTCCAACTGCATCAACTCTCGCCACTGTGTTCTTGGAACAAATTGTCTGGTTACATGGATTTCCATCAATCTTGATATCGAATCGTGGGACTCCATTTGTTTGCGCCTTTTGGAGAAGGTGTTGTGCGATTGCCAAAATCGACCTCTGGTTGTCCACTAGCCACCACCCTCAAACCGATGGACAAACCAAGTGAACCAATCAGACGCTCAAACAATATTTAAGATGTATGCTTCAACAATCCAAAAACTCCGGGAAAGACGTACTTTGGGTAGTCGAGTATGCCTACAACAATTCGGTTCATACACGCACTGGACAAACCCCATTCTATACACTACACAGGAGACACCCACGGACATTAGTGTTTGATCCATCCGACACGTTGGAAATGCCAGCAATAAAAACCTTACACAAATTGCACAAATTGCACATCTGCCATTTTCATTTGTTCGCCTCACCACCTGATGCCATTTCATTCATTGAATCTTATATTCCTTTAAATATTTCTGCTATGGGTTGAACCTCTTCTTCCTCCGCACCTTCTCCTCCTTGGACTGAGGGCCGGGTAGTTTGGGATGATTCTTTAGATCTTGGTTTATGTTATGCTTTGTTGCTACCGATATGTGACCATGACTTTATTGTCATATTAGATATATTACTGATGGTCTACTCAAAGGTATAGGCACAGATGTGCTGATTGCAGTTGCCCCGCTGGCATGGTCTGCCTCATTGTTGGTTTTGCATATACAATATATGGTTAGGGAATCCAGAGAGGGTGGGTGTGAATAGTATATGGGTTCAAATGCCAAATGGTTTGAAAATTGTAATGTTTTCTTTTACTGCTCATTTGCTGTTGCCCTATTAATCTTTTGTTCACTGACATAGTCTCCTACTGCCGACACTAGGGTGCCCCGGGCGTCAAATACTTTGAAAGTCTTAAACTGGAATATTCATGGCTTCAATAACCCGGATAAGGCCATGAAGCTTGCTGCTTACATTGATTGCTATTCCTCCAAACAGGCAACGTTGCTTGACATCCACTTGCTGCCACTTTTTGTGAAGGTTTTGCCAAGCGCTGAGAAGAGGATAGGTATTACACCAGCTATTCCTCCTCATAAGCCCATGGTTCATCACTTCCTTAGTTTTTCACTACGTTGGATTACAATCCCTCTCCTCTATTGCAGAAAGTTTGGGGAGGTATATGAGGGATAAGAGAACTATACCTTATCAGCACTTGCTGTTAATCAATACTTATGGCACAAATCGGGTTGGCCCCTGCTTTTACTCAAATGTTTCTCACTTACGTGATTATTTGCGAGCACTCTTGTATTTGGAGTGGAGATTTTGATATTTGCCATTGGCCTTGGCAGCATGGGCGTGATTTCTAGATCACTCACACAGTTTGCCCAGACAATTCTCCAGGTTATGAGGAACTATTATCTTGATGATTAATGGAGATCTGTTCACCATGACATTATGGAATTCACCTATTATTCCTCTGCACATTGAATGTCTTCCTGGTTTTATCGATGGTTCATTTGGCACTACTACTGAAGGGGATGGATGATTGTATTATTCTACACTGTGGACTTTCCAATCATCTCAATGTCCATCTTAATTTACATATTGATGGTGACCTACTGTCTAGACAACATTCCTGGTGTCCCTTTTCTGGATCCTGTTGTTAAAGACACACTCTCTGAAAAAGTTACTTTTACTTTGAAAATAATACTGGTTCTGTTTCGCCTTTTAGAGTTCTCTTTCATACCTTCATGGTCTACATCTCAATTTTTCCTACTTGTGAGGTTCTTAAAATCTGTTTGTAAGGATAATGTCTTTGAGATAGACCTTCAAGCCCTGATAATACAGTATGTTATATTGAATTCACAGCTTCCATGGCATAATATTAAAGAGAACCTGCTAAAATGTTGAGATGGGCGGGCTCTCAAGGATGCCAGGAGGTGCGATCCCAGGAATGCTTTGCAGTTGGCCAGGCCTAGTCGGGCTATAGTCGCCCAGAAGGGTCGATGAGAGACGCTCCAGCAGTTCGAGTCAGCAGGTGACAGTCGTCAAAATGGTAATCTTGGGTGCATCGAAGTGTGATTGATGAGGCAGCAGTTCATGATCTAGCTAGGTTGAGCTGTAGTTGAACCCCCTGGTTAGAGTTCTGTGAAACTCTCTAGTGATTCAATTCAAGTCTCAACATTGAGCAGTCGTTTCATATATAGCAGGTGATAAGCTTTAGCTGCAACATGATGCAATATCGAGCTGGTTGAAATTGCAATCAAGTTTGAGTAGTTGAGGAGCGCAACAACCCGCACCAGCGACTATCCTGTTCCAGGTGTAGTGAACACAGAGCTACCGGTTCAGTGCTGAAGAACAGGGAGCTTTGGTTTGTCTGGTCCTCCGGTTGCTATGAGGCCCACTTAGGGGACTCACAGATAGGAAGGTCCATTCAGGGACTGGTCTCCCAGCTCAGGAGATTCTGGTGTAGAGTGGTAGGTCCTGATCCTCAGGAGAGATCACTCCTGATGTGCTCTGGAAGCGGATTGGGAACAGATCATCCTTCTGTCTTGGAGGATTCCTTCGTCACCTCTGGCTGAGGGCTTTGGAAAGTGTGACTTTCCCAAAGGAAGTCCATTGTACTCTTCAGAGTGAATCTGCAGCCTTAAAAGATCTGAGAGGGTCTAAGTGATTCGGCAGAAGGGATGGGAGACCCCTACTTTTAAAATCCAAAGTCTTCAGGTGATTGGACTGAAGTTAGTCTGCTTTAGTGGTCCAATCCCTGCTCTTGAATAACGTGGATTTTGCTCATCTAATGTCACACCCAAAGTGCTTTGCTCCAGAGGAAGTGGAAGAGACAGGAAAGAGAAAGGGACAGTGGAAATCAAGATGGTGGTAGTCTTCTTCCATTGACCAGAGCTCTCCTGAACACCATAACCCCACCCCTTCCCTTTTCACTGCGAACAAAGACATTTAGAGATGCAGCGTCTTGCTGTGAGGCTACTCATATTGAATGGGTTTGCTCCTTTGATGCCGGGGCCCAGGAGAGCTGCCTGGTGTGTGGCTGTCTCAGGTGCATGGTGTTACCTGCCCTAACAAAGATATCAAAGAGGAGGCTCCTTGTCCTGCCATTTGACAAGCTACACCCGACTGACTAGAATACACATCCCCTTTAACAGCAGAGCTGATTCACTGGAGCTGACACATATGCAATATCAATTTGAATGTGGCAGCTGTGATCATACGTAGTACAATGCACTATGCCTAAACTCAGGCATAGCTTTATTTTAGAGATTATCCTGCCACCATCATCAGCTACTTATGATCTTTGTCGTTTCGGTACAGGGGTGCATAACTTTAATGCTGATACCTTTCTGTCACTGTGGCTATCACACAGGCATCTGTGTCTTCTGGACCTACTTGGTGCCAAATCTAGAGCAGGCGCACGACTCAGGATACTGATGCATCATGACACAGATATATACTATGCTTTTGGCATGGAGCTGGCGAAAGGGGAATCTGATCAAACGATTACCCTCTCTGATCTGGAACTTCCCACACCATTTTATTATTCAAGACAAAACAAAAAATAAGGCAAGGCTTTGCCTCCTTGCCAGATGGCAGTTCCACACTGGAAGTGGAGGACTGTAAGATCAGTTACTGTACCATAGTCTACTTCACACCAGTATAACTCACCAAAATCCTGCTTACACCACTTTACATTTCTTTCTCTACCTCATCTCGCTCTACCCATTCCCATTCTTCCTCACCCACCCACTCTAGCTCAAGCCACTCCCCTTTTTCTCACTCTAGCTCTCCCCGCTCTACCTCATTCCACTCGCCCACACTAACTCACCATCCTTAACAGATCTCCCTATCCCCACTAGGCCTCAACCCACTTTGCCTCACCCACTTATTTGCCTACCCCACTGAACCCCATCCCACACACTCGCTGTACCTCATTCCCCTCTATCTCACTCCACTCTACCTTACCCCACTCAACAACTCTATTTCACCAAACTCCACCTCTCCTCACACTATCTGACCTCATGCTAACTTTTTTTATTTTTTTATTATTTGTATATGGTTTATACACAAACCTTTATAAACATAATCTTAAAACAATACTTCATTGCATTATATTCGTATAAGTAATCATGTCACTTTAAACGCGTAAAAAAACATAAATGAAAACATACCTAAAACAAATGATTGAAAATCCATTCCGTTTTTGCAAATTATGAAATGTGCAAATTCAATATAAACATAATAAATATGGTGAAAGGGAGCGAAATTTCGGTAAATACTAATCCCTCTGAGATTGTGATATGGAGTCACGGTTGGGAACAATAAAAAAACTCACTTACTAACATAACTATACATATAATTCACATTTCATTCCATTTCAAACAAACATTCTAAAAATCCAACACTTTTTACTGCATCACATGCTCATCAATAAGGACAAACGATCATTAATTATTTTCATCAAACGAGTGACAAAACCAGAGAGGTATTCTCACCCCACATATATCGTGTTCATAAGAACTCCCTAAAAAAAACTGGTTTCTCCAATGTTTACTTTGCCAAAAGCTGTCATTCTAGCATTTTCAAAATGCAAACAAAAAAAACCAGATTTTTTAAAGTTTCAGGTTGATTAACACCACAACAGAATCGACACATGCCAGAAGACTTGATAGCATTTTTTAGTATGCCAATGCTGAATATGTTCATTTGTGGAGAATTGGTTAAGTTTGAATCTAATATACAAGGTTCAAGCTTTCTCACATGGACAACAGAGTGAATCCGAGGAACAAGCTTTTCTTTTTTCCACAAAATGTGAAAATTCCTTCTATAAACCATATCCATTGATGACCTCAATAGTGCTTGTCCAATCATATTCATAGAGTTTGTTCTTGAAATAGGCTGGATGTGTGCATAGATCTTGAGTGTTTACATCTATTTGATTTATCAGGCTTTTCAGGTTCTCTTCAAACCTTGTGAGTGATACAAGATGTGCATTGTTAAGCATCTGGGATATGTCTTCATATAAAGAGTTGCGAGGTTGTTTAATTATTTTTGCATAGTTGGTCATCTTTCTCCATTGATATTTAGACGATAAAGAACTTAACCCATGTTCATGCCTCAAAATGTAGTTTGGGAGTGAGTTAGATAATCCCAGAGTTTTTTTCCAAATCGTGCTTTGAATTCGATCCAATATTTTGTTCATACCCAGCAAACCCATATCTAAATCATATAATAAAATTGATTTGAACTTCAAAGTTTAAAATTCTAGTGCTGGCATAACTGAAAATGTACAGTACTTCCTATATATTGGTTTAAACTGT
This sequence comes from Ambystoma mexicanum, assembly GCF_040938575.1. Classification (NCBI taxonomy): domain Eukaryota; kingdom Metazoa; phylum Chordata; class Amphibia; order Caudata; family Ambystomatidae; genus Ambystoma; species Ambystoma mexicanum. The sequence continues at coordinate 567,569,424 of NC_090923.1, read as the reverse complement.
GAAAGAATCGGTCTGAGTTTTTGATATAAAGAGATCCTCCACATAGGTAAAGAGAAGGTATCGCATAAGTTATAACCGAAATACCGTAGTGCCAAAATGCGTTCAATTCTATTACCTTCTATAGACCATCTGAAAGAACAAATCTTCTTTCCGTTAGTGAAGATTACAATTTTAGATTTGCTCGCATTTCAATGTAACTTGTAATTTTGTGCTTAATTTGAAAATATTTGAAGTTTATTTTGTTGGTGTCTTTTCAAAAAAACTCAGATCATCGTCAAACACCAGCCAATGACGATGGAGTTTGCCAAGGCTGATTGCAAAAATGTTTTCATGTTGCCATATTTCATTTAAGTCCCACAAATAGAGATTGAAGAGAGTAGATGCCATGTTACACCCTTGTTTCACACATGTGAAAGTAGAAATGGCATCCGTGACCGCAGCTTCACAGTTAATCCGTACCCTATAGCTTGTGTTACAGTGGAGCATTGCAATTATGGAAATTATATGAGAGGGTATCCCCAGTTTTGTCATTTTATTCCATAAATGGATTCGTATGACACGGTCGAACGCAGAAGTCATGTCAAGCAAAGCCATATACACTGGGCCATTGTCTGAGAGCTTAGTTGTTTCCAGGATATGTGACAGAATAGTGATGTTAAGTGCTGTTCCCATATATTTCCGAAATCCCACCTGAAATCAGGATAAGATATCGTGATCACGGATAAACCATTCTAGTTCATTAAGAATCAAAATTGAAAACACTTTTGAAGATGTATCTGTGAGAGCAGTAGGTCTATAATTAGCAGGATCTAGAGGGTTACCTTTTTTGTAAATGGGTATGATAATAGAAGTGAGTCAAGACTCAGGCATTCACTTGGAGTTAAAGATGGAATCATACTTAACCTTCAATATTGCAGCCCAAAATTGAGAGTCAGATTTAAATACACAAGATGGGATACCATCCGGTCCAGCATCTTTCGAAAAGTTACATTTGGATATTGCCCACTGAACATCCACCAAAGACCTTCCCCCTTTGCAAAAGTGCCAAAGTTCTTACATGATATGTCATTGTATTCAGATGGAATTTGGTATTTCTGGGTCATATATTTCTGCCACGTCTCAGCTGCAGTTGATAAATTCATAGAGGCAACAGCTGTAGTGTTGCAACTTCTTATGACTTCCCAGAAATGTTTACAATTATTCTTACACAAATTCTTAATCATGTTTTTATTATCTGGATGTATAACTTCAATTTAATTTGTTTTATTTTATTTGTATAGGTCTGATACATCTGTTTTTTAAGACAGGAATGCTGTATAGAGGTCAATGCTATCGCTTTCACTTCCCTTAACTTTTTATTTTTCTCCAGTTTAAGCTTAACAACCTCCAAGTTAAATATATAATTATGGCCTTGATTCGTTGTAGTATTTCTTTTAATCAACTTATTAAGATGGTGTTTTATTATGGGATTATTCATATCTTATTATTGTTGGATGTTCATTTTACACTGTAACTTGTCTACATCAAACCTAATTGCATTGCTATCCATATGAGTCAACTCATGACAAAGTTTTGGATTCCAGTGAAGAGAAACAATGGGACGCTCAATTTCTAAAAGTACTCAAGCTGGCTCAAGATTGTGATCTTTATAAGACATATTCACATTTAGAGCTATGATCATGTGATCACCCAATCCAGGATTAATGAGTGTCACAAGATCATATGCAGTAGTGATGTTGGACGAGACACAAAAATAGTCTATATAAGATCTGCATGAACCCCTTTGCAAGGTAAACTTAGGTTGTTTATCGTCTGTGTCAACAATATGAATGTCCCATTCAGCAAGGTACCGGGGCCATCTATGACCTCTAAGCATTGAGTTGGACTCAAGACTGACATTAGTTGTACAATGTTTATTGGTTTGGGAGTGAGTACAATTGGAGTTAAAATCACCTCCAATAACTATCTCATATTTTGTATTGCTAATAAAAGCATCTTCTAATATTTTATTCAACTGATTAAAGATGAATGATTGAGACTTCCTTGCTGAATTCCAAAATATACAAATCATAAGAAGATAAATCTTTCTATCACTATATGCCTCATTACGACCCAGGCGGTAAGTTACCGCCTGGGCCGTGACTTTACCACCATGGCGTAAACTACGTTTACGCCATGGTGGTTGGCGGACTTACCGCCCCATTCCTACCTAGGCGGGGCGATAAGTCCCCAATCCCCATTTACCCTTCCCCATTCCCATTTTTGCCCCATAGGGCATAATGGGAGTGGGGAAGGCGTTAATTACGCCACCGTAAATTACGGTGGCGTAATTAACTCCATGGTCCCTTAGCGCCATGGATTTTAACACCTGCTAAAAGCAGGTGTTAAAAGCACCATGGCGCTATGGGACCTCGTAATCAGGCGGTAAGGGTCGGCGCTGTTAACGCTGCCGTAAACCCCTTACCGCCTGAGTTGTAATGAGGCCCTATGTGTTGTAAATTCTATAACCAAAAGCTCTTCCAAACTAGAAATCAACCTAGTGTACGCGCTCATATTATTATCCACTAAGATAGCTAAACCACCATAAGGTCTGCTACTGGGACCTCTAATGGCTGTTTGAGTCCACGTGGTGTAGCCATTCAAATGGAAATGCTGCAACTTCATAGTCTTCTGAATCATTATAATCAATGGTTTGCTAAATTTGGGCATCGAGTCAAACCAGGAGATTAAATTATTGTAACCGCAGGAATTCCATGATTTAATAGTGATCACATTCCGGCTAAGCTTGAGTATTAGCACTTTTTATTGATAGAAAACCCTTCATTAAGGGTTCTACCCATGACCAGTCTTTTATGGCACTGGAAAATGAGAAAAACTGTTCCAACAACTCATCATTGGAGGGTTTCGGATTGTTAGAATTTAAGTTTTCACCTCTACCACTTTCCATAATTATCTCCTGAGTCTTTAAGAATATCAGAGCTTCTTCATTGGAGTTAAATAAAAAGGGATTTAGCCCAAGTAATGCCAAATCCTTTCGATGCTCCCAAACCATTTTTGTAATAGTGTGAGAGTGGAGATGACATATCATTCGATTATCATCAGTAGGGGACAAAGATACCCTATCAATGCCATCAGAATTTAAAATTCTAAGTGCAGGAACTTTCTGAAAAGCGTTAAGAATAAACGTACAATTGATTCTAGATCTTCCACTGATTTTTAGGTCACTCACCCATCCAATTATATTTGCAGTTTCAAGAGTGATCTCAAGGTGACCAGGCTCAATTAATGCATCATTGTTGGATTTATTCAGTCCCTTTGTTGGCAAAGATGTTTTAGGCACATTATTAATAATCAATGCCTTCTCCTCAGATGTAGATGCAGTTGGTTGAGCTTCTTCAGGCTGTGACGGATTCTGATCAAACTAGATGGAATCGCAGTGTTTTTTTCCACTAGCACATTGGTTGTTTTCGAATCCTGACCTTTCTTGTTACTTATAATGGGGAAAAACTAGATATTTGAGTTTGTTTAACACTACTGGAGTTGGTGAAGAGATGAATGGGCACCTTAATTGACTCGATTGACTTATTCTTTTTTCGGTCTTCTGATAATAAAGGTACCACCATATTAGATTTTTGCATATCAGATTCATTGTTTTTATTAGTTTTAGGATAGAGATCGATTTTACCTTTTAGAGGAGACTCAACTTTGTTAAATTGTAGATGTAATTTACTCTCTTCATTTAATTGATTTAAATCCACATCTCATCCTCATTGGAAATATTACAAAGATCTTTTATATTTGTATTATGACCATTATTTTGGACAAAACTTGGTTTTTAATTATTTGGTCTGGAGTAACCTGTTTGTTCTTTCTATTAGCTTTTCTTTTCAGAGCACTGAGTTCCAAACGCCTAGATCTGCGAGATAAATACTGAATATGTGCACCACCCTCCTCTGAGTCTGGTGTAGATCCTGCAGTTTCATGTGGCTTTGCCCCCACATACTCAGCTTGTTCAATAAGATCAGTCAGCGGAGTTGGACTGTTAGGGGCATCACCTATAGGCATTATCTCTATTCCATTTAACTGAGAGAGCACACAACATTTTCTTTTTTTGTTTAGAGCTATCATCCACCTGCAAACTTCTGATTTGAGTTTCGATTTCAGATATTTTGGTAGTATTAGGATTCACTTCTTCCAATAGTCCTTTATAGAGAACGTCATGAGGATTATCATAACTTTGAATGGAAGTGCCTAATGCAGATGCATAAGACTTGTTGTTAGAAATATTTACACCATAGTCACCATATGTTTGTGTTGACTTGGAATAACCACTTTCAACAGTTGTTTTGTGAATCATGTGATGCTATAGATACTGGTTTATAATCATTCTTTGTTGCAGATTTCCAAGACAGAAAGGTCTCCTGAGCAAAAATGAATCCTTCCACCTTGTGGATTCAATTTAGCCAGAATATCATAGAGAGACGACTTGATGTCTCGGATCTCGTAGTGAGTGGTGTCATGCCCCTTGTCAAGTAAGTTCAAGATCTGTGTCACCACAGGAAAAGAATACATATAAGGTGCATTCATATCATGAAAAAATGTGTGCCCGTGGATGAAACAGCTGGACTAGAATCAACCCTGGTGTGCTTGACATGCCCCTCTCGGCCACATTGGTGATGCTCATCATAATTTAAAGCCTGTTCATTCCCACCATACGATGAAATATTTTGCAAGGGGACTGGTGAACTAACCGTAGTTTGATGCAAGACCATTTCAGTCGATGTTTCAGATGATGAGGGATGCTAAAATAATATAGAGTCTGATTGTTTTTTCTTATACAAACACACTTCTTCAATATCAGTTGGTAAAACATGTGATGGTGTAGGTGGACCAATCGAGAGTCTAATCCGTTTGCCCAGTTCAGCCATCACAGCTAGCAGCAGCATAGAGATATCAGAAATGGAATTATTGAAACAATCGACCGATTTTGAGAATAAAGACCTATTAGGAGGATTACCCAAACTAGTAGAACGTTTTTGTCGACCTACAGTATCCACATCATATGCCTCATGTAAAACATATGATGAGGGTTCACGTGAGGCATTAGAAGGAACATATATTTCCGCACAAACCTGATTGAATACAAGGGACATCATTATGACCATGCGGGTCTGGGAACAACAGTGCTGGTAAGCCTACCAGCACCATTGTTACAGGACCGGCATAGTACGACTCTGCAAGCAGGTGCTGTCCCGCCAGCCAGGGTCAGACCTGGCGGGTGAAACCGCACCCGCCCGCAGAGTTTAACAGAAGCACCGGCACTGTAATTAACAGTGCCGTTGCTTCTGTGGTCCCCTTCCCATTGGACTCAAAAGGGAATGGGGATTAACATTTACCAGCGCCTGACTTCCTGGAACGCTGAGGTCATAATCCCCTGGTGTTTCCGGCATGCCAGGTGCCGGTAAATATTGCAAGTCCGGCAGCAACCCACTGGTAACACTGGCAGGGTTACCACTGGATTTGTCATGATGCCCAATAGCTTTACAAAGCAAGTGAGCCAAAGAACCACCACTTAACTCATCTTGCATTGCATTTCCAGTAATTGGTTGAGCAGAGAGTTCATCTTGCAATGATACATTATCTTCTGCATTTTCACTGGAAAGACCCAAAGATTGAGTCATATTGCTTAATACCACCGCAGTCGTCCCTGCAGTCTCTTTTAGGTGTCTGCTGCTTCTGAGCCCCCTACCATCATATATAATTATAATCCAAATATAGAGAAACTATTTTATTAAGTTCTCTCTTTTCTTTTTTTGATGATATTTATAAGGGCACTATTCTATTGCGAAACCAAACACACTGCAGTACAAAAGACAAAATGCATCAGTATTTCCAAAACTAGATCACCTCCAGCTGAATAATTGCTCCAACCTTCCAGCTTACCACGAACCAATTCAAAAGAAAGTTTGTTGGCAGTAGCGTGATCGCGAGCAACCATACGCTGTACAGATCATCGACAATTAACTCCTTGTCATGCAGCTAAATCAAAGCGTGAAGAGACACATATAGGATGACATAGCATTCACCACATAAAACGATGCCTTTACGAACATGCTCAGAACTCCCAAATGTTTTGTAGTGAATAGCAAGCAAAGCGGACACTAGGATTGAACAGATAGCCGACTGCACAACAATACGAAAGAAGAGTAATAAGCTCTACTCTGTACAACAGTGATTCGTGTTAGCATAGCTTACCTCACAATTAAAGAATGATGGCAAGCAACAGCTTGTTACTCACATACAACAAAATAAATCAACAGTGTTACACAACAGCCACCAGTCGCCACTGCCGAACAGGCACTTACGGGCACTTCTCGGTGCGCACACCCTGGTGCGCCCGCACCTGCCTATTTTTGCCTACGGCAAGCAGGGGCCATGGCCACACACTGTAACCCTAAATAAATGAAATATACCTGTTTTAAATTGTGTGTGAATTGAATAAAGGCTGTAATTAAGGCCAAATACAGTTAAAGTCAACTATATTTGTGAAAACACACTGTAGGATTGATGTTGCAAAAGAAATGAGCTGTACACTGGAGAGGTTGGAAGAGCAGCAGGATAGTCCCAGTCCAAACAGGCACTTCCGGGCACTTCTCGGTGCACGCGTGCTGGGGTGCGTGCACGTGCCTATTTATGTCTATGGTAAGCAGGGGGCGTGGCCACACACTGTAACCCGTAGGATTGATTTTGCAGAAGAAATGCAGCTATACACTGGAGACATTGGAAGAGCAGCAGGATAGTCCCTGGCCAGACATGCACTTCCAGGCACTTCTCTGTGCCTATTTGTGCCTACGGCAAGCAGGGGGCATGGCCACACACTGTAATCTTGGCATTTGGTGGTGACACTCCTCTCCTCCATGCTAACTGTTCCCACTGTGACCTAACCCCACTCTACTTCTCCCCACTCTGTCTCACCCCACTCACCTACTTTACCTCTCCCACTGTACCGTACACAACTCTAACTCTCTCCACTCAACCGCACCCCACAGAGTGCTGCCTGCTGCCTCACCACACTCATCCCTCCACCTATATCACCCACTCTACTTTACCCCACTCCACCATAATCCAATAAACCTCACTCCATTCTACCTCACCACACTCAACCTCAACCTATTCTAAATCTCAACCTTAATCCATTCCAATATTGCATTATGTAGACAATGACACCAGGCAGTTCCCTACTCTGCCTCACCCCATTCACTTAACTCTATGTCTCCCTACTCTACCTCTAACCACTCTACCGCATTTTAGCTCTCCCACTCAAGTCTACCCCTTTTCAATTTTTCTCTCCCCACTCTATCTCTCACAACGCACCAAACTCTACTTCTTCCCATCCGCCTGTGTCTACCTCTCCCTGCTTTCTCTCACCTCACTCCACCACTCCCCAATCTACTTCATCCCACCCAAGACAGTGTGTATTTCTATTATTATAACCATGCCTTGTTCATGCTCCTGCCATATGATCTACAGTGTCAATAAGGAAAAGATGTTATCCCACTTGAAGGTCTAGATGGAGACGATGAACGACTTCAAGGATGTCCTGTTTACTGACAAGTCTACTCTCACCCTTTGTTAAGATTCAACAGGATGACATTTAGGATGGAATTACACCTTACAAGCAATCGCCCCAAAGCATTTGAACAATGTAAGTGTCTGACACAGCATCTACAATAATGGACTCAGACCCTTGACTTATTTGATGTTATAATGGTCAAAACCTTTTATAATGATTTCATAATTATCAGTGGGATTATGCTGTATGCGAGGGAGAATTCCCTGCGAGACATGCTCAAATTATGCATTGCATAGGACAACTAGTGCCAGAGGCAAATGGGGGCAGCTGTGGGTGTGGTTCAGGGGTGAAGATTGGCAAATACCAGTAGTGTTGGGGGCCTAGGAGGGGAGTAGTGGGTGGAGTGCAAAGGTTTGGAGTTGACAGCTGCCAATACAGTTGGGGGCAAAGGGGATGAGCAGCGGGTGGTGTTCAATGAAAGGTTTATGGTTGACACTGGTCTGGGTGATCAAGAGAGTGTATGGTGGGTCAGGAGAGGAAGAGTCAAGAGGGCACAGGGTCTTCCTTTGCATTCTCAAGAATTCATGTGTTTTATTCCTACAACTCTGGGTGTGGCTGAACCTTAAACCCTGCTTACACTGTGGATGTGGAAGGCAGCCTAAAATGGGGAAGGCTGTGTGCGAGGCCCCAGGCAGGGCCAAAGTTTTGGGCCAGGGAATTAACAGTCCCCGGTGAGGGTGCATTATTTATGCAAACAGGGTCACCCCTCTGGCAATAACATGCATCCTACACCAAGAAAGTATTTTCGGAAATCAGGAACAGATTTATTGCAGGCAGAGAAGTAGACATATTGCAAGCAGAGTAAGTTAGTCACACTGGACACAGATGATTGTCTGTTCTGGGCTGTGGCCTGTGGGCACAAGGCGGGGCATTGATGGCAGGCATACTTCTAGGCACATCCACTGGCATGGGACCCTGGATCCTGGGGAGTATGCTTGGATGCAGGGGAGGGGGGAGAAGGAACACCAAGGGAGGAAGGGACGGGTTGGAAGAAGATGTGTTCTATTAGGAGGGCTGTTGGGAAGGAGGAAAGAGGTAGAGAGAGATTGAGGAGGGGGAGAAAGAAGCAATAATGGGCAGCTGCGGAGTGGTGATTGGGAGAGAGTGGGGAGCAAGGAGGAAAATAGTCAGTGGGGAGATAGTAGGAGAAGGGGGCTTGTAGAGATGGTGAGGGCTGTGAGAAGAGGGTGAGAAAGAGAGAGGCACAGAGAGAAAGAGAGAGAGAGAGAGAGAGAGAGAGAGACAGAGAGAGAGAGCAAGGCACCGAGCAAGAGAGGCACAGCGAGAGAGTGAGAGAGAGAGACAGAGACAGAGAGAGAGCGATGCACAGAGAGAGAGGCCCGGCACAGAGTGCAAGGCACAGAGAGAAAGAGGCACAGAGAGAGGCAGGGGGAATCTGAGATGGTAGGAGGAAGAAGCAGGGGGAGAAGGGCCGAGAGGCCAGGAGAAAGAATCAGAGGCAGAGAGACCATGAGCCTGAAGGGTGGAAAAGTAGAGTAGGTTGGGGAGAAGATGGAGGGGAAGGATGGAGAAGGGAAGACAGGAAAAGTACCTACTGAGATGCCCTCCTGCGCTCCTTTGCCCCCCGTCAGCATACCAACACCAGCAACCAAAGAGAGAGAGAGCCCAGGTCCTCCCTCTACATATAACACTGTTTCTCCACCCCTCCAGAGCCCACGCACACCCAGGAACACATCATGTTGAACCGGTTTCTGGCTGTTGTCCGGGCTTAGTGGCCAGAAGGGGAGGGAGGGTCAAAGTGTTTAGAACAAGTGAGCAAACCGGCTCACACCCACCCCCATGATGTGTGGTGACATGACCAGGGGAGGTTAATTACATGCTATAGAGCAAGTGTCCTCCCAGAGCCCAACCCCACCCATTCCCACAACATGGGAAATCTAGATTCTGTGTGATTCCCAGGTCAGGGGAGATGACAATTATAGCGGGCAGGGCAGGTGGGCACAAAGGGTAGCTCAATTACAGGGTATAGGACAAGGGTGCAAATAGGCAGGGACAATTGATGATGGGGAATGGAGGAGGTTCTCAGAAATAGTTGCAAGTGGTCAGGGGCCAGCTTGGTGACCTGACAGAGAGGAAGATTATTAAAGGGTGTGGGACAAGTGAACAATAGGCAGGGACAATAGATGACTGGGGAATGGGGGAGTTTCCCAGAAAGGGATACAAAGGGCCAGGCTTAGGCTGCGGAATTGGTTTCTGCTGCAGCTGTTTGCCTGGGCTGGAGACAAGGGAAACTGGTTATGGAGTGAGTGGTGTCCTTCCCCACGACTGGAGGAATTCCCCACACACACATAACACATGTGCAAAGGACACAGAGTGGACTAAACCCAATGACAGGAACTCAACACAGTTCCTGATAGCACACATAGCAAGACAGGGTCTCACACGCACACACACACACACACACACACACTAAAGACACACTGTCAATGTCATCTGGGTGTTAGTTTTAGCAGTGCAAAGTGGTGGTGCAAGTTATACTGGGGAATTTCTGAGGTCTTGTACGTAACAGTGTCCCCACTAAAATTAGTCATATCTGGCGTCCCAATTCCCTGTTCACTGCGTGGTCAAAAGTTTGATGCACTGCAGTGTGCGGTGACGTGATATGCATCATAGGTTTTCGATAACGCCTGCATGTTGTATCCAAGGACAATGCAGCAGCGAAAGGGTCTGGAAAACATACTTTACGACATCTGTTGGTGGGAAGAAAGGATGGAAAGGGTGGGAGAGTAAGAAGTGGTTCATCTGATATACCTCCTTAGAAGAAGACAATGGTGTGCCAGCAGTATCTGTGCATACTATGCCAATTTGCGATTACCTCAACAGGCAACAGCCTAGTGTGGTGATTGTGGCAGCCTTTGTTATGGCATGACAGCTCCAGCAGCGATCTCTTTCTGTGATGTCTGGGGCAAAGCTGAATTGAAGAAGGCGAGTGCATTCCACGTGACATGAACATTTAACCATAGCGTGTACTATGGTGTGGTGTGTGTGGTAAGTCCGTTGCCCCTTCCATGTATGGCTGGAGCCCTTGCATGGAAAAGTATGTCCACTGGTTGAAAAAGTATATCCACTGGTTGCAATTAGGTTTGACATTGTTGCTTTGTGTGTGTGGTTTGGCTGCATTGCATACATTATTGGTTCCATGGGCGTGGTGATTGTTAGAAGATCCTACAGTTGTCCGCTGTGACGTTCTGATGTAAGTTTTATAGAAACTTATAGCGAGTAGTGAAGATATTGAGGACCAGGAAGTCCCTACTGTATGGCCTTTCCTCTAATGCCTGCAAATTTTTCTTGTTGGTCGTCTAGGAGATGAGAGCGCCTGAGGACGAGAGCGAGACGGACGGTTTATCCTGGGCGTACTGAAGAGCGAGAAACGAAAACATGAACAGCTGAGTCGGAAGCGGGCCTGTGGGTGTGTGTGTGTGTGAACGCCCAGGAGTGTGAAGCTGGTCGAAGCGAGATATCACCATTTGATTCCGGAGCGCTGCTCCCCGACAACCAAGGCCGTATGATTACGAGGAAAAGGAAACTGACAAGGTGAACATTTCGCCGAACCCGATGCGAAGTCAGTTTCGGCCGTCAGCTGTTGTAACCAAGTCTGACTGAAACTACGCAGTCGGAGGTGAGTGAGCGAGTGAGAGAGAGAGAAAGGAAAACTCTACCGCTTTACTCGCATGCAGATTGAGTAGAGAATAGGCGACCATTGTCACTCGAAAGACAATAATGAAGTTGGCGCCGTTGCGCTTTTGCTAGAGACATTAGTACGTTCAACCAAGTTGAAAGGATTATAGAACTTTAAATACGCGCCGTTGCGCAATCAACGTTTGGGAACTGTTAGGGAAAGGAAAAAAGTTTAAGCTTATACAAGTGTGGGAAAAAAAAATTGCATCCAGGCACTACATTCGTTATGAAAGGGGGAGAGAACATTCCCATCTGAGAACAGCTGTATAAAAAAAAAAAAAAAAAAAACGAAGCTGAATCCCATTACAGTCAAAGGCTACATCAGAACTCATTAACAAGAAGCCACGTATACAAACAAAAGAGCTGAGCAAGAGACAGAAAAGGAAAGATAAAGAGTTAGAAACCAAGACAAAGAAAGGAGAGAAGAACAACTCAAAAGTGGAGATCATAGAGAGAAATAAGAAAAGGGAAACCTTGAGAAGGAGAATTATATGCTTTTAACTGAAGTTTGAAACTTTATAAAGAAGAAAACTATAGACTCTTACCTGATCTGTTGACAAAAACCTCCATCCACATGAAGCTTGAAGTCCTCAAGAGAAATTGTATCCTTTTCAGTACCTAGAGAGAAAGAGAAAGAAAGTACATATTAAATTAATAAAAGATTTGGATTCTCGTTGTAATCCAAACAACCTACGTATTGGCTCTGAGTATCATTCATGTATTAAAGGCCGATTCTCACAATTGGTGTCAGAAGTGGGATAGGAGAACGCTATGGAGGACCTTATTAAAACCCTAAGTGAGGGACAACAATTATTACAACAGGCCTTACAATTACAGACTCAGCAGGCCCAAGCAGACAGACTAGCATTTCAGCAAGCCTTACAAATGCAGCAAGCACAACTACCTGAGGTTACTAATACCAGGAACAACACTCCAGTACCTACCTCTGTGTTACAAAAATATTCAACAGGAGAAGACCCTGCACATTTTTTTGTGAATTTTGAAAGAGTTGCTCGAAATGCACAGTGGCCAGCCGAGAGATGGTGCCATTACATCGCACCATTGATGACCGGGGAAATGCAGTCAGCTTATCAAACCGCCAACCCAACAGGAGACACCACGTATGGAGATATGAAGAAAGTAGTGTTAGAGAGGATGGGGCACGATGAAGAAACGTATCGCATCAAATTCAGAGACATCAAGTTGGGTGGAGAGGAAACTCATAGACAGTTGTACTACCGAGTTAAAGAACTGGCAGAGAAATGGTTACAGCCCACTGTGTCCTCTCCAAATGAAATAACGGAGAAAGTGATATTAGAACAATTTATTGAGGCTCTTCCCGGACCTGTTCAGAGATGGGTTAAACAACACCATAGACTATCTTTAAGGGAAGCAGTAGATGTGGCTTCGGCATATCAAAAAGCTGGACAGGGTCGGATAATGACATATCCAACAGCTAGCAAGTTACATCACCCTGTGAACAAAGCTATGCCTCAATCGAGATGGCCACATTCTATGTTGAAGAAACCTGAAGGAGAGGTTTTACGTTCCCGACCAAACAGTGAGGGCCCTAGCAATTATCGTCCTTTTACATCCACAGTTCGAGGCCCTCAATGTTTTGATTGCGGTGAATGGGGGCATCTTGCTAGGTTCTGTCCAAAGAAAACAAAAACGGAACCAATGGATGTCGGGGCCTTCGACTCCTTGAAAGAAAGTGAATATTTGGAACATCTACCTGGAAAACAACCTCAATACCTGTATACTTGTGATGCGGAAGTGGATGGAAAGCTGACAACTGCATTGATCGACTCCGGGAGTCTACAGACCGCTATAACCCAAGAGTTGGTAGGTGAAGCTTATCGTTCTTCTGGGAAATTCCAATACGCTGTGTACATGGGGATGTAAAATCTTACCCGTCAAAGAATATCCAGATTAAGCTAGGCGGGGAGACCATGGGGGTGAAAGCAGCTGTTCTCCCCAATCTACCAAAGCCATTATTAGTCGGGTCCGATATACCTGAGTTACCTAAATTAATACATAAAATTGAGAAGAGCTGGTGGGAAAGTGCCCCTTTCTTTGAAGAAGAAATCGACCCACCAACCAATAAAGCATTTAAGAGTAAGAAGTTAAAGAAACTTCAGAAAGAAGAATGGGAGAGTAAGTATGTACTTCCCAGGGGGGCGCTGTTGAGCAGCCTGCAAGATGGCCGCTTAGCGCTCGAGCTCCACGCCTAGCCGCCACCTATCCGATTACATTTGCGGCTCCCTGCCTGATCCTGGTACCCTGCCTCGCACTAACAACGGCTGCTGCTGGGGGCTCTCTCCACACCAACTTCTGGAAGAAGTCGGACTCCGGGTACCCGTAATCCACCCACGAACTACGCGGGCGGCGGCGCGGCCTGTGCCATCGTTCGTCTCCCGAGTCTCTTGGGCCCCGACTCGGCGCTCGCCGCCGCCCACTCTGCTGCTGGATCGTGCCTGCGTCTTAGGCGCGGCTCCTCTACGCCACAGGCCCGGAGTTACAACTATCTCCGCCTGCCCGCCCCTCCGGGGGGAGGAACGTTGCTGCGCCGGCCGTCGGGCCGCGGCTGAGGGAGTGGGCTGGCGGGCCCGCTCGAGATCGTTCCCCGCCCGGCTGCGGACCCTGAGGGCGACCCACGGATCTGCGACCTCTCCCTCCGCTCCCGGGGGACTGCTGGAGGTCCGGCGTGCTGCGGCGGCCCTGCCTGGACCTGACCGGTTGAGCGGCGAACTGCGAGGTGAGATCCGGGGGTGACTGTATTTTTCTTCCCGGCGGGATGGCCAGCTGAGGCCTGGATGTATGGATCGCTGCTGGGGCTGCATGGGGACCTCACTCCGCTCCTGGGCCTACGCTGCACCTCAGCTCCCCTAGGGTGGGCGACCTGCTCCACACCTAACGGACCCCCGCCTCCCTGGTCCTGCTTGATCCTCACCACGTTAACCGGGCCCGCCACTGGCGGCGAACTTTACCGCACCGGGCCGCTCCCACTGGCTCCGCGGCATCTCTTCCGCACATCTCACCCTCTCAGCGCCCCAACCTCTCATTGACTACGCGCTGCTCGCCTTGGCGGAGTCCATCACTGGGTCTGTGCTGGGTGGGCTGCCGGTCCCTCTGCTGAGCCCTGCATTGGCTTCATATCTTCAATTCCCACGCATATCGTCTCCCGGCTCAGGGCTTTACCAACCTTGGCCTACTTGGCCACTTCCTACGTGCCCGTAGCAGAACGTGCCGCTACATCTGGCTACTCTTCGCTCTGCATTTCCCTCTCATTCTCTTCCGTCGACCATGTCGAATCGCTCCAAGAGCGGCGCTAGAGGGGGTGCCATGGACAAATTTACCAAAGCGGTCCCTCGATCCGAGGGGGGCCACGCATCAACTACGCCAGAGGAACCTGATATCGAGCAGAGCCCCGGGGCTCCATCCCCTGATCTTACTGCCATGATGGAATCGATGGCAAAAAATTTCGCCTCCTTTCATGAGAAGCTTGACGACATCAGTGCTAATGTGGCTTCGCTCAAAACACGTGTCGATCAGGCTGGCTCCAGAATTACAGAGGCCGCGAATCGGATTTCGACCAATGAAGATGAACTACACACGCTACAGGACACTGTGGCTGCCTTGTCGCGTGACATGAAGAGCGTAAGGGCCAAATGTGACGACTTAGAATCCCGCTCCCGTAGGAACAACCTACGCATCATTGGGGTTCCCGAAACCGCCCTGAAGGGTCGTATGGAGGAGGCGGTCGAGCGCCTGCTTAAGGACTTGCTTGGTGACCCGGAATTTTCCCCATATTTCACTGTTGAGCGAGCTCACCGCGCCTGTCCCCGCGCCCCAAGCCTGGCGATATCCCCAGGCCCATTATAGCCAGGATCCTCAATTACCGGGACAGAGACCTCGTTCTCCGCCTGGCACGCGAGAAGGGTGAGCTGCGCTTGGAGTCTAACACTATTCGAATTTTCCCGGATTTCTCAGTGGCTGTGCAGCAGGAAAGGCGTCAGTTCCTTGGCGTCAAGAAGATGCTTCGGGAGCGCAAAGTCCCATATGCCATTTTATTTCCTGCCAGACTCAAAATCACCCACAGGGGCAAACTCTTTTTCTTCACCATCCCTGAAGAGGCGGCGAGGTTTATTGAAATGGAGATACCGCTCCAGGGCCTTGCTGATGAGAATTGAGGGAATGTCGAGGAAAGGGTTTATTCGCTGCATTTGCTGTCTTTGTAATTACGCTATCTCACTGTGATGGTCTATGCACTCGTTATTGCCCGGGTTGGGATGCCCGGGCCCTACTTCTCCTTTGGTCTGGGTTGCCGCTGTACATAGGACCAACATTGTGAGGTTTAGCTGCCCAACTGTCATGTTTTCCTCCCTAAGCGGCACTACTGCGAGACCCCCACTTCATTAAGACCGCTCCAGTTCCCCACTCAGGGGACACATGGGGTAGATGCTATTCGTTTGTTGACACTGGTCTGGTGGCTGCGGAGCCGCAGGGGCTTGCGTGTGTCCCCGCATTTCCACTTGTGGGCGGGGACTCGCGCTGGGAGTCCACTGATACTGTTTGTTTTGTAACAGAGCCGCTGGCTCTAGGCGTGCTAGTGCGTGGCAACGGCGCACCCCACTGCGATTGCACTGTGTTTTTCTCTGTTCTGTTGTTATGGGTTGGCCCCTGTTGGGCCCTTATGGGGTTCTGGCCAGGTTGTGGTTGGCCTAATGTCGGGCGGCTAAGGGTGGGTGATGGGTACACTGCTGATTCACGGTTAGTGGTGCGGGTGGGGGGTGGGAAGGGGGTTGTTTTCTCAAAAGGCACACAAGGTTTCACTGGGCGCATGCTGGCGGGGCGCAAGCGCGCATGCTGTTTTAACTACGGAGGCCCACATTGCCACTTGGGTTGGGATGTTCACTGATGATGAATACTGCGGTTGAATATGGCTACGATTGGAATGCCTACTGTCATAATGTCCTGGAATGTTCGAGGATTTAGCAACCACACCAAAGCGCGCAAGATCATGGCGTATGCCAACAGGCATAACTCTAGGATCCTGCTACTGCAGGAGACACACTCCAATGGTCTGATACCTAGGGCACTTGCCCCATCCTGGGGTCCCGCCAGATATTTCACTTCCTACTCCACGCAGTCCAGGGGGGTTCTCACGCTTATCCACAAATCAATTAAGTTTGGACTTCATAAAAGCTACATCGACCCCGAAGGTCGCTATTTTATATTACACTGTACATTGGTCAATAGGGACTACCTGCTTGTCAACACCTACTGCCCCAATGTGGACTCACCGGAATTCTTTGACGCAATAGCCACCATACTTCTGGGTTATGTGGGAGTGCACATTATATGGGGAGGAGACCTAAACCTGATATTGGACACTGTCTTGGACAGAACATCCACGACTCCTAGGGCAGTCTCCCGCGCGGTGCGCAGGCTACGGGGTCACATGAAATCCCTCAACATTTGTGACGCCTGGAGGACTCACCACCCGCAGAAACGCGAATATACCTATTACTCGTCTGTACACGACAGCTCGTCCAGGATAGATCTGTTTCTTGTTTCCGGTGAGGTAATGGGCGGAGTGGAGGGCGCGGGCATTTTGGCCCGCACGCTCTCGGACCACGCCCCAATCACATTGTCCCTGAAATTGGGCACTACTGCTCCAACGGTCAGCACTTGGCGTTTTAAATCTGAGGCCCTAAAGGACATCGTGTTTAAGGCCGAAATACTAGCGGATATCGAGTCGTTCTTCGAACTTAACTCTCTCCAGGACACGACCGCAGCGGTTAGGTGGGAGGCCTTCAAAGTATATATAAGGGGCATGTCCATCTCCCGGGAGGCCGGGGTGCTGAAGGCCATTAGAACTGCCCTGGGGCAATCTGAGGCCAAATTGAAACAACTTGAGCAACGCGCCACTACCGGCTCTGACACCTCCATTCTTGCCCAGATTTCTGACGAACTTCAAGTATATAATACACTGGCCACCTCCGAAGTCCGTTATTTCAGTCGCCCACAGGCCGCCAGGAGATATGGGGAGGGCGATAAACCTGGGAAAACGCTTGCGACCCTGGCTAGGGGGGAATTGGGCCGTACACAGGTCTCCTTCATCAAGGATCGGAATGGGGACGTGCAATGGGCGGACCCGAAAATACTAGAGACATTCACTGAGTTTTACAGCTCCCTCTATTCCCAGCCCGCAGAACACGCTGAACAACATATGCGCGAACTCCTCGGGCAAACTCCTACCACGGAGATTTCCCAACAGACTAGGGACCAGTTAGACTCCCCGATTACACTAGACGAGATAGTAGCGTCCATCTCCGA
This sequence comes from Ambystoma mexicanum, assembly GCF_040938575.1. NCBI lineage: Eukaryota > Metazoa > Chordata > Amphibia > Caudata > Ambystomatidae > Ambystoma > Ambystoma mexicanum. Next base: position 567,551,750 of record NC_090923.1, on the reverse strand, counting down.
CTTGCCCAAAGGCAAGGCGCCTGGCCCTGACGGCCTCACCGCCGACTTTTATCAGGAACACATTGCCGTCCTGGCCCCTCGTCTGTTCGAGGTATGGAACGAGGCGCTACAAACCTCCATCCTCCCCCCCTCCATGCGTGAAGCGGTAATCACGGTGTTGCTCAAACCGGGCAAGCCGGAAGACGAATGTGGGTCATACAGACCCCTCTCTCTCATGAACCTGGACACAAAGATCTTCGCAAAAATTATTGCCAACCGTTTCTTGCCGATAATGACGCACCTTGTGCATGAGGACCAGGCGGGCTTCGTCCCGGGCAGGTCCACCTCCCACAATATCAGGAGACTGTTTAATGTCATGTCCCGCATAGACCAGGATGCCCAGGCTGTGACGGTTACGTTAGACGCCCAGAAGGCCTTTGACATGGTCTCTTGGAAGTATATGTGGCTGGTCCTCGAGACAATGGGTGTTGGTCCAAACATGATAGGATTTATCAGACTTTTGTACACCTCCCCCGTGGCGCGGGTTCGTGTTAACTCTCTTACATCTGAGATCTTCACGCTTTTCAGAGGCACCCGGCAGGGCTGCCCCTTCTCGCCGATTCTCTTCGCACTGGCGATTGAACCGATGGCGGACTATGTGCGCTCGAGACACTCTCGCAAAGGTATAAGATTAATAGAGGAGCCTGAAATCATATCCCTATATGCAGATGATGTCCTACTTTACATCAGGGATCCCACTACCCATCTCAACCCCATACTGAGAGACATCACTCGCATTGGTACACATTCCGGCTTTACGATCAATTACTCCAAGTCGGAGATCTTCCCACTTACGAAAATTACTACACACCCTGCTTCTGAATATCCTCTGCGCTGGGCCCCTAACGGTATTAAATACCTGGGAGTACATGTATCCCTCACTAAACCCACCCTACTCACCGATAATTACTCCGCTGTAGCGCGGACTGTTGAGGAAAAAATTTCACGATGGCGCACTCTCCCGTTGTCCTTTGCGGGTCGACTGTCCCTGATCAAAATGATCCTCCTCCCCAAGCTCCTGTACACCTTTAGTAATGTGCCCCTGTGGCCTGGGAGGGCATACTTCACTAAGCTTCACACACTCTGCGCACAGTTCCTCTGGCACTCTGGTGCGGTGCGCAAAAAGTGGACTGACATGGCACTCTCGTACAGGCGGGGGGGCATGGCTGCCCCTGACCTGGCTATATATTGGTTTGCGGCCCAAGCCCAGTATGCCACCCACTGGTACCCTGGCGCCCCGGGACGCCCTCACGTCAAGCTGGAACGGCTGGAATCCTCGGGTATTAATCCGATGACCCTAGTGCTGCACCGACACTACGCACCGGACTCCCCCATTGACCCCTTAGCCGCGACATTATTCGCCTGGTCACACATACTAAGCCCGTCGCCTGGGACTTCTCCGTATTACAAGTGGCTACCTGTGTGGGCCTTCCCGGGCCTGGAACCCACGCACGATGTGGCCTTGACCCGCCACTGGGAAGCTTTGGGATATAGGGCACTATCTGACTTCTACCCAGAGGGCAAATTTATAGATCCCCGGACGTGGAGGCCGGGTCACACCGAATCTCCCTTAGAGACCCTTCAATACTTCAGGCTTCGCGCTTCGTTCCGCACTATGTGGCCCTCCTTCCCAAACGAACCCCCAGACGACCCTGCTTTAGCGTACATTGCCAACTCGGGCGGGGCACGGGGGGTTGTCTCATCACTGTATCACATCCTGCAGGATGCCTCCCCTGCCCCGATCCTTGGGGCGCGCAACAAATGGGCTGATGAGTTGGGTCTAGAGATACCGGATGGGTTATGGGATGGCATGTGCCTCCACACCAAAAGAGTCTCCTTCAACTTTCGCTTTCGGGCCATGCAGTATAAACTCCTCAACAGGCTATACTACACACCTCACAGGACTTCTGGGTTTGCTCGCTCCGAGGTGCGCCTTTGCCCTCGTTGCAAGGCCGCAGATGCTGATCACCTCCATATGTTCTGGTCCTGTCACAAGCTGTCCGATTTCTGGGGAGGGGTCATGAACACACTTAGTGCGGTAACTGAAACCACTGTCGATCCCGACCCTCTGGCAGTTCTATTTGGGGTTTGGGGCACCGAGGAAACTAAACGCCTGAAAAAGTTTCTAGACATAAGTTGCATGGTTGCCAAGAAGTGTATACTTCAGGCCTGGCGATGTTCCTCTCCCCCGACCCCTCAGAGATGGTTGGGCATGCTCACATGGTCAAGGAACTGCGAGGAGGACTACCTGGCTACGCTGCCTGCTCGTTCTCGTCCTAAGAACATTTGGAGTGAATTCACCACATATCTCAATAACCTGTCTGATGCCACAACGGGGTCTTGTCCATCCTCGGCACCCACCCATGCATTGTGATCTTATCCAGCCTCCTCTTTTGTTTGTACAATATTGCGGTCATTGTTGTAAAGATGTTATTGTGGCCCGTTGACGGCTCTACGAGCCACTCGATTCATATGCTTGTGTCCCGATGTTTGTACCCTGTGAACCTCTGCCAATAAAAATAAAAGTTTAAAAAAAAATTAAAAAAAAATAAAGAATGTACTTCCCATAGCAGTGGACTGGAAGATAGAGGATGATGGTGATAGTTTCAGGACTGCTCAAGATCTAGACCCCTTACTTCAGTATGCCAGGGAACGAGCTTTGGAAGATCACAAGGGTCAAGGTCCACATTTCATCAAAGAGAAAGGGTTGTTATACCGAGTGAGTAAATCCCGGACTGGGGATGAGTTGAAGCAACTTGTAGTTCCTCAGAAATATTATCCAACAGTACTAGAAGTCGCTCACGTACAAGTTGGGGAGGGACACCTCGGAACAGAGAAAACTACTAAGAAAATTTTGGACAGATTTTACTGGCCAGGGGTTTACCAACAAGTATTTAGATTTTGTCAAGCCTGTGAGGACTGTCAGAAGAAGAATAGGGCCAACGTAAAGAAAGCTCCACTACAACCAATGCCCCTAGTACAAGAACCATTCAGCAGAATTGGTATCGGTATTGTCGGACCTATTGATCCCACGAGAAGAGGTCATAAATACATCCTCGTTGTGGTAGACTATGCCACTCGCTACCCAGAAGCTTTCCCCTTAAAGGCCACTAATATACAACAGATATGTGACGTATTAATCCTTTTTATAGGTCGAGTAGGGATTCCCCGAGAAATTGTTACAGACCGAGGAACAAACTTTATGTCCAGTGTGATGAAACAAGTCTGCAATACATTAAAGATAGAACATCTGAAGACAGCAGTATACCATCCACAAACGGATGGGTTAGTAGAACGCTATAACCAGACTATCAAGCAGATGATTCGGAAAACAACCTCACCAGAAGACAAAGACTGGGACCGAGTATTACCGTGGATACTAATGACCCTCAGAAATACTCCACAATCTTCCACAGGCTTCTCACCCTTCGAATTATTGTTTGGAAGACCCGTGATGAGTTTGTTAGACGTGTTGAAAGAGAATTGGGAGGAACAACCAGAACAGGAGTTGTCCCTAACTGAATATGCCTCACAACTGCAGGAACAAATAGAAAAAACTACGGGTTGTAGCAAGAGACAATCTTCTCCAAGCTCAGTTGAACCAAGAGAAGTATTACAACCAGAAAGCCCAACTTCGTACCTTTAAGAAAGGAGATCAGGTTCTACTCTTAATGCCCACATCAGACAACAAGATGTTAGCCAGTTGGAAGGGACCTCTCGAGATCCAAGAAGTTTTGGGACCCTTAACATATAAAGTGAAGCAACCCGGTAGTAGACTACTGTGTCAGACGTATCATGTGAATTTGCTTAAGAAGTGGATTCCACCAATACGGAACGTTGCTATGATCACTAACGATGTACCGTTAGAAGGAAACTTTTCCCAGATAAAAGAGAAAATAGGTGTCGAAGGGTTAAATATCAACATGGAGTTAACGATACTGCAGAAATCTGAGCTGTCTCATCTTTTACAAGATTTTGATGACATATTCTCTTCCCTTCCAGGAAGAACTAGTCTAACCTACCATTGTATAGAAACTAAACCAGGGTCTATAGTAAGACTCAGACCTTATCGGATACCTGAGTCAAAAGTAAAAGCCATCAACCAGGAAGTTCAAGAAATGCTAGATTTAGGAATCATCGAACCATCATTTAGCGACTGGAGTTCCCCAGTAGTCCTGGTCCCGAAGCCAGATGGTAGTGTAAGATTCTGCATGGACTTTCGGAAATTGAATGAAATTTCTAAATTTGACGCTTATCCGATGCCATGCATCGACGATCTCTTGAATAATCTAGGGAAGGCCAAGTTCCTGACTACCATCGATATGACCAAGGGCTATTGGCAGGTACCGTTATCAGCAGCCGACAAAGAGAAAACAGCCTTCGCTACTCCGACCGGACTCTACCAGTTTACGGTATTACCCTTTGGCCTACATGGCGCACCAGCAACCTTTCAAAGGTTGATGAATCATTTGATAAAAGGACATGAAGGGTATGTTGGTGCATATCTGGACGACATCATTATATATAGTAACACCTGGCAAGAACATATGATTCATCTAAGAAAGCTGCTCGGAACCCTAAAAGGTGCTGGTTTACATATAAACCCTAAGAAAACCCATATAGCTGAGTTCCATACGAAGTATTTAGGGTATTATGTTGGACAAGGGATTAAACCCCAAGAGGAGAAAGTAAAGTCCATCAAAGAGCTGAAGTTCCCAGAAAATCCAAAACAAATACGGGCCTTCCTTGGTTTTGTGGGGTATTACAGAAGATTTATTCCACACTTTTCTACTTTGGCTACTCCACTAACAAATCTGTTGAGAAAACCCTCCTTACCAAAGAAGGAGTGGAAGAATACTGAAGCTATGGAAGCCTTTAATGCTTTAAAAGAAGCTCTCACCAGTAAGGCAATGTTACAATGCCCTGATTTTGAATCCCCATTTGTTCTTCAGACGGATGCTTCAGGAACGGGACTTGGGGCAGTCCTTCTCCAGAATCAAGGGAACGGCGAAAGACCTGTGCTGTTCATCAGTCGTAAATTATTACCTCACGAACTTAACTACCCAACAATAGAAAAGGAATGTTTAGCTGTTAAGTGGGCCATTGATGCTCTTAGATACTATCTGCTGGGACGTGAATTTACTCTAATAACGGATCATGCACCGTTGGTATGGTTAGCGCGTAACAAGGACTCAAATCAAAGAGTACTAAGGTGGTTCCTTTCCCTCCAGCCCTTCTCTTTTAAAACTGTTCACAATCCTGGGAAGCTGCTGTCACAAGCCGATTATTTATCCAGGGCACAAACCCTTCCCGAACGTAAGGGTTTAGTAGAGGGGGTGTGACATTCTGATGTAAGTTTTATAGAAACTTATACCGAGTAGTGAAGATATTGAGGACCAGGAAGTCCCTACTGTATGGCCTTTCCTCTAATGCCTGCAAATTTTTCTTGTTGGTCGCCTAGGAGACGAGAGCGCCTGAGGACGAGAGCGAGATGGACGGTTTATCCTGGGCGTACTGAAGAGCGAGAAACGAAAACATGAACAGCTGAGTCGGAAGCGGGCCTGTGGGTGTGTGTGTGTGAACGCCCAGGAGTGTGAAGCTGGTCGAAGCGAGATATCACCATTTGATTCCGGAGCGCTGCTCCCCGACAACCAAGGGCGTATGATTACGAGGAAAAGGAAACTGACAAGGTGAACATTTTGCCGAACCCGATGCGAAGTCAGTTTCGGCCGTCAGCTGTTGTAACCAAGTCTGACTGAAACTACGCAGTCGGAGGTGAGTGAGCGAGTGAGAGAGAGAGAAAGGAAAACTCTACCGCTTTACTCGCATGCAGATTGAGTAGAGAATAGGCGACCGTTGTCGCTCGAAAGACAATAATGAAGTTGGCGCCGTTGCGCTTTTGCTAGAGACATTAGTACGTTCAACCAAGTTGAAAGGATTATAGAACTTTAAATACGCGCCGTTGCGCAATCAACGTTTGGGAACTGTTAGGGAAAGGAAAAAAGTTTAAGCTTATACAAGTGTGGGAAAAAAAATTGCATCCAGGCACTACATTCGTTATGAAAGGGGGAGAGAACATTCCCATCTGAGAACAGAGGTATAAAAAAAAAAAAGAAAAAAAACGAAGCTGAATCCCATTACAGTCAAAGGCTACATCAGAACTCATTAACAAGAAGCCACGTATACAAACAAAAGAGCTGAGCAAGAGAGAGAAAAGGAAAGATAAAGAGTTAGAAACCAAGACAAAGAAAGGAGAGAAGAACAACTCAAAAGTGGAGATCATAAAGAGAAATAAGAAAAGGGAAACCTTGAGAAGGAGAATTATATGCTTTTAACTGAAGTTTGAAACTTTATAAAGAAGAAAACTATAGACTCTTACCTGATCTGTTGACAAAAACCTCCATCCACATGAAGCTTGAAGTCCTCAAGAGAAATTGTATCCTTTTCAGTACCTAGAGAGAAAGAGAAAGAAAGTACATATTAAATTAATAAAAGAATTGGATTCTCGTTGTAATCCAAACAACCTACGTATTGGGTCTGAGTATCATTCATGTATTAAAGGCCGATTCTCACATCCGTGTATAGGTGGAGATGCTGCAGTGAGCAGTCCTGCAGTGTGTCCACTGGGTGCTGTGTTGGAATAGTGTCCACACAGAAGAGAGTATGGTTGAACTGGTTCTTATATGTGCTTGGGTAGTCTGCATTGGGCAGATTAGTAAGTGTTGTACTGCACTATGCTGTATTGGTTCTATGCACTTACTAGAGTTTTGGGAGCAGGGCCAATGTTGTGAAGATTTTGTGGTTTGGTTGCCAGTAATACAATGCTTTGTGAATGTAAGTGGGTAGCGGTGCCAAAAACTGTAGTATGTTTGTGGATTATGGTAAGTGGAATATTTTTGCATGCATCGCTGTGTTATGGTGCAGCGGTTGAGTTGCAGTGCTGGTGCCTATGTTGCCTTTGTGAATTGTAGTACGTGGCTACATGTTTGCCTGCATGGCTCTGTTATGTTGTGGTGGGTGTGGGCAAGCCTTAGATTGTTGGGTGCATGGCCAAAGGCCATAGGCCGTAGGCCATGCACCCAAGTGCCTAGGCCTTCACCACAGCCACCACAACATAATGCAGCCATCCAGTTGTAACTCTGCATGTCTTCGAAGGTGAGGACCTTTACACAATGGTTGTGGAGGACATTGTACACTTGGTAGAACAGCAGAAGTGAGCTGCTATGCGTACATTAGCATATGGTGTAGGCCATTGCACGTGTTGCACATTAGGTAGTCACATGTGACCATTTGTGTTCGCTACGGTTTGCCCTTTATAAAACCTTTCCTGTGATGCGGTGGATGCATGGTTGGAGCGCTTGCACCGACAAGTATGTCCACTGGTTGCAAGTAGGTTTGGCATTTTTGCTTTGTGTGTGTGGTTTGGCTGCATTGCATACATTGTTGGTTCCATGGGTGTGGTGATTGTTAGAACATCTTACAGTTGTTGGTGCATGGCTGGAGATGCTGCAGTGAGCAGTGCTGCTGCGTGTCCAGTGGGTGCAGTGTTGGAATACTGTATGTATAGAAGAGGCCACGGTTGAAGTGGATGCGATATGTGCTTGGCATTGTGCAGATTAGTAAGTGTGTTAGTGCACTATGCAGTATTGGTTCTATGCACTTATTAGAGTGTTGGGAGCAGGACCAATGTTGTCAAGATTTTGTTGTTTGATTGCCAGTAATGTAATGCTTTGCGAATGGGAGTGGATAGCAGTGCCAAACACTGTGGTATGTTTGTGGATTATGGGTAGAAGTGTCAGTGCCTATGTTGCCTTTGTGAATTCTGGCACATGGCTACATGTTCGCTTGCATGGCTCCGTTATGTTGTGGTGGGTGTGGGCAAGGCCTAGACTTTTTTGGGTGCATGGCCACAGGCCGTAGGCCATAGGCCATGCACCCAAGAGCCTAGGCCTTCCCCACAGCCACCACAACATAATGCAGCCATGCAGTTGTAACTCTGCATGTCTTCGAAGGTGGGGACCTTTACACAATGGTTGTGGAGGACATTGCAGACTTGGTAGAACGGCAGAAGTGAGCTGCTATACGTACATTAGCATATGGCATAGGTCATTGCACATGTTGCACATTAGGGAGTCCCATGTGATCATTTCCGTTAGCTAGGGTTTGCCCTTTATAAGACCCTTCCTATGGTGTGTTGGATGCATTTCTGGAGACCTTGTACCGACAAGTATGTCCACTGGTTGCAAGTAGGTTTGACATTGTCGGTTTGGGTGTGTGGTTTGGCTGCATTGCATAAATTGTTGACTTCATGGGTGTGGTGATTGTTAGAACATCTTACAGTGTCGGTGCATTTGAGATGCTGCAGTGAGCATTCCTGCAGCATGTCCACTTGGTGCAGTGTTGGAATACTGTTTGTATAGCAGAGGGTACGGTTGAAGTGGATTTTATATGTGCTTGCGTAGTCTGCATTGCGCAGATTAGTACGTGTTGTACGGCACTCTGCAGTATTGCTTGTATGCAGTTACGAGAGTGTTGGGAGCAGGACCAATGTTGTGAAGATTTTGTGGTTTGGTTGCCAGTAATACAATCCTATGTGAATGGCAGTGGGTAGGGGTGCCAAACAGTGTGGTATATTTGTGGATCATGGTAACTGGAACATGTTTGCATGCATCGATGTATTATGGAGCGGCTATTGGGTAGAAGTGCTGGTGCCTATGTTGCCTTTGTGTATTCTGGAATCTGGCTACATGTTCCCCTGCATGGCTCTGTTATGTTGTGGTGGGTGTGGGCAAGGCCTAGACTGTTGGATGCATGGCCAAAGGCCGTAGGACATAGGCCATGCACCCAAGAGCCTAGGCCTTCACCACAGCCACCACAACATAATGCAGGCATGCAGTTGCAACTCTGCATGCATTTGAAGTTGGTGAATATTACACAATGGTTGTGGAGGACATTGTGGACTTGGTAGAAGAGCAGAAGTGAGCTGCTGTGCTTACATGTGCGTGTGGTGTAGATCACCTGTTGCAAATTAGGGAGCCAAATGTGACCATTTGCATTTGCTAAGGTTAGGCCCTTATAAGGCCCTTGCTTTAGGAAGTGCATTAAGATATTGCATCATGAAAGGAAGTGCTCAGCATCACATATGTAAAATATGGACAATATACACAGCCACCTACTTACTGTTCAGCACACCCAACACAATGTTATGCAGCCGTGCATGCAAATATGTGGCCAGGGTGAAAGCTGGCAGGCTCAATTGAAGATGGGGAGTGCATTGCACATGACATGAGCATTTAAACATAGGGTGTACTATGGTGTGTTGTGTGTGGTGAGAGCCTAGCACCTTGGATGAATGGCTGGAGTTGAAAGGGAAGAAAGACTGTCCCTGTTTTGCTGGTGTGTGGCCTTCACTGTAGCTGGAAAAGCACACGTGCCACATCCTGCCCTTTTAAGCATGGTGGCCATGGAAATGGAACTGTGGCAATTAGCCAATCAGGTGTCGAGGGTGTGCCTCACAGGAAGGGCTGCTACTATTTTTCCCCATTAGTCTGCATAGTCACGGTGGTAGGCAGAGATGGAGAGATGCAGAGGGCTAATAGTGGGTGATACCTTTTTGCAAGATCTATGCAGGTATGCCACGCATAGAGGCATGGCTGCTAATTTTGCATTGGAAGGAGTGGAGGCTTTCTGGGGCACTGTCTATGAGGGCAGTTTTGGTGGTATGGGTGACCTTTGCAGATGTGTGGCCTCTGTCGGTACTGTTGATGTTGTCATGCTGCATTATGGAGCTCTACATTTGGGGTACATGTTGTGTGGACGTTTGCTCCATCACCTAAAGAAGTTGATGGAAGAAGTGATGCAGGTATTCCCCACGGCCAAGGTGGTTTTCTCAAGCATACCAACAAGAGGAGCATGTGATTATGCCGGTGTAATTTGTCCCCAGTCAGTGGTCGGAAGGTGTTTCATTAACAGAAGCACGTGTCAATTTATGTCCACTGCTGGGATGTTTTCCACCGACTATGATATCCTTAATGAGCTAAATTTGCACTGGTTCCATGCAAATGGCATTTTTTCTGGCCCATCATTGGCAATGCTGTTTTGTTTTACACTGTGCAAAAAGTGTTGAAGACAATTCTGTAACAATGTAAGGAGGCCAACAAAAGAGAAACTCAGATAAAAAGCAAAAACAAAAAAGGTTCTTTGTCAGCACGAAAAAACAAACAAAAAAACACACAAAAAACATCTTTTCAAATGGACCACTAAAGACCCAAACCCCTAACCTGTTTCACACTTCTTTCTCCCAACCCCTCGCCCCCTTCCTAGCACGATAACTCTGCGGATTCTGCGGTAGTTTCAGGATTGCACGTGCCACATCCGGCCCTTCTCAGGATGGTAGCCAAGGAAATGGGACTGTGGAGGCTAAGCGATTGCTCAATAAGGTTTCTGGTTGTGGTGTGTATGCAAAAACTGTGGCAGAAGGTCTCTTTGTACAGAGAAATGCAGAAGGTGATGGTGGAAGTGTACAAGGTAAGGGACAGGCATCATGTTTGTATGCATGTATTGTATGTACTTGTTTGAAGTTGTTAACATACACTTAGTGTTGCTTTTGTGTGATCATTTTTCATAAGTTTGCAGTAAGTGGGGTGCTGTGGAAAAACATTCAAAGAAGTGTACAAGGTAAGTGGCAGGCATCCTGTTGTCATGAATGCAATGTGTGTATGATGGTGGACAGTCATAATTTCGAAAAAAAAATGTCGACAGACAAAAATGTCGACAAAAAATGTCGGAAAAAAAAATGTCGACTTTCGTTTTTTTTAATTATATATTTATTTTAGGGGTTCGGGAGTTAAAAAAAGGGAACATTTTTTAAAAAAATGTTAAAAAAAATGCATTGAAAAAAAAAGTCGACATTTTTTTTCCGACATTTTTTTTTCGACATTTTGACTGTCGACATTTTTGTTGTCGACATTATGACTATAAACCGTGTATGATATGATATGACGTGATATTGTATGATATGCCATTTATAGTGTGCATATACACAAGTATTTGCAGGTACGACGAGGCAAGGCAGGGGGAACAGAGCGGAGACAGAGACAACAAACCTACTAGGCCAGGTGTCACTCAGATTGCCCCAGTGAATGGGGAGATGGAGGAGAAAGTGCAGTACATGGGCAGAAGAAAACATGACAATAAGTAAAAATACGGCCCGATGGTGGCAAATGCAAGGATAAATGCAGACATCAGGTGGTAGTGGAACTGTTGGGGATACAGAAAACAGTCCCCAAGTGCAGGGTTTGTCAGAAAGCCAGTGCAGGGGTCCGACTGGCGGGGGGAGGTGATCTGTGTTTCAGTGCTGTTTGCGATGAAGAAGACACTTGCCCAGGTCATGCGTATGTTTCCAATCTCCTGCATAATTTAGTATCTCATTATGCAGACATAGATGTGGCTATGTTATTTTTCATTTGGTCCGGAAATGGAGAAAGCGTGGTACATTGTGAAGACATCTATTTGTGCCTTTTTACGACATGTGACAATGCCGTACTTCCGAAATGGGAATATGATGTTTCACAGCACTAACAATTTTTCCCACAAATAGCGTTTATCTTACTGTTCCTGCCATTCTGAATTTTGCACGACCTATCCAGAATGCCTTGTTGCCCTTCTGGAAGTACAGGAAGAATTTTTGTAGTAGGTGTTGCGCGCTTAAACGCTTCAGAACATACAGCAACATGTGAAAAAACCTAATTTTACAGCCAGCCCTTTCTACTCAATTGCACTACAGTGTTTTCCAGAGAGCCACACCTCCCTTTATTTAACGCAAATTCTATGGAGCGTATAGGGTGAGCTGTGCCCTGCAGCCGTTCATTGGAAATTCCGTTTTTATTAAACTTTTTTCCATTTCCAATTGGTTTCTATTATGTTGGCAATTCACGACACAGAAGGAAAGGAAGGCAAGGGCCGGTACGGAAGGGGCACCACTTACAGGGATAACGTTGGGCACGTGCAGAGAGAGGGACATGTTGGGTGGCCCTCACTTAAATAGGTGGCACTCATTGGGCCTCATTACGACCCTGGCGGTAATCGCCCGTCATTACCGCCATGGCGTAATGAGCGTTTACGCCGTGGGACGATGGCGTAAAGAGCGCCACATCACGACCCATCGCGCACGAGCATTACGCCATGGCGGTAATGCAATTAACGCCATGGCGGAAAAGGCCCCTACCGTCATCGCTAAGCGAGCAAGGTGCCCTTCCGCCAGCGTAAGTAGCGGCCACCGTAATTTACAGCCACCGTAATTTACGGCCACCGTAATTAGCGGCGGCCGTAATTAGCGGCGGCCGTAAAAGGCCAAACCGGAAATAGCGTCATCGCGCCGGAACGGGAAGCAGCCCGTCGGCCATCTTTAAAAACACAATCCATCGCCATCCTACCAAACAACACCAGACCCAACCCTGACACCTGTCCCAACCAAACACCCACCCATCCAAGTTCCCGAAAATGCCAAAATCCGTGAAAAAGGCATGTGACCGCCAGCGCCAGGAGCGATTCAGCCGGGAGGAACTCTGCATGCTAGCGGAGACCCTGCAGGACAACGCAGGTGTTGTATTCTCCCCTGAAATGACCAGGACAGCAATCAGGAAGAAGAAGGCCATCTGGGCCCTGGTGGCTGAGCGCGTCAGCGCGGTGGGGACCGTACCCCGCACCCCACAGCAGTGCCGGAAGCGCTGGGATGACCTGCGCATACGGGTCAGAGCCGTCATCTCGGCAAACCGCAACCTTGCCCAGGGAACCGGTGGAGGGTCGGAATCCCCCCTGAAACTCCAACCGTGGGAGGAGATCTGTGCTACCACCATCGGCATGGAATCCATCGAAGGCGTTGGAGGGATGGAAAGGGGAGCCCCGACATCAGGCGATGAAGGTAGGTGCCTCATACAAGACATGCCATAGTCACAGCAGTCCAATCATGTGTAGCACAAGGTTGCCCTAGAGTGTAAATGCAACACAAATCAATACTGCCCATAGCCACATGCGAGCACCACCCTGCATACACTGCTGGCACCCGCATACCTGCATCCACATACCACACCAAAAGGAGACAACCTGCATGGCACTGCCTGAAATCTGCCTCATCCACTGGCCAAAATAATGTCAACCATTGTCATTCAGAAGTCCGTAGACCCATCAATAACGCCCTCCCACCTTTGCTCCACCACAGGCACAGACTCACACCCAGAGGACCAGGACACCCCTGCGCCGAAGAGAGCGAAGTCCAACGACAACCTCCCTGCACCCTCAACCTCAGCTGCAGTGAGGCAGACCCCACGACAAGCAGGTCCCACTGCAGGCATACCGGAGGTCCCACCGGCAAGCACCCCTGTTGGCAGCAGGCCAGCAGCAGCTGCTCCACCTCCACCGACATTGCCTGCCACAGAAGGCAGGGGGTCAGCGGCCAGCAGCAACATCGGGGAGACAGCTGCAACAGCTGCATGTTCTGACTCGGACATGGAGCAGGAGGTCAGAAGCCCCACTGACCAACTACATTCCCCCTGTTTCTCAGACGCCAGCCCCCATGAGGGCGACACACAGGGGCACACTGAGGCAGAGGAGTGGCCTTCCACCCCATGCCCTGTCCACACTCCACAGGAGGGGACCAGCCCCTCCATCACTCCACCTGCACTGGCCATGGGCCAGCACGGCCAGCCGTCCCTCGAGGACATCACTCAGCGGCAGCATCAACTGTCCGCAATGCTGGATGAGCATGCCGCGGAATGTGTGGGGGCTAGGTTCAGCATTGAACAGGCCACGGAGACACTAAGGGCGGAAGTGGCGCAGAGCACTGCCACCCTGAGGGATGCCATGCAGGCCATGTCCAGGGACATCTGTGCCGAACTTGCGGGCTTGCGTCGTGCGGTCACTGACCTCACCCACACACGACAGGAGCTGCATGCACAGGGGCAGCCAGGGACATCCTCCACTGCCAGTTCTGCGCAGAGCAGCCCCGTGCGCCGTTCTGGACGCAACCTGCGCTCCACAGCCAGGGGTGCCCCGGGTGCCGGGAGAGGGGGCTTGTGACGGCCTGTGGACACGGTCACAGGCATCTGTTGACAGCTACATGGGGTGTGTTGGGGTGTGCAGGGGGGAGGTGGGAGGTGGGAGGGGGTGTGTTGGGGTGTGCAGGGGGGAGGTGGGAGGTGGGAGGGGGTGTGTTGGGGTGTGCAGGGGGGAGGTGGGAGGGGGTGTGTTGGGGTGTGCAGGGGGGAGGTGGGAGGGGGTGTGACACGACAGTTCATAGTTCCAATACACTTTTTTCTTTCAAAAAAAGAAATGTGTGGACATTTTCATTGCGTATGTGTGCTTTATTGGTGTACAGTCCACAGTGTGCATGTCCCAGAGACACACAGTGCCCCAAGTGCAGTCTCCATGCGATAAACACCAGCCGTGTGTGCTAGAAGCAGTGGTCGATGATACTTTGGCGCATGGCACGCCCCTCCTGTGCATCGCCTCCTCCATGTGGTGGCGCCCCATCTGCACCCTCCTCATCCTCATCGTCAGGTGGTTGCAGTTCTGCGTCAGGGGGCAGGGGCACATTCCGTCTGACGCACATATTGTGCAGCATGACACATGCCATGACGATCTTTGCCACCTTCTCATGGCCATACAGGAGTGCCCCACCAGACCTGCTGAGGCTTCGGAACCGTGCCTTCAGGAGGCCGAATGTCTGCTCTATGACCACACGAGTATGTGTATGTGCACGGTTGAAGTCCTCCTCGTGCTGGTTCTGCGGGTTCCGGACTGGCGTGAGGAGCCACCTCTTCAGGGGATAGGCTGCATCACCTGTATGTAGGCGAGAATGTATGTGTCAGTCATGTTGTCTGATCAGGAACATGATGTTCCACCATGGCTGGCATGGAACTGTTACCTTGGCTCACTTCTACATGCACTAATTGATTCACACTATGCAACCAGTATATGCTCATTGCTGCCATGGCCTGTTTTGCATGCCATCACCCTATGTATGCAGAGGGGTTTTGTGCATTGTGCGTGCCCTTCCTCTGTATCCGTTCTCTGTGTTACTCACAGCCAGGTGGAGTATGCATCTTCCCCCCCCCCTTTCTGCCAGGTGGAGTATGCATCTTCCCCCCCCCCCTTTCTGCCAGGTGGAGTATGCATCTTCCCCCCCCCCCTTTCTGCCAGGTGGAGTATGCATCTTCCCCCCCCCCTTTCTGCCAGGTGGAGTATGCACTGGTACGTCATTCCCATGCCCACTTCCATGACATTGCACTCACCGAGTAGCCAGGATCTTGGGCCTGCATGTCGCTCCATGTAGCGTGGTATTGTGGAGTTCCTCAGGACCATTGAATCATGGGTTGATCCGGGGAATCGGGCACAACAATGTGTGATGATCTTGTTGGAGTCACAGACCATTTGCACGTTGATAGAGTGGAACTGTTTCCGGTTGCGGTACGGTACCTCCATGGCACGTGGAACCACCAATTCCACATGGGTGCAGTCGATGGCACCAATGCAACCGGGTATGCTGGCTAGTGCATGGAAACCCACTTTGGTGTTTGCAATCTCCTGGGCAGTCCGTGGTAATGAGATGTGGTCGTCTGTGTGCTTGAGGAGGGCATCGAGCACTTGGATGAGTGTTCGTGAGAATAATGGTTGTGAAATGCCATGCAGGTGCCCCACTGTGTGCTGGTAGGTGCCTGTGGCAAGGAAGTGGAGTACAGCCACTACCTTCAGTAGGGGGGGGATGGCGGTTGGACTTTCTATCATGCTGACGATGTCGTCGTGTGTCATGTCTACGATGGCGGTGATGGTGTCCCGGTCCAAACGGTACAGGGTGTGGATCTGCTCAGCAGTGAGGTTGTTTGGATTGGCTCTGATGCGTGGGATTGGGGGCTGCCTGCGTGGTGGCACTGGCTGTGCTGGTGGGGCTTGCTGGGCCTGCCTTGCCCTCCTTCTCCTCCTGCGTCTCCTCTGTGCTGCCTGTTGTTGTTGTTGTTGCTGTTGTAGTAGCACATGCATTGCTATCAGGTCCTCCAGCCCCAACATTGCTAGTCGTATTGCCATCATTGTGGAGTGTGACTGGGTGTGGGTAGCGGTGGGGTGTGCTCTTTTTGTACTCCCCTGAGTCTGTATTGCCTTCACCTGTGCTGTTTCTGTGCACCTGTGGCAGCTGCATTCACTTGAATTGGCCCATTACGGTTGGTTCGCGATGGCGTTATTTGCACCATGGCGGTAAGGTACTTAGCGGCCTCGGTGATGGCGTTAGGTGCATGTCCGCTTGGGTCGGCATTTGCGTACCTTTCCGCCATGGCGCTAAGTACGGTGTGGGCGGTCGCGTGCGCGCACCCTTAGCGCAGTTAGCGGCAGCGTTAACTACGATGCCGCTATTGGCATCGTAGTTTAGGGTCAGGAGTCATGATCGGACCTGGCGGAAAACGATGGCGGTAACCATTTACCGCCATCGTTTTTCACTTACCGCCAGGGTCGTAATGAGGCCCCTTGTCATGCTCCAGGACCAACCCTTCCCAAGCAATTCCAAGTAGCTTCCCTCTTCCTTCCAGCGTGTCGCAGTACATGCACAATACAATGCGCTTTGCCAGGTAAGGGTCTGCAGGGTAGCATATGGTCTGCAAGAATGTTTTAAGGATCCGCTGCCCTGCAGGAGTGTCCCTGTTGTTGGCAGGAGCAGATGTGGAGAATGCTGTACATGAAATTAACCTACTGCATTGTTGGAAGGGCAGTACCCTGCCCACTGGTGCCTTGTGTTTTGATTTAAGTTCTTGTCACATGCAGTACGGACACTTCATGGTACAGCATTAGCCGTAGGACCAGCATTCACAGAGATGAATGCATTCTGAAATACAAGAATGCTTACAACAAGGAGAAACACAGCTTTATTACGCAGAGCATGAAGATAATTATTCAGCGCGCCCCATGTGGCTTCAGTACGTTTCAAACAACCACTGATATTCTTTGCGATATGAAGAATCTGCTGTTTGCTTACTTGTCTTTACATGCACTTGTATGTGAGTGACCATGCTGCACCAGCTTTGCCATTTTGCAGACTCACTACAGACTGTCACACCTGCAGTTAAACGTTTTCTCCAACTCTACCACCCACAGGCAAACCCGCAGGCAAAGCCTTGACACTTTCAGTCACGGTGCTCACTGCAGAGCCGGTGTGTCTGTTTCACGGGTCATGGAAAGGCAAGCACATCAATCAAATTAATGCGACATTTAACACGCCCAGTGTACACTGGAGTTTGGTGTTCCTTGTTTCCAGTCTCATACAGTCAGGCGTGCTGCAGCCATGAATTGGTAGGTTTGCACAGCAAACCACACAATCGCAAGGACTGCTTGAAATGAGGTAGCCTACCGTATGAATCCGTAGGGCTGGTGACAGCGGCGGTGTTACCAGCACACATAGAATGCCGTACGCATGCCATAGCTGTGGAACGGACAAACGTGCGCTCCCACAACAAATTCAAAGTGCATTAGAAGATGCGGCCATGTGGCCAGTACTGGAGTCCTACGGATACCTGCATTGTGATTGCACATATGCCAGCCAGGTGCAATCTTCCTAGGAAACCTCCATATTGCTTACCTGCAGCCATCTCAGACAGTAATGTGCGCCACAGACTCACCATGCAATGTTACCACAAAACAAAAAACCACTCACACACTCACCAACACTTAACATGTACACCTTTAATTTCTAAGATATACAGACACTATTAGGAAAGGGAAGAGGTAGCACAAAGGTTACATATACTGGGGGATTTGGGCTTTCAACAAGTTCGTCATGAGGGCAGCCAGGGATTCCGTGAAAAAACATTGTTAACGGGAAATTATGGTTCAGCTGCGCTACCAAAAACCTATCACCTTTACAGAAAATAGTATGCTAAAGCAAAGTTCTGGTTACAGTGACGTTATGGTTCAGTTACCTTAAGATAAACCTATCAAATTCAGTGCAACAAGTACATGAAATGAAAATTATACTTACTTTGCTCTAATAACAACCTATCCAGATTATGGTTACAAGCAAAACCGAAACCCCCAGAAATGTGCCTGTTATGGTAAGCTAAGCAACCATAACATGCACCACCACTGTGCACTGCTAAGACTAACACCCATGACATAAAAGATGAAATTACAAATGTAATTGATGACATCACATGTGTGCATTCCTCTATGTTTGTTTTCTGACATATCTAGGCCAGGTGGTTTTACTCACGGAGAGTCAGGGACTAAAAATTGAAAAGGTACTATATTTGTAGACCTTATCCTTCTCATATGTTGTTACACTACTTTCATTAGGGTTCAGTTACATCATATGATACATATATATAGGGGAAGAAGGTAGGCCGAAACACAGCAATCATTTTTGCGCATGAAGATAATGAGTTAGGTTATGAACACTTTTTGTTCATATTGGTGTTTTTTTCCTCACTTTATTTTCTGTGTATATGCTCATATTTGGATGCATTGTGCGCACTTTAGGTTTTGTGTGTAGTAGTACATTTATGTAGTAAGTGAAACATTATTACGTACGTACTGTATGTTGCACAGTACGGAAAACTCGGAAAGATAAGCATTCATCATTTTCCTATCCAACATGGCAAGATTTTGGGAATGTCCCCTCGACAGTGCATGCTGCAAACAATGCCTACATTTCCACATGAATAGGTTCATGTACTGAAAAGAACTCTGTAATACAATGGTGTTTACAGCAATGCACTACTGAATGAACAATGCATGTCATGATAGCTCTCCCAATGCATCTGATAGTTTTCTACCAACATTACATTGACAATCCCTTGTGGAGGCTTTTTATGAAAAGTAAATGGACATGTGAAGTCATCAGTGATGTCATCAATGACATTTGTGATGCCATCTTTCATGTCATGGGTGTTAGTCTTAGCAGTGCACAATGGTGGCACGAGTTATGGTTGCTTAGCTTACCAAACTATCGGTTTTACTTGTAACCATAATATGGATAGGTTATTATTAGTGCAAAGTAATTATAATGTTCCTTCCATGTACTTGTTGCACTGAATTTGATAGGTCTTTCTTAGGGCAACTGAACCATAACGTCCCTGTAACAATGTTGTTGGTCAGTGAATTTGATGGGTTTTTAGTAGGGCACTGTAACCAGAACCTTCCTTTAGCATAGTTTTTTCAGTACAGAGGATAGGTTTTTAGTAGCACAACTTAACCATAACGTCCCTTTAATAATGTTTTTTGTTAGTGAATATATATATATATATATATATATATATATATATATATATATATATATATATATATTCCACTTCAGCGAATCATGGGGAATTTAATAAAACAACAGCTGGGTCTGCACCATGTTGCATGGGCATGTGGCAATTTTCCACCATTTGTACAAAAAGCATAATAATTAGGAACATGTAATTTACTCCACACATTCTTAATTTTACCCTCAACGAGCATGCCAATTCTCAAATTCGGGACATGTTCAGCCCAGCCAGGAAAACCTTTTAGCTGGCCATTATAATTCCCTAAATCACAGGTGGATACATTTTATTTCAGCTAAATCACCTGGATATTAGCTAAAAAATAAAACATACATGTAATCAGTGTGACTTGTGGTTTCTGGGAAAATTCAACAATTGTGATTGTCCATGTAAACAAAGGGAATCTTTATATGTGCATATATGAGATCCCCTTCCTCTAGGCCATTTGCTACTCTTAACCAGCCTGTGACCACCATTTTTTTTATTAGCCTCTTGTTATTTGAATTCAGAGTTCAGCCTTGATTGCAGCCCCTGTCTTCCCACCTCCCCCCTATATTCCCATCATGCACCGGCTACAATAATGGCATGCACAGAACTGCATTCAGAGACAGCAGGTCTAGGGAAATTTGGTTTTCAGCACCCTTCCGACAGGCCACATTTTATTGCAGTTGTAAACAGTGGGGATGCAAGCTAGGTTTTCAGTGGGGGAGTCATTTGTGACATTTGCCCCACAGCAAGCAAAAGGGTCTACCTCAGACATTTAGGAACTTTTCATGGAAGCAAAAGTGGCCTTTTCTTTACAAATGTTTGCCGGAATTTTGCATGTGAAGCATAATATACATTACTTTTTGTCAGCACGCTCCATGTCATTTCCCTGACATCTTTATTTTAGCATGGGGAGCATTGTTCTCATGTCTTGATTTAAACTGCAAACACACATGCAAAACCATTTGGTGTCAACATTTGAAACTCCTGTTTTTCATGTGAAAGGAACCTTTGCATTTCTTCTGCCACTCGCGAGTTAAAATGCTGCTTTTCCTTTTGTAATGTCCGGTAGGTCTTTTTCAGACAGCCCTTCCTTGTGTTACTTGTACAAACCCCACAATATGCCTGTTGTCAGTGTGAACATGTTGTTATAAATGCTGGGAGATCATTTTCTTCAGTGGGCCCTTCAGTTCCATTGGTTTGGGGCCTTTGACTACACCCCACTGGGGATATAAGTCAGGGGTTACACAGGAACTGGTTAGACTGCTGTGAATGAGGTGAGGAAAAGGCATGGACTGCAAGGATTTGTGTGGATGAGGTGAAGTCAGGGTGTACAAGAGTAGGCGTGGGTGAGAAGAAACCAGGGGTGAAAAATAGGGAAGGGCAAGGGGAAATAATGGTCATAAGGGGGACGTTGGTGAGGACAAGTCATAGGGTTCAAGGGTGGTGGCAGATGAGAAGGCACGGGTGCAGGGGTGGGGACAGATGCAGAGAAGATGGTGTGCAAGGGTCATGGCTGATGAACAGAAGGTGGGAATGCAATACTGGCAGAGCGTGAGGGGAAGGCGAGCAGTACAAAGATGATGTCTGGTGAGGAGAAGGCATGGTGCAAGGGTGAGGGTGTGTTAAAAGAAGATCAGGGATGAAGAGAAGCTGGTGTTACAAGGGTGGTGGTAGATGAAGAGGTTCCAACATCATGCTCGTGACTCTTCTCTACAGTTTCAAAATTAGGAGCAGGCACTTCCACCTTGCTCTCCACAAGCATGTCTGAATTGTCACTGTTCTGGTGTACTCTATGGACAAGATGTTGCAAAGGCCTCCTGTGAATCCCCAGCTTGGAAACATCTGCCACATATACAGGGTGCTTTGTGTCAGCAGCATGGGCAGCAAAGGTAGAGCCTATGCTCTCTCAGTCCTTGGGGCAGTAATGGGCCTCCTTCTCATCTATTTCTTGAATTGTGCTTCTTGGGGTCTGTTGACAAAAATATTATGTTCAACTATTTAGGCACATGAGCACATATCGTAGCAGAGCACATTCTGACAAAGTCTGCACTGCACTGAAAGATAAAGAGTGGGGAGATGATGCAATTGGCAGTGTCAGTGGTATGCAGTAGACACTTTACAGTGACATGTAGTTTGTAACATAATATAATGAACCTAGATTGTACCTGGGAATCATTGCATTATGAACAGAATTAGGTGAGAGTGAGAGAGAGAGATTTGTGGTAATCTAAGGTAATGAATGCAGGCTATGCTGTACCAACTGCAGTACCTCCAGGCGGAATTGTGCAGCTGATGTCCTGTTTCCGGCAGGCAGGTGAACTCCGACACTTTGGTGGATTTTGCTATGTTACAGTATGTCAGAATATTTGGGTGCAGCAACACATACAATAGCAGAGCATATTGGCACAATCTTCACTGCACCGAGACGGAATGAGGGAGAGAGAGACCACATCAGCGGTGTGAGGTGAACACTGTACAGTAAAATATACAGTATTAATATCACATAACATAATGAACACAAGTTGTTCACAGGAAAAAAAATATTACTTTAAGTGACAGAAGAAAGGAGAAAGAGAGAGAGGAGAGGGAAACACTGTAAGGCAAGCTAGAAGTGTGGTGTAAACCGCAGTTATGAACTCTAAATTAATAGAAAATAATGAAAGCAAAATGTACGGTATCATTTTCACTGCCTTTGAGTGGAATGGTTCAGCAAATGTCATGTTTAAGCAAGCTAGCAAACGCGGACTCTTGGGGCACCTCTGTAAGGAATACCACACTATGGCATACAGTACGCTAGCATATTTAGCACTTCACTACATACAGCAGCAGAACACACTGAGAAAGAAAGAGAGAGAGCATTTGGTTGACATCTTCAGTTGTTTGAGGTATATACTGTACAGTAATACATAAAGCAGTGCAGTGGTAACATAACATAATGAACCCAGTTTATACCCAGGAAAGTATTCCATTACTTTAAGTGACAGAAGAAAGATAAGGAAAGACATACTGTAAAGAGGGCAACAGAGAGAGAAATAGGGAGAAAGATAGATAGAGACATGTTCAGTATTATCCAAAGTGACATACTATATAGTAATAGAACTTAATGAATGCTGAATGTGGTGTTCCATTTGTAGTGCAGCGGTATGAAGCAGCCTATGTCCTGTTTGTGCAGGTGGGTGAACACTGACTCTTGGGGGTAGTGGGCACTCTGTTAATGAAAATCACAATATTTCTGTGTATTGCATTATGTTACAATAATTAAACCAATCAGCATATATAGTAGCAGAGCACATTCTGTCACAGACCGCACCAGATAGAAAGAGGGGGAGAGAGACCATGTGATTGGCATTATCAGTGTTGTGCAATATGAAGGAACATACAGTACACTACATTGACATACTAGACTTAACTGAACTGGAGTGAATGTAAACTATACACATCACACATTGCAGTAAGGAAAAGGGTAGATAGAGGGAGCGAGTTTCCCTGAGAGGACAGTACTTACTGTGCTGAATGCTGAGTACCTTGTTCTTCCATACCTCCTTCACAGGTGTCAGGGACCATTTATGCCTCAGGGGCATGGTTGGCCTCCCATGCTCTGGCTGATCAAAGTGATATTTGCATGGCAGGGTGTTGGACTTTTACATTGGAACATTACCTATGCTTCTAAGGCCTTTATCCTCACTGCAGACACATTTGTAAGCTAATTGTTGCATCTTCTAAAAGGTGCAAAGCAGAAAGTAAGGTGTGAGCCGAGGAGCGGAGGGTTTGTCTCAAAGCAAGGAATGACTGTGTAATTAATCCCCTTTATTCGACTTTGGTTTAGGGGACAATTGAAAGCAGTGGCTGCGTATTCTTATAGCATCAATTGTTTCCTGTCAAATGCGAGGGAGGGGGGGCATTTCATTGCATTGCCCTGTGGGTTTCACGTCTGATGAAGTACATGTGGACCCGCAGTATGAGCATCGAACTGGCATAGTTCCACTACCTTCAGAAACCTTTCTAATACAGAGCCACAGGAATTGCATCTTTTTCGGATTCGAAAGAACACCAGTTTTGACTTGGAAAAACCTGTTTGTAGTTTACACATTTAGGTAGATCTTAGGACATTACTGAAGCCGTGTTGAAGATGTGATTCAGAGTATGTTACTCTGCCTTTTCCCCTGGTGAGTGTAAAAATGCTGTGTACATACATGTGTATTTTGTGGATTTAAGCTCAGGAATCCAAAATGAATCCCAGTGTACTGAGACAAGGGATTCAAGCCCTAAGTCTAGTATGTCAATGTAGCGTACTGTATGTTCCTTCATATTGCACAACACTGATAATGCCAATCACATGGTACCTGATGTGCAGACTGTACAGTAAGAACATACAGTATCTAAGTGATAAAAGTTGAGGTCTGCAACCTGTGTCTCTCTAGATGTCTTGGATTACAACTCCCATGAACCCTCACCATTGACCATGATGGCTAGCTTCGGTGGGAGCTGTAGTCAGAAACATCTGAAGAGCCAAAGGTTGAAGAGCCATGATATGTGCAGTGGCAAGAAAGCCCCTAGGGTATGCTATTGATGATTTCAGGCATGCTGTTCTATTTTGTGTATGCCGTGGCTTTAGGTCACCCACAAGCACCATTTTAAACTATGCAGCAAGCCTACATCTGTAATTGTGAGCCAATATGCTAATAAGTTGTTTTGATGCAAAAGCTGCTTTCTGCCCAAGAGCTCAGCTCTCCCTAATCACTGGCTCAGTGGTGTTCAACCTTTAGTGTTGCATTGGTAATGGTAATAGAGGTCTGTCCAGTATAAAATTCTGTAGTCTACTATTGTTACATTTTTTATGTTTTGTTGATATTATATAGAAAGGGCTTAGCTTCACCCAGCACCCCATCTCAAATGTTGGCATGCACTGGCTGGGAACAGCCGCCAAACGTGAATTTTGGAGTTGATTGGCAATGGCAGCAATTTTAAAGTCTTTTGAGGCAGAGGAAGAACGATTGTATCAATGTTAACAATAGCTTTCCTGGGTCACCAAAGTAAAGGTACTGGTTTGAAAGCAGCCAGTGCCAGTGGAGCGGCTTAAAGTCAGGTGTGAGAGCAGACAGAGTCTGAGAGGTTAGGGCATTCAAGGGGATGGATCAATGCAGTTGATTAGCTGTCACCCAAATGAGGAGGCATTCTCGCAGCTGATGACTCTTGCACCAGGTATGAAAACTCCAGGAATCCACAGTGCTCTGCTGTCTCTAACATCTCTTGTGCCAAAATATACATCGCCCTAGCCCAAAACTGTTTCCCATGCCTCTATGTTTGGCACAAACCAAAGGCTCAACCTCCCACCGGTCTGCCTCAAAGACGCTCTGTCCAAACCCCACCCGCCCGCCCGCCCCCTGTCTATTCAGGACGGTCCCTGCTGCTTGAACGCAGCGAAACCTCCAAACCGCCCCCCCCCCCTACATCGGAACAACTTGAGTGTCCTGCCGCTCCGCCGCCTCCCAAAACCCGGTGTACTCTCCCATCACTGGCTCACTTTATGTACAGGCCATCCGCCAATCCGTTCAACATGCATAATAAAAGGTTATACCCACCACGACTGCTCCTCACCCCATCAGCCAAAGCCACATCAAGAATGCTGCTCTGCACTGCCTGACAACAGTTCCTTCAGGACGCACCGAAGAAACATGTACCTCCAGTACAGAACTTCTAGCCTTCTATGCTGGTCCCACCCACGGTCACTCTCCTCCTGGAATGCCGTCCTGAGAACACGCTCCATCAATGCCATTTCCTCTCAGATCTCCCCCATTCAGGACCGTGAAGCACACAGCAAAGTCAGGGTCGCCCCACAGCCTATACTCCAGCCAGCCAATGGAATGAAAAAATATGCAAGTCCCACTATCATCGGATCCTCTGCAGCAAAAATACACTGCCATGACTTTCTCACTGCCAATAGAATCAATCCTGATGCTACCTTGATGCTACTACTTACCACTACTGCTCTCTATGTCTCCCCCTAATGCTGCCCATAATGAGTCATATCATAGCAGCAACCAATGCCTTAGACCTAGCCATGGCACCTGATTATGCTGCCAATGCTTTTTCTTGCCTCACCGATGCCTTAGACCTAGCTATAACACCGGATTATGCTGCCAATGCTGTTTCTTGCCTCACTCTTGCCTTAGACCTAGCTATGGCAACTGAGTATTCTGCCAATGCTGTTTCATGCATCACCAATGCCTTAGACCTAGCTATGGCACCTGATTGTGTTGCAAATACTGTTTCATGCCTCACTAACACCATAGATCTAGCTATGATACCTGTTACTGCTGCCAATATTGCTACTTGCCACACAACTGCCCCTAACAAAGCTATTACAACAGCCACTGCTTCCAATATTGTTACTTACCTTGCAAGTGCCCCCACGTATGGTACGATGCCTGCCAATATTGCCATCAAGACCCCAGGCCATTCAAGCACCACAAATGCAATTATGGTGCCCACTAACTCTTGGAGAATCCCAGCTTCCAACTCCACAAGAGCCAGTCACCCCCCAACACCCATATATCAGTGACCTCTGCACTGAAATGTATGCTAGTCAACACACGGTCCTCAACTGCCCACTCCCTAGACATCCATGACCTCCTCCCATCCCACAACTTAGATGCCCTGGCCATCTCCGAAACATGGCTCCATGAGGCACCCATCCCCGGCCTATCCTTAACAATTCCAAAAGGTAACACCATACACAGAAAAGACTGACTCAATGCGAAAGGAGGAG
This sequence comes from Ambystoma mexicanum, assembly GCF_040938575.1. Lineage (NCBI taxonomy): Eukaryota > Metazoa > Chordata > Amphibia > Caudata > Ambystomatidae > Ambystoma > Ambystoma mexicanum. The sequence goes on along the minus strand of NC_090923.1, from coordinate 567,525,668 downwards.
GGGTTGCTCTTTTAGCAAAAGACTGCCTTCCCATAAAACCGCGTAACACCTCCTTAGAGGAGAATGAAGATATCATCTCAATCAAGATGAGCACCTCACCCACTAGCACCATCACTATCCACATTACGTACCGTCCGCCAGGCCCAATCCTCACCTTTGAGGAAAACCTCCTCCACGTCATAGGAGACAACACCAAAGCCTCATCTCAAGTCATCGTACTCTGCAACTTCAACTTAGGCCTCAATGATCCATCAGACCTCCAGTCCATCTTTGTCTCCAGCTCACTGAAGGACTTAACCTGCAGAGAACATATAATTGATCTTACACATGATAAAGGCTCCATGCTCGACTGGATTACAGACCTCAAGTACCAGTTTACCATAGACTCCAATGCACCCTGTCCATGGTCCGACCACCACACCATTGCCTTTACCATACATCACACTGAGTCTTCAAAGACGACCGCCCCCACCCTGCTCCCCTCCCTAACATGAAGCTTATGCAAGCTCACTTAAGACTGTATCCTGCCATTGTTGGTCATTCCCAATCTAGAACCCCACCAGCTAGGAGACGCCAACCTTCTAGCAGAAATCTACACAGCTACCTTAACATCATCATTTGACACTGCTGCTAGTGAAAAGCTAAACCCATCAGACACCTGTACTCCTGGTTCACCTTGGACCTCCAAGACATACATAACAAAAAACGACTAGCAGAATCCAGCTGGAACAAAAATCCCTCAGTCCCCACTAAAATGGAATTTGCCAAAGCTTCTAAAATCTACAAACAAGCCATTATCTCTGCAAAATCCACCTCGGTTAACATGAGAATAGCCAACACAAAATCTGACTCCAAAGAAATCTTCAACACCCCCACCTCCCTCCATCACCAAGGATTAAGCCTGGTGCACCAACATCCATTCAGCCATGCTCAACAAAATCGACACACTTCACAAAAACATCCAAACCAAACTAGCCACCCTACAGCCCCAGCCACAGCCCACTGCCGCCTCCAATTCCCCAATCTTCCCCCCACAGTTTTGCTTTAAAGCTGTCACAGAGCATGAAGTCCTATCCATCTTACAAAGTCTGAAACCATCCAGGTGCAAAGGTGATATACGCCCAGCACCCATCCTCAATGACTGCTCCGAAGCCCTTGCACCGCTCCTCACTATCTTCATCAATGCCTCCCTTGCCACAGGCATTGTACCTTCCAGCCTCTAGGAAGCCTGGGTTCTGCCGTTACTAAAAAATAATTCCTAGACCCAACAGCTCCCAACAACCACTGACCAATCACCACTGTCCCATTCTTATTGAAAATCATCAATAGAGCAGCATATCTGCAAATTCAGTATTACCTATAAACAAACCACATCCTGGGAATGCGCCAGTCCGGATCCCGCACAGGTCATGGGACCAAATCAGCACTACTGGACTTATAAAATCAAATGGATGAGTTTAGAGACTTGTGGAAGCATGCCCTTCTGCTCCTCCTTGACCTATCAGCTGCGTTCAACCTAGTCAAACACAAAATCCTTTGCCACCACCTCACCACCTCAGCCAACTTCTCCTCCCAAGCCACAGCTTGGATTGCCTCCTTTCTTGAGGGGAGTGTTATGAGAGTGTTCACTGACCATGCCAGCACCAGCACCCCCCAGCTCCAATTTCCTGCGGGGTTCCACAAGGTTCCTGCATATCCCCACGCAAGAGTGGGTCAATACAATATCTTCACCAGAACCCGGATAGACATTCTCGACCCCATCGACATAGCCTACACCAACTATACAGATGACAAACAAATCCTCCTCCCTCTCTGTGGCAACTATGAGGATGACTCCAATATGCTTGACGCTGCATACACAACCATCCAAGCAACGATGGCAACCAATCCCCTCTGCCTCAACGGGGACAAAACAGAGCTCTTGCTGATAGGGCCTCCCACAACGCTTAACAAGCTCAACCGCAAATAATCAGCATGTAAAATTGACGGCATCCAGATCCCTATCTCGACCTCAGTGAAGACTCTAGGCACCCACCTCAACGCTACTCTCTCACTTACACGCCAAGTCAACGCTTTTGCCTCCTCTGCCACCAACACAACTAAATTGATTAATGTCTCAAGACCCTTTCTATCCCAGGACAGCTGACGAACCATTTCACATGTAGTCATTGGCTGCGGCTTGACTACTGCAATGCTCAATTTCTGGAACATCGTCCCAAAGCATACAGAAGCTCCAAACCATCCAGAATAATGCTCCCCGAGCAGCGCTCAACATCCCCAAATGGGATCACATCTCTGCCGCTAGAAGAGCGGTTCATTGGTTGCCCATACACGAATGGACCATTTTCAAAACCCTGTCCATCACCCAAAAGTGTGTATCTAACACTGCACCACCCTACCTATCCCAGAAAATCACTCATCAAGACCAACCAGGAGCCCTTATGCATATCGACTCTGCTACCCAAAATCAGACATACCAAAGCCGGAGGCTCCAGCTTCTCCAAAGCTGCCAAACGTGTGAACTCACTTCCACCCTAAGAGCAGAACTTTCCCAGAGAGCCCTCAAAACAAGGTTGTTTGCCTAGGCCTGACCCCACTGTAATGGATTGTTTTGTTTTTTATCTGCTTCCGCTGTCTCCTGATATACCATGTAACCGTCTATGATGCAAGTAACAGGTTGTAACAGCGCCTCGATGTCTATGGGTTGCTTTGCACTTTATAAATTAAACAAATACAATAAAATAAAATGAATAAAATCACAAGTACACCAGATAGACTTTCAACCCTGTAGCCAGTGCTGCTAGAGTGCCATTGGCATATGCATGCCTGTATGCCTGAAAGGATGACTATGTCACACATCCCACCTACTTAAAGCGTGCCTGTGGCCAGGGCCAGCATGTGAATAAGAAGGTTCTGCCCCCACCGTTGAATAACAAGGAGCCATGCGTAGTGCAATGATAAATGGTATCTCCAAACGAGGTGTACAGAGCTAGATTTTCTGCCTCATCACGAGTTTGGCGGTAACCCTTAAATGTGGTGGTAACGCTATTACCGCTGCATTTAAGGATCTGCCAAATCACGGGCTTGGCGGATTTACCCCCAGCTCTGAGCTGGTGGCAAATCCACCACGATTTTGCTGATTTTCAGCACTATTACCGCCGGCGGTATAGTGCTGAATATTCCCCATTGGGCCCAATGGGGAATGGAAATTTACCGAATGGGCCTAATGGGAAATGGGGACTTACCGTTCTGCCAAACCCGTGATCCTGCGCTAATAGCACCGGGGGGGTTGGCGGTAGGGCTAATAGCCTCGACAATAATACCGCCGGGGTTAGCACCCAACTCGTGATGAGGCCCTTTGTCCAAGCCAGTGTCAAGATATGTGAATGGTGTGGCCGATGAGATTGATATAAAAGCAATATGTATAAAACTGGCTCACAGGTACTGTATTCAGGAGCCTTTTTCAGGTTGGACCTTGCATGCCTACACTTATAATGGGATAAGTGAAATTGCAAGTGCCATAATGAAAGTGCCTTTGACTATGGTAACCAGATGACAGTTCGGGCTTTCCTTCGATAAATATTTGATTTTGGATGCTCAAGTCCCATTTCTCGAATTTAATTTTACTGAACCTACAAACCCCACAATACATTAGTTTGATGAATGAAAGAACAGGAGTGGACACATGGATTCCGGTGTCATCTGGTCACAGTATTGTTAACTGAAATGCCACGAATGGTTGAAGGTGCCACAAAAGACATGCTGTAGACCTGGTTATCAGCACTACAACTACCACTGGGGTTGCAGGGACCAGATTGTAGCTACTATCACAGAGCTGCTGGAAAGTGCTCTACGAACCCGTTTCTGTGCTTTCTTTTTATGCTAATTGTTTTAATTGGATTTACAGTTTATATAGCACATTTGAATACACAAACCACAGACACTCTTTACAAAATACAGCCCATCACAGATCTTACTTGCATGCACGCCGTGTGTTTAGGGATGCTTTGTAATTGTGAAAGTGGCTAATCAGCTGACAGAATGCCCAGAGATAAAAGCAGTTCCTAATTATGCCTCTGCTTATCTCTCCCGCAGACAGTATATCAATAGCTGTTTTCTTTTTTAGATGTTCTATTAGTTAAAGAGATTATAGACAGAGGGACATGAAACAGACATTGAAATAACCAAGAAAATACAAAAACAGCAAGGGGAGAAGTGTACAGTGATAGAGAGTGGTTGGTAGAGTGTGCATCTCAGACTCAGCGGGTGGACATTTGATTTGATTATCAACACAGGGGATAGGATTGCCCAACTCTGGGCCACTTCTGTTAGTGGCTGGCAGTAAAGACACTGCTATTTCCATATTATCAGTAGTGGAGGCCCAGAGCAATGCATGAGTGAAGCCAGTGACCCATTGTACTTCCAAGAGTAGAGTAATGCCTATATATTAGGATCTTAAACAGGGGCAGAATTAGGGACTGGGGGGAAGACCTTGGCAAGAAAAATAAGATGCCCCTTAACGCACTGTACAACCAAGAAAAAAATATTTCAGTGCTTTACGTGGGATGGAAAAGACGGGGGAGCTTAAGACATCGTGAAAGGGTCAGCCCTATGGAGCATGACCCTATTACAATTATTCAGTATGTTGTTATGCTTCATGATCACTGCCACCTGTTCAGAGTCTGGACCCTTTGACCACACACATTATGCCACAGAAATCACTTATAGAGACAGTACCAGAGTTTTTCTTTTTCTTTGTGAGGCTTTGGGCCATCCCCCCCCCTCATTCATCTGGATTTGACTCCCCTCCCTAGTGCAGGTATCAGCAACCCCTGTTTAGTGCTACCGAACGTTGATCCCTCCACTGTCTACAAGCTGTCATAAAAAGAATGGTAAGCTAAGACGCTGGCCATTTAAAGCCCCTTGGGGCCTCCCTAGCTGTCCCTACTCTATCCAGTTGTTAGAAGGGTGCACTGCATTTTCACTGTTTTGATTCAGGCTTTTCTGTCATGTTCACTCGCACCTCTCCCTTCTCCCTCTCTACACTTCATCTCCCTTCCTCTCGCCATTACTCTCTCTCCATTCTACTGGCCCTCCGATGCCTCACACAGTCTAATCCTCGCTTCCACTCTTTCAGGTTACCACTCCCTCCTCCACCTCATTACTACTCCCCCCTCCACACTACTACTCCCCTCCGCTAGTCTTCTTACTTCCTCCATGCTACTACTACTCCCCTCCTCCACTCTACTACTCCACTCCCCTAGCCTACTGCTCACCTCTTCCACTCTACTATTCCCCTCCCTGAGTCTTCTTACTTCCTCCATGCTACTACTACTCGCCTCCTCCACTTTCCTACTCTACTCCCCTATCCCACTACTCCCCTCCTGCACTCTACTAGTCCACTACCCTAGTCTACTTCTTCCCTCCTCCACTCTGCTACTCCCCTCCCCCAGTCTACTAGTTCCCTCCTCCACTCCTCCCATCCTCCACTCCACTGGTACCCTCCTCCACTTTTCTACTCCTCCATCCAACTACTCTTACACCCTCCTTTCACCTGGTACCATTCAATTCACAACCACTACTCACTCTTAGTTTTACTAATCAGTCGCCACACAAGAATTCACACTCACTCAGCAGATCCACTTTCACTCGTAAGCCAATGCCTCGCCTACTCCACAAATCTTCTCCACATGTCACACCACCCTCCTTCCTCCTACTGGTCTCTTGGTTATCCCCCACCTCCACCTCTGACTTCAATGGAAAAACCCAAACTTCCTGCTTCCTTTCACCTTCTTAAACCCCCTCCTCCTGTGAGGATTGGACAACGTTGCCTGGCCAATCAATTCCTTTCTTCCCTCCCCGGATACTGTACGTGAAAAAAAAGTCATAAGAAGGGGCTAAGTCCTGGCCACTTTCTCTGCGTGGGTTCCCCACATACCAAAAGTGGCGGCTTATGAAGTTCAATGTGTTGCTTGTTTTCAGTGGGTTACTCTGCTACGTTCGTTGGGTGAGGATGCTTCCTTTTCCCCTTTGTGTCCCTGGTCATCTAGTGGACCTGCTATTTGTTGCGCGAGCTCACCGGCGGGATCTGCCAGCCCCGTGACGTGGGTCTCCGCACTGTGTCTGTGCACGGCTGTATTGGTTGTCTCTCTGTCTACATTAGGTGTGTGCTGCTGCGGTCGGGTCTCTGCAGAGCTGTCGTTTATCTTTGTGGGTCTCCCCCGCCCCCCTTAATTTTTCTGGTCTCTTTTGATCTGCTCTGCATTTGGGGTTCTGACACTGCTATATGTGCTTGGCTTTCACTGTTGACTTTCCCCCACTGGCTGGTGGTCTCTGACCAGTATCTGAGACATGAGATAAGGCTGGATATCTATAAGGTGACGGGGTGACCAGATTTAAAAAGTAAAAAAACCGGGCCAGGGTAACTAACATAAAGGTAGGACTAACTATTGAAAGTGGCTGTGAAGGCGCTACACTTCAGTAGCAGTTGGAGGAGAAGAAGGTGTAAGTATAACTGAATTTATCAAAAACTACCACTATCTTCATTTGTAAAAAGCTGAATTTCTTCTGTGTGAGATTGTGCATTCCTGACTGCCAGCTATGAAGATCTACTACCAAAAACCGGGACCACTGCATTTACCAATGGAAAAATAATCTTGAGAAAGGGGGACAGAACACCCAATTCTGGGACATCCCCGGGAAAACTGGAACGTCTGGTCACCCTATACATATAGGGTCTGCAAGCGAACATGCTGGCAAGGGTGGACTGGGGACCAAGAGAGGCCCTGGAAATAATGTTCAAAGTGACGCCATATTACACCTGTTCAACAAACCCAACCCTTTACTTATGAAAAGATTTGGAAATAAAATAATTACCACACAAACGAGTCTCAGGGTGCTGAGGCCTACGGGGAAATCTCCAGAGTTCCCCATAGGCAGGTCCACTGCTGCATGCTGGCACAGGGCGAAGGGGGAGGGGAGAGGAATTGGGTCCCTCTCTACTGCCACTATCAACCTGATAGGTAGGACTGGCTCTGGATTTCTCCTTACCCCTTCAGCCTCATGTGGCTAGGGGTCCATCCCCAATTTGACAATGCCAGGGGACTGGCCTTGTCACAAGTGGCTATCCTCTAGGTTATAATTATAAATCCTGCTTGTTACAAGATGTTAGAATAGATCATCACTGCACGCTGAACATATTAAGACAAAGCAGAATGGCACATGATATTTTGTTTTATTTTTTTTTTTAAAAAACACCCCCCCCTAAAGTGGTGTGAAGAAATCAGATACTGGCAAAGAGTAGTACACGAGAGAATACACGCTTCTAGACGCTGTCCCTGAATTTATACCAATAGCTCTGTGTTTTTTTTCAGTAATAAATGCTATACAGATTAAATGTAAAACGTATAACTCCTGTGCATCTATATTGGTAACACAGGCCGAGGGCAGGCAATACTCCCAGAGCAATGTTTCCGCAGTGTAAGCTCCATAAGATTAACTGTGTGGTTAGTTGCGCAAAGCAAGGTATGTCCAAGCAAGGGTTTATAAAAAATGACAGTCTTTACTAAAACAGACGCTCTGAAGACACAGGCCCAACCCAGAAAAGGAAACAGACACAGTAATTCAGGCTGTGTATATACTATAGGAAGACACGACAATTGGGATTCGTACTGCAGGTGGGATGGCACGATAGGCAAAAAGGTGAAGGAAAAAGGGACAAGCAAAACAAACATGGTTATCTTAAACTGTCCCAAAATGATTTGGGTAAGGTAGGAAAAGGGGGCCCAACCAGTCTCTTGAGTTCAAGGTGAAGGCTGAGTGGTCAGGGGAGTTAGTAATGACTTATAAGGGGCCCTGAGTCCAGGAGTTACCTAACATCATCTCATAAGCAGGGCCAGCTGCGTCAAGCAGGCCTCTGATTACGTCCAGGCATTGTGATGTGGTGAGGGGATCGAGGCTCAGAAGGCACCCGGCACAGTGCAGAGTTGAGCGGTTGAAGCATATGTCTGAACATGGCTCGCTGTCTCAAGACAGAGTCAAATTCTTGTTGGGGAAATGTTGGAATGCTGAGCAACAGCAATTGAGAAGGATTATACAAATGGACTTCAAAACACTGCAGGTTCCAAAACAGATTCTCTTGAAGAATTGGAGCTCTTCCCAAGCAAAGGAAGGTTCCCAAAGTTGCTTGCAGGAGTCTTAGGGCCTCATTACATGGAAAGCGGTAAGGGTTAACGGTCACCGGTAATGGTACCGGTGACCGCTAACCCTTACCGCCTTACTACGAGGTCCCTTTGCGGGTTGGTACTTTAACGCCTGCTTTTTAGCAGGCGTTAAAAACCAACCCGCAAAGGGACCAGGGTGCTAATTATGATACCGCAATTTGCGCTACCCTAATTAGCACCTTTCCCATTCCCATTATGCCCTATGGGGCAAAAATGGGAATGGGGAAGGGCAATGGGGGGAGGGGGAATTACCGCCCCACCAACCTTGGAATAGGGCAGTAATTCCCCTTTCCTCCAAGGCGGTGCCGGTATTTTACCGGCATGGACCAAGGTGCTAGTAGCACCTTGGTCCACCGCCTACCGTGTAATGAGGCCCTTAGTGTGGGACTCCTGAGTACCGGGTTTGGAGATGTAGTCAAGCTTTTGGTTTCTCCTGCTGGTAGCCTCTCTTTTACTCAAAGGCAGTGGAAGATAGGGTCCTGGTATACCTTCTTGAAACCTATCTTCAACCATATGCAAGGGATTGTGAATGTCCAGCAGTTCCAACAAGATGTCCTCAGAGTGATGGCAAACAACTCCAGTTGAATCCCAGCAGGGGTATGCAATACCGTTTTTTAATAAAGAGACTGCCCTCAACCACAATTTTGATAGGTGAAAAAAAAGTTGATAGTGGTACACAATAAGTATGATTCTGGAGGGAAAAGCAGAGCAACAATTCAGTAGTGGTGGGCTCAAAGGCTACATTAATGCCAGTGATTATGACTAATACAAATAATTCCAGCCATCCCTTCTTGGTTTTAGCTTGTATCCATAAGTGAGAGTTCATGCTCAGACAAAGGCCCCTTGCTTGCTGCGCATACAGAATCAAGTTACACCTCACTGATTAGGTCCAAGAAAAATGTTGTATTTACATATTCTTTATACAACATTATGTATTACCTTGTCTAGGCACCCAGTCCTGCGTGTGCATGAAATGGAATGTTTGTTGTTGCATGAAATGGAATGTTTGTTGTTGAAGCAGTGTTTGTATTCGAAGAACGGGGGTTGAGAGAGATGAGTGGACAGAGTGAGTGAAAGCAGGACAGGGCGCCGGGTTATATGATTAACAGTAAATAAACTTGAATATGCGCTCACGTTTCTTCGGTGCCCAGCTGCATACTTCATTTGGCGACGAGGAGGGGCTACCTGGCGCCTGCACCCACACATCAGAAAAAAATAAAATAAAAAGGATTAAGTGAAAGAGAGAGCTGTAGCTCTGAGCGAACGTTTGTTTGTGCAGTCGTTGTTTGTTTTCTTTGGCAGTGGTATCCGAGGGGATCATTCCAGGAGGGGTCATCACTCGGAGAAGTTTTTTTTGTTTACTCACGAGCACACGCGGAAGGGGGAATCTCTGTACTGCTTTTGGCAAAAAAATGGAGGAAAGAACTTTGGAAAACATCACACGCGTCACGTGACGTGCCCCCATATTGATTCAGAAGAGGAAGTCAGGCGGGGATGTTGCGAGACACGCTTCATCCTTGTCACAGTACTTAAAAAAAAATGTTTTTTTTGCAAAAGTTATAAATTACAAATGATTACTTCCAGGAAGAATTAAAAGTATAGTCTATGGATTAAACTTTGTTGTGAACATTTACCCAACTGCAACAGGATATTTGACTTTCTGATGCTGCATGCAAGTCAAGTAAAAAGTTGAGTTCTAAAAAAAAATGAAAATTTCAATTCAGTGGACTTGGAGGAAAGTGTTTATAATGCAATCGATTAGTATTCAACCGCCAGCCAGTTTTCTTCCAACTCCTGGGCAACCTGCGGTGGTTTGGCCTGAATGGAAGGAGTTTTGGTTGAATTACATTCAGACAGTGGAACAAGAAGGACTCACTTCTCGGAAAAAGAAACTTTTATTACTTCATGCGTTAGGTTTGGAAGGACAAAGAAAATATAGAGAGCTTCCAGAATTACCAGGCGACAAAGTTGGCGATGGTGATGAGCATGGTAAAGCTCTGAGACAGTTGGATAAATATTATGCCCTGGAGACTAATGTGGCAATAAATAAGTAACATTTTTACACAAGGGCACAGATAGAACAGGAAAGCATAGAAGAATATGTTTCGGCTTTGAGATTGTTGGCCCGTACATGTCACTTTGGAAATAGAATCACCCTTGATGAACTTATTAGGGAACAAATTATAATTCGTACAAGAGACACGCTTATTCAGGATAGATTATGGTTGGTAGACAACCCATCTCTGCCATTGCAAAGAGAATAGAGCACAGTCACTTGTGTTCTAAAGAGATGAAGAGTAAAAAGCAGGAAGCCACTCAGAACATGTTACAGAGCAGTAACAAGAATACACAGGAAGTGGATGAACAAGCATTAGTCAATGCTGTGCGCAACAGAAAATGAGTTGATTTTTGCCATGAATAAAGGCAACAGACACAAAGGATCGGAGATCAAAGGAAACTTTTCTAAAGGGAAGTTGTGGACAAAAACTGAAATCAGGGATCAGAACACACGGACAAGGGACAGTGACAGATGTTTCAGTTGTGGTAGAGTAGGACATTATTCTTACTCCAGAAACTTTCCTGCAATTGGACAAAAATGTGGAAATTGTGGAATTAAATGGCATTTTGCAGTCACATGTAGACGCAAAAAGAGGATTTCAGCTATTCAAGAGAAGGAAGAAGAGTCAGATGACGAGAGAGTATTCGTAATACATGAACCACCGGGAGGAGAGTTTAAATGATTTATGGTTTTTTCACTACCATCATCAGCAATCTGTGACAGAACCGCTCCTAGACCACTCCCACTGGCATCCACAGTGACTTTGGTCTGCCTACCAAAAACAAACCCTCCCAACTCTACAGCTCCACAAATGTCATTTTTTATGCATTCCGTTGCTACACTGCAAATCATTTTGGACAATTGGAAGTTAAAAGTAAAGGTTGATAGTGTTCACCTTGGACTATAATTACGAGGAAGACTTGGCAAAAATTGGTTGCGGAAGGCCTCAGAAGCAAATTGAAAGCATCAGACATAAAAAATCCTGGTGGATTCGAAGGGTCAAAGATACACATTGTTGGTTGGTTTTCAAGTATTATTCAATTCAAAGACAGACATGCTCAAGTGAAAGTATATGTTGCTGAAAAAGGTGTAAACATAATAGCCTGGAGAGACCAACCAGGCTTAAGAATAAGGCTGGATCCATGTGAAGAAGAGCAAATTCTGATTGTGAGCAGCAGCAAAGAACAAACTAAGAAAATAGTGTTGAATCCTGGAAATGATCTACAATCAAGTTTGGGATTGCTAAAAGATTTTGCTCATAGAATACGACTCAAGCGGGGAGCAGTACCAGTAGTGCACACAAAAGCCAGACCAATACCATTTGCTATTGTTGGTAAAGTTGAACAAGAATTAGTAAAATTAGAATCAGAAGGGGTGATTGAAAGGATTGAATCATCACAGTGGGTGAGTCCTATTGTTGTAGCTATTAAGAAAAATGGGAAACCAAGAATTTGCGTGGACTTGAGAGATGTTAAGAAAAACATCATCACAGATATATTTCCTTTTCCAATAATATCTGAGATGTTAAATAGCATTGTGGATGCAGAAACCTTTTCAACGTTAGACTTATCTAGTGCATACCACCTGATATCACTTACAGAAGACTGCAGAGACATAACAGCCTTCATCACACCATATGGCCTTTATAGGTACAATCGGGTGCCTTTTGGATTGGCATCCGCAGCAGCAGTTTTTCAAAGAGTAATGACTCATGTTCTAAAAGGTTTAGCCGGGACATTAGTATACCAAGATGATATTATTGTTTTTGGTAAAGGTTCTGAAGAACATGATAAAAGGTTGGGTGAGGTTTTGACAAGATTGAATGCGGTTGGGTTGAAAATTGATGATAGTAAATTCAAAGTGAAAGAGGTTGAGTATCTAGGTCATATGGTGAATGGGAAGGGGTACAAGCCTAAATTGGAGGCTATGAAGGCAATTAGAGATTCGGCTAATCCTACCAATAAGGATGAACTCAGGTCGTTTCTTGGGCTATGCGAGTATTATAATAAATTTGTAAGGAATTTCGCCAGTGTGACAGAACCATTGAGGAAACTGATGAAAAAAGGTGCAAAGTTTGAGTGGAGTGATGAATGCAGTGTAGCAACGGAATGCATAAAAAATGACATTTGTGGAGCTGTAGAGTTGGGAGGGTTTGTTTTTGGTAGGCAGACCAAAGTCACTGTGGATGCCAGTGGGAGTGGTCTAGGAGCGGTTCTGTCGCAGATTGCTGATGATGGTAGTGAAAAAACCATAAATCATGCCTCTAGAGAAATCTCTGATACTGAAAGTAGGTATTCTGTTATTGAAAAAGAATTGTTAGCTTGTGTATGGGTGGTTAATTCTTTTAGAAAGTATCTTTGGAGAAGCAGATTTATAATACAGACAGACCATAAACCTTTACTTGAAGTGCTTACTGTGCGTGGGATGTGTAGAGCTTCTCCCAGGTTGGCCAGATTAAGCCTCAAATTGCAAGATTATCACTTTTTGGTAAAGTATGTCCCAGGTAAGAGAAATCTTATAGCTGTTTATTTATCTAGGTTGCCTTTGGTAGATGATGATTTGGGCGTTGAGGAAGACTGTGAGGTTGTAGCAATCATTTTTGAAGTGACATCAAGGGAAATATGGTTAAGTGAACTTGGTAAGGACGAGACATTGCAAAAAGTCATAAGGTATACTAAATCAGGTTGGCCTGAGAAAAGGTTGGTTGGTAATGACTGTTTGAAGTTCTGGGAAATTAGAGATGAATTCTCCATTGAAAATAATTTTTTGGTAAGGGGGGATAAGATAATTCCTCCACAGGAGTTGTATAAATTATTAATTGAAAAGGCTCACCAAGGACATCCAGGTATTACAGGTACTAAGAACAATGCAAGGGCAAAATATTGGTGGCCTGGTATGGATTTGAATATTGAAAGATTTGTCAGGAATTGTTGGCCATGACAGAATAGTGATAAAAGTTACAAAAGTTTTAAGTTGGAACCTATCAACATCGCTGAAGCAGATATGCCATGGGACAAGATAGGTATTGACATAGTGGGCCCTTAAGGAAACTTGGCACATGAGAAGAAATTCTTGTTAGTGTTGGTGGACTACTACTCAGGTTGGTTGGAAAGCAAGTCTGTTAATAAGATTGACTTTAATGAAGTGATAACATGTTTGGTGCAAGTATTTAGAAGGGAAGGGTATCCCAAAGTGATCATCAGTGACAATGGGGTACAATTCAGAAGTAGAGAGGTGAAGGAGTTTGCTAAACATTCTGGAATTGATTGGAGATTTTCAGCACTGTATCACCTGCAAACCAATATATTAGTGGAAAGGTGCAATTGAGCCATTTTAGAGACAGTAGAACTAGCTTTGAGGAACAATATTTCTGTCGAAGAGGCAATTAAGGAAAAGTTGTGGAGTGTGAGAGTGTCTGTCAGAAGAGACACGGGTAAATAGCCATTTGAAATGATGAGAGGGAGAGTACCCAACACTTTGCTCAACCCTGTGTGGGTGAATTATAGAAAGAAAGGAGAGTGTGATAGGGAGGAGGTGTGTATGGAACAAAGTGGGTTAGAAATCTCCCCTGGTGACTTAGTAAGAATCAAATTGGGACGCAATGTGAGGAAGGGTGAGTCTAAGTACAGCGGTCCTGTTGAAGTTATTGAAGTGTTTAAAAGAGCTGTTAGAGTTCGAGGAGGATCTATTTGGAATTTGGACAGGGTTAGCAAGTGGAGGTGGAGTGGTGGTGGTAGAAGTGGTGGTAGAGTAGAGAATTGGTTGGTGAAAAGATTTAATGCAAGAGCTTTTAAGTTGTTTGAGGATGATCTTCGCTCACAAAATGGCATGATGAATGAGGAACAAGGAAATTAAATGGTAGAGTTAAGTGTGCATCGAGAGATTGACTCTGAAGTTGTGAATGATGATAGAATTGTTCGAAGTTCAAGATTCAGGAGATTACCAAATTGGTCAAAAGACTATGTCATGGACAATTGAAAAGGAGACTCTACTTTTGGGTCTAAAGTTTTCCTTTGTTTCACAGTTTGATATTTATACTGATGATATTCGAGTTAGCATTTGGTTTTGTTCATTGTTTTTTTTCTCTCTTTTCATGTTGTTTATTTTATTTTTATTTTTATAAAGGGGGGATGATGTTGTATTTACATATTCTCTGTACAGCATTATGTATTAGGTTGTCTAGGCACCCAGTCCTGCGTGTGCATGAAATGGAATGTTTGTTGTTGAAGCGGTGTTTGTATTCGAAGAACGGGGGTTGAGAGAGATGAGTGGACGGAGCGAGTGAAAGCAGGACAGGGTGCCGGGTATATGATTAACAGTAAATAAACTTGAACATGCGCTCCCGTTTCTTCGGTGTCCAACTGCATACTTCAAAAACCTAAATATGGCTGGGTTGCTACAGTGCAGATGGGGCATGGCCCGGCAGTTATGAATGGATTGCTCACTTTGGTGCATAAGTAAACATTGATGGATGGAACGTTGTAAAGTTTCCATTACCCCACCACTGACATTGCTGTGGATAACCTTCCAATCCCATCATTGTTAAGCCAGACTTTGCTATTACAGGAAGGATCCAAACACGTTTCAAACCACTCTTGGGTCTACTACCAATGGGTGCAAACCAATCCGAACAAAGATTGGTTTGGAAGTGTCTGGGCCTTATTCCCTAATGGCACAGATGAGGTAAAGTCATTATGGTTTTGGGAAGTTCCCTAGAACAATACCAGTGGTTATGTCAATTTCAATACATCTCATCCATCATATATTAGTTATGGTGGAAAGTAGAGTGTCATTAAACAGTTAGGCCTAGCCTGGGGTTGGCGCTGGTCAGCACCCAACAACATGTTGCAAACTAGCAAAGCTCTAAAACCTGCTAAAAGGTTCTGACAATGTTATCATCACTGAGGCAGTGTTGGGCTGTAAAACCTCTGAGGATCAATTACAGGTGGTGCTGCACAACACTCTCGTTTTATTGGCCTGCCAATAGCAATGCTGATGACCTGTGATTTATTTCTCAATGGAAACTTTGGGAACAAGATTCTCATTTGCCCCAGCTGCGGTTTGGCTTCCAGACATCTCCTGTTCAGAGATCTCGAAGCCTTAGCACAATAGTTAATCTCTTGCAGCCATCAAGATTTTACGAACTGCTTGTGAACTTATGTGTAATAAGACACAATCAACATGTTCTTCAGATATGTATTCAACAATGCGTATGTCTTCGGACCTAATGGTCCTTGGCACCAGCACAGAGTGCAACAGACGCTTGATATTTCCTCGGTCCAGGTTAACGTCGATATCATCACTAAACAAATTTTCAATCCTTATTTTTCGTGTAAAAAGTTTCAGCTCACCTCGAAGTGTCTCTAGAGCAGGATTTAATTTTTCAAATGTTGAGCTGATGTTTGTTTCGGATTCAGTGCCGCCAATGATTTGTTTTTGGCGTCAGATACAATATTCGCTTGCCGTTTGATAATTTTGTTTTGTGGCACAGCTGGAGCTCTTTCTCCTTCCAGGTCCTCCCCTTTTAAATTATGATGAGATCTAGTGTTCCTCATGTGTTCTCTGTGTTGGTATCGCTGGAATGCAAATGAGATCATTGTGCAACACAACTTGGGAACCCAAGCTACAATCATCTGCATCATCCTCAGGGTGCATAGACAGAGTGCATACGTCCTCAATTAAGTCCACTGAGGATGAGGAGCTCTGAACAGAGTCACTTCTCATTTGTTTCTTTGGATTTATTATAACTGGTTTAGTAGATTTTCCAACACCTTTGTCGGAGCTTTCCACTGTGTTGTTTTTCTTAGATCCGTCACATTTTTCTCTCACAAATAGCTTTGCTTTAACTGGCGTAGTTAGATTTCTTATACATTTCCTTGAGTTACTAGTCTGTTTTGTTGAAGTCGAAATATTTTTTCTTTCCATTTTTTTCTTTGTATGTCCAGTTGGTACAACTTGAGGTTTTATTGTGCTCTGAATGATTGGGAGATTTTTTGCAGGGCCACTAAAGATCCCATACAAAACTTTGGATGAAGAAAAAGACGGGATTTGCAATATCTTCTCAGGAGGAATCACAGTCCGGGGCCCTGTATTTAATATTTGTGGGAACACCTCAATGCTTCTTTCGAATGGCATGTGGGTCCTGATTTCAATTCTCTCACCCGTTCCGAGTGGTATATTATTTTCTGGCATGTCAGTGGTCATACTCTCACTTGTGCACGGTAATTGAGAGTGCCCTACCACTCTAGGTATAGTGTCAGTTGCACCGTTTCCAACCAAAATGATTGGCTTATGTAAATCCATACAACATTGTTTTTTTTTTTTAATTTGCATTTTTAAAGCGCTCACACAGCATGGGGGCATTGAGGCGTGTTACAGGAATATGTCTTAGTTCTGTATGTATAACGCACTTAATACCCAGAGGTTTCTAAGCACGGACCGGGGATCGAACCTGTGTTGTTTCTTGTCAACTTGTTTCCAAGGCAAGCACGTTGCTGCTGAGCTATGCTGTTCAACAATGCTCCATGCTCGGTATTAAAGTTAGTGGCGAGATGGTATTCGCAATCATCTGTTCCATATGGCTAAACATTAGCATATTTATTTCTCTGTTGTCTTACAAAGTTAACTCATATAGCCTGCTGAACCAATCTTCAGACTGACCACCTTCTCATTCCTGTTGTGGTTGAAGAGCCAGAATTTGAGTTTCCATTTTAGCTATTTTTTCATTTAGATGGCCCAATACAGCTCTGTTATTTTGAATAGCTTCATTTAGATTTTCATATAATTTTATAAACGGAATTAACGCCAATGAGGTGGCAGCCAACACATTGTTTTGAATCTGAATCGCCGCTGCAGCGGACAGATTCGATTGTATGTCTGTGTCTTTTTCAGCAGGGCTACGTGTGTTTCCATTACTCGTATTTCTCTGATCAGAGCCTCCACGAGGAGGAGGACTTTTCAGCCTTTGCCGTTGTTGCTCAGCCACACCCCTCACACCCAAATCAATAGGAGTAGAGCAACTTAACATCCTCTTTTCCCTTTGACAGATTTCAGCCATTTTTTGTGTAGGCTTTTCATATCGCTTTAATGGTAAACCTGCTTAGATTTCGTGTGTCATTGGCAATTCACATACATCCCCCGCCTTTCTCGGGCGTGCTTCTGTTGGTCTTTCTACTGTGAAGGTGATTTGGCAATTTTGTAAGGAGTCTCCCACTCCCACTTCCGATATGAGGTTTGTCTCGGTGCAAGAGGCAGTCTGAGGCATTTGCTGTTTCCATATTTTGGTTTAGTGAGCTTTCTGACAATTTTGCTTTCATCTTTTCAAAATCTGCTCGAAGTCTCTCAGTCAGTCTTGCCTCACGCCCCGCAAGATCAATCCCTTATGGCATGTGCCTGCTGAATGAATTATATGAGGCGAACCAGAATATCCACCAATCGCACCGCCAGTACCTGCATCAGAGTCAGTTTGCGTTTTCATTTCAATTTCTCTGCTATGCATGTTTTTTTCCGCATACAGCCCTCTCTATAGATTGGCTTTCAATCACAGAATTTGGGTTGCCCACAGTTGATTGTGGAAAGGTGAATTTATGCAGGTTTATATCCAGGGGCAAACGTGGAACATCTAGTTCAAGCAGCTCAGTGTCTGTCACATCAAAGGGCGATTGAAATGCTGCGGCGTTTACTTCGATCACCTCAGAGTCGTTAGCATGTCTAACTGACCCATTTGAGATTGTATCAGATGGAATTTTGTCCACTCCATCATCAGCACCAGTGCTGGGTCCATCCCCGAGACTAGCGACTCCTGTAATAGGCTGTTCGCATTGAGTATCTTTCTCACTGCCGAGTTCGGCTGTGAGTTTGCGCGCCGCAGATGGTGGCACACGCTCTATCAAGTCTTTCATGTCCGCCAAGCATTGGGGCGAACATGACGTTGATGACGTTGGTAACAATTATGCAACGCTAGATGCAATATTAAAGTCAACAACCACTGCTACATCAGAGTTTTGTAACAGAACCACAGTGTTCAATGTCAATGATTTGTCCGTTGCGATTTGTTTTAACGACGGACACACATCAAGTGCTGCGGCTGATGAAGGCAACGGTTCTTCACAGGAAATGCTCAGCTGCTCTTTCCCCCTCCAATTGCATATTACATCAGCCATCTCCGCTCCCATTTCCATTTCCATTTCAGTTTCCATATACAGTGTATTGTCAGGCATAAGACAGGAGAGAGATGACAGGCTTGTTTTGACTTCAAACTTCATTGTCCGCCATGATTTTCCTCTTACCTGCTATATCTGCTCTCAGCTGCGGACTGCTGCAGACTGAACTCAGCACGAACTCCGCCCGCGCTCTGTGCTTTCCAAGAGTTTTTAAGGACAATTGGGCTTGTTTTTCTTAAAGCCACACCAACCAAGGAACACAAACAAATTCTCACACTGTAGCTGCAGCTCCTCTCACCAGTACTCACTGCTGCAGACTGAACTTAGCACGAACTCTGCGCACGCTCCGTGCTTTCCAAGAGTTTTTAAGGGCAATTGGGCTTGTTTTTCTTAAAGCCACACCAACCAAGGAACAAAAACAAAGTTCACACACCGTAGCTGCAGCTCCGCTCACCAGTACTCACTGCTGCAGACTGAACTCAGCACGAACTCTGCTGTATTTAACAAAGCCTTTTTGTGGAGGCATGCTATCACTTTTGGGACTTTGACTTTGATGTGCCTCCTTATCACTGACCAGTCTATGCATTTTGCCTGGATAAGCAAAGAAACAGACAATGTTGGACACCTATAAAAAAAAGGTTCAGGCAAGATAAGAGATGGGGTGGCGCAGCATGTGTCCAGTATGATGGAGGACAGCGCTTCTGCCACACATTTGCCTATAAATGAAATGATGCAGCAACTACAGCTGAACATGAGTAACATTAACCAAAAACTGGATACATTGAACACCAAGGATGACTGATCTATCACCAAGAATGAACATCTCAACACACACATGTGGGCAACACAACATAGACTTGATGGTGCAAAGACAGCAACATCTGGAGATCACCATTCCATGATCGATGAAGGACCAGGAATTGATAAAGACCAAAAAGAATTATCTTAAAAATAGGTAATGCATGAATAACATTCATATTCTTGGCTCCAACAATCTCAAGAGATTTACTGTATGTCCGTAGGAATTACAAAAGTTTTAAATATTGTGGCTAGAGATCCAACAGAAATGATTGGCCCTGAATGCAAACTGGACAAACTACTCATGCATGCACCCGCTGGGACAACTTGAGAGCTCTGCTCCTGCCTTCAACATTGTTTTCGCTCCACTTCCCTAATCTCAGCCAGTGAAGTCTAGTGAGCAAGTCAAATAGGTTTTTAAAGTGAATGAACTATCTATTCTTCCCCTTCCCCCAATTAAATTGTAATGAAAAATGTAAATGTAAATAAGATTTGTACAGTGCCAAATGACAGCCATAGTTGTGCCCAGAAAGTGGCGTATTATGGCTCTGTCCGGTTTCCTTCTGATTGGATATATTGTTGCCAAATTTCCCCATATCTGTAGTTTCAAATGGTGTTCCAATTTTGTGGCCAACAGCACTTTTCTTACTATTGTGTGACTTGTGGATTTCTTTCAGGCAACAATGTGCAACATAGTTGGGTGGAATTCGACCATCCACATAGTGGGCGCGCAGTGATCTGGGCTTTTTGAAATGATTAATTAAATGGAAAGATGGTAGACCAATCAGGAAAATGTGTGGGGCTAATCCACACACAGTTTCTTATGCTCACATGATGACAAAAGCATAGACCTGTGTACTTCTGGCTGTACTCCTGGCTGGACAATGCCTATAGGCACAATAGGTCCCTGTCATAATTAGTTGGAATGTTACAGCCGAGGAATGCACAATGCCATCCCCAGGAAGGTGGAGGAACAACCTTCCCCCTGCCATGGACAGCCTGATTAACTGACAGAATCTCCATGGATCCGCCCTGCTCTTTTGTTAGGCCCTGCAACTGGTGGTTTGTGATTATCCTACAGTCAGGGGGTATTTCAACCAGGCCCACACAGGGCCTGACTGCAGAGGATAACAAAGGCGGCAAGAAACCCAATAACCTTACATATGCAACTGTGTCAACCTGAAGTTAGCTCCCGCCTCTAAGCATCGATGGCAGTGAACTGTAATTTCTGGGTCTTTTGTTTACAGTAGGCCACCCTGCTAGGGGGACGTCATTCATAAGTTATGATAAAGCAGGTTTGCACTAGCCAGAGCGAGACCATAATCAGCTAAACGCAGTGCTTCTCTAATGGATAGTCTCCAGAAATACTCTGAGTATTAGGGAGACTATCCACTAGAGAAGCACCGAGGTACACTGATCAGATGAAGCCACAGGGATCCTTAGAAGCCCCTCCAATAACGCTTTATCTTTAGCCTATCACCCAGACATAATATCACACACGAATGGGGTCCTACCAAGGACAATCAAAGTCTGATTATGCACACACCATTGGTGCTATGGTGTGGCCACAGCTAGTAGTGCAGTGCCAACTGAAATCATGGGCTACAATGCTAAGGCAAGATTTACACCACTGGAGAGGTTGTGAAGAACATAGACCACAATTCCTGGTCCTGATAGAGGCCGTCTTACCTGCAGCCATCAAAATAGGCATTAGGCCAAAACATAGTTGTGTCGACTTTTAAACAAATATATAGTATCCATCACATACACCGGGCACCTAGTATTTGATGTTTAATTCAATACCAATGCCAGTCCCCCCACTCAAACTGTAAGGGGATGCACATTGTGAGTCATTAGACATTCCAAAGATGTACCAATTGTTATTGTGATTAGAAATGTGGTTCTATATGTTTTATGTTGGGAATGTGTCAGGTATACATACCTGTGGTAATCATTGTTTTATATGAAATACACTGTATTAGATTTATGTTATCAGTACCATTAAATTGCTCTTGTGTCTTTTTGTACAACCAGGGTCGCCCTGATCAATTGTCTTCATATGCTGTTGAGAGAAGGCTAGAGGTATTTTAGTTCTAGTGCACAACGTGTTCCTGTTTGCACCCCTTTACCATTCCTGTTGCAAAGCACTCTAGTTAGGGACCACAGGATTGGTTCAATAAGGTAGGGTTAGGCTACACCAATCACTGTGTCTCTCTTGGCTTTTAAAGAGGGCAGCGCCCCTCTTTTGACAGATCATCTGAAGAATTTACCTGAAGTGACAACAAAGAACTCAACCTTGGACTATGTCTTAAGGTACAGTCTGCCTTACATCTTCTGCCAGTCAAGGAAGGCCAGTATGCTCAAAGACGAAAGCAAGATCCCTCCCCTAAACATCTACCAAGGAACCCCCACCAAACCGTCTTGCCGCCTGATACCCACAGCTGACTCCCATATCGAAACTCTGTCACAGTAGCCTGCAAAGCTCGCTGAAGCCAAATCGACCCTGTGGAGCACCATGAACACATGAACACATGCAGCACAAGGTACATTTGTCCCCCCAGTCCTTCCCAGAAGACACTTAGAGTCTTAACAAGACCAATTGCTCCCTTGGTGCTGAAGCCAAGAAACCTTAAACTGTGATGGTTATTAACCATACCGACTACCCTCCTCTCCGTATCCAGAGTGCATCCCTTTTCCTTCTTTGAAACTGCCTGTCCTCTGCATTCTTTTACATGGTGGGTTGTATTTCGTAATGCTGTTAGACTGTCTGTTGTGATTAATAAAATAGATATGTTTAATGCAACCTTCACTGGACACTCTTTTTAGCATTGAGCAATAATTCTATTTTCGCTGTATTGCAACTAACCAACGATCCACGACCCTTCAGAGATAAGCCTGTCGTTCCCTCCATGTTACCAAAATTAGACAAGGAGGTACATAATGTGCTTGCTATTCCAATCTGTTTGTATCCCTTCTGCTGTATAGAGGTATGAGGCAGATTGATGGTTCGGAAACCGATATTCACCACTGGACCACTGGTACCACGGAAGTTGATTTGTCACAGACAGTCGGATCTAGTTGGAGCCTTGCACACAGCTTAGCCAGCCAATGATAACAGTATTAATGCAGGCAGTGTTTAGACACTACTAGGTATTTGTTAATAATCATGATCTTGACATAGAGACTGTGAAATGCATTAGCAAGGATGTCCTGAATATCCTATGTCAAGAGAGGGGACTTCTCTGCAGCACCAGGATTAATAAACCTGAGTTGCTGACCAGCCTCCAGGCTTCGGTAGAAGCAATGGCACGTGGGGAGGAGACCCCACAGCACGAGATAGCCCCTGTATAGCTGAATGGAAAAGGCCTTCCCGAAGGGGTAGTGGAAGATGACAAGGAAGACAGTATGATTAGTGTTTCTCAAAAACCATCCCTCAGGAGGGCATGTGTGGTTTCTCAAAACACCAGAGTTTCAGGGTGGTCATGGGATAGTGCGACATCCCACAGGTCCCAGGTCTGGGCACATCCTCGAAGTGGCCCAGCCCAGTTCTGGTGGTAAATGATGTAGTGGCTAGAAAGCTCCTATTCGAGGAGAGGAGACTAATGCTGGAGAAACAAAAAGAGGGGAACAAGGTCACCATAGAGCTGCGTAACTGGCACTGGAAGAGAAGAAGGAGGCCAACAGATCCACTTCTAGTGAAAGCAGCCGTAGTGGCTCAAACCAAGTTGCCATGGTATAAGCTCTGGTGCCACATCCCCAAAGATTTAGTGAAGGCCTATGAAGTGGGGAAGGATGATTTTGACTGGTATGAAGTGCTCAAACCTGCTTTTCATATACAGGAGGTGGAGAAGGTACTGTGGGGTGCAGCCCTGATGAGTCCTTTACCGACCCAGGGGTCTGATGCAATTCTTCAGTTACCTCCTGAGGAAAGACCTGTTTATGAGAGCATGAAGGCAGCCCTTCTCAGGAACCTTCAGATAGCTCAGAAAGAAAAGTGGACAGACATTTGAAGTGTTCACACACTTGTTGAAATATCTGAGTTGGGGGTGTCTGGTAACAATGTTGATACATTTTTAGCTCAGCTGGTGAAGTGAAACCACCCAGCTCTGTGTAGTGGTGAAAGACTCAATCCGTGTTCCATGTCTGTTGGGTAATTATCTTCCTGACCCTGAGGTAGTTGGGGTGGCTACCAGATCAAAGGCCAAAGAGGCCACCAGATTGAAGGCCCTCAGTGCCTTAGGGCCTGGAGTGCCTCCAGATGGCGTGTTGGAGGGACCGACATGGAGGTGGAGGACCAGGTGAGTTCAGATTTAAAGTGCCTCCCAAGCTGGATGGGTTTGCATCTGCTCGGGGCTCAGATCACACTGACTTCTTAAAGCCAAGAAAGAGTGTCCCATTGTGTCAGGCCTATGGTAGCAGGCAGATGAGCAGGCTAAAGGTGAGGCCTCTGGACTGTTCAAAGTGTACTGAGAGGATGGACACCTGTACAGTGAGCCAATAGACTCTGATGGTGAGGGCACTAGATGTTTGGTGATTCCCCAATGCCACAGAAAGTTCCTTTTGGATTTGGCTCATCAAATTCCTTTAGCAGGTCACTTGGGAGTGACTAAGATATCGGACCGGTTGTGCACTTTTACTTGCCCAAGGTTAGCGTAAAAGTCAAAGGCTCCCTTAATTCCACTACCCATGATTGGGTGGTCTTTCAAGAGAATAGGCATGAACATCGTGGGTCCTTTGAATCCTTAAACCAGCTCATGGAACAGATACATCTTGGTGGTGGTAGACCACACCACTAGGTACCCTGAGGCTGCCCCTCTCAGGAGCATCAAAGTACTTGTGGCTGTGAAGGCTCTGAGTGGGATTTTCTCCTGTGTTAGTTTCCACAAGGATGTAATTTCTGTATATGAAGGCTTTGTGGGAAGAGTGTGGAGTCCCCTACTGGTTCACTACATTTTCCCATCCATAAACGAACAGGATTGTTGAGTGGTTCAGCAAGACCTCAACATCCATGATAGGTGGCTTGGAAGTCCACCTGAGGAGAAAATGGATGTTTTTCTGCCATGCCTTCTGTTTGCCTACAGAGAGTATGGTTTAGCCCTTTTGAGCTTCTGATTGGAAACCCTGTTTGAGGTTCCCTCAGTCTAGTGAGAGAAGGATGAGGGATGGGAGGGCAATTCCTCATCCCCCATGTGAGATGAGGTGGACTATGTTCTTAACCTTTGGTCTAGAATGCCAAAGTACTTGGGACAGTCGACAAGGAATCTCAAGACCAGTCAGGAGCTGATGAAGCACTGGCACGACCAGAAGCCCATAGTGACAGTTTATTTTCCAGGATAGTGGGTGTGGATTATGGAACCTGTCAAACCCAGTGCCCTTCAGGACAAATGGACTGGGCCTTACTGTGTGTGGAAAAAAGTCAGTGAGGAAAATTATCTCATTGATGTGAAAGGACTTAAACAGATGTTCATGGTATTTCACGTCAACTGGCTAAACTCCCATGATAGCCGGGATGACTTGGTCATGCCATTACTGACAGATGGAGGGACTGAGGGGGAGAAGGTTCCCCTCCAAAACCTCCTGCACACTGAAGCCACAGATGGGTCAGTTGAAGGTGTCAACCTTGCAATGCACCTGTCAAAATAGCAAGTGACAGACTGTCGCAGATTACTGGGACAGTTTGCTGGTCTGTTTTCGCTGACTCCAGGTTGTGCAGACTTGTGCACCCATGATGTGGACACTGGAGACAGTAAGCCGGTTAAGAGCAGGATTCACCAGATGTCCAAAAAGATCAGGGACACCATCGAAAAGGACATTTCCAAGATGTCCCTAGTAATGATAAATCCATCCCACAGCCTCTGGGCTAGCCCAGTGGTACTGGTACCTAAAATGTTCAGTGGTGAGAAGACTAAAGTCTGCATTTGTGTGGACTACAGGGTGCTAAATTCTGTCATAAAGAGCAGTAGGTCCTCCCCCTCTTTGGTGATAGACAGGTGAAAATGTCATTCAGGGCATGTGCCCGCCTTCCTGTCTAACATTATAAAAGTCAGAAGCATTGTTCATCGAGGCAGCCACACTGTCCTTATTATAGGCAGGTACATTAGAAAATAGATGACACTGCACATATTTATTTAGGACAACATAAAAACATAAAGGAATGCTTACATTGCGTTCAACACACACAATATAAAACAAAGCTCCCTGACAGAAGACATATCACCCACACTCAATAGACATTAGATAAACATATCAGAATAAGGCCCATAACAAATAGCAAAGGGATCCATTATTTTAAAAATGAATGTCACATCATGCATTGCAGATGGCTATATGCCTTAACTCTCGTGGAAAATCAAAAGTGCTAGAAGCACAGAAATATAGCTCAGAAAGAGAGGTTAAAGGTATTCATGTGCAACTCAGAAAGGGAGGGATTGGACAAAGCCAATGTGCAGTGATTCATCATTTTAAATGGTAGGAATATACAGATTCTAATGGTGGTGTTCAAAGGTTTTTTATAAATACAATTTGGCAGTAGGCTGAAGCAGATAAGCCATGTGAGGGAACAAACAGAAAGCCAGACAGTTAATCTATCACCTTGATAGAGTGCTAGAAGTCATCAGCAATGCGCCATTCTCAGAACTGCTATTTTTTAGTTTTGAAGTTGCGAAACATGTCTTGTGATTTAGAAAATGTGGAAAACACCTAGTCATGTAATTAGCGTAATATGAGCTCATCCGATTATTGTGCAATTATTTATTTTCTATAAAAGTGTTTTCAAACTGGACAAGGTCTGAGTCCTTGCCATGCTAACTGACATCTGTGCAATGAGTAAACTACTCCCAGCCAGCTGAAGAAAAATACAACTTTTTACTGTCTGCACATTTCCATCACTGAAAGGGCTGTTAGTGAGTTATGTTGAGAAGACACCTCCTCAACAGTCACGAAGACAGATGCTCACCCCATTTCTTGGGCGGATGAGCTCATTGACAAGCTTGGCACTGCCAAGTTCATGAGTACCTTAGGTTAGCTTGACAGATTGAGCAAAAGAGTGATCAACATGTTGAACCCCCAAAGGACATTATCGCCAGCCACTTTTCAGAGGATGGTTACCCAGGTTTTATCTGAACTGGAAAACTTCAGTGTTGCCTATTTAGATGACATTGCTGTGTTCAGCCACACCTGGGAGTATCACTTATCCCACCTGAAACAAGTGCTCCAGGTGCTGCAGAACGTATATGTTAGGGAGAATTCTCAAAAATGTGCTAATTCCCTCTACCGTAGAGACCCCCAGCATCTTTGCTGGATTTTGAGGACTTGATTTTTTTACCTTGAGAGAATGTGAGCCTTTTTCCCACTCTCTCATGTATTTTGATGTGAGTTTATACACTGTCTTTCCTTTTGGTTAGGGAGTCTAACAAACTCCATAGGCATCATCTTTTACAATTGTGTCACAAAGCACCTTCAATGCAGAGCCACAGGGAAGTCTTTCAGATTTCCCTAGATTTAAATATCTTCTCTGGGATCAACTACTGTTTCCCAGAACTGTGGAGTGAAATTGACTTCACTTAGTCCTGTACATTTCCAGACCCAGCACACCCTATCTTACAATAAAGTGCTGGAGGGGTTACTTAGTATCCCCTATGTCTAGCTACTCATGTAACTGTCAAATGTTACCCTTTCCTCCTCTCAGAATGGCTGGTGGCAGTGGTTTTACAACAAACTACCTTGATTTACCCAGACCGCAAACTGTTCGCAACTCCGGTAACGTTAAATCGCGGGAGCCATGTTTTTCAAGATGGCACCTAAGCCTCTTTTCTTAAAATGGTTCCCGGTCTTCTTTTTACACCATTTCTTTGTGGAAAGGTCCTTCTCGAGTTTTTCTCTGCGCACCGAAGCAGGTTTGCCCGCTTTGTTCATTCGCCTTTGGTGGGCATCAGGATTGAAACCCGCCTCTGGCTCCAGAGTGTATGGGGTAGGCAGGAAGTGAGGGAGGAGCCTGAAACTCCCTGTACTTAGTCTCCTAGGAGACCCAAATGCACTCTGTGGTGATTGGCTAGCTGACTGTCTGGCAAGGACAGCCACCCTGCTGGGTGAGTGGCAGCTAGGCTGAAATGAATGGGAGAGAACTGAATAAAAGGCAAGTCTCTTGGCTTCGAAGGCAGAGTCGACCACTGGACGAAGGAACCAAAGAAGAGCTTGAAGATGATGGCTGCTGCAACTCCTGGACTGTTGGTTTGCCCGGTGAAGCCCTGCTGCAGGTCTGAATCGCCAAATTCGCATCTACAGAGAAGCCCTGCAAAGGACGACGTCTCCCTTTGAGTTGGTAGGACCAATCAACTTCCAAGTCAGCCATCTGGATACCCATCTCGGAGCTTGTTGAATTTCCTCAGAGTTGCTGCAGGAAACCATAGAGCCAGGGAGAGGGACACCAGATTGTGTGCATTGCTTGTAAGATGGCCTAAAGCTTTTGGAAGATCCTCTGGACTCCCACGAAGAAGGACCGACCAAGCCTGACCCCCTCAGTCGAGTGCAGGACCTCAAATGTGAGGAAAGTCCACTTTGACAGCCAGGAACCACGCTTATTGCCATTTGCTCTACCTCAAGGAGCTGAAACGCAAAACAGCCACTGAAAGTAAAGTTTGCCAGTTGCCAGCTTTGACCGTACCAGTGCAGTGGAGGAGTCCCCCGATTTCCTCCGTCTTGTCCCCATGACTGAGGCTAAGGAACAGTGAGATCTGCAGAGCTGTACAGGAACAGAAGTCTTCAGATGCATCTTTTTCTTCTTCACTAAGGTACTGTAAAAACTATCCTAAGAGAACTTACCTCTTACTGTGGAAAGTGCTTGTAACTTCTGCAACTTACAAGTCTAATCGGCTTGTGGTCCTACATTTGATTCTTCTTGTTCTCAAAGACTCCTAAGAACTTGTGCAAAGACTTTTCCATTTACTTATCTGAAAGGGTGCATCCTATACAAAGACTTTGGCCTGTTGACTTTGGCTTAGCGTATTGAATTGAATGACTCTTCTGAGAGCTATCTTTAAGTATTTGCCCTGCTTATGACTATTTGTATTTCTTGTGTTCTAAGAACGTTTGCCTTTTACTTACTTTTTAAAAAGTATTCTGTATGCCAACGGTAATGTATTCATGTCCCCACCACCCTTGTTACTGAAGTCACCTCTGGGTGCAGGTTGTGTCTGTGGGCCATCCCAAAAGGGCCTTGTCTGATCCAGAAACTCAGAGTGTACAGTATTGAAGTATATTTGTGTGTTACTATTCTATTGCTCCCTTCTGAAGAAGGCTTTATAACTGACTGAT
Source organism: Ambystoma mexicanum (assembly GCF_040938575.1). NCBI lineage: Eukaryota > Metazoa > Chordata > Amphibia > Caudata > Ambystomatidae > Ambystoma > Ambystoma mexicanum. The sequence goes on along the minus strand of NC_090923.1, from coordinate 567,497,115 downwards.
AAATAAATTATCAATTGTTTATGCAAGAAACCTTGAGTGTAAGAGTTTATTTGAATACCTGTAACTGTGAATCTTTGTGTTACTCCGCTACAGCTTACATTTCCCCTCTTGAGATAAACCTGGCTGCTCGACATGCTACCAAAACTGTGTAGTAAAAGCTCTTACCAAAGGTTGGGTTGCCTATACCTGTAGTCATAGTTGTTTGTAGTGTTCCCAGAGGGTACTGCATTCAAACTTTGCCTAACAGTATGCCTGACGATCAAGGTCACAAACTGCTAGATATCGCAGAGCACACTGACTTACCTAGGCCACCTGGTCGATGGAGGTAAGAAACAATCTCTGGAAGCAAAGTTACAGGCTATGAAGAATTGGGAAAACCTGCACCACACAGACACAGGTGAGAACCTTCCTAGGTCTCATAGGGTACTACCGTTTGTTCATCAAGGGGTATGGCAACATTGACATGCCCCTGAATGATATAACCTTGAAGAAAATGCCAAAGAAGATTACTTGGAACCCTGCTTGTCAAACCTCCTTTCAGGATTTGAAGGATGGATTGTGCAAGGCCCCAGTTCAGAAAGTGCTAGACTATGGTCAGGAGTTCATTATCCAATCTTACACCTGTGATTTTGGGATTTGAGCAGTGTTAGTGCATCTGAACTCTCAAGGAACAGAGCACCATATGATCTAAATTAGAAAGCGATTAACGAAAAGGAAAAGGAACTGGGCCATCATTGAAAAAAAAGCTTATATGGTCGTGTTGGTGGTGAAGAAGCTGAAACACCTTTGGGTCACACTTCACCATCCGAACAGACGACCGGCCTCTTAGATGATGAATGGCCAAGCAAGGGGAGAACCCCAAGCTATCATGTCCTTGGCAAGCTGTTATTGCAAAAGCCAGGTTTTGAGAGATTTTTGAAATTGGAGATTTGTGCTGGCATTCTGAGTCAATACTGAGATCAAGTTCCCAAAGGTGGGTGCATCAAAAGAGAATGATAGTCTGTTTGTCCTCCCTTTGTGGACAAGTTGTGATTCAAGCTGGTTTGTCAATTTGAAGCTCAAGCAGCCAGTGCCACAAGACATGTGGAGCTTAGCCACAATATTTGCTGGTGTGCTTCTTGTGGCTGCACAGGAACGGTTACTCTTTCCCAGTAGATCTAGGTCACCTGGCCTAAGCCCACCCACCTTCTTAACCATTCCCCTTCATTCCTGCTGTAAGCTCTTAGATCAAGGGCATCTCTCTCCTGGGCATCTGAAGGGAAGGGCAGACGAAGAAAAGGGCAATTCCAGTTTGGACCTGTTCAGACCAGGAGGAACCAGGGCCCAAACCTCTGCTCAGACAACAGGTAAGCAGATGCGTATGTATATTTTCGCCCGCTGTCCCCACAGGCAGTACCCACCATCACCAGGAAATGCCAACAATATAACCCCTTCTTTAATGCATGCACTTCGCAATGTAGCAACCTCACTCACATCAGCCTCAAGTCCCCACATCAGCACCCCCTCACATCCACAACATGGACATTGATTATTGCCAACATCCACTCTTCTATCACCCATGCATCAGACATCGCCGACCCAAACGAACGATGAATCTTTGCTGGAATCACTCAACACCACCCTCTCAGCCTCCATTGACCAACACGTGCCATTGAAACAATGCACCTGCAAACCAAAACTGTCAGCACTTTGCTTCATGCAAGAACTCAACCTCAGCAAAAGAGTTATCAGGAAACAAGAGAAAACCTGGTGCTGCTCCAGGCCCGCATCCGACCTGGCTCTCCTCAAAGAACTCAACCCACCAACAACTAATCAACACAGCCAGGGCATCCTACTAACAGAACACCATAGCAGAAGCCAACACAAAAGCAGAGCCTTCTTCAAAACATAAAACACTGCGTCAACCCGCTACCCAACCATGCCATACCCCTCTCCATCAAAAAAGTCTGCCGCCTTCAACACCTTCTTCATTGTTAAGATGGATTTCTAAACTCTGACCTGGTGGGCAGAGGTTTAGGAGGCCACTCTAGTTTAGTGGAACAAGGGAACCTTCTGGACAAGCCAGATCAATCTAGTTAGCTTGGCAGGTGGTCAAGACTAAGGGCCTCATTACGAGGTCGGCAGTAAGGGCTCAACGGCGCCGGTAAGGATGCCGGTGCCGTTAACCCCTTACCGCCGCATTACAAGGTCCCTTAGCGGGAGCCGCTAAAGGACCAGGGAGCTATTAATGGGCCCGTTATTAAACGGCCCGTTATTAGCTCCCTCCCCATTCCCATTGAGCCCTATGGGGGCTCGAATGGGAATGGGGATGGGTATTTTGAATGAGGAATTACCGGGTTCTCCAAGGTTGGAATGGCCCGGTAATTCCTCATTCAAGGAACCCTGACCCGAATTTGGAGGCAGCCATGGCTGTCTCCAAACTCATAGGGCCTCATTACGACCCAGGCGGTAAGTTACCGCCTGGGTCGTACCCTTACCACCATGGCGTAAACTATGTTTACGCCATGGTGGTTGGCGGATTTACCGCCCCATTCCAAGGTGAGTGGGGCGGTAAATCCCCATTTCCCATTTTACCCTTCCCCATTCCCATTTTTGCCCCATAGGGCATAATGGGAATGGGGAAAGGCGCTAATTACGCCACCGTAAATTACGGTGGCGTAGTTAGCACCAAGGTCCCTTTTAGGCATGGGTTTTAACGCCTGCAAAAAGCAGGCATTAAAATCACCATCCCGCAAAGGGACCTTGGAATCAGGCGTTAAGGGTCGGCGCCGTTTACGGCGCCGTAAACCCCTTAACGCCTGGGTCCTAATGAGGGCCATAATGAGGCCCTAAGTCTCAGGAGGGGTGAGAGTGATTGGAAGCCCACAATGAGCACACACATTAATGAACCACAGATTACTCTTAGACAAGTGTGTATCAAAAGTATCTATAAATGTATTGTCGGCCGGATCAATTGACACAAGTGAACTTCAGTTATTTAAAAACAATTATCACACAATTCCTATACTAAATAATATATATAGAGTACATTTTCTAATGCAACAAAGGAGTAAAACACAGTCACAACCTGTAAGGAGAAGGGTGAGTTAATACGCTAGGAGCATTAGACAATTCTTCGCAGACATTCCTTAACTTTCTCAGACCAGCCCTCATAAATGGAGAGCCTTGTGCTCAGCAGTACAGTTGTGCATAAAAATGCACAATTGCACAAGTAGCAAAAGCGGGTCTTCTTGTCGGGAGCTGTAGAGAATCAGGAAGGGGCTTGAGATGATGAAGAATTGGTTCCCACTATTTTTTTTTAAATGTTTCGTTTGCATTCAAACCTTTCATCTTACTTTTCTTGTGATCTTTACTCAATTTACGAAGCGAGGGCTGTGGGAGCTTTGTCCTTTTGCTTACTTCTTGTTTTCTTTCCTCGTGTATATGTGTTGTCCTACTCATCTATTGTTCATGATATTGTTCCAGAATCATATTAGGGCAAACACCAGTTTTGTTTCATTCCCAGCTATCATCCTCGCCCAGCGATCTTCAGGTGTTAGTACAGTTTGGGTGTTCATGAACCATTCTCTCGATTGTTGTCTTTTTTCATTCAATGCCGGGCATGTCATGATTATATGATATAAACTCTCGGTCATCTTGGGATTCTTGCAAAATCAACAGTATTTTTTGCTTTTGGGGTTTGTTTTCTGGCTGCCATTATTTCTCGCGTCGGGAGGATGTTCAACCGAAGTCTCATAAATGTATCTCTGATTTTTGAAGACGGAAATATTTGCAGGTATGAAGGTAGTTGGTTAATTCTTCTATTATCAAATGGATTATGTATATTATGCCGATATTTGTTTTTCTCTTGGTTAGTTTTCATCCAGTCATTCTCTTTTAGTTTTATTTCCGCTTTTTGCGGTCTCTCTAATGACATTTCCATCGATATATATTGCTCTTCTCTTTTCTCTTCTGTCGCTGTTTTCATTTTTCTAAGGCATGTTCTCTGTTGCAGTTTTTCCCCGTTCTGAATATTTCCAGGGGTGGGGTGTTGGTTTTGGTCATAATTTTCCTGTATAAATCAAGTTGTTTCCATGAGGCGATGGATTTGAGCGATTGAAGTGAACGTTCTGCTTGGATTCGTGTGATGGGTAGTGATATCGGCAGGTTTAGCACTTTTTTCCAGAAGCACCCTTCTAGTTGTCCCAAATGTTGATGTTTATCATGGATTCTGCTCCGTATGTTAGTATGGCCGCTACTTTTTGTTTGTAGAATGTAACTACTGGGGTCATAGAGAATTTTCCGTACTTTCGATGGATTATTTTCGCTTGCCGGGCTAGGGACAAGGCTTTTTCTTTAAGGTGCACCGCCCTTCTTCTTCTGTTGATGATTGGGAGATCCATATTCCAAGATATTTTATGGTTTTTACTATTTCCATTTTTTCCGTTCCTATATGGAAAGACGGGAGCTAGCGATTGATCTTATTTTCTTTCTTTAGAGACATGACTTTCGTTTTCTTCGTGTTTATTTTCCGTTTATTCTTTGTCATGTATGTTTCTAGTTTTTCTAGTGCAATCTGCAGTCCTCTCTGTGTTTTTGCCAGAAGCACTATGTCATCAGCATACATATTGCTTTATTGTTTATTTTTGGAGGGTTTATTTGCAGTGTGTAGATGTTTGTTTCAAGATCGGCCATGTAGAGGTGGAATAGAGTGGCTGCTGATGGGCATCCTTGTTTTAGGCCATTCCGTGTTCTGATTTGTTCCGTGAGTGAGCCGTCTCTCGATAGTCTGACTCTCACACTGGTGTCCTCATATAAGAGTTTAATCGGTTCGATGATATCAGTTGGGCACTTCCATGCAATCAGTTTTTCCCATAGAATGTCTCTGCTCACAGAGTTGAAAGCTAGCCGTAGATCTACGAAGGCAGCGTACATTTGTATTTTGTTTTTTATGGCTTCATGTTTCAGTATATTTAGTAAAAATAGATTGATATTGGTGCCCAGTGTTTTGATGAATCCGGTTTGTCTTTTTGCGTATTTCTTTTCTTTATTTGCCCATCTGCCTAGTTTTCCTAGTAGTATTTTTGCGAAAATCTTACCCAAAGGGTCTAGGAGCACCAGAGGTCGATAGTTTTGTGGTTCTTTTGTGTCTCCATGCTTGAATATGGGTATTATAACGGCTTGTTTCCATGTGTTTGGAATTTTTCTTTGTGTTTTGTATCATCTTGAAGATGCTCTCGCATATCACTGTCCCGACTGCTGCATTCTGCTTGATTATCATGTTGGAAAGGCCATCTGGACTTGGGGCTCTGGAGGTGTTTAGGGTATTTACCGCCTTTTCTAGATCTTCATGGTCCCATTCCCATTGCCATGCTTTTTGTTGGGTATTATTTTGTTCTTTCATTGCATTATTGTTTCCGTAGATCTCTTTGAAATATTCCGTCCATCTTGCTTCTGGTTCATCAGTGCCCATACTGTTCTGTGTTTGTGTTTGGTCGTGTAGTAACGACCATAGTTGTCTCGTGTTTCTATTCTTTAGTGTCAGGAGCATCTTCTCTGCGTTGTCTTGTATTATCATGCTTTGTTGTTCTTTATCCAATTTCTGTATTGTTGTTTTGCTGTTTTCATTTCCTTGTATTTTTCCAGTGGCTATTGTTTCTTTATCATCTTTATTTTTGCTCTCAATTCTCTTTTCTTTATTGTTATTTTCTCGTTATGTGCATGGATGTGTTTCTTTGTTATTTGCTTTGCATTTGATGTATTTTGGCATCTGTATGGTAAAAGTAGCCATCCATAGTTGATTTTTTCTAGTTCAACTAGTGTTGAATTATGCATTATTGTTGGCAGTTCTTCCATTGTTTTTTTCCAATTCTTATTAATCTGTTTTTTCCATTGTTTATTTCGATTTTTGTTGAGTCCAGTTTATTGTTCGTCATTTTTCCAGTGTTCCATGATCTTTTCATTATTTAGTGGTCGCTTACTTCTGTTTTAATATTTCTGGATTCCCTCAGATCTTCATGTATGTTTTCAGTCATGTAGATGTAATCAATTATGGCGGTGTACTTGCCTCTTGCCCAGCTTTCCTTTTGCCTTCCAGTTGTTGTGTCGATGCTATCCGATCTCCTTAAGTTCCTGCATAGTAATTCTTTGGTCCAGCATTTGGCTCTGGGTGACAGGTGAGATTTTTCTAATTCTTCTCCTTTTTCGTTAAATATGTGGATATTTAGATCTCCACATAATATAAATTCTATCTCATTATATTTTCCTTTGGTGTTGTCTATTGCTGATGTTACCATATCTATACATTTCTCATCTGTTATTCCTGCCGGGTTCCAATATAGATTCATTATCGCCCATATGCGGTCCTTCTTATGATTCACGGATGGGGATTCTTTCTCTTTGTTTCCCGTTTTGTGCTTAAGTATTGTAATTTGTATCCACGGGTTTAAGTTTCCGTATTCTAATATGTCGATGTTTCGTCCATTTTTGATTATAGTTAGACGTACAGAGGACGGTCTGCCTTTTTGCTTTTGGATTGCGGGGTTCATTATTATGGTATAGCCGTCAGCTATCGTTTGTTGCGTTATCCATGATTCTCGGATGCAGATTATGTCAGCCAATATAAGATTCAGATTCGTTGTGTTAAATAAATGGCTGTGTCCCCGGGTGTTCCATGAGCATAACGTGGTGGTTTGCAGAATGTCTTCTTTTAATTGTTATCTTCTTTGGTTGTATCTTTCTTCTGTATTTATAGGTGAGTCGTCTTGTTGCCTCTATATTCCGTATTTTCTGTAGAGGTTGTGACTGTTTTGATAGTCTTTCTTGTCGTTTGCTTTATTCTCATTCTTGTCATCTTTGCTCTTATGTTCAGATGGTGTCTTCTCATGGCGTTGTCCATTTCGCAACTACTTTCGTTCATCCCAGACTAGCTCCAGCTTACCAATTTTTGTTTTTTCTCCTCTCTGTATTTTGCAATTCTTCGATCAAGGTCACTTCGAAGCCTATCTGCTTACATATTTGTTTATTGTCTAGCATTTTGTTCAGTGTTTTTTCAGAATCGAAGGTGATCTTCACTTGGTCCATTGTTATTTCATCACAGAATTCTACTGTTCGTATATCTTTCGTTGTAATTTCTTTCATATTTGGGATAGCTTGTATCAGTCTCAGCACATTGGAGCGGTTCATGATTAGGTTGTCGCTTTTTGTTGTTGTTCTTTTTATTTGTATTTTCTTGTCTATTTTTTCTGTCTGCTGGTTTTGTGGGAGTACAACGATTGGTAGTTTTATTACTTTTCCTGATTGTCCACTAATTGTTTCATCATTATCATTGTTGTTTTGGTGTTCGCTTGTCGGTGTAAATTGATTATTCACATCCAATGTTGTTTCTTTGTCATCTTCCCATTCAATTTTTGATATTTTGTCAAGTGTCATTTCGTATCCGGATTCTTCCTGGATTTGGTCTTCTTCTGGGTGCTCTTCTTCATATTCATCTATCGTAATCAAAGATGTCTCTGCCATTTCGATTTGGGCTTCTTCAGATTCCGTATAAGTTGATAGGTTGATTAGTTCATCTATTACTATGACTTCATCGTTGTGGTCTAGACTTTTCTTTTTCTCTTTGGGTTCAATGTTTTTTTGTTTGTTCTGCTGTAGTAATTTGTTTGTTTTTGAATGGAGTTCTTTTGGAGGATTTGTCAGGTTTCTTAAGAAAAAGGCGTGATCCTCTTTGCTTTTTTTTATTGGGTGTTATTCCTTTTTTATCTTGCTCTCTGTTGGGTTGTGTCTTGTTTCCTTTTGCAAAGATTTCATACGTTTCTTTTCCTTTCCAATCGGGTATAGGTCTCTTATCATTAATTGATTTGCTTTCCTTTTTTTCTTTGTCTCTATCCATGTAGTTGTTTGTCTTCATCTCTTTAAGAGGTTCCCCAGTGAGGTCAATTAGATTTATTTCTACGGAGGTGAAATTACTTTTTGCTTCTTGTCTTTCCGCTATCTTTGGGGGATCGCTGTTCTCTGTCCCTTCTTGTTGTGTCGTCGTGTTGCTTAAACTGCGGTGATTTGAAAGAGGCATCTGCTTTGATTTTTCTTGGTTTCCTTGTGTCATCATTGTAATTAGTGCGTTAGTCAGATCTACTATTCAAGTAGGGTCTGCCCTTGGCGGCACAGCAATTTCCTAGAGGTGGGAATAGCTAGGGAGCGCAGGCCAACCAAGCCAAAAGCGAGTATCCTTTCAGGGAGATTGTTTGTGCTAGGGGGCCACCAGTAAGTGATGCAAGTACTCACCGACCCTCAGCACAGTCTGGACCAAACTTTTCCAGTTTAGTTGTGATAGCTAGTAGGTTCGTGTCCTGCAGTTTCATGGCTCTCCGCAGCTGCGGGACCGGGTGATCGCCTGTGACGGGACAGTGGCCTTTTCTCAGCTTCCGAAGGAGATACAAAGCAAATTCTGGTGCAGCAGGCTTCAGGACACAGGAGGAAGGTCAGCAAGGCACCTGCAGCGACTGTCACCAACAGGTAGTGATGCCAGAATCACAGATGTAAGCAGCGTAATGCTTTCTCCTAATTCACAACCCAGAGAAGCTAGGCCTATAAATGTCCCGGGAGAGGGCACAGGACCACAAGCAAGCGATATTCCATGTCTTGGGTTTCAACTTGAGACAGCAGCGATCCTGTAGGATACCCCGAGGTAGAGCTGGATAGTGGATGGCCCAGGAACACTTCTGAAAGGGCTCCGGTGACTAAGCATGGGGTGCTGAGAGTAGTTGTTATCACTACTCCAAAGGGGAAAAGTGCCCTTAAAGGTCTTCTTGATCGATGAAGAAAACGGGTTCGACAGGATAGCAGAGGACTCGGGGTTCCAAACGTTCCTATGCATCTCTGGTGGTTTCGCAAGTCCATTTCTTTGGTGCAGGATACTTGGCTCCCTCTGTAGTTTGGTGACAACTCAGGTTAGCGACCTGGAATGGATGCAGAGCCCCTTCTCTTATCCAAGATTAGCTCGCGCCAAAATCAAGGACTTCCAATCGAAGATCGACTCTCATGCAGGCATCAAAGCCATGGACCAATCACGGCCCACCGTGGTCCCAGTGATTCAGGCCCTCCAGACCTCCTGGCATCAGTAGTGTGGATTGGGACCAGACAGTCCCAACCCGCTACCTGGGCACACACATGTGACCTGCAGAAGCCTGCGAAAGAGATCGATTTTCGTGGAAGGCTACATGCCCAAATAAGGAACACCTGGGTCACTCGACCTTAGGAAAGACAAGGGACAAAAATGGCTGTGGGACAGAACAAAAGACTTTGTGGCTCTGCCATTTTCGGACCTGGCAACAGTCTTGAACCAAACGTGGTAAATGCGATGTGATCCTGTAGAAATACGTTAAAAAATGTATTAAAAGTAACTGCTGCCACCAGTTCGTCCTAGGCACAATTGTACAATCACCAAAAAATCCTTCAAGGGTGTCTGGGGCCATAAAATAAAAAGGACCCCAGCGGTCGGTCGGTACTGGAAGGTCAATTGTGCACTCTTAAAAAGTTACCAAGAAATGGCAACATAGTCGTAGAAGAGTGGGAAACATAGTTTCCCAGTACTGACAGTCTGAAGGACATGTCAGTTTCCCAATAACAAGTGAGCAAAAGCCCAGGGGAGTGCAGCTGAAGGCTGTGCTCCACTGGCAAAAGTCAGGATAGGATAGCCAAACAAACAAACAATAGCAAAAGGTTTGGGGGGTCCACAAATGGAGGGAAAATTACACATTGATGAAATCTTTCCTAACATTCATCAACAAAATCAGCAAGATTTACCAGCACATAGAAATCAGCTCTGCATCCGTAGATGCACCTCACATCCCTCCTCGCGAAATCTCCACACCCTGGACAGCATTCAAGACACTCTCTACAGAGGACCTGGTACAACCCTGGCTGCTCTCAAAGCCACAATGTATACAGACAACATACTCCCGGTATCGATCCCCAAGTTCATCCCTGCAGAAGCTCTTTTTCCCAACCCTAAAGACAGGAGAAATCCTCCCTCTACTAGTGAAACCCACTTTGGATCCCGACAACATAGGTAACTATCACATCATCACTGTTTCCCCTCCTAGGTAAGATAATCGAGAAAGCGGCAGCCGCACAACTGCAGCAACACATCGACAGTAACAATCTCCTCCAAAACTACCAATCCAGGTTCAGACCCAGTTGCAGCATGAAGACGGAAAACATAAAGGTGGTCGACAATGCCCTCTATATACTTGTCGATGGCCACCCCATCCTCCTGGTTTTACTCAACCCCTCAGCTGCTTTCGACACAGTAGACCACCAGGTGCTCGTGGACACCCTACATTTGTGAATGAGGATCAGTGACCTTGTCCTATGCTGGTTCAAGTCTTTCCTCGCCAATTGCTAGCCATTTGTTCAGATGGACTCCTCTAGATTGCCAATGTGACCCATCACCTATGGAGTCCCGCAGGGTTGCAATCTCTCTGCAGTGATCTTTCATCTATACATGGCGCCTCTGGAACCCCTCCTAGTGACACACAACATCCACATCCACCAGTATGCTGATGATACACAGCTATACCTCAAGATTGACTCAATAAAGGACATCCACAGGCCCAAAACCTGCCTCTCCCTGATCTAGTCTTGGATGTCCAGTGCATACTTGAAGGTCAACCCCACCAAGACGAATTCCTACTCTTCACCAACAACACTGAACACCCAGACATACAGACCTGGCTATCAACCATGTTCAGTTCCTGTGGCAAGTCCCTCGGGTTCCACATCAACGAACACCTTTCCTTCAAGACACATATTGCAAAGAAAATTCAGACTGCTTGGTATCAACTCTCCCTCCTGTGGAAAGTCAAGCCCTTCCTCTGTCTGAACATCTTTAGATCCACATCTTTAGATCCACTGTCCACTGTTCAAGCACTGGTCTTATTCAATCTGGATGGGGGCAATGCCCTCCTCAAAGGGATGTAGTCATCCTCCCTTGTGCCACTGAGAAGTGTCCTACATGTGGTTACACACCTCATCAAGGGTCTACGCAGATACAACAACATCACCCGGCCCTCTTCGACATTCACTGTTTCCCACTGCATGCATGAATCACCTTCAAGTCTTGCTGAATCATCTATATGGCAGTCACCCAGCTACTTCATGGAGAAACTCAGCATCTCCGGTGGACAGTGCACCACCAGAAGCTATGACATGGGCAAACTTGAAATCCTAAAAGGAAAGGACCAACAAACAAACCTTCTCTGCCCACACCCCAAGTCTATGGAACCTCCTCTCTGCCAGCCCCAGACTCGCCCCCATGCTCGTACAATTCAGAAAATAACCTCTACCCCCGCTGTATATCTGTTCTGTTGCTCCCACTGAAAAGTGTTCGATTATGCATGTGTACTGCTGTATACCTCTTTGATAGTGTTCTGTTTTGTATCTGTATTGTTGTATACCCCTGTAAAGTTCTCTGTTGCTTCTCCAGGTAGGTCTGCACTCAATACATATAATAATCATAATAATAATAATACTGGCCACATAGTAACAATTATTTTGTTTGCTTTAACATTGATACACAGCAACTGTGCATCAAGGGCAGAGTAAACATGACACATTTTATTTATGATGTTATCTTTATCCTTGATGCAAAGTTACTATACATCAAGAATACAGCAAATATATTACGTGGCTAGACTGGCCTAGATTTGTTGTGCCAGTTGCATTTACTTTCTAAATATGCTATGACATCTTTTACTTGGCATCAAGGGTAACGAAAACTTGATAAGTGTTATTACATAGCTAGTCGTCAGAGTGCATTTATTTTCTTACTGTGGCAAAACATTAGTTACCTTTTACTTGGCATCAAGAGTACAGCGAACATAATGAGTGTTATTATAGGGCCAGACTGGCTTACAATGGTGGCTTGAGTCGGGCCATAAATTCTTTTTGTGTAATGCCATTTTTGTATTTTGCATCAAGGGTAAAAACAAACATAAGTGTGATTACACAGTACAGTGGCCAATCCTGGTATGACCGGTCTTGATACACTTTTTCTGTGCATGGCATTTTTTACTGGCTGGGAGTCCTTATATGGTAATGCCGGCATATATTGGTGCAGCCTGCATGGAAATGTATGGGCACTGACAGCATGAACATGTTTTATAAACTGGCATATGTTGTTGGAAAATGCATCATGAAAATGTTTTTGAAAAAGGTCATATGCAGTCTTGATGACTTTTTATGCGCTACTATTAAAAAAAATGATTGCAAACTGTGCGGCTTTTTATCTATTTCTTTACAGAAAGTGCTGTAAAATGCATTATTTTAAACCATTAATTTAAAAATGTTCACAGGAGGAGTACCCCATCCTCCAAACTCACCAGCTGTCACTGATCACCTTTATAGAATTAGGGCTTTTTGTAATGCTAGTGTGACGAATCATCTTCCGGTGTACCAGTGGCTCAGGGGTGAAAATCAGTTTCTAAACCATCAATCAGCCCCACACCTCTAATACAGCCGAAGGGATCCAAACAGATTGGAATAACAAGCAAATTATAAAACTCCTTGTCCAATTTTGGTAACGTGGTTGGAATGGCAGGCTTATCTGCAAAAGCTCATGGATCGTTGTTTAGTTGCAACACAGCAAAATACAATTATAACCCACTGGTAAGAGGAGTGTCCAGTCAAGGTTGTATTAAAAATATCTGCTTTATTAATCACAACAAACAGTGTAACAACACCAGGAAATACAACCTACCCTGTAAAGCAATGCAGAGGAAAGGCATTTTCAAAGAAGGAAAGGGATACACTCTGGATAAGGACAGGAGGTATGGTTAATAACTGTGACAGTTTAAGGTTTATTGGCTTTAGCACAAAGGGATTAACTGGTCTTGATATGTCTCTAGGGGCCTTCTGGTAAAGGCCAGGGGGACAGAACCACAATGTACTTTGTGCTGTAGGTGCTTTTGGTGCTCGACAGGGTTGAGACAGCTTCATGGCACTTTGCAGGCTTCTGTGACAGGGTTCGAGATGGGAATCATCTGCCGGTATCTGGCGGCAAGAGAGTTAAGGGAGTGAAGCTAGACCAATGTCTGCAAGCTGGCCTACACAGCGGCTTGGGGTCAGAAATTGTTGTCTCAGTGCTGATCAGTGGTTCTGAAGCACTGGTCAAGATGTCTTGGATGTCTTTAAGTGACGGCAGTTTGACAACAGTCAGATTTGCCATCTGTTGCGGATCGAGGAACTCAACTGTCTAGAACATGTCCTTTAAGGCAGATGTTGGCAGATGCTTGTTGAGGCACTTCTCCCAGCTTCTTCAATGGGCTTGTGTCATCCTTTAAGGCAGACAGCCCACAGCTGTTGAGTGTGTTGCAGGAAGTTGCCTTGTTCTTGGTTGTAGGTTCAGAGACCTTCTGGCACTGCCTATCCAGGAAGCTTGCTGTAAATCTTAGCAGGGCACTCTGTTTGCTGCCTGGCTACCAGTTCTGGAGTAGCTTTAGGGTCCCCTGAGGTCTGTATCTCCCTCTGTTCTCTGGGAGGTGTTTAGGGGAGGGATATTGATTCTCTCTTTGGATATCCTTGCCTTGCTTCACTGGTGGAAGATCTAAGGCAGATGATTGTATCTTCAGCTAGGGTCCAAAGTTGAGTTTTCCTTTGTTACTTCTAGTGAAGACATCAGATAATCTGCCAAAGTGACTTTGCCACTGCCTTGGAGGTTTGCAGCTTCTCCAAACTTTCATCCGCCTTGCTGCCAAACATCCTCGAGCCATCAAATGGCATGTTAAGGAGTCTAGATTGAACATCTGGTGCAAAACCTGACTTCCTTAGCCACGCAAATCAGCGTAGCACTGCGCTAGACGCCATGGACCTGCTAATACTGTCAGCAGTGTCCAAACCTGCTTGAAGGCATTCTCCTGAAGCCTCCTTACCATCCTTAATTACGGATAGGAAACCATCACGTTCCTCTCCTTCCGGGATGTGTTGAGCTGCCGCTGACATGCAGTCCCACAGAGTATAATTAAATCTAGCCAATGTACAAGATACATTGGTAGACTTCAGAGCCATGCTCCCTGATGTAAAGATCTTTTTCGACCAAGTATCTATTTTCTTGTCATCCCTATCAGGGGGTATAGTGGGGTATGCAGCATTTTTTGTTGATGTGGCTGCCTGAACTACCAGACTCTCAGGAGAAGGATGTTTACTCAAATACTCTGGGCCAGAGTTACAAGGTCTGTATTTTGCCACATATTTTTTATTCACTGCTGGAATAGATTCCGGTGTTTCCCAAGCAGCATTTACACTCCTTTGCAGGGCAATATGAAAGGGAAGTATGGGATCTGGTTGAGGACCTCCTGACAAAATATCTGTCATATCATCATCCTGATATACAGGTGAATTCCTACCCCATCCCATAAACTCTGTTACTTTATTCATAAGTTTTCTGTAACCTAAATCAGCATGTTCTGCTGGATCTGGTCTTTCAAATTCGTATTCAGGGGACGTATCTAGTCCACTTGCAGACTGTAAACATTCATACAAGTCCTGCATTTTTGATTGAGGATTGATTAATTCCTCAGGCACTTCTCTTGTACCATATTTTACTCCTGCTGATGAAACTTCAGGTTCATCTTCTTCATCCTCCTCATTTTCTGAGGACATTTCTCCATATACAGCTGACATAGTTTGGAAAAAATCAAGTCTGCTTTCTGGTTGAAATACTTTCTCAGGAATAGGCTTCAACCCTGTAATTGGTGTCGACGTCGACAGAAGCGTCGATGGCGTCGAAGTCGTGGCCGTTATCTTCGATGTTGTCGAGGTATTCTTCCATGTTTTTGAAGGCACTACAAATTGCGTCAAAGGAATCTTCGAGGCAGTCGATGTTGTCGAAGTAGTCTTCGAAACACTCAACGCCGTCAAAGAAATCTTCGAGGTTGTCGATAAAATATTCGACGTGCCTTTTTTCTGTTGGGTCGTCGACCCTTTATACTCGACAGCCTTCGACAGAGGCTTCGAAGATGTTTTTGTCGAAGTCTTCAATGACTTATCGACGTCGAAAATCTTTTTCGTAGAGTCTGTCTTTTTAGGTGTCTGGTAAGAGTCCCTAGAAGACACCCTCGACAATTTCTTGTCGGACTTCTTAGTTTTAGACCTTCCTCTGTCACTTTTGTGACTAGAGGCATGACCTTCAACAGACATTTTTGAGGGGTCTGGGCCGCGTTCTCAAAAATTTTCATCATGGACTCTCTAAATGCTTCCCACTTTCTAGGGAAGTCGTGTTTTGTTGGACAAGTAATAACTTCCTCCGAAGTCGAGGAAGAAGAAGAAGAGGGAGATCGGTGTTGTCTCTTTTTCGGCTTTTTGGACGAAGAAGAAGAGGACTTCCTTGATCTACTCCTCGATCGTGATTTTTTATAGTGTTTTGCCGAAGACTCAGCCGAGTCTTTCTTCCCTCTCGAAGAAAACTTCGAGGATTCCTCCCCCACCGCCAGTTTACCTTGTCTTTCTTTCAAGGCCTTGTGGGTTATGGATTGGCATGAACCGCAGTCATCGATCCGATGTTCAGACCTGAGACACCAGAGGCAGTTACGGTGAGGGTCGGTCAGCGACATTTTTCTCCCGCACCTTAGACACTTCTTAAACCCCGTTTTCCGAGTAGATGGGTTCCAGGAAGACGACATAATCGCTTAAGACTGAAGCACTGTTTTATTTCGTTCTGAAGCGAAGCTAACGGAAAAACGGAACTGAGGCCAACGGGCGCGCTCGAGGCATTTATACTATGGATGACGTCGACACTCGATGGATGCCGCCGAGGGACATCGATGCCGTCGCCACGAGTGGAGCGTCCTCTGGTGGAGAGAGAGAAACAATTTCCGAAGCAGCAAAGCTGAAGGTAAGGATATATCTAAGATGAGGAATACGTGGGAGGACACAATCCATTCGAAAGGTGAAGGGGTGAACACAGGAACAAGGTGTGCCCCGGACCTAAAATGGCAGAACCTTTCTCTCAACAGAAAAAGCTCCGGACTCACTCCCTTGTGCCACAAAGTCCCACCCATCTTCCTGTCTTTTGTGTTCAAAGAGTCTCCCTGGTTAATGGCCCTCCATGTGTCATCTCTGTTAAAGCGGCAGGTCTCCCTTGAAGCTTTGGCAAGACCAGACTCTCTGGCTCCTGCAAACCACATTGTCATACCTTATGAAATGGATCCCCTTCGCGAGGTGGCCTACTGTAAAGAACAGACGCAGACATGAGAGTCTACTGCCATTAATACTGAGAGGCGGGAGCTGGCCTCAGGTTCACACAGTTGTGTATGAAAGGTTGTTGGGTTTCCTGCATCTTTTGTTATACTATGCAGCCAGGCCCTATGTGGGCCTATTTGAAATAACCCCTGTTGATATGATAATCGCTGCCACCAGGTGCAAGGTTGAATAGAAGAGCAGGGCAGATCCATGGACCCTTTGTCAGTTAATGAGGCTGACCAAAGATGGAGGAGGGCTGTTCCTCTCCCTTCCTGGGAGTGACATTGTGCATTCCTCAGCTGTCACATTCCAACTAAATATGACACGGAAGGATGGTGCCTGTAGGCATTGTCCAGCCCGGAGCACATGGGTCTATGATTTTGTGGTGGTGTGAACATAGGAAAATATGTGTGGATTAGCCCCACACATTTTCCTGTGGTTGGTCTACCATCATTCGATTTAATTACAAATGTCAAAAAGCCCAGCCAAGCGCACGTTCACCCTGTGGATGGTCGAATTCCTCACATGCCCCCAGTCTCAACATGTGAGCCACCACCCTAATGAGAATCTGGTTCATCATCTGGGCAAAAGTACCGGCTTAGGTCCTCTGTATTTCCATGCTGAGAGCCTGGCTTGTGTTGGATGTCCATATCTAATCCCTGCAGGGATATGGTACAATGCAAAAGCTCAGGGTTCTCCCCTTGCATGGCCGTCAACCATCTAAGAGGCTGGTGGTCTGTTTGGATGGTGAAGTGTGACCCAAATATGTAAGATTTCAGCTTCTTCACCGCCCAGAGAACTGCAAAAGCTTCTTTTTCAACGATGGCCCAGTTTCTTTCCCTTTTCGTTAATCGCCTGCTAATGTAGCATAAAAGTTACTGTACATTAAGGATAAAGCAAACATGATAAGCATTATTATGTGCCTCGTAATAACGCTTATTAGGTTTGCTTTACTATTGATGCACAGTTACTGGAGCAAATCAAAGCTAAGTGTTACTACATGGTTAGACTTCCCTTGAATATCGAGCAGGCTGGCCACATAATGACACTTATCAGGTTTTTGTTACCCTTCATGCATAGTCTATTCTATTCCATTTTCTTGGAGCTGGGAATCCTCACTAAGGTGGTTAAACTATTTTGTGTATCATAAGTCTTCATCACTAAGTGGGTATGGGTATTGTTAATTTAGCTCCCCTTAATATACAACCCACCCCACAATTCTGGGACTAGAAACAGGCTGTATTAGGAATCAAAATAATGAAAATCTAATCACTTGAAAGGTGGTCCCCTAACTTTATGCTTGATAATTCACCACAATGAAATATCAATGCATTTGTAACTGGTTCATGGAAACAAGAACTGGCATTCCTTTGCAAATCTCTCTAAATATAATCCACACATTCAGTCATGCCATAAATCCACTACTCATAGTTCTGGATCGAGTCCTAATATGAAAATCTAATTTCTACGCAACATAATACAAAGCAGATTTCATTACTCACTGCTTATCAGCAATATTTATTTCATTTTCTCTGCTGTAATATATATTCCACTAGCAATATGTTCAAATCTGTGCAATACAGTAGTAGGTTTAAAGCTTTCTAGCCTAGCATGTAAATGGAAGGCTATTTCGGATGTACTGAGTTATGCATTTAGAATACTGATTTATCTACTCTATGTATCTACCCCAGATTCCAATTTTCTGAAACAACAAGTTAGCCCTCCTATCCCTTTGAATTATTTGGGTGCATTTAAGAGTCCTCTCACTTCAATACAAGACCAATGGTGAAATGTTAGTGTTCGTTTGAAAGTTCAATTTTTCTATGGATTGGAAGTGACACAGCTATGCTCCCTTTCATTATGAATCTGTCTTTTTAAATATGCATGTTTTGCACAGTTCTCAAATTATCAATCCATCCTACTGATGTGGAAATGCACACTTTTCAACAAATCCAGTGTCACACTACACCTTTGAAAATTCAAAGGCTTTTATTTGGCTAGCTTTGTATTTGCAAAGTGCTTAGCTTTATTCACGCAAAAATTGTATCTTTACCCACATAAAACCAATATGGTTTAGTTTTGAATACCATGAGAAAGCAATGTGCAGTCCCCACTTTACATTCGTAAGCATCAATTTGGAATGAACTTCCGCTGGTGGAAGTTACTTCCCAGTCCACCCACTCCCAGGACCTAGCAGAACAGAGGGACTATGTCCAATCACATTTGGGGAATGTTCATACTCACTTTTGAATAATTATTTAAGGCACAGAGCCAGCAGATGTCCTCAAGCATTCCCAGGGAATTCCCAGTAAGCAGGCCCTATCTGATCTCCTTCTGATCTGATCTCCTTCTGCCTTGAAGGAAATCAGGTCTGCTAAAGGAACACGTTTCAGGATCCCTCATGGAAAGGGCCATTTCATTTCCAGATATTATCCAAGTTCTGCGTTCATCAATTTAGAACAGTGGTTCCCCTTCTTGGCAGCTTTCAAAAGACTAGTTATCTCATTCATATGTGTTTCTACTTTTATAATAGGATTATTACCTCACTATGCCATCGTAACTTAACACTTTTTGATTGTTCATGTATTTCCATTGAATTGCTTTAATAGACAGACACTTCCAGAGAATGAACCGCCAATCGGGATAGGATGTTCATATTTCTGAACATGGGAAAATGTGGTGGCTGCACACTCTTTGAATTCAAAATACGGTTTTATTCCATATTTCATAGTACCAACATGACACATTGAATACATATAGGCATCTGGATTTCCATGGTCCCCACAAATGCTAATATATGTGTGGTGAATGTGTGCTATTATTTTTGCTGGAATTCTTAATATGAATAATGTTATAAATTAGTAATGAACAATTGTAGGGCTCATTGTGTAGAGAAGGCCTACACTGTTTCAGATCACCTTTCTTTTTGATTGTAATTCATATGGTTATGGAGTTGCATAATGAATAGTGTTTTGGTGCTGATATGCCATTTTGAAATACTAAGTGTTGATTTCTTTGTTTTCAAATTGGGGTGGTGCAAACATGCCTATACTTGCCTGCAGTTACATATTGATCTGAATGAGCTGACAGGGGCTTATTTTGTTGTTTAAGCCTTTCATGGCTCCATCTGGAGAATTCTATTGGAAGCCTAGTTCAAAGTTCATATCTTAAGTGCAATACCCTTTTTTGCAACCTGGGAAGTTCGGAAAACAGAGCTCCCATCTTGTAGTCCTGTTAATTCTGTTAGGGAACTTGTGTAAATATGAGTAAGCTGCAGAACTTAATAAAGTGAAAGCTTTACAACAGCTCACCTTGGCAATCGATGACTCCAACTGGAAAGACAAAGCAGCTGTGAAAACTTCCCAGAGACAGCCCTGGCCACTCAACCCAGGGTAACGTAACCCAGGAGAGCGGGCAGGACTCCCAGGGAAACCCTCAATGGGAAGAAAACCCTGGACGAATCCCAGCTCGTGCAGATCAGGATACGATGAAAGATGGACGTCTACGGCAGGAACCCCCGCGAATCACACCAGACACTTTGTCTGCAGGAATGAGAGGTGAAGAGATAGGAATCAGGTTAGAGGAGGGTCTGTAGAATGGAAAAGAAAAGAGCTTCAAAGAGATCTCTCTCACCCGAATAGGACTAATGGAAAGTTCGGGTCTGGAATCTGACTGCAAAGGACAGCTTCGGGGAAGCCTGGAAGGATAATAGGAAATGAGAGCCTGGCCAGTCTCAAAGGGAATCCTAGAGAAAGGGTACTTACTCAGATGTGGGTCTGGCCAGAATAGAAGACAAACAAGATGGGTTGGCGAAGCCGGTTGAAAAAGAAACCAGCGAATGCAGAGCAGAGGATCTGATGAGAGAAAGCAACAGGGTAAGTAGGAACCGCTAATGGTAGAGAGAAATGTGTGCATGAAGAGGAAGGATACAGCAACGAACTCACGGAGCGTCAAAGACAGAAGCGACGCGAAGCACTGGTCGCTTCGGTTCCGGATAAAGGATCACGTGACCGGTCGGCCGCACGTCAAGAGAGCGTGCAACTACTAGACCGCTGCCAGCGGGTCGGAAAGACACGCTAGCTTCCATCTTGGAGATGCTTGGAATCAGGGCGCCGCACAAGCGGGTCCGTGCCCATAACGACCACTTGCCGCGATGTGTAACAGTATGCCCTCTCCTCCGGGAGGGCGCCCCTGGTTTGCCCGGATGAAGCAGGAAAAAACGTCGCACAAGTCGTTGTGCATGAACACCAGAAGCTGGCTCCCACGTTCTTTCTGCCAGAGAATAACCTTTCCAGTCAATTAGAAACTGCAATCGACCACGATGATATCGTGAGTCACAAATTGCAGCTACCTCAAATTCAGGACCACTGTCAGTGAGAATCGGAGGAGGTAGGGAATCATGATTGCGATGAAAACGATCCCGCACCACTGGCTTAATCTGAGACAGATGGAAAACCGGGTGAATCCGAGACCAGGAAGCAGGTAAGGCAAGTCGGACAGCAGCCGCTCCAATTTTGGAGAGAACCAGAAAAGGACCGAAATATCTGGGAGATAGCTTAGATGGGACCAAATGACGAGGAAGAAATCTGGAAGCAAGCCAGACCGAATCCCCGATGGTCAGTTCCTTAAATTCTCTACGATGACGATCAGCATACTTCTTTGCTCGATCCTGAGCTTTCTGTAATGACTGCTTGGCCAGTCTCTGCCCCTCATGGATATCTGCAATCAGAGAATCCACCCCCGGACAGTTGGAATCGAAGGGAGAAACACTCGGAGCAAAGGAAGGGTGATAACCATAAGTACAGAAGAAAGGAGTGGATTGGAGAGCAGAATGCAAAGAATTGTTGTATGCAAATTCTGCTAAAGGAAGCAGTTCCACCCAATTATCTTGAGCTGCAGAAATAAAGCACCGTAGGTATCCCTCGAGGGTTTGGTTCAAACGCTCAGTTTGCCCGTTCGTCTGCGGATGATATCCAGAAGAGAGGGCACGTTTGATCCCCAGAATGCGACAGATCTGCTGCCAAAAGAGGGAGGTGTACTGAGGACCTCTGTCCGACACTATGGTATCCGGTAGACCATGGCGAGAAAATACTTCAGAGAGAAAAATGTTGGCCATGGAAGGAGCATTTGGTAATCTTCGCAGAGGGGTAAAGTATGCTAATTTGGTGAAATAATCGATAGTTACCATGATAGTAGTCATATTCGATGATGGTGGTAAGTCAGAAATGAAATCAGTGGAAATGATTTGCCAAGGTCGGTCTGGTATGGGCATTCTAGCTAATAACCCTAATGGTGGTGAACGAGGGGACTTAGCAAGAGCACAGATGTTACAGGCGGCTACATAATCCCGGACATCCGATCTCATGGAAGGCCACCAGAAATGCCGTTGGATAAGTTCCAATGTGGGAAGTACGCCCCTATGTCCTGCAGCTCGTGAGTCATGGCAAATTTTTAACACCTCCAGTTGTAAAGAAGGAACGGGAATCAACACTTGAGTACCATGAAAGTAGTATTCCTTTTCCTTGGCGAGAAGATAAGTAGATGCCAGGTCTTCACAAAGAGTTTTATTAAGAGTGGTGGCTGTTTGTACCTCTTGCAGGAAGTCAGTGAGTACAGCAATAAATCGAGCATTGGGAAACATCTTTTCTGGGCTAAACGATGAAGTTGGAGAATCTTTACGGGACAAAGCATCTGCTCTTAGATTCTGTCTGCCAGGCCAGTAAACAAATTCTATCCGAAAGGGTAAGAAGAAATAAGCCCAACGTGCTTGTCTGCTATTAGTGGTATAAGCATTTTGGAGAACCTTGAGATTTTGGTGATCAGTACGCACCAAGACAGGAAAGGGGGAGCCCAACAGCAAATGCCTCCATTCCTCAAAGGCGCGTTTGATAGCCATCAGTTCCTTCTCGAGTACTGAATAATTTATCTCAGCAGGATTAAATGTCTTGGATAAGTATGCCACCGGTCTTTCTTCACCATGTTCTGATGCCTGTAACAACACAGCTCCCAACGCATTCTGAGAAGCGTCTGTCTCAACAATGAATTGTTTGGATTGGTCAGGGTTGATCAAAACTGTGGAGGAGGTAAACATTTTCTTCAAACTGTCAAAGGCCTCTTGAGCTGAGTCATTCCAGACAAATGACACCCCTTTCTTGAGAAGTCGAGTCAAGGGGAGTATGATTTCTGAGAAGGAAGGAATAAATTTACGATAGAAATTGGTGAACCCCAAAAACCTCTGTATGTCCTTTATTCCCGTAGGAACAGGCCAATCCACAACTGCGGAAATCTTTTTGGGGTCCATGGAGATGCCCAGGGAAGAAAGGACAAATCTTAGGTAGGTAACTTGTTTCTGTCTGGAATTCACACTTGGAAGCTTTGCAATAGAGATGGTTGGACTGCAGGCGTTCTAATACAATGTTAACATGATGGATATGTTCCTCTTGGTTGTTGGAGTAAACCAGGATATCGTCGAGATAGATGATGGCAAATCTGAACAATATGTCGGCAAATAGATGATCCATGAACCTCTGAAATATCGCAGGCGCATTAACTAAGCCAAATGGCATCACATGATATTCATAATGTCCAAAAGGAGTCCGAAAAGCAGTCTTCCATTCGTCTCCTGGAGCAATACGAATGAGATGGTAAGCACCACGAAGGTCCAACTTGGTATACCAAGAAGCCCCTCGAACAGCTTCCACAATATCCGTGATGAGAGGCATGGGATATTTGTCAGTTGTGGTTATCTTGTTGAGTCCTCGATAATCTATACAGGGACGGAGCTCATCAGAGTCTTTTTTGGGAATAAAGAATAATGAAGCTCCTGCAGGTGATACTGACTCAGAAATTAGACCATTCCGTAAATGAGTTTGAAGGTATTCCTTTAATGCCGCTTTTTCCTTTTGCGCCAGGACGTACATGCGGCCAAAGGGAATGGGCTGGTCGGGAAGCAGGTTTATGTGACAGTCATCTCTTCGATGAGGAGGGAGATTAGGAAATTCGGGGTTTTCAAACACTGATCGGTAATGCTTATGACAGTCAGGAATCTCCAGTTGGCTGATGGAAGATACCGTCGGTTTGAGAGTTTCATCTGCAGGTATGCGAATCCCCACAGATTCTTGAGAAAGACAATGACGGACGCAATATTCTGACCCTAAAAAAAGAGTTCCCGCGGTCCAGTTTATGAAGGGATTATGCAATCTCAGCCAAGGGAGCCCCAGGATAATTGGATAATGGGCAGTTCTGATTACGTCAAAAACCAGGGTTTCTTTATGGCTAGATATTTTACAAGTGAGCGGAATGGTTTGGTCCTTAATGGGGCCTGAACTCAGAGGGGTACCGTCTACTCCTTGAATAGGAGTAACTAACGTCTTTGGTACCTGAGAGATACCGTGTGATCTTGCCCACTCCACATCCACAAAGTTCCCGGCTGCACCGCAGTCTATTAAGGCCGGAATACCAGGGATGACATTTTCTGGTAGTAGGATGGAAAGAGAAACTACCACCATGGCCTGGTTGTTTAGAGAGTTGTCAAGAGACATACTGGTCTGCTACGGGGAAGAATGATACTGGGCACTTAACGGTCTTCACTCAACGGTAAGGCTTTGAAGTTTCCCGATTTGGGACTAAGAGAGCGACGAGGAGGAACTAAGTGACAGTCCGTCAAAACATGATTGGAGGATCCACAGTACATACATAATTTCAAAGATCTTCTCCTATCTCTTTCAGTGGCTGAGATCGGTCCTCGAATGGTCCCAACTTGCATGGGTTCTTCAGTAGAAGACGGAGATTTCTTAGGGGTTGTGGAAAAATCCCACTGCGGACGTGTACCTTTTCCTTTTTTCCTTTCGCATGTCCTTTCATGCATTCGGTAATCAATCTGCATGGTTAATGTGATCATATCTGCTAGATTAGCGGGACGAGGGACTTTTGAGACCTCGTCCTTTAATTCATCTGTGAGACCTCTCCGAAAAAGAGTAAGAAGACCTTCATCTGGCCAGCCTAGTTCAGAGGACAGTTGTTTAAATTGAGTGATATACCAAAGTAATTCCTTGTTTCCTTGCTTTAAATCGAGAAGCCTCTCTTGAGTAGCAACCGAAATCTCCTTTCTTCCAAACATGGATTTGAGACTATTAGTGAAAGCGGAGTAAGAATCGAGTATAACATTGTTGGAGGTCACTAAAGGAGTCGCCCAGGCTAACGCAGGACCAGAGAGGTGGGAAATGACATAGCCGACCTTATCTTTATCTGTAGGGAAGAAGCGAGGTTTAAACGTGAATTGAACGGTACAACTGTCAAGGAATTCTTTTAGTCTATAGGGATCACCGTCATACCTAATGGAATGTAAGGACGACGGGGGGGTGTCTGAAAAAGCTCTGGCCACGTGATGTCGTAACTGAGCATTGTCCTGTTTCAAGGATTGTACCTCTAATGACATGGCCTGCATGGCCGTCATTAGCTGCTGCATTTGTTGTTCCATTTGAAATCCCGATTGCCAATATTCCTTTTTCGGGCGTCGCTTACTGTTAATTCTGTTAGGGAACTCGTGTAAATATGAGTAAGCTGCAGAACTAAATAAAGTGAAAGCTTTACAACAGCTCACCTTGGCAATCGATGACTCCAACTGGAAAGACAAAGCAGCTGTGAACATTTCCCAGAGACAGCCCTGGCCACTCAACCCAGGGTAAAGTAACCCAGGAGAGCGGGCAGGACTCCCAGGGAAACCCTCAATGGGAAGAAAACCCTGGACGAATCCCAGCTCGTGCAGATCAGGATACGATGAAAGATGGACGTCTACGGCAGGAACCCCCGGGAATCACACCAGACACTTTGTCTGCAGGAATGAGAGGTGAAGAGATAGGAATCAGGTTAGAGGAGGGTCTGTAGAATGGAAAAGAAAAGAGCTTCAAAGAGATCTCTCTCACCCGAATAGGACTAATGGAAAGTTCGGGTCTGGAATCTGACTGCAAAGGACAGCTTCGGGGAAGCCTGGAAGGATAATAGGAAATGAGAGCCTGGCCAGTCTCAAAGGGAATCCTAGAGAAAGGGTACTTACTCAGATGTGGGTCTGGCCAGAATAGAAGACAAACAAGATGGGTTGGCGAAGCCGGTTGAAAAAGAAACCAGCGAATGCAGAGCAGAGGATCTGATGAGAGAAAGCAACAGGGTAAGTAGGAACCGCTAATGGTAGAGAGAAATGTGTGCATGAAGAGGAAGGATACAGCAACGAACTCACGGAGCGTCAAAGACAGAAGCGACGCGAAGCACTGGTCGCTTCGGTTCCGGATAAAGGATCACGTGACCGGTCGGCCGCACGTCAAGAGAGCGTGCAACTACTAGACCGCTGCCAGCGGGTCGGAAAGACACGCTAGCTTCCATCTTGGAGATGCTTGGAATCAGGGCACCGCACAAGCGGGTCCGTGCCCATAACGACCACTTGCCGCGATGTGTAACAAGTCCGTCAGACTTTAATCTTTGCTGAAGACCATGGCTGAAGCCTATTCATAATGTAAAGATGTGTTTTTAAGGATATTTTCTCTTGAAATGCACCCATAGTGTGGTAGTGTCTCATTAACTTACAGGACTTGACAGATGGTCTTTGTTTTGGAAATGGGGATACCTTTCTTTGATGGTTTTTAATTATATCGGTCGGTTTTCCATGATCTGAGATAATCCCTGGGGCATCAAAACCACCCCCACAGCAACACTGAGTTGAACATGAGTACAGCTGGCTGTCAGGTTCCCTGGAAAATCAACATGGGGAAGGGCATATTAGAAAACAAACTATTTCCTCTGCATGAAAGGTGTGTTTATTTCTATTACATTGATGGTGCATAAGCCCTTCTTGATCAATATTTTACATTGATTTCTCTTCTTTGTGTTCGACATATCCTTAATAAGAACCACATTGCAATTTACACACTGTCATTTTTCCATTTCTACAGAGTTAATTACAGAGGTGCTTCATTTGAAACACATCATTTGTGGGATTGTAAAATGACAACAGGGTTTGTTAGGAAGTACAGTCACATTTTCAGGATCCCTCAATAATCCAAGGAAAATTGTTCCCCTGCACTTAACTCCAGTTATCGTAATGGGAGTGTTAAAGTTCAAATACACACCTTTTCTTTATGCGTAGCAGGAAGCAAGATTTTTTCTATGGAAGTATGGGTTCCTCGCATTCTTGCCTAACAATTCGGGTACTGTTCTGGTGTGTGCAAAGTTTTCATCATGTGTCGAAGCTATCCCTCAGGTAAGCCGTTAACTACCTGCATCCCCAAGGTGCGCCCTTTTCATGGTAGCTAAAAAAAGGGACAAGTCATGAATGAATTGAGGCATTATTCTGTCAATTTACAGATGGACTTTGGGCATTAACTACAGATCTGCCTGCATCCTAGTAGTAAAAACCACAGCACTTTCAGGAAATAATCTTACATACAAATACTTCAGTCGTTTGATAAATAGTATGCATTCAACGTAGCCACATCTCCACTCAATGCTGACAGGCAGTCAACTTTGGCCAATGCATTTTGTGCCCAAGGTGGTACTTCATCAGGGTATTGATCAGAAAAAAGTCAAAGGAAAAAAATAGGCACTCCTCTAATAGATATGCACAAGGTATCATCTGATTGTACATATGAAAAATACAAAACACAGGAAATATCATAGGTGGTGCTCTTAAGCATAAAGGCCCATGTGAATGTTCACAAACATGGAATCTAGACTGTAGTATCACATACTTAGTGTGTCAATTAAATATAAAGGGGGATAAATCATGGTAAGTGACATTCTTAAATAGTAAAGTACCTGTGTCACGGGTAAGGACTCAGTTTGTCTTAAAACAATTAATTAATAAATCTCATAAGAAGACAAAATAAATGAGCTTTCTGACCCTACAGTCAAACTCGTTATCCTATTAGCACTTACCAAGTATAAAACAGCTTCTGATGAGCAGAAAGGCTGTACTTACTGAAGGATATGTATGACTAAAATCGATTACAAATAACCACAAAAAGTTATTCTGGCGGTTCCCACTTTAGATTCAGGCAATCCTCATTCCACTTTTATTCTCCTCCCTTATAGGTTCAATGCGATAGTGTTCCCTTTCTTCTTTATGCATCAGATTAAAGTGCTTCTTATGTCTCAAGTGCTAGAAGTACCTGTTGGAATATTATTTTCATTTGGCAAATATGTCAGTAGAGCTCCAAAACACTTTATTCATAATTTGGCCTTCCAGTTTCATATAGGCAGTTTCTGAGATCATGATAATGAGTTATCTGTTTACAAATGTAGCATTATGTCAAGGTATCTTTTAGTAGTAAATGGGATTATGAATTTGCACACTCTAGTTTACTAAACCTAGTCTACATGCGTTGATTTCTGACCATGAACCCATTCATTTTGCACATCTTTTTTGTATTTATTTGTAATTAGCTTTTTCCATTGGTTTTCAATTGGTTAGATGTTGGTGGTTCTCATGTCTGCAAGGTGCAGTGTTGCAGGATAAATGGAAAATGCTTTTCTCATAGTAACTAACATGATATGTTGGAATATTGAAGAGGGTGTTATTCCTCCAGTTAGGAGGCAGAAAATCCTCACTCACCTCCAAAAACTAAACACATTAATAGCCCTTCTATGGCACATGAATCTTGAATGTGCTTTTGAATGTGCTAAGCTGAAGCAGCAATGGGTGTGTGAACTGAGTGCCATCCCTGCTGCCAAAATTATTAATGAAATAGTGATCTTGATTACGAAAGGTATCAAATTAACTATAAAAAACGGACTATGAGGGTGTCTGGGCAGTGGACGGGATTGTCATTAAGGTCATGAATGTTAGTAGCGCCACCCAGGAAAGTCACACTTTTTAGGGAGAGATAAGAAATCTGTTATTGAACACAATTACACAAATCTGGTTAAGGGAAATGATTGCAATCATTGTAAAGATTTTTTTCTAGATAGATAGCCCAGGGACTCACTATTACAGAATAAGACACAACAAGCCTTAATTTCCTTTCTAAAAGAGAGGTTGGCTTATAAGATTCTGGGAGGAGTGTTCTCTCTAGCAACACAGATTTTACACTTGTAACTCAGGTGCATCATTCTCAGTGCCTTTGTCTAAATTTCTTTTTTTTAAAAAACTTTATTTGCAGACCTAGTCAAATCTAAAATATCCTTGCTGGATTTATCAGACTGGGATATTTCTGTAGCGTGCTTACACACTGGGTTGCTGAAGAAGGAAATTGAATAACACCTGACGCTGTTGCACTAGTTTCAAAGATTCTTTTCTGCTTTCTAAGGATGCACAAAACGTACTCCCCACTAACCGGGATGGTTATAAAGCCAGGATCCATGGGACTATCATATACTTTGATGGAAATACCAAAAAGGAGAGGGACGCAAGGCAGTTTGTAATAAGCTGCAATATAAAATGCAGAGTCACCATGCAATGCAATGCAATGCACAGTCAACATGTCTTCCGCTTAGAAACACTTGTGTACAGGCACCTTATAAATGCCACAACATATCATATCATAATCTTTCACCCACAATAGCTCACAATAGCTCACCACACTGAAATTATCACAATTAAATTGGATCCTTCACCATTGCCACACATTTTTCTTCCATCCAATCAGGGACCGGCAGGCTTCAGCAAAGGCCCACTTCTAAGGCCCCTGTCTGCTTCCAGAACGCTAATTGGGGTCCTCCCTGCACCTTAACCACAATGATGCTGCTCACTCCTCTAAGAAATCCGGACTGCCTTGACTTTGCCTCCTCCAGAACTATGGATTAGTTCCCTTCTTATGGACTCACTCCTACCACCTTTGACTATCACTGTTCTTTCTGCTTGTTACTCCCATGTAGTTATCCTCATGTGCAGTGCTTCCTAAAACCCTTTGCTAGCATCCGATTCCAAGATTGAAAAGTCAAATCTTGATGTTTTTGCATTGTGCTAAAAAGTCAAATCTTGCTGTTTTTGCTTTTTTCTAAAAAGTCAAATCTTGCTGTTTTTGCTTTGTGCTAAAAAGTCAAATCTTGCTGTTTTTGCTTTGTGCTAAAAAGTCAAATGTTGCTGCCCATTGCAAAATTCTCTGTGTTTTGCTTGTATACTTTTTCTTCTCTGTAACTTGCCAGCCCAGTGACCTCACCACTCTCTTTTGTCCCACACCTACCTGCCTTAGCCCCCCCCCAGTATCTCCATCCTCTCCTCGCTTCCACCCCAATGGGGCTTTCTCTTTCTCCTATCTTTTCCAACTGCTTCTCCATTGACTATCCTTCCCTTCTCACTAAGTCTGGTAGGAAGAAATTCAAAAAGGTTATCTTGGCCTCTAACCCTGGTCTTCCTATCGCCGACACCTACTCCAATGCTTCCGCCAGACAGACCCTCACCGACATCATCTTTGGTGTTCCTTCGCCAGATCTGGGGACTCCTCACATGGTCTCTGTGCTCTGTCCTATCTCCTCCTCTCCCATTAATGGTGGCACTCGCTGGAAAGTTCTCATGGCTTCCTTCGACTCCTCTAAAGTCATCATTAATGTCTACCTAAATGGCACTGTCATGGTCCAAGGCCCTCAGGCCAATCTCCTCCTCTTTGATAGGCGCTTCCCTCGCCTCATCAATTTCCTCTCATCTCCTGCTGTCCTCTCCTCTCCCCCCTTGGCTACCTTGCCCTCTCTCTCCTCCTCCTCCTCTGCCCCTCCTAGGGCTCTTTCTCCTCTACAGGGTGTACCTCTGATCTGTACCCCTCCCCGGAAGGTCTTTAAGGCTGGCAACCTACTTCATATTGCCACTCTCGACTCTCGCTCTGCTGTCAAACACTCCTCTGACATCTGCCACCTCCTTGAAGAACTAGACCTTGATGTCCTTGGTCTTACTGAGACATGGTTCACGGCCAGTTCTGTCACAAGCAGACACTCTCCTCCCTGATGGCTACAAGATCCTCTCAGCACCCAGTTCCTCCCGGTCCGGTGGGGGATAGCCCTTATCTTTCCAGAGTGGATTTCTTCCTCTATCATTCCCACTCAGACCTACTCCTCTTTTGAATGCCTTGTCTGTAGGCTTTCTCTCTCACCTACCCATTCTCTTACTGTGATTACCATCTACCGGCTTCCTGGTCAAATCACCTCATTTCTCTCCGAGTGGGCAGACCTCTCCTCCTCCTGGCCCCTACCACTCAACTCCTCCTCCTTGGTGACCTCAATATACATTTAGACTCTCCTTGCTTCTCCTCTGTACTCTTCCGTGACCTCTGTGACTCCCTCTCCCTGTCCATCCTCCCCTCTGGCCCGATTCACTCTGCAGGGCACACACTCGATGTCTTGATCTCCTCTGACCTCCCCCTGTCCATCCCTCTGACCACTCCTCTCTCTCGGAGCGATCACTCCCTCCTCTCCTCTCATCTCTCCCTCTCTTCTACCCAAGCCAAGCCTACCCCAACACTGCCACCTACCTTCTCGGACATCCGGCCCATGAAGCTTGTATCATTTGAGGCTTTTGCCGCCACTTTCTCTCCCCCCTCCTCCTTTGGCTGTCTCACATCTTGAGACAGCCCTGTCTCTGCTCTACTCTTCAATTTCTGATACGCTTGATGCTCTTGCCCCTGTCATGAGGATACATTTGAAGTCCAAAGCCAAATGCAATTCCTGGTATGACTCTGACCTAGCTACACTTACACGTAAGTGTAGGGCAGCTGAGAGGAAAAGGAGGACTACCTGTTCATCCACTGACAAACTGGCCTGTCGCCTGCTACAAAGGCAATACCTACTCTCTGTCCTCACCAAGAAGAGAGTCCACATTCAAGCTCGTGTCTCTGCGGCATCAAGGAGCTGGCCAACCCTGCTGCAGTCTCTACCCCTTCTGTTGCCTCCCAGGCTCTTTACAATGCCCTTGCCTCTCACTTCATTTAAAAAACCCAGGACATCCTGTCCACCCTTTCCACCCGCACCCCTCCTCTCCCCTCCCCTCCCTATCTGTGCTTGCTGACCCTCCTTTAGCCACCCCCCCACCATCCTTCTCGTCCTTTCCTCTTTTCTCCCCGACGAGGTCGCTAGACAAGTCCGATCTATGAAAGCCTCGTCAAAACAGGTTCATCCCTGTTCCTCTAAAATCATCAAGGACCACATTGACACCCTCACTCCGGCCCTTGCTGATTTTTGCAACCACTCCTTTGCCTCGGGATCCTTCCCCTCCCCTATGACGCACTCCTTTGTGCAATTTCTTCTCAAGAAACCCACAGCAGTTCCTTCCTGTCCAGCTAACTATCGCCCAATTTCTATTACTTCCTTTCTTGGCAAATTCCTGGTAAAGTTGACCATCTCTCAGCTTAACCCTCATTCCAATTCTGTTGGCTGTCTCCATGACCACCAGTCTGGCTTCAGAGCTGCCAGAAGCATGGAAACTGCTCTCCTGAACATCCTTGAAGATCTGCATTGCCACTTTCTGCTCACATTTCCAGTGCTCTGCTGACGGCACTCAACTAATTTTCAGGATGCCCTCTGCCACCTCCTCTCCCTCTCTCATCTCTGACTGCCTAAATGCCATTCAAGATTTGTGTGCAACCAATGATCTTTGTCTGAATGCCAGCAAGATGGAGATCCTCCTCATCGGCACACCTTCACCATCCTTTCCCCTTACTCTGTGGCCGGCCTCCCTTGGCCCTCCTCCTAACCCCACCTGCGAGCCTAAGAAGCTAGGGTCATCTTTGACTCCACCCTTTCCTTCTCCGCCCACATCTCTGAGGTCTCTAAAAAGTCAAATTTCGGACTGCACCTCCTCAGAGGTACTCTCTCTTTCCTCTACTTCCCCCAGAAGCTCATGGTATCCCTAGCTCTGGTTATCTCTAGCTTGGACTATTGTAACAGTCTCTTTTTAAATCTACCTGCCTCTGCTCTCCGCCCTCTGCAACTAATCCAAAACAGGACTGCAAGACTTGTGCTTGGCCTCAACCCCTGGGATCGTATCTCACCAGCTCTGAAATCTCTCCATTGGCTCCCAGTGGATGCAAGGATTAAATTCAAAACCCTCTGCATTGTCCACAAGGCTTTTTGGGGCCTGGGTCCAAAATACCTTCTGCTATCCCTCTGCAAATTCCTCCCCTCTCGAGCTCTTCGCTCCTCTACCTCCAACTCCCTCAGGGTCAGTCGGTTTTCAAAGAAATGAGCTGGGGGTAGATCTCTGTCTTCGGCTGGGGCCTAACTCTGGAACAGCCTCCCTGCCACTCTAAAACTTGAGGAGGACCATCTTTGGTTCCGGAAGCACCTCAAGACCTTCCTCTTTTCTTCTGCCTTCGCTCCCCCTCTCCCCTGCTGATCTGTTCTCTCTTGGCACCGTGCACCGGGCCACCCTCTGTCCTCCGGGACCAGTTACCTTCTCACCCTGCCACCCTCCCGCACTGCCTCCGGGCCACCCCTTGCACTGGGGTCTGTATCTGTACCCATACAGCCCCCCCTTTTTCTTCCTGCACTTATCAGACCTACCCTGTCTGCTGCCTTAAACCTAGCACTTGCAAATTGCTGGCTGCACTAAACTGCTTGTTGCCTTTATTATCTATTTATTGTTAATTATCTGTTTCTCCTCTGCTTCACACTTTCCACTTCTCCCCCTTCCATGCACTTTTCCCCTCCCCCTGTCCCATGCACTTGCGCGTTCTCAATGTCACTGGGCCTAGTAAGATCGCTGTTTTGTTCTCCCCTGTTCCCCTCCCTTGCCTTGTTGCACTCTGAAGAACTTGTGTACAAGCGCGACAGAAATAAAATATCTATATCAATATCAATATCTCCAAATATAAATTACACTGACAAAACTGAAGTAATGCTATTATTGAAACAGTGCACAAAAAGTTCTGGGAGCCCCTCTACTGAAAACGAACATGGCCAAATAACCTGTTCGATGGACAGGAGGACCCTCGGGAGGGTCTGCAACCGTGTTTTAGCTCACTGTATCTATCACAGAGTAGAAATACCCATTTGCATATGAGTCTTTGCCCCACCCACTCAGGCAGTCCAGCACTGAAATACTAGGCAATTCTCCTCTGAACAAGATTACCAACAGCAACCGCAGACACGTGTTTCGGCTACACTTGTGGGACCAGACTGATATGCAAATGGATATTTCTCCCCTGTGAAATGTAAAGTGAGCTGAAATGTGGTGGTAGACTATCCCGAGTGGGCACCTTCCCACAGATCAGGTTATTTGACTGTGTTTGGTCTTGGTAGAGGGGCTTGTAAGCCTTTTTTTGTACTATCGAAACAGCTCCTGAAGTCAGGCTTTCCATCTTCTGTGCCAGCTTGGAAACCTGACAAGGGGGAGTGTCTGGGTGTGCTGGTTTCAAATAACCTGAAGTAAATGGTCAGACAGAACATGTAAATGGTTTTAGAAAAGAACACATTGGCAGACCTATCTTGAACCTAGCGGGGCGCCTTGATATGTTTGAGATGATGGAATGGACGTTGGTCCTATAACAGTTATCTATACTAATGATGCCCATTGCCAGCTGCTTTCTTTAAATAAATGTCATTAAGAATTTGTATAATATACAAAATGCTGATCAAAAACAAACTCCCAGCAAAGGAAATCAATAGTACATTAACATATGAGATACACATGTCTGATTTGACATGCACATAGATACCATTATGGACCAACATAGAAATTGAAGACTGCTTTATATTTTTATTGCTGTAAATAGAGAGATTTTTTTGTAAATGTGTAATGGTTTGAACAGATCAATCTTTATTAACAAAAGGAAATGACATCTATTAGGAGTATAGTCGAGTATGCGAGCTAGTAGCATCATTTAATGATATTACAGCAGTGCATGATCTTTTATGAGTGATCCTCTTGAACCAAATTAGAGCTTTTGTAGTAAAGGAAAACGTGTTTAACACATAGAATGACATGGCAGGTGTAGTCCTACTCACTATGATGTTTGCGACAACCTAGTTATCTGTTGATAGGTCATGCAAATATCATGTCAAGATGTTCTAGAATCCTGTCACAAGTTTTATTCTCGAGAATAAGAAGTTTCAACTTTAAAAGGTATCAGGTACCATAGTTCTAACACTGGAAAGATCAATATAGCCAATACATAGGAGCAATGAATTCATGGTGTAATCGAGGGAAGTTGTGACATTGTTTGAATTGATAATAGTAATGGGGAGCAGTTCTCTTTTTGTTAATCTTCACTACATTTTAAAATCTTAATTTGGCGGAGAGAAACTGAGATTACCTGACTTCAACATGTATCATAACGTTTTTACCACAACAAAAGTGAGTGGATTGCAGCTGAAATGGATTCCCTACATCTGGTCTGGCTGGAGGTTGACAGAGGGATGATTACCCCTTTCTCCTTCCCATAGTTGCATGAATAATGGTGCCTGTACACACATTCTCCTTTGCTCTAGACGCCAAACTTTAGCTACCTCTTTTGTCCTCTTTTTTGGTCTGTCCACAGATGGTATGACACAGTTATTAAGGTTGATGGAAAGCCCTCTCTGTAGAGGACATGATTGTAAAGTGTTATCAAATCTACACCTCAAAATATATGATGGCGATGAGCTGAATTATTATTTTACGCTATTGTAGAGTGGCTTTTTTAAAGCGTTTGACTTAGACTTGATTTCAGGTCCTATCAAATTAGTCAGTCGGGCTACAGTGGATTCTCATCTGCCCAATAAACATTGGATACATTTATTAAATATGACTGCTTGGTTGCAGCGATGTAGAGAGAACTGAAGGGTTCAGACTGAAGAGAGTCCATTTCCTCAGTTCAGGGAGAGAGGGGGAAAGACGTGCAAGCGGTTTAGCACAAGAACATCTGGGAAGTGTGTAGGCTAAAAAGACAGCCCCAGAGTGACAGAGATGGAGAGGCCGTGCCTATTGTGAGAATGAAGCTGGCTAATGTGGAGTTTCATTGACGTAAAAAAGCCAGTACAAAACATTGTTTTCTGATATAAGGCCTAGTGAATGAACACAAATGGGCCTTTTGCAACTTTAGTAAAATAGAAAGACACTGGGCCTCATTCCGAGTAGGGCGGTCTGACCAGGTGTTATGGACGGGACCCATTAAGGGACCTGGGCGCAAATAACGGGCTTGTCATGCGCCGGCCCATTATTTGCGCCCTCCCCATTCCTATTGAGCCCTCGGGGGGGCTCAAATGGGAATGGGGAATGGTTTGGTGAATGGGGACTTACCGGTCCCGCCAAGGTCTGACTAGACCGGTAAGTCCCCATTGCACCAAACCAGACACTGTACCGTTATTGGGGGCAGTCATTGACACATTATCACCTGCATGTATTTTAAAGCATGGCTGTTTTATTGTGCCACATTTTTTTCTGTATACTCCCATGCAACAATCAGGAGGGTGATTTCTGTTTGTTTCTTTTAAATGATATTTCTTCTTATTTTTAAAAAAAAATATATTAAACTTAAATAACCATCTTTTTAAAATATAGTTTTGGGCATTCATTAGGGTACTCCGTCACACTGGTTAAAGGACGTATACAACCACAACCATGCTTTCGACCTTTCGACCTAAGGCGTCTTCTTCATTGCCTTCGAACCAGGATATAGTCTTGCCTGTGTTTATATTCCCATCCTCGCTTCTCTGTAAGCACAGCATCTTCACCTAATGGATGAGATTCACGGATTTAAAGATCCATATGTCTCTCATAGCAGGAGTCCAACAGATGCGATCTTTGTTTCTTCCTTTAAAGCTGTAAACAAGTGAAAAGAAGATTCAGGGGCAGTCTACACAGATGTCTGCTGTTTGCAGTTACGAAAGCAGACAATGCACCTGAGGCAATTTCCCGACAAAAGTTCACAATAGAGATCCATAGGTAATGTATGCTTCAAAGGCTAAATGTAGAGGTGTTTCTGTGTATGACATCTTCACCATACCTCTTAACATTATTTCATCCTTGTAGAGCTGTGTGGACACTCAACTAGTTTCTGTACTGATCTGATGAATAGACAGTTAGACCCCAGTGAAGGACCTTTAGATGTACTACTTTCCTTAAGCCACAAGTGCAGGCATCTCTGCTGTCTACCTTTCTTCATGCCAGGATATTGCTAATGCTTGTTACATCCTCATTTGGGCATGGACACTGACAAGGAAGTAGGTGGAGGAGAAGGCAGTGCCTAGACTAGTTACTGGTAAACTCGACTTCTAGTCTGATTCATTCTCATCACAGTCCTTATAAGTGCTCACAACTGGACAAGAAGATCTAATTTTTAAGGACTGTGACAAGTGTGAATAGGACAAGGAGCAGAACACATTACTGGTAAAATATCTGGGATTCATCCTTTTGTCAGGATTCAATGTCCCAGTCCTTATTCAGAGTCCTGCCAAGGCGTAATGTGCTTCAAACCAGGAAAACAACACCATTGGTCCAGAATGCCTCAACGTCAGGGATTATATTAATTATCTACTCACAATAAAAAACTTAACAGCAGTTTGCTAAATGCCCATGCCAATTCTCGCCATATCCCAATTACCCACACAAAGGCGGTAATGATGCACAAAGGAAAGTGGAGTCACCTAAGTAAGGAGCAACTTTGACTTTGTATCAAGAGTCCACTATATCTATTTTAGAACTCCCATGAAGTCTTGAACAAGTGCAGTGTTCCTGTTGTGAAATAGACTAATGTCATTGTAGACACGATCGATCTGCTTAGAGACCTGGCAGAATCTGATTTAGGAGACCCTCTTCCCTGCTCTCTTGACATCGAAAGATGACAATAGTGCTTCCTCCTCAGAGGGTGGAGAGGACACGATGGAAGGGAAGGCAGATTTTTCAAAGCTATGAATAACCTTTGCCCTAAAGGCTGGGTCCATATGCAATACACATGCATTCAGTCTCAAAATCAGAAAGGAGAAGCAAAACAAAAAAGAATGTCATTCACACAGGCACCTTGTGGAAGTAATTGTCATCAGGAAACTCAAATCCCCTTCATTGACACGTAATTAACATCCACACTGTCTAAGGGTTCAAAACATCAGTAAATCCCATGAAGGCATCAAAGTCCTCACATGAGGTCTATCAGTAGAACACTATGAAGCTGCCTCTCAATGAGATTGTAACCATCTGAGGCAAATCCACAGGCTCTATGAAGGCCCTAATAGCTGCACATTGCAATGAAAGAGTGGTCACAGAAAGACCAACTGAAAATCCAACCTATGAAATTGTAGAATATTACCAACCAAACACGATAGGGGAACATGATCATTACAACCTTATTATATGGTAGTGATATAACCTTAGTGGCAGAAGCATTTGATTTTGCAAAGCTGGAGGGTACTCTGTATAGGAGGGTTATGGGTCTACCTAATTGCATCCCAATCTTATTTGTGCTCTTCAAATTGGGCTTAGCTTCACCGACGTCTTTGAGGGATTGGAGTATTCTCTGGCTATTTTTGAAACTGAATACAGCAAAACCAAAATATTTACACCACCTAATTTATAGACACCTAGAAAATTTGAAAAATAGCGATCAAAAACGAAACTTAACACAAACTAGAGAGATCTTAGATACCTAAGGATAAATAATACCGCTCCATGCAGATTCTACCATTTGGAGGCGGAATCTCTGAAGCATCTTTTTATCGAATGTTGCTCATTTCAAGAAATAAGATCTCTCTTTGTATCTGAGTATGCACGTGAGGGGTGCTTTTTAAACACACTGACATTTTGGGAACTTATTTCCTCCGGACAAACCACTTCATTACTAATTAAATTGGTAGCCTTCTTAACCAAATTGAAATTAATTGGAAATGTATGAATTGATAATCTTAGAACTAGGGTGATTAGAGTTTTCTATAATAGAAATAGAATTTTTAGAGAATTATATGATAATGATGTGTTATTTATATAGCGCCTTAATCCAAAGCGCTCTACAGAGCACATATTTACATACAATATCACCCAACCGAAATTGGTACTCATTTATCGACCTCGGAAGGATGAAAGGCTGAGTTGGCCTTGCCGGGATTCGAACCTGTGACCTGCAGAACACCGAGCGCTCAACCCATTGAGCTATCTTACCTCTACTACTTAGCTATCTTATATGTAATGGAATTAGTGATTTAAAAGATAATGATTGTGATTTTACCAATTTCTCTTTTAGGATTTTCTTCATTTATCCAAATGAATTGCGTTATGTGATGATTATTATTATTATTATTTTTTAAAATCTGACCACTTTCATCCTGTCAACAGATGCTCTCTTGTCACATTTTGCACCATGAGACACCTGTGTACTACTGTGGCCAAGACGTGTAATCTTGGGTGTCTATTTTTAATTCTGTACAGAGAATGCCCCTCACTCTGGCTTCTGCCTGAAGCACGTTCTGAGGGATTTTGTCTCCAGTAGATGCATTCCTTTTGGTGATGACAGCACTGTTATAGGGAGGCTATCCAGCCAGTGAAGAGTTGGTGCTGTAAACTGCTCTTGCATATCTTTAAACCTCTATGCCGTACCATATCCCTACCTGTGGAACACCCCCTTTTTCTTATACCTAAAGGTTCTGCAGTTTTAATACTGTTGAACTTCTGGGGAGGGACCTGCAATATTCGTGAAAACATCAACGCCAACTAATTACATAGACTGCCCATCTGATCTTGTCACATGAAACAATGCCATGACCCCCCTGCGAAACTCTATCCATGGAGGACCTAACTAATACCCTAGCATTCCTAAACATTACCTCCTTCTCTGATAGCATCCTACCAGCCTTGATCTTAAAGACACTCTCCACTCTTTCCTGCCTATTGTCAATGCAACCCCCACCCAAAAAACATTTCCTACTATCCTCAAAACTGCATACATACTAGCTATCCCAAAGAAAACATTCCACCCCAATAAACGCACTAGCTATTTTCCCATTACCCACCTTCCTTGCCTAGATGACATCCTCGAAAGACTTGTAAACACTCAACTTCAAGCACACTTCAACACCAACAAGCCCCAACAAATCTATCGATCTAGCTTTTAGAACTTGATGCAGAACAGAGACTACCACAATCAAAATGGTAGTAAAGTGATCTCACTATATCCCCACATCAACCAACTCTACCACCACCCACTTTATCCCACCCATTGGACCCTAATCTACGCCTACCCCACTACTCTAACATATACCTCTACTCTACCACACAATTATACCAGCTCTCCCACTCTACCCCACCACTCCTCCAAACAGCTCTGCCCACCACCTTTACCACACACACTCTAATCCGGCCCCATCAACCAAAACCTAGTCAACCCCACCCCACACTACCCCTAACTCACTACTCTAGCATTGCTCACAACTACACTAAAACCCACTAGACTATCAAGCCCAACACTCTCTTACTCATCTCAACTACCCTACACACCTCTACTACTTAAGTCCAAAAATACCACCCACAATACTCCACAGACTCATATTCACCTAATATTTGCCAACCCACTCTATCCACCATCACCATCCAATGCCTTCACCCACCCTACGACTATACCACACTGCATTATAAACCCACCTCACCCCAACCTTCACCTACCTCATCACGCAATAGCCTACTGTGAAGGTATCATGAATGAGGACACAGACAACAGATTCAAAGTTCGAACAAACAGGACAAAATGGTTGAACACCTAACTTCTGTAGTAGAGACAATTGACTATACAGCATTTCAACCTATATAGATACTAACAAACTGTTAGTTCTAAGCATAGAGGAATTACTCTTTTATTATAGAGGATCATGTTTACTGATATATGGACATTTGTAATTTATGTACGAGGACCATAAATTTTAGTCCAACACGCGAGATGATGAAGTTGAAAGTAATGAAAGTTCAGAATAATGGAAACCAGCTAATATTTAATGTTTCTCTTTGTTTTCTTCCTGTTTGGTTTCTTTTGTGTTCTTTTTAATGTGGAATGGTTTTACTGATCCATTATCAATGTCAAATCAAGTTGTCCTCATTGAATGATATTTAGATTTATATAGTTTCACAATGTCAAATGATACATTACCAGAACGTGCCTCAATTATAGTGACAGTCTTGAGTTAGACTGAGGGGTCAAAACATGTGTTGAATACAATGTTTAAAGTCACATAATCATTGTAATATGTAAGATTACAAATTGTAAAGGCACATAATCAGTGCATTATCTATGGCAAGTAGTTGGAACGCACAAGAACTTCTTACAAATTTCGTACCTATTTGTATACTTCCATTTAATATTGGAGATAAAAATCCAGTTTATATATTTAATGGAATAGCACAATCATTAGAGTTAAAATTCTTTGTGTCTACAGTTAGGTCTAGTTTCTTCCCCAAACTGGTAATAGATATGTTGGTTTACGGGTACCTTTTTCTATGGCCGTGTACACATTTTACCTTCTCTTTTCCAATGTCTTTCCATCCGGGAGGAAGTAACTCTGTTCTAATGACACTTTCTTTACTTACGGTATTTATTCTGCCCAAACAAGTTGGTCTTCTAAGGTAACAGGGACTTTATATAAGGATTTCCCACCAGTTTCTTCTGGTTCCTATAGCCTTTTCCATTTTTTTCAGATTTCTTAACTTTCTGTTCCAACCTGTCCTCCTTACTTTTTTGAGTCTGGTTGGATTGCTTGGATGATAGAAGATTGGGAGTGTCAACTACATGCAGTGAACAACCTTTTGACAGATGTCCATTTGCATTGTTTTAGTTTTCTCCCCTGATTCCCATCATTCTCACATTTTCTGGGGAGTTAGTTGGCTCTGATCATACCTTCCCCAAGAGAGCAATGTCTTTCTATTTCCCCAGAATCTAGGAGAAGGTCTTGATTCCCCTATTTTACAGAGATTCTCATTTGATGACTTTCTCTAAAGTTAGACAGGCAGAAGGTTCCCATAAGGTTGCATATCTTAAAATTCCTACTAATTGTCCCTGTGTGATTTCAATGGCGTCATTAGAATACATCAAAATAACAGATTTCAATTCCTCTTCCCATGGGAGTATTTGTTGTATCTTCAATCCTATTCCTCTAGGGGCTAGTATATAGATGTCCATACCATAAGGGTAATTGAGCTGTAAACCCAAAGAGATTATTATTTTGTCCTTTTACGGTATTCGATAGTCATGGGGTCAAAAAAGATGGATATCATTCCCCTCTACGGACTTCTTAATGGGAAGAATGGCCTATGGGTTCGAAGTCTGAAAGATGACCCCAACATGATGA
Source organism: Ambystoma mexicanum (assembly GCF_040938575.1). Lineage (NCBI taxonomy): Eukaryota > Metazoa > Chordata > Amphibia > Caudata > Ambystomatidae > Ambystoma > Ambystoma mexicanum. Next base: position 567,455,688 of record NC_090923.1, on the reverse strand, counting down.
TCTATCTGGTTGGAAAAATTAGGGCTCTCCCAGAATTCATATTTTGCAAAGTTGGCAGAAAAACTTTTTGTGGTCAACCTATGTTCCTTGGAGTGTTAGTCCCTTGGTAGGGTAGGCAGAAGGTATAAAAAGATAATTTTCCTGGAAAGTCGTAACACCCTTGTATTAGATTTTTAATATCGATATCCATTACTGGCCAGAAACATTCTTCTATCAAATAAGATTGAAGTTTCGGGTGTCTCGGATGGTCTTCCATCACATGAGACTGAGCTCTCTCTAGGATCACCTTGACTTTCAGGAATAATCAGCTGCAGCATTACCCTTCCCTCTGGAAAGGTGTCACCCTTATAGATAACACCTTGTTTCAGAAGGAAGAATGGTAACCCTGTCTCATGTCCCTCTGATTCTGAAACTACTTGTGAGAAGGCCTTAGTCAGAAAGGGGTTGTTTTTCAGGGCTACAACTAAATCTAGAATTGTAGTTGGTTCTCCCTTACAATCCTTTAGGGATTCTGGGTTGGAAAGATTCCAAGGTGTTTCATCAACCTCTGCAAACGCATTGGGGTTCTCTTTCCCAGTTTCTTTTTTAAATTTAGGGAGTAAGGCTCTCTCAATTATCCAATGAGAAATCTTATGGCCTTTGTAAAATTGCAATGGGTGTCTTCCGTGGTTTAGCAGTAAGATCTTAACATCACCACAGAAGTTTGGGTCTATTGCCCCTGCTAAAACATTGAATCCAAAGTGCCACACTAAACGTAATTTGGCTGATATTCTAATGTAAGTTTGGGGGGTGGAATTCATAACAAGTCAGTGGGTATTGGTCTCCAATCTCCTAGGGGAATTGTTTCATCCCCACTGCTACAGATATCAAACTTGATAGAGCCTTTAGTGGCTACTGAGGGGTCTGATGCTCTGTAAATTAGTTTCTCAAATTGTAGGGTTCCCCAATTTTTATCAGTTGAGCCACATCCCAACCCTGACACCATTTGTGAAGGCATCATGAATGAGGACACAGAGAACAGATTCAAAGTTCAAACAAACAGGTCTTATTAACTTATATGTCAGGATGGTTGAACGCCTAATGTTCTTTGATGCTAAGGTGGGAATTCTCTTCCAAAATAAAACTAATGAACGTCTGAGTCAAAGAGTTCAACTTTCTCAGTCCAAAGCATTTGCTTGTCCTCAAAACTAATTCTATAGAATGACTAGGGATGTCAGTAACCAAAAGAAAACAGTGTTAAATACAAAAAGCTGTGCTTCTTCCAGCTCCCTTGCCCAGGTGTACAGCAGTTCCACAAAAAGACCTTGGGGTCCCTTCCCCAAGAAGACAAAACAGTTTTAAAAGGCCTCAGGGTTCTTTCCCTAAGGTGACAAAACAGTTATAAAAAGGCCCCAGGGTTCCTTACCCCAGGTTCCAAGCCACAAAACACAAGGGAAGCTTGAGACTCTGTCTTCACTTCAGCAAATGTCTCAGATCTCACAAAGTCCCCTCCCCAAGTGTAATTTAGTTAAACAACACAGTTCAAAAGGAAAGCTCCTTGCTCCCCTTTAACTTTCACAGTTTTGTAGTTTCCAATTTTCAAAGATTCTTTTTGGCAGCCTGTAGTTTTCATAAATGTTGAAAATGATATCACTTTCTGTGGTTTAAGTTTAAAGTTCAAAAATATATTCAGTTTCAGGGTTTTATTTGTTTATTCTTCAGAGTTAAGTTAAATTTGAAGCACAACATGTGGTAAATAGCTTCTTCATCAGAGTTAAATTTACTGTGGAACTACGCATATATTGGTTTGCTTAAATTTAGCGTCCCATTCCTTCTCTCGCTTCAAACGGGTATTGATTCTGGTTGTTCCCTAGGCTTTAGTTTAGTTTGGTATTCAATATAGTGATTTTCACTCATAAGTTTTTCATTGTCTTTTATTGAAGAAGTGTTGTTCGTTCAGCTTTAAATGCTTCTGTAATTGTCTGATGTGTGTTTGTTCTGTAAAGTTGATTTGTTTTGCTTTCAGTGGATTACCCAATGTCCGGAGACCTTTGAAAATGTGCCTTTTACTGCACGCAACCACTCCGATACAAAGTAATCCTGCTGGTTCAGCAATTAACGTTGCGAAAGACCGGACACTTTAGAAAAAGTGCTCATGAGAACCACACAATCACTTTGCTACAAAATATCTCTTGTTAATGACGTTCATTCATTCGGGCACTGGTTTTCCCAGCCACCAGAATTTCACTGGTCGCTCTGACAGGTCTTGTTGCAGCCCAGAGCACATGTTCTCCGATTTTCAAGGCTCTGACTCCTCCTTCTGCCCGTCAGGCCCTCCTGTGTGTACCGCAATTAATGGGACATGCCTGACTCTGACAGCTCTTAGCAGACATCTTTTTTGTCCCAGTACCATAGTGGTAGTTCTTCATTGCTCTTAGTTGTTTCTTCTTCATCCCAGTACTGTTAAATGCCAATGATGGAGAAATGAGGGGAACTGGCTTGTAACAGCCTAAACAAGTTGGGAAAAGAATGGATTGGCTGTCAATAGGAAAAGGGGGATACCATGTCTCACCCAAGGGCATCCCACTCCTAGTTCCCAAGGATCCTCCACCCAGGTGATCACCCAAGTGATCCTCCCTCGCTTCTCTGCCCCCAGGGTTGGGATCCAATAGCCTTTCCCTGGCCACCTGCACAGAGGATGCAAGGGGTTCAGGAGTGAGAATACCCTTAGGTTTCTCACTCTACCCTAACCCACCCACTGTACCCAATCTACTACTCTAGCCCACCTATTATAACCCCCACCTTATAACCTAATTTCAGCCAACTGTATCCCTACCAACTCAATACCTACCCCACTGTAACACCCACACCTATCCAATACTACCCCATTCCACAGCCCACTCTACCTCCACATAAACTAAATCACCATCTACCATAACCTTACCCACTGTACCTCACCCCTCTCTGCCATACAGCTCCCACTGTACACCATCCTACTCTATCCACACCTGACTTCTCTACACCCTCCCGACATTACCCCACTCGCTCTACCTGCACTCCAATCTACTACTCCCATTCTACCGCACCCCATTCTACCCTCACTGTCTGTACCCCACCTCACTTTACCCACACCCACCCTACCTCATCCACTCTACCCCCCACCCATCTCTGTCACACTCCACTCCACCCAACCCATCACTTTACAATACCCATTACCCTATCCTGCCCCACAACTCCTGCACTCCATCTATTCTACCACACCTACTCTAGCTAACCTACTAACTTTAGCACATCCACCCAACCTCACCCAACTCTACTCTCCCCTCACCCCACATTATCCCCACCTCACCCCACTCAACCCTTCTCCGATCTACCTCCACCCCACTCTTCACCACAGTACTACTCTACCAAACTCTACCCAATCTGCTGCATCTACTCTACCCCAACTACATTAACCCACCACCTTTGCCGTACCCTACTCTAACACACTTCACTGAACTGTACTCCCAACTCACGACAACCCACTGTACCCCAATCTTACTATACCCTCACCCATCCCACTACTCTAGCCCACACATGCTACTTCCACAAACGTTATCCACTCACTCTGTTTCACCTCACTGCACTACCGCACTACTATACTTTTCTCCCATTACCCAATCCATTACTTTAGCCCATCAGTCTATCCCAGCACTCTACCCCACCTTCTTACGCTACTAAACTACTCTACAGCATCCAACTACCTAAAACGATCCCACCCACTTTACTTCACACACTCAAATACACCCACTCTATGTCAACCCACTCTTTCCTACACCCCATTACTTTATCCCACACCAGTACTCTATCCCACACCACTGGACCTCCACATCGCCCTACATTACACCACCTCACCCCACTCTAACCCACTATACCCCAATCCAGTATGGGTCTACCCCAACCCTTTCTTCAATCCCACCCCACTACTCTATCCCACTCATGCTACCTCATCTCACCACACTCTTGCCCAAATCACCTGTCTGCTAAGCACAACTTTACCCCGCCGTAATACCATGCCCTAACCCGCACACTCCACCCTACCCCACACCCCCACTTCATCCCCCATGCTACCCCAATGTAAGCCAACCCACTTTCTCGTTACCCCACTCTACACATACACCCATCCAACCATATCCAACCATATCCCAATCCCAGCTTACTCTACCCCCACACACAGTAACACACCCTCTACCTTCACTCCACACAGTATAGCTCACCCACTATACCCCTTACATCTTACTTTAACCCATTCTACACCCCATTCCTGACTGTTCTATGCACTCGCCACAATACACACTCATCAACATGCACTGCAGCCCACGCGCCTAAACCCATTCCACCATGCCCCATTGTACCCCACCATATGCTCCCCATCCCACTCTAACTCTTCCATTTAAAATTCACCCACCCTACCTTATCCCACTCTACCTCCACACACTTAACTCCCACTCTATCCTTCCAAATTACTCACCCCACTCCACTATTCTACTGCACACCACCTGCTGTACCACATATACTGTAGCCTGCTTACCAATGCCAGCTCCACTGACTTTACCTCACTTCACCTCACTCTCCCCCACCTCACCCCACTGTATGGCCATCCCACTCTATACCACACCACTGCATTATCACACTCACTGTAGCCCACCCACTTTACGGTGTCCACTCTACCACACCTACTCTATATGCACTCACCCAACCCCAACAGCGCCCACTTTTCCCTACCTTACCCAATGCCAAACAGCTTCTCTACCCTACCCACTCCTCTACCCCATCTTACAAAAACAGCAGCCCACTCCTGTCCTACCTCACTCCTCCATATCCCCTTCCCGACCCCACTCTACCTACACGAACTAGACAGACGTACCTCACCCCATGCTACCACATTCATCCACACTCTCTCATACAATTCTACACCGATCCACCCAAACTTACCCTTGTGTTGCCCTACCAGCAATAACATACTGCTCTCTAATACCTCACCATCTCTACCCCCTTACCATTTACCTTATTCCATCGATTCCTTCATCAACCCTCTCTACAACTGGCTCACCCTCCCTCAATCATCGCTAGCCAACCCTCTCACTATTAGCCACTTATTGTAACCTCTGCACCTTGATACCCTCGGGTCTGGCGCGCAATACAAATAAATAAACAAACAAACAAACCCCCCAACTACCCTTCCTAACCCCTCATTAATTCCAACCCCACTGCACTATAAATCTCTCATTATATCTCACTGCTTTCTATCTGCCCACCCTATCTTACCCCTATCTCAACCCACCTCACCTCGCCGCAACCTACCTTCCACCCTCACTACCTTACCTTTTCCCATCCTGCCCCTCCCTCCCTTATCCATGCACACCCACCTTATGCAACGCCACTGTACCCACACTATGATAACCTATCTAGCTCCACCAATGCCTACCCACAACTAACCACCCTCCATCACTCCTGCCTACTCACACCCGCCCATGCCAGGTCACCCCAGCCTCCCCCAAACAGACCAGCCTCTCCAGTTCACCCAAATATCCCCATTTACCCTTGTTCACCCATGCCTACCATGTTCACTCCTTCTGACTGCCTCCAATCATAGCACACCCTGGCTGCCTCCCACTTTAACTCACCCACCACTGCCACCCGAGCTCAACTCAATAAGCCTCCATTAAACATTTTTTTTTGTTGCATTTTTAAAGCACTCACACAGCCCGCGGGCATCGCGGCGCTGTTACAGGAATTGTTCTGTTTTTTTGCATAATTGTTTTTGGTCTTAGTTGCATATATATAACGCGCTTAAACACCCAGAGGTTTCTCAGCGCAGACCTGGTGATCGAACCTGTGTTGCTTTGTGTCGTCTTGCTTCAAGGCGAGCATTTTGCAGCTGAGCGATCCTCCCAGGACATTCCACACATATCTGCAAGATCGTGCTTCCGACATGTAAAATGTGTAATACACATAGTAAAAAGACTTCCATACATCTCTGTGAAAAGAAGTTTATCTACTATTTCTATTATTCATGTTTGGAATTACTGGGTAGCAAGAGCCCAATTATTTACTGCATTCTTACCTATACATGTAAAATACTATAAACCACTCCAAACTCCATAACTATTGGCTTTACCCATACGTGTTAGGGTAGGTAATAAACAAAGACGTTTGTTTGACAAGCTGGTAGAATAGTTGACAATTACACAGAGAGTCTTTAACACATGGGGCTGTTAACAAATAGACAAACGGTAACCCTTCCGGCAGCATTGCAATTATAATCACTTCCCGTCCGCCACCCCAGCACTGAAAAACAAAACCTGCGCCCAAAGCAAGCATCTTTTCCCGACAGGTCATGAGCTCAGAATGGTGCAGCCGAGCGCTGACAGCTGGCAAGCCTGAAGCTTCTCTCATTTCCACACACACCTATTATACAATAATTCCATAAAAGCCTCCCAAACAACAACCTTCCCAGAAACTGCCAAATCACAAAAGCACATGTATACGGCTCGATATGCTCTCATCAAATTACAGCTTTCCTAAATTAATGATCTGTAAAAGGAGGAACTACAGCACGGACACGTCTTCTCAATTGCCTTTCAGTGGGTTTTGAGAGCCTCGTAGACCCGTAGTTGTTTAGAGAGAATTTACACAAATGCACACATTTCTTCTCGGTGCATGGATGCAGGGACCTGCTACTTTCTTTTGTGGAGAGTTGAGCACAGTCCCCGTTGCACTGGTGTTAAGGTGCACTCAATGGAATATTGCTAATGAGTTCAGTGATCATTTCAATGTCAGGTGTACATGCCAAGACACATCCTCACTGTGTGGTGTTTGCCATAAAACTAGAAAAATGAGGAACGCCAATGTACACTTATGTGGGAGAGCATGCCGCATTGTTTGAGGGCAAGAAGCACCTGTCCTACTTATAATTATTAGTATCCAGCTATCCAGAAGATGGAATGTTCCAAATGGATATTTTCCAACACCACCAATCCCCACCTGCCTCTACCATCTCCTTCCTGTCTGACCTTCTTGCTCCCTCGTCCAAGGCCTGAAACGTTGGAGTCCTCTTGCATACAGACTGCAACAATTCAATGCTTCCACCACCCCAGCTGCACATATTAACCTTCTGAACATTCAGAAAAATCGTCAATTTCTTATTTGCCACACTATGAAAACTCTAATATTCACTCTTATGCTCAGCAAACCATCTACTGCTTGTGCCTACCCCATAGTCTTCATCTCTACTCCTTCCTATCTCTAGACAAAGTCCTCAACTTTGCTACAACCTATCCAGAGCCTCACCACTTCACCCTAACAACGCTGTGTTGGTTGGCTCTCCATGCACAGTGACTCCCTTTTAAAGTTCCTTTCCGTAGTCTACATAGTTATCCATGGTCTCGCTTCTCAATACCTGCCTTATTGTATCTCAGTCGACTCACTGACCTGTGCCCTCCTGCTCCTACTATCACACCCACTCTACCTCACGAAAGAGAGTGCTCCCTCCTTCCCCCATCCTTCCTACCTGACCCCACCACTCCCTCCAATGCTCTAACATAACTTAATGGTGTATATTTATACGTATGAAAGTCACAAACAAGTTATCTCCCCACTCGGGTTGGGCATGGTTTAGGTTTATCCAGCAATGTTTCAATCTTTTGTGTAATGCAGCTGTTTTGAAAGTGCAGGGAACAATATTATGAAAGAAGATGGATGCACACATTGGCTCCCCATATATCAACAGAGTTCTTCGATTTTACTGCATAGATATAGTTTAACGTATACTTTTGATATATGAAGAAACATCCACGAAGAACACTGTACTGTTGTGGCATTATGTATGTGATTTTGAGAATTACTATTCCAGACACACTTGGATCTGTGTCTCCCCTTTTCACTTTTTTCTCTCTTTCCCATCGCCCCTCTTCCATATATTGTCCACTCTTTCTTTCACTTTGTTAAGCGACTTCAATTCAGCACTCCAACTAAGTCAGTGCCTAGTCTGGGATGCCCAATGAAAGCCCTTATTTATATATGTTTATGACAAGTTCATAGATCTGGATGATAAACCCTTGTATAACATCCCTCTCTTTGAATCCCCCTGACCTCACTGAGCCAAGAAGTAGGTTTGTTTTGCAAATTAAAAGATTTATTTTACAAATTAAACAATATATACATATATCACTTTTATAAATAAATTAATATTTGATAGCACACTTATGAATATGACAGTGATCAACAATGGATAGTATTACACTGGCACACCTTTTTTTAATTTTACTTAGGAGTTGGTATGGAGAGGATAAAGTAGCTGAGAATGCTTTTATGGGTTCAAGGAAATGCAATGATAGAAAAGAATGCAGCACAGAAATAAACTGATATGGTTTCAACAAGAGATAATATGATCACTTTTTCTTTTGACAATCCACTCCCCCCCTATGCAATATAAAGAGATGGAAGAAGAGCACACAATTTTCAGGAATACAATCAAATGCAATACCAATTCAGTTCCCCCCTAGCAAGCTTGGAGCAACCGGTATGCTTTTAAAACATGACGAAATACTTTTAATGTGATTTACAATGAAGTGAAAATATGCTAAAAATGATTTTTATTCCCTATTGGAGATTCAGGGTAGGTGACAGCTACTTTGAATGACTTCAGGTCAACACTAGCAATGATTCATGAGGGATTATCAGGTTGAAAACGAATTTCAGCAATGCAAAGCACAAGCAGCTATTTTTTTACAAGTGGTGAAATGAGCTAGTTGCAATTTGCGGCCCTTTTTCCGAGTGCATCGAGCGCGATTAAGGAAAACCTATAACGAGTAGAAAGTTTTGGGCTTGTTGGAAAGCTTAGATTCTTAGCTTAACGATGAAAGTTAAATCTCGTTCCTAGCATGTATGGTTCAAAAGATACGGACGATTTTGTGGAGGTAGATTTTCAGAAATGAAATAATGATTCAGAATGGCAAATGACACTTTCACAGCTTTAAAGTCACAGAATGAACACGCGATTTCTAATGCAGTTCTAGGCAGGTTGAATTGGATGGGATAAGCCTATTTTAAATTAATAGATGACTATGCACAGTTCTGGCTGGGTACTCACACTATAAATTTGAAATAGGCCGTCAAGATCTGGTCAGGTTGGCTGTGGTTCTCTCGCCACGGGACGGTCTCTGGCACTGGTTCTGCTCACAGCGATCTGGTCTGGTCTCGGTTCTGGATCTCTGGTTCCGGTCTCGGCACTGCACAGCGGTCTGGCCTGGTCTGGTCTCGGTTCTGGATACAGCTCTGCTTTCTGGGTGTTTCTGGCACAGGGTTCTAGGCCAGAATCAAACAGCTCGCCCGGCTGTTGAATAGTTTGGTTAGGTTGCTGGATTCTGAGGCCTCTGAAGGATTCAGCTTGTGGACTAGGCCTCTCTGCTACAAGTTCTGAAGTCTGGATTCTAGGTTCTGGTTCTGGAGTCTTCTGGCAAATGCTTTGCGGGAAATTAGTTTGAAGTGGGAAGTGAGTGTCCCTTCCTGGGTCTCAGTGGCTCTTTTTATGTCTTTTGAAAATGGGTGTGTGCATGGGCATAACTAAGCCTGCCCCTCACAACTTATCATTGGCCAAGTTCTCCTCTCTCCCTTGATTGGGGGAAGGAAATGGAGTGTCATCGTGATGAGGTACGTTTATGGGTCAGAGGATCCTCCCCTTGTCACTTTGCACACAAATCTATTTTTGATCCAAATGCATATTTATCTATGTACAATTTTTCTAATATTATATGTCCAGTTAACATATTTTCTGTAGCACCAAACCATCCGATCCCTGTCTTTGTAAGATGTTGTGTCCACTTCTGACAGAACTCTGCCCTTTTCATCCAGAACACAACCTCTAAACTTTTCCAGAATTTACACAAATGTGCGTAAGGAATATGGGCATCAGATGCTGAAGTTTCAGATTTTTAACAAACATACATTTGGAGTAATACTGTATTTTCTGCTACTACCCACCAAAACATACCTCAGAGTCCTAACACCTCTTAAAATGTGCACAGAAAAATCACAGAAATAATGATATTATTTACATAATTTTGACAGTTCCGTACTATGAATTATCCATCTTTTTAAAATTATGCTCTGGCCCAGATGGGTGTGGTTTAGGTTCCAAAGCACATGGGGGAATTTCTGTCTGTCCCCGCCTCCAGCTCAGGTGGCTCCCAGAGGCAGCGCCCCTCCCATTTCCTTCCAAGAGGAAGCCATTTACGACCCCTGATTTAGCATTTGCCTGAGCCAAGGAAAGTTCATTGTTCTGTTTTCCTGCAGTCCCCTCCCCTGATTCAATCAGAGAGGTGTGATCTCCTTTTGGTGGGGGCAGCAGAATGCAGCCAGGCTTGTGAACAGTAGGTGTTAAGAATTCTCATTAACCAGCAAGGCTTTGAAGTTTCCAGCTAACTCAGGTTCCTTGTCAGCTCCTGAAATACAGGTCCCCAGTCAGAGTTTAGACCGCTAGCACCGGTTAGTGTTGAGTGCCGGTACTGCACCCATTTTTGGGAGCTGTCTTGAATTAATCCATTTCAAAAAGGGGATTTTACTTGATAGTATATGATCCTTGCTTAACATGGCATTGATGTGGATCTGCAGTAGAGTAAAGTAGAACACTCAACCAGAGTTGGATTTTTGTTTGGTGGTTTCGTGCCCATGATCTTAGCAATTTTTGACATTAATTAAAACAGATTTTGAACAGAACCATCTCTCTTTGCACTGATTTCGCTCATGGCGCTTCTGGCCCATCACGCTCGCACTGGTGGGTGGCAGGTCAGGTGACCATTTTGGTGTTTGCAAAACTACACGGTTTTCCTGGATTCTGGCGCAAATGTGGGCTTTTCAGCCATCTTGGATTTTCTAAACCCACAGCACCAAATGTTGTAGCATAATAGTTCAAACGTGGGTCAAGACACCTGACAACTTTCCATTTTCTTTTGAAACTCTCTCTTCTTCTTTCTTCTGTCAGTGATGCACATAATACAATGCAATAAGTGACCTCTAAATAACTTCTATACATCGTCATGCATTTAGCATCGTTTCTCTTGTTGCTGTAAATCTTCACTTGAAGATTAAAAAAAAAGATTTGAAAACGAAGACATGTTGTTATCCATTTGCAAGATTAAGTAATTTGGACACCTGGTCAACCATTTATAATTGTGTGAACTAATAATGTTCTCATCAACATACAAGATTCATTGCATGTCTTTGCTCTCCATAGACAGTGTGCTTTGCTCTCAGGTAAAGATGTCACATTAGGCTATACATGTTCCTAATCTGCTCCCTTTTCCACAAATAAAAATTCAATTCCATATGGACATAGATCTTTTTTTGTGTGCATTTTTAATGATTTTGAATTTTGCAGATCTGAATGTCAAAAACTAAAGTGTGCCCTTAAAACTGATTAATGCATATCAGATATACAAGGATCCTTACATCACATAAAAACAGAGCTGAAAAGGCTGCTTTAGTTTCTTAGAGAAAGGAAGGCAATCTGGGATTCATCAAATTTGCATAGACATGACATTGAAAACTGTGTCTACACATCTTGAAAAAAGCTGAACCAAAGCATATTTTCTCTTTTGAGATTTGTGTTTTGAATGAAAGAATACTCAGACTCCATGAGATTCTAGATCATCCTGAAAGCAGCAACTTTTAATTAATTCAATCCTGATGACCACAGTAAAATGTCCTGCAATAAAAAAAAGGCAATGTGAAAAGGAGCCTGCTTTAGAATGGCAGCATATTAGGGGATTGAAGATATGTGGATATTATCAAGTTAGATGACATTACGAGCAATCGGGTAGCGGCTCAAATAAAGACTTGCTGATGCTATCTTGGACTGTAGTTCCCCTTTTCTATGTTTCGCTTTATGGTTCTTCACCGGCAAAGAGCACAAATGTAGTTAAGAGTCACTAGGGCCATTTATTGCAAGAGGCATTTGGAGATGGATAGATTATGCAGGGGTGCTCATAGAGCACTTGGCACCATTGAACTTCAAAGGGATTTAGGGATGTGCCCTTAGACTGCACGCAGAGTCTCATTTGGCTATTGAGCTACTTTTTCATGTCACCTGTTTTATTGCACCTTCAGCAGGAGTGGCCGCCACAAGATAGAGTTTTACTAGTTTAAAACCATTGTTTTGAATCAGAGCTATCTTTTTTCCATCTTGACAATGGATCACAACTTAATGTTTCTCTGTAACTGTAGAAAATTCCCTTTCAATAATGAAAATACACATTTGATGAGAAATCTAAACATAGCTCCTGGCAAGCATCAAACAGCAGGCAGGAATTCGCTTTGTAAAAACGAAGAGTTAATACATAGAGTGGTGGCAAATTTTACTTCCACGTGTGAATGGAGCCTTTAAGCATTCAATGGGCCTCATTACGAGATTTGTGGTAGTCATGGAGCTATTTGCGCCATGACTGCCACCAATAACGTGTCCGGCACCGGTCTCGTTCGATTGAGACTTACCGGTGTAGTCCGACCTTTGCGGGACCGGTAAGTCCCCATTAAAAAAGCCATTCCCCATTCCCATTGAGCCCCGATAGGGCTCAATGGGAATGGGGAAGGTGCTAGCAACGGTACCGCAAATTGTGGTACCGTTATTGGGTCTGGATTCCCTTAACGGGTCCCTTTCATAACGCCTGGTCAGACCAGGCGCTAAAGGAGGGACCCGCTAATGGAACTCGTAGTAGGGCGGTAAGGGATTACCGGCACCGGTCTCCTTACCGGTGCCCGGTATCCCTTACCGCCCCACTTGGAATGAGGCCCAATGATTCCTAAATCTGTCCTAATGTGCCTTGTATACAAATGCTTTAGCAAAAAGAGTTAATGCTACACAGGTATATGGGGAAACATGTATGGAACCAGTTGGCAAAGGAGTTTCGGATTACCTTCTCTAGCAGCTTCTGTTAAGGTGACCAGGCTTTTCTGGGTTATAAGTAGGAGTTAAACAGGGCCAGTCCACAGAAATGACAACCCCTGCCTTTGAAATGTCATTCTTTCAGTTGCCCCTGAATGAGATGGCACCACTACTAAGTCATTCAGTGCCCGCTCTGAATCAGTAACAAGCCAGAGCCGTGATCCTTTTGTCACATTTTTGTTATTTATTGATAATCAATAATCTCCGTATGGATGGCATTGTTCTTTGCAATTTGAGACATTTGTAAAAAGTATGGATTGACTTGTATAATGGGTAAAGAACAACAACATATGAAGCGTGAGAATAAAACACTAGACTCTGGATATCCGGGTGAGGTGTGGGCCAGCATGGGCCAACGAGATGCTGTGGGATCACCTCACTTTCCGAGCCACTGTCTCAACTCTTAACTCAACGTGGTACCGTTCCAGCATAGCTTGTGCTGAAGTTGTGTGTACCTTTCTAACATATCGATTCCCTTATCAAAATTATGGCAGAAGCCTGGCCTGAGTGAATCAGCCATTCCAGAGGTTGGAAGCAACTAAGGTTCTGATGTGAATGCTCATCGCATATTAGTGCCCTGTTAATGTGGATTGGTAACACGACACAGGTTTGTTCGTGGTTTGACGATGGCTGCCAGGTATGTATTTTGTGTTGTGGGGTTGGAAAGGCAGGTCTGAGTTTGGAATTTTGCCGGGGTGGAGGCTGGACACCCACCAGGTATCAGTGTAGTGTTGTGGGTCTGGGAAGGAAAGACTTTAGGGATTGGTTGTGGGGAGAGGGAAGGCAGGACACCAGTTACGGCCTTTGTGTTCTGTGGTTGGGGAGGCTGGATAGCAGGTCTGTGTGGGCTGAGTGTGGAGGTAGGCTACCATGTGTCATAGGGTTTTCTATAACTTGGCTCATGATTGGCTTGCCGCTGGCTCGGCTCTGACCATGAATTCTTTGGTTCTCACACCCCTATGAAACACATGAATGGTACTTACCACCAGTTGTAGAAAGGGGCCTTAAGATTTTGCTAGCTTTAGTATACGTGGGTCGGGGAGTGGGAGTGTGTGGTCGGGGGTGCCTGATGCCAAACACTTTAATCAACAAACTCACATTGTTCAATTAAATAAATACAATAGCCAATTAGTGGAGACTGGATTAAAGGTCGTGTGAGGTTGCTTTTGCTAAGGCTATGAATACTGATGAGTGCTAGTATGCGGCAGACAGTCGTGATTCTATTAATGGCACTGAGAGGAGTGTTATGAGTTGTTTTCTTCTTTTTTTATTTTATAGCAGAAAGAAAGTAACAACGTATTGAATAACAATAATCTACTGCTCCCAGAATTCATAGTGCAGGCTCCTTTTTTTTCTTTCACTCACTGTCCAGCTTGCTTCATATGGACCTCTGAAGCCAAGTAACCCTCCTCTTTTCTGCTGATAACCTCATCATTCCTGAAGTAGATCACCCACGAATGAGAACAAAATGACAAAGATCCGGATCACCATTGATGGCCACTTACCTGTGTCTCGAAGAACGTCTGACCTTCTGGTTCCCGCAAGTGTAAGAGGATGAGAGACATAGATCTTCAGGAACAGGGAGGGCTTGGGAGGGATAACACTCCCCTCAGTGCATTAATACAATCCCAACAGCCTGTTGCATATTAGGACCAATCAATATTCTATGGCATGGAAGGCAGATTCAAATTATGCACATTTGAAAGCCCAGTAGGTTTGCAGTAGACGCTGTAAGTGGTTGAAACATTAACCCAATCAGCTGTTCTAAGAATATCCTCTAGCCATGCCATGCAGCTGCCCAAAAGCTCCTGATAGAGTGAGCCCGAGAAACCCAGTATTAACCCTGTCGTCCCCCATTATCCGATTAACCCATTTTGCCAAAGATTTGGAAGAAACTGGAGAAAAGGGCTTTGGGAAAGAGAATACAAATCCCCAGAGGATTTTCTCAAACCTACCATTGTCTGTGCATAATATGCATTTGTAGACCTTTATTTTCAATGTTTCCTTTTGCAAATAATAGCATAAAGGGAAGAAGAGCATGCAGTACATAAGGGTTCTTACCTTAAACCTTCCTTGTACATTTTAGACACTGATCCTACTTAACAATTAATTTCCACCCTT
Source organism: Ambystoma mexicanum (assembly GCF_040938575.1). Lineage (NCBI taxonomy): Eukaryota > Metazoa > Chordata > Amphibia > Caudata > Ambystomatidae > Ambystoma > Ambystoma mexicanum. The sequence goes on along the minus strand of NC_090923.1, from coordinate 567,440,606 downwards.
CCCATTCTTGGGGTTCGGGGGATGGCAAATGTTATGGATGCTTTTCCTTTTGGAACTTATGTAGGGTTTGTTATGCCATAACGTCAATTGAATCATCTGACTATTTTCATCAAAACAATGTGAAACAGGCATACAATCAAGGTATGTATACCTGCAGGCGTTTTCGGCATAATAGGCAGTGAAGGGATACCACGTTCCAATATATTTGACAAATCAGTCTGTAATTTCCTCTAGTGCTGTTATTTCCCAGACCTTTGTCCACCACATATTAACGATGGGGCCTGTGCACAACATTTTAGAGATTGCACAAAACATAAATGTGGATTGTTGGTCCGAAATGCAGGAAAATAAATGACTTTTAATGCTGCTTTGGTGCGAAGGTACACATAAAAGGAAACGCCAGAAGCCATAACTGCTCCACATTTAAGATCGAGGGCGCTGGCATCTGCCACCTGCTGAAATGCAACCATAGACATCAGTGGAACTAGTTTTACCAAAAGCTGTTTCAATGACAACTGGCTGTTTAGCGGGTATCTTTCAAATAGGCTGAGAACCAAGTTGATGTTCGAAAGATGGGAGTAGCATGGCGTCGGAGGTGTGATCATACGAACTCCTTTTAACAAGATACAACCCAAAAAAAAATGTTGTCCTTCTGGAAACCATTCCACCAAATCGTGATAGGTGGAAATCATAGAACGATAAAGATTCACAGAGGGGTAAGAGGCGGTTTCAGAAAGTCCCGCTAAAAGTTCACTATTGTTACCACAGTGCCACGATCGGGAGTTACACAGAGTAACAGTGCCAGTAGCCCAGGAATGTGTGATGAGCACTGCATCTTGGCCAAAAATGCTGAGTGGGGTCCAACGGTCCCCAGAATCTGCCGGGCGACCAGATGTAGAGAGCTCTACAGAACAAGCCGCTAGACCTCCCCCATCAGGACCCTACAGGATGTCAGGAAGCATCAAATGTAGCTGAGGAACATCTATCAGAAGTAGCACCATCAGATACCTTACCCATCACGTCCACAATGGGGAGATTAGGATCACCTTGGCACCGTGAGACTGGACCTGTAGCAAACACCTGGGGATCAGGGCAAACAGAGGTGAAGGGTCTGATCTTAAATGAACCCCATAACGTGTGAACGCTGTACAATACAACTGGCAACAATATCCAGTTTTCTGAAACGAGCCAATACCAGGAGCACCAATCAACAATCACGTTGAATACCACAGGATGAAGATTTCCTGAACGTTCATTTGAGAGGGCAGACAGAAGTCTCAAAAATCCTTTGCTAGATCTGAGAGTTCTTTGGATTGTGTACCCTCTAGCTTGGTGATGTCATGAACGGCTGACTGTCCATCCAAAGCATGATGGCACAGCGCCACTTCTATTTGGCCATGTTTCCAGGTGGAAAGGACTCTGCAAGCATCTCTAAACATTTGATGTGCTTGCTTAACTCTCTGTGTGACCACAGGCATCCAGTGGAAACCCCACTGCAGCAAGCTACGTACCTGCCGAGGCTGGCATTGGTTTCTAAGACAAGAGTTGAGGAGTACCGAAAATATCTCTGTTGTTCCAGGCCTCTATGTGTTTGATCCACTAGCCCAACTCATCATGCAGTTCAGAAGAAAGTTGGCTTGGTTGTAGCGTCTGAGGTTCAGTCTCTGCAGGGTCCTGTAGTAAAGCAGCCTGGAAATAGCTCCTGAACTGATGCCGACAGAAGTCCCACAATTCTGGCTATCTGCTGCAGGAAGTGCTCTTTTAAGGAGCACTGCAAATCTTGCTTGATGCTGCACACATTTTTCATAGGAAGTCGAAGAGTCGAGGAAGCACAGTCTATTGCAAACCCTAGATATTGAAGCCTCTGACCGGCCGAGTTTCTGACCTGTCCCAATTGCTAAAGAAACATAAGGCTGTTAATAAATTGACCATCAGATGAAGATGTTTCCTGAGCAACTTTGGAGAAGGGGCCATGATCAGAATATTGTCCAAATACACCACAGTCTCACTCCCATGAGCATCAAATAACCTACAATCAGCTGGAATAATTTGGAAAATATCAGGGGGCTGAGGACAAGCCAAAAGGCAGGGAGTTTAAGTAAAACAACTGCTTACACCACCAGAAGCAAAGAATCTGTGTTCTGGAGCAATAGGGCCACTGAGGTTAGCGTCTTTGTGGTCCAAGCAAGCTAACCAGTAGCTGGGCCTTAGCACATCTCTCCATCTTGAAATGACAATAACGGCCAAATTGATTGAGGGAGTGGAAATTGAATACTGGTTGAAAGGACCAATCTTTCTTGCAAACCAGAAATGTATTCCTAATGAATTTGCTAGGGCTCAAGCCTCAATTATCCTCTTTTTTTTAATAGTGACCAATCTCCTTGTGAACTGCTCTTTTTTTATTCCCAACCGCATCTGGGGAAGGGAAGAAGAAACAACTGGTTGGGTTCCCCTGCAAACTATACCATCTGACCATATTCAGATCCCAGGGATCTTTTGAACCCCATAACAAACCTCTGAAGAAATATTGGATTCACCCTCAAACCCGAATATGAATCAGTGGAATAGGAAGTATACTTACAACTGTATGTAGATTGCCCAGCTTCTCGTCTGGAGCCTCTACCTCATTGACCACTCTAGGGATAGAAAGTACCTTTGCCTCTTGTCTGTTGAGGAAACCCCTGAAGGTTAAGTAATTCCTGTTGAATGGATCCTTAAATGCTACATGTGTTGGCCTGGGTCTGGCCAGCCAAGCAACCCCTGGAACAGCAGGCCTGAGTGGATGCCCAAGGCTGAAATAACCTCTTAAGGGAAGTTTGAGGCATATCAAGTGGAGTGAAGGTCAGAAATGTTCCTATTGCTTTACCACAGTTATCGTTAAAAATAACCTCATCTGCATCTCTTTGGGATGGGGCATCTTCTAGACCCATGAGTTTGGGGCTAATTTTCATGAGGACACCTTTGATCCACTCTTGGATAATGGATGTATTGATGTCCCCAATTAAACATAGTGCTTCTTGAGGCCAGCTGAAATCATCTCTGATCCAAAGGCGGTTCTTTTACCCGAGTCTCCTCGGCCATATCCAAGATCTTCATAGTTGGTCAAACTGCACTCAGGAGGCTCCCTTTGTTATTTCCTTCCCGTAACGGGAGAAGGAGATGACAACTTTCGGGGCTAGGTTGGGCAGCATATTATTTGTGATCTCCATTGTGGGTCTAGGGCATTCTGCCCTTGGCTTTCTTCTGAAGCTACAGTTGGAGAAATTATTTTCCAAATCTTTCAGCATGTGGGAGGATGACCCATTCTGTAGAATTCGGTTGTGTCAGTCCAAAATGGTTAAACATAGGATCCCCATGTTATCCATCTCCCCAAATTTAGAAGGGTCGTCCTGTGTAAAATCTGCCCAATCCCCAGTCAGGAGAGTGTCAGAATACATAAGTGCAGGAGGGGAATCATCATCACCCATGAGCCGTTTCCACTATTCCTCCCCAGACAACAAGCCTAGAGTCAACAATCTTGCTCTATTTTGTGGAATTAGGGCATCCCTGCACCTGGGAACCCACATGGTGTACTGAGGTCACCAGCCAAAGATATTACCAAAAACGTCAAAGCCCTTGGGATGCTGCATTGAGAGTCTCCTTCCAAATAAGATGATTGGCTGTACTGGGCATGGTGCCACTTTTGAGCCCTCTTATGTGGCTCTGAGGTAAACAATACATTGACATGCAATCATTCTTTTTTATCAATGTACTCTGTCAGGCCCTGCTTTACAGCATAGGCTTACTAAAACATAGTGCCATCGCACTATGGACTCCTTTATGGCAGTCCCTAAACTGGCTTCAATGGTCCGCTCATAGACGGGGGCAACAGTGTCATTAATAAACATGGCTAACTTGGATTGCCATTCAGAAGAATCTCTATGTGCCTCATGCTGATTAGAGGGTTTCCTAACTACCATTCTATCGTTCCCAGTAGACATGGAGCTGTCAAAACAATGGGAAATCTGTAGCTAAGAACGCCAAGTATTGTCTGCGTAGGAACTAAGTCCTCTTTTTATGTTTAAGCTGGAGCTGGCGCAATGCCCGGTCTTTACTCTAAGGTAGCATTTGGCTCGTTGCCACTGAACGGGACACAGAGCGCATCCATGAGTACAGAGGTGCCGGGCAAAAGGGAGAACACGTGGGGAGGCACGCCAAAGCTGCGCTGCAACGTTGAATCAAAAAGCCACTTCCTTGCACTACACAGCCTACTACTAAAACAACAGAAGGTAGGTTATAATCTTTAAAAAATGGAAATCAAAGTATATTCATCTGTGGGTGGAGCAGCAGGAAAAGATGAGGGTTGCTTTGCTTCAGAGGGTATCAGGTAATATTATTGCCACCAAAAATATCGCCATACATATGGTCGTCGGGAACGGCCATAGGCGATAATTTTGGTGGGGATAATTTATGGGGTAGAAGGGTGGGGGGGTTGCGGGGGTGTCCCCCACTCCCTTTCCCTTTAAAAATATATGGGGGTTGCGGGGGTGTCCCCCGCAGGTTCCATGGGGTAATATCGCCGCAGAAATATGGCAAAATTTTTGTATGGCGATATTTTTGCGGCAATATTATCACATGGAACCCTTCAGAGGTCCTTATGGAGCAAGCTGGACAGTGATTGGAAGGTCAGATGGGAGGAGCATGGACTATGAATGCTGGGAGCAGTAGTTTCTTTTCTTTTGTTTTCTGTATGCTTTATTACTTTATTGCTATTATAAACTAAACAAGAAAGGAGTGTGCATAATAGAAGACTATGTGCCTTGCCTTAGAATTTGGCACCACAGCCTCTCCCTTCCTCTTCCTGAAATGGTTCAGCTTCTAGTGCCAAGAATGATTCTAGATCGAATTTAAAACTTTTTTGGTCTTCGGTATGTGTTAAAATATTCTAGCATACTCCCCAAAACCTGAATGAAAGTCTTTCTTTGCTAACATTCTGGTGGATGATGGCAAAGGCTTTTTGACCCCTTTCCTTCACACTGACTGCTGCACGAACGTGATTCTGTGAAAACATCAATTTCCTTTCTTTCTGCATTGTCACAAGCTGTGATCTTAGAAAAGCAACATTTTTTGCAGATTTGCTGTCTGGACACAATACTTGTTTTTAGATAAGCTACATTTCTTGTGGATTCGCTCTCTGGTCAATGTGTGATCTTAGACAAGCTACATTTTTTGTGGACTTGCTATCTGGACACAATGGGCCTCATTCCGAGTTGGGTGGTAAGGGAAAAATGATGCCGGTAAAGGAATACCGGCATCGTTTCCCTTTACGGCCCATTCTGACCCACCACACCGTTATTTACGGCGTCGTAAAGTACGATGCCGTAAATAGCGGTTTAGTGGCACGCGCACGACACGCCATGCCGTAATTAGCGGCATGGTGTAAACCGGAGCTGATCCCAAGTAAAGCGGACATGGAAAAAACGGCCTCCACAAGACCGCAAAGTACCTTACCGCCATGGAGTAAATACCGGCATCGCTGAGAAGGTGTAAAGGACCCTGAGCAGTGTTTCCAAGAGGGACAGGTGCACTCAATCAGCACAGGTGGAGGCAATGGAGTCTGGCACAGCACAAAAGGAGCACACCCACACACCACACCCCCTCCCACACCAAAATGATACCGATTGTAGCAGCATTCCTGGAGCTGGCGGCCCTGCTTGCAAGGCAAGAACAACTACAACAGCAACAACAACAACCACAGCCACCACCACAGAGGATACACAGGAGGAGAAGGAGGGTGAGACAGGGCCAGCATGCCCTACCGGTGCAGCCACCATTACCACGCCGGCAGCCCCCAATCCCCCGCATCAGAGCCACCCCCTTCAACCTCACACCAGAGCAGATCCACACCCTGTACCGGCTTGACTGGGACACCATTACCAGCATAGTGGACATGATACATGATGATATCGTGAGCCGCATAGAAATACGCACTGCCATCCCCCCTCTACTGAAGGTAGTGTCTGTTCTCCACTTCCTTGCCACAGGCACCTACCAGCATACAGTGGGGCAAATGCATGGCATTTCTCAGCCCATATTTTCACGGATACTCAAAGAAGTGTTGGATGCCCTCCTCACCCACACAAGGGAATACATATCCCTACCCCAGACTCCCCAGGAGATCTACGACACCAAAGCTGCCTTCCATGCACTGGCAGGCATGCCAAATTGCATAGGTGCCCTCGACTGCACCCACGTTGAATTGGTGGTCCCGCATGCCATGGAGGTGCCGTATCGCAACCGCAAGCAATACCACTCCATCAATGTCCAGATGGTGTGTAATGCCAGTAAATCCATCACACATTGCAATGCCCGATACCCCGGATCAACTCATGACTCCTTGGTCCTGCGGAACTCAACACTACCACGCTACATGGAGCGACATGCCGGACGTCGTGCCTGGCTGCTTGGTGAGTCATCTGAATGGGCCATGGCGTTGCTTTGGGGCTGTGAGTAGTTCTGGGAAGGGGGGGGGTTCATACTCCACCGGCCTAGGAAGGGGGGGATGCATGCTCATCCCAGTAATCATCTGTGGCCATGCATGACCAGTACAATTTTCCACCATGAGGGCACACACGATTAACTCATTTCCACTTCCATGCAGGTGATGCTGGCTACCCTCTGAAGCCGTGGCTCATGACCCCTGTCCGCAACCCACAGAACAGGCACGAGGAGGACTACAACAGATCCCATACCCGTACACGTGTGGTGATAGAGCAGACCTTCGGGCTCTTGAAGGCACGATTTCGTAGCCTCAGCCGTTCAGGTGGGGCACTCATCTACAGCCACGAGAAGGTGTCCAAGATCACCATGGCATGTGTAATGCTACACAACATGTGCATCCGTCGGAACGTGCCACTGCCCCCTGACGTGGAAATGCCACCACCAGATGACGATGAGGGGGAGGAGGTAGGAATGGCAGGACAGCAGCCGGGTCCCGATGCACAGGAGGGACGTTCTGTGCGTCAAGCATTGATTGGACAATATTTCTGACTCACAAGTCAGCTGAGGGTTTCAGGATGAGAGGACATTGGGCACGGGGTGTGGGGATACATGTACACCATGTACTGTGCGACATTAAAATACACAAGCAAAATGATCAATGTCCACTCTGTTTTAGTGAATGAACAACCAGTGTATTAAAAAGTTTAAGTTTGAACGTGTACAACAAAACCACCACCCTCACAACCCTCCCCCTCCCCCAAATCCCAATGACACACCCTCACCCCCCTCCCCCTCCCCCCAACTCCCAATGACACACCCTCACCCCCCTCCCCCTCCCCCCAACTCCCAATGACACACCCTCACCCCCCTCCCCCTCCCCCCAACTCCCAATGACACACCCTCACCCCCCTCCCCCTCCCAAATGTGTGTGCCAGGATGTTCATTGGCCACTTCCGGACCCAGGGGGATTCATGTTCTGGCGGCGGAGTGTCCGCATTGAAGGGCGGACAGGGCTGGTCTGTGTGGATGAACTTTGTGATGGTGGGTACTCCCACTGGGGCTGTGGTCTTGGGTGTGCTGCCTCCAGGGCATCAGCAATCCGGCCCAGCACCTCACAGAGGCGGTTGGTGTTTGAAGTGATTACCTCACCCAGGGCCTGCAGGTCATTGTGGCATTGTGAATGTGATTGACGGTTGTCCCGTAGGAAGTCCTCCAGCAGGGCTGTGATGCGCTGCCCGTGCACTCCATCCGTGGATGGTGTGGCAGATGTGGTAGCCAGCCGTGGTGTTGACCGTGCAGGGCTCTGTGGGCTTTCGGCAGGGGAGGAGGATACAGGACAGGCAGGTGGTGCTCCTTGGCCTGTAAGGATTGAGATGTCACTCTCCCCAGAGTCGCTGAGTGCGACTTGTGTGTGAGATGGTGTTTCCGGCCTGTACGCTGTGTCACATGTCTCCCCCACGTCAGATAGGTGAACCGATGTAGGGCTCTCCGGCTCGTCGATGAGGCACATGGCAGCGTGCTCCCCTGCCACACTGGATTCCTCCGAGTGGACTGTGGGGTATGTGTCCGTTCCCAGTGCAGGCATGGGTAGGGGTGTGGGTGGGGGTTGTGCAGCCTCCATGGGGGTTGCTGGTGCAGATGGTGTTGCCTGTGGCCTCCTCCTTCCTACAGGCTTCCGCTGTCCCCTGCCTGTGCCCCTGGAGGTGGAGGGCTGGGTGGCTTCATGGCCCTCAGTTTCATGTCCGCTGCCTGTGGGGTGGAAGAGAGAGATGGCATTAGCTATGATTTGGGGGTCAGCATCGCTTCAAGGCTATGGTATGAGAATGGTGTTGCAGCGTTTGGGTGACATTTGGGTGGTGAGTGGGACATTGATCTGGGCTAGGATGGTAAATGCATGCAGGTGTCTGGGTCAATCAAGCTGGCAGAGTACTGTGCTGACTCACAGTGACTGCCTCTTTGTGTGCTATGGGCAGTATGGGTTGTAGCCTTGCAAGTGGCATCAGCCTGGGTCTCTCTTGTTACGGCATGATTGGGGGGGGGGCATATGTGACATGACTGCTTGCCCATCCCTTGGCGGTGGCTTGAATTGGGAATGCATTTACTGTCTTCACTCATGACACTCACCTCCATCTGCGGATGACGGGGCACCGCACTCCATCTCGCCGACCCCCTCGATGGATTCAGGGCCCATCATGTCGGCACAAGTCTGCTCCCAGGGCATCATCTTGATTGGAGATGCTGGGCCTCCTCCTGTCCCCAGGGCCTGGGTCCTGTTGGCCGATAGGATGGCCCGCACCCTGAGACGGAGGTCGTCCCACCTTTTGCGGCAGTCCCTTGTTGTGCGGGGGGTGTTGCCGACAGCGCTCACCCTCTGGGCAACCAGGTCCCATATTTGTTTTTTTCTTGCTATGGTGGCCTTGCGCATATCAGTGCTGAACACCACTTCTGCATTGGCATGCAGGGTGTCTACCAGGACCTGTAGCTCATCCTGTGTAAAGCGCTCCTTGCGGAGGCGTGCGGCTCCTTTTTTGAGTGCTTTCGGCATGATATAGGTGAATGCTGGAAAGTCTCAGGTTCAGAATCTTCCTCCGGGTTCTGTATCAAGGGGATGGCAATGGATTGTGTTTTTAAAGATGGCCGCCGCGCTCCTTCCCGTTCCTGTGCGATGATGTAATTTCCGTATCCGTTAATTAGCGGTGACCGTAATTTACGGTGTCCGTAAATTACGGTCACCGCTAATTACGGATAGCAGAGCTTCGGTGGCGGTGTTGTAACGACCGTCTCGCTTCATGCCGCTAAGGGGTTTTACGGGCCCTTTAGCGGTATGCCGCTAGGGGATTTACCGGCATGGCGGAAAGCTCGTGCCCGCGAAGTCGGAATGGCCTGTAAATTGCGGCGTTGTACCAGACCGGACTCGGTCTTCCCGCCATGCCGGTAAAAACCCATACTTACCGCAAACCTCGGAATGAGGCCCAATGTGTCATCTAAGACTGCCTATATTTGTTTGTCGATTTGCCATCTGAACAGAATGGTCCTCATTACAAGTGTTCTGGTAAAATATTGGTAATTCTGACATGCCGAGTGCCTGACATCCACATGCACAAACGTAAATTCTTGGAGGCCAAGCAACCTGCCCTGGCAGACACGGTGGTGCAGCACTCAGAGGTACTGTTTGGGGCCAGCCACAGAAAAAGGCCAGCCAGCAAAGAAAGACTGCCAAACAGCAGGAGGTGGTTGGCAGGCTTTCGGCTGTGGGCACTGTCGCCCACATGAAGAGGGACTGCCGGAAGCACTGGGATGAACTGCGCTCGAGGGTCCAGAGGCTCATCTCCAAGCACAGGAGAGACAGACGCAGGAATGCCATATCCCTCAGACATGCCACTGCCACCCTCGTATCCCTTGCCCATCCACTTGACTCTGCAGCACATGTGGGGCCAGGGATCTGACTCACCATTCTCCATCACCACCACCGAAAGCTCCCGGCCTGGAACCCCACGGCACCGCTCTCAATGTCTCCAGTCATCAAAAGAGCAGGCAGTCAGGCGTAAACATATGGTCAGCACTGTAATATTATCCAAAGCATGTTATGGCAATGTACCAATATCAAAGGCATGTTATGGAAGGAGGCTCATATGTTTTTATAGTAGACAAGGCAACAGAATACCGCCATACCCCTCCAACAGTGTCAAACTACACTACCCAGCAAGCCAGAATCAGCACAGGCCTTTCGCCAGGCCCAGTCCCGCCCCAAGCCAGTGCGCATGCACACACGTTTACCATGAGATCTTGCTCGTGCTACAGTCCTACCAGCTGTTGCGTAGCACGTACGCACTGTGAGCATGCGCAAGCCTCGCGCATGCACGTTGTTAATAAAGGAGGTCCCGGCCAGCAGTTCCAGCCGGGAACCCGTATCAGCAACACCCGTCCCGTGTGTCTCTCTGCCTGCATGAGTGCGAGTGTGTGTGTGCATGCGGGGGGCCTGGGGGTCACACACCACCTCTAACACTGGCGACAAGGAACCGCGACGGTGGGGAACGCGGCATTGCTCCGGCTGCTGCTGAGTCGGAGGAAGTGCTTTCTTTCCCCATGCGGTCGCGAACCTACGCACTTGGCCGGTGGCCATTTTGGGATACACGCGGATCACAATTACAATTCAACAATATTAGGACACTCCATGGCCCTTTTGAGATAAAGGGCCGTGGTTCATCTAGAAGAAAAGGCTGAGGGCACCACCCACAACTGCTACAGGCTCACCACGCCTCCAACCTGGGCCCCCTTTGTGCCTGGACACCCATTCTGGGCACTTGAAGGTCAATGCAGGCATTTTCAAGGCTGAACCAATGGCTATACCCTCAACCCAGTCACCACCATGGGTAAGGTGGAGGGAGAAGAGGGAGCCCCCATTCCGGTCCCACGCAGGTTGCACGGCACCTTGGCACCCATGGCTGATTCGACACCACAGGCCCGCCATCTAAACTGGGGCCGAAGTGGCTACTGTGGGTGAAGAAACTGGAAATGTTTTTCAGGGCCTCAGGGGAGACGAATGATGATGCGAGGGTGGCCACGATGGTGTACTCAGCTGGCACGGAGGTCCACAGGATTTATGACTCGCTAAATCTTCAGCTGGTCACCTATAATGATGTGAAACAGGCCCTTCAGGACCACTTCCTCCCCATGGCGAATGTCGATTTCAACAGGTTTGTGATGTGTGCAGAGAAGCAGCAAGGGGAGGAGTCCTTGGACCAGTTCTGTGCAAGGTTGAGGCACCACGCAAGCACCTGCAGGTGGGTGAACGAGGAGGAGATGGTGCGGAACCCATTGATTCAGGGGTGCAGCCCTGGGAAGTTGAGGAGGCAGGTGCTTAGGGAGCCAGGCCTGACGCTGCCGCAAATCCTGGACACTGGGGGAGCATATGAACTGGCGGAGTCCAGAGGTGCGAAAATGGACGCAGCAATGCATCCAGGGAAGAGTGAGGACGCCTTCGTCATCGGGCGCTCTGCCCCAGGTCGGGAACGCTGGGCTCCCAAAAGAGCTGACCGTCCGTCTGTGCCTGGAAATCCGCAGTCCTGTCCGTACTGTGGATATGAACTGCCACATGCTGGGGAGTGTCCTGCAAAGACTAGAGTCTGCGGAAGGTATGGCATGCCAGGACACTATGCAAGAGTGTGCAGGGCCTCAACCCCAGTGGCTGCGTCGAGGGGGCCAGCAAGGTCAAGCGGGGGTAACCCCAGGCATGTGAGGTGTGTGTCGTCGATTGAGCAAGGCGTGCAAGATCTGGACATTGCCGAAGAGGAGGAAGATGACGAGGAAATGTTTTTCATCTTGAGCATCGCTACAGGATCAAGGCAGAGCAGGCAACCGACATGCACTGTGAACATTGGTGATGTGCCCACCCCAGTCTTGATTGATACAGGAGTATCGGTTTGCGTGCTAGCCGCTGAACACTATGAGGCTCTCCCGGGTCCTCTCAAGCTAGAAGATTCCAAAGCTCAGACGTACTCCCTTGGGGGGGGACATGCCGCTGCCAATTCAGGGAGTCTTCGTAGCCCCGGTGTCACACGGGCTAAACAAGATCAAGGCGAGTTTCATTGTGACTAATGTATGTCTGCCCTCCCTTCTGAGCTGCGCTGCTTCCGAAGCCCTTGACATCGTGCATTTCACTCTGGCGGTGTACCACACAGATATTGATCGCCTCCTGCAGTGGTTCGAAAGCATCTTTCAAGGCATAGGAAAGCTGAAATGTGACCCCATTAGACTCCACATCGACGGGTCCTTGAGGCCGACTGCCCTCAAGCATCGAAGAATTCCATTCCATCTGAGGGCGCAGGTGGAGAAAGAACTTCAATCACTCATTGACTAGGATATCATCGAGAGGGTAGAGGGCCCTACCCCGTGGGTCTGCCCCATAGTGGTGGCACCGAAGCCCAAGCAACCAGGGGCTGTCCGCATCTGCGTGGTCATGAGACTGCCAAATGTCGCCATTAAGAGGGAGCGTCACCTTACGCCCACGCTGGATAATATAGTGGGTGAACTGCGGGGGTTGAAAGTCTTCTCCAAGCTTGATCTGAGGTCTGGGTACCACCAGCTGGAACTCCACCCGGAGTCACGGTACATAACTACATTTACGACCCATGAAGGGCTCTATCAGTTTAAAAGACTTCGTTTTGGTGTCTCATCAGCGGTGGAAGTCTTCCAGAACGTCATCCGGGGAGCCCTGGCGGGACTAAAAGGTGTCATCAACATGTCGGACGAAATTCTGGTCTTTGCGCAGTCTGAGTCTGAACACCTGAAGAGACTGGAATGAGCATTGGACAGACTTAAGAGTCTGGGGCTGACCCTACGTCAAAAGAAATGTGAATTCCTCAAGGACCGGATAGAATTCTTCGGGTTTGTATTCCATGCAGGGGGCGTCTCGCCCGCCACGGAAAAAGTGAGAGACATACGTGAAGCAGCCCCGCCAGAGTCACCGGCGGAGATAAGAAGCTTCCTCGGCATGGTGAACTATTGTGGGCGATTAATTCGCGACCTGGCGTCACTGTCGGAGCCTTTGCGGGCCCTGACGAGGAACGACGTTGCATGAGCGTGGACTTCCAAGGAACAAAGGGCATTTGCCGAGATCACGAATGCTCTGTCGGGCCAGGAAACCATGGCATACTTTAGCCCGGACAGGGAGTCAGAAATAGTCGCAGATGCCAGCCCGGTGGGGCTGGGCGTGGTGCTCATGCAAGCGGACTCTCAGGGACTCATGCGTACAATTGCATATGCCAGCAAAGCGCTCACAGAAATGGAAAAACGGTACTCGCAGATTGAGCGGGAGGCCTTGGCCATTCTGTGGGGCTGCAAGCACTTTAGGATGTACATTCTGGGAAAGCCCGTTGTGGTGATAACCGACCACAAGCCGCTCATCCCGATAATGACGGGCGCCTCCTCCAAGCCACCTCCATGCATCGAGCGGTGGATGCTGTCGCTGATAGAATATGGGGTCAAGCTGCAATATCGCCCGGGCACCCATAACCCAGCAGACTACCTGTCCAGACATCCAGAGGCCGGGTGCCACCGAGACACGGCTGAGGTGGTGGATTGCATTGAGATGGTGCACAATGTTGTGGAGGCGGCCCTGCTAGTAGCCCTGACACGCCAGGAGATCGCAGATGCTTCGAAAGAAGATGAGATGTTCCTGATCATCAAGGAGGCAATGGACAGTGGGGAGTGGAGAGAGGTGCTCACTAACAACGCCAGATGGGAAACTGGGGCTTTAGAAGGACCTCCAAGCACTGTGGAAGGTGCGCAATGAGCTCTCTGTTGTGGACGACGGCCTTCTGTTGAGAGGTCGCCAGATTGTCATCCCCCGAGCCTTGGTGACGAAAGTGCTACAGCTGGCCCCAAGGGACATCAAGGAGCCACAAAGACTAAGGCACGCCTAAGACTGAAGGTGTGGTTCCCGGACCTGGAGCAAAGGGTGGACCAGTTTGTGCACTCATGCGTACCGTACCAAGCGTCCAGTTCGCGGGAAAGGGGGCCACCAATCAGAGCCATGGAAAGAAGTGAGCAGCCGTGGGGGACGGTGCATTCCGACTTTGGCTATATGGGCAGAGGACTGTACTTTCTTGCAGTGGTGGACCAATGGTCACGGTATCCCGAGGTGGAGCTGGTAGAGTCAACGGCCAGCGACCACACCATCCTGGCACAAGAGAAGATGTTTTCCACCCACGGTTTCCCCACTGAGCTTTGTTCGGTCAATGGCCCGCTGCTCCAGGGGCAGCAGTTCACCAGGTACTGTGAGGAGAGGGGGATCAAACACCGGAAGGTCACCCCGCTCTGGCCCAGGGCGAATGGAGAGGCCGAGCGCATTATGCGAACACTCAACAAGGTCTTCCGAATTTTGTTGGATGGAGGAGGGGAACTGCGTCAAAACCTCTTTGAGTTCCTGCGAGAGTATAGGACAACCCCACATCAGTCCACCGAGGTCGCGCCGGCCGAAGCGCTATTCAAACGGTGCCCCAGAAGACTGCTGCCGGAAGTAGAGGGGCGCCGTCCCGGGGTGATTGACAACAACCGTGTACGCATGGAGCGAAGGATCAAGAACAAGCAGTAAATTGCCCGCAGGAACCTGCCCGAGAAGACGATTGAGGTAGGGGCCACTGTCCTGGTCCGGAACAGAAGGCTGGAGGGGAAGCTATCTCTCCCGTATGAGGCCCAGCCGCTAGGAGTGACCCACGTCAAGGGGTCCATGGTCACGGCGGCCAACGCGAGGGGAACCATCACGCAGAATGTATCCTACTTCAATAGGATCGAGGCAGCCCCACCGGCAGCACCACCACCCATGCTGCAAGAGGCGTCCTCTCCAGGACCCGGACCAGGATCGCCGCCGGGGGACGAAGGCCTGCCAGAGGTCCCAGGGACACCGCGACAACCTCGAGAGGAGGCCAGAAGGTACCCGAGCAGGGAGGGGAGCCAGAGCCCGATGAGGTTCCAGGACTTCATCATGGACCCGGTCTCTTAGGAGGTCGAGAACTGTTCATGTGTTCCCAGGTTGTGTTTGTTATTTGTTAATGTTGGACTTGTTCATTGTTTGGGGAAAAAGGAGGGATGTTGCGTAGCACGTACGCACTGTGAGCATGCGCGAGCCTCGTTCGGGCTCGCTCATGCGCGTTGTTAATAAAGGAGGCCCCGGCCAGCAGTTGCAGCCGGGACCCCGTACCAGCAACACACGTCCCGTGTGTCTCTCTGCCTGCATGCGTGCGAGCGTGTGTGTGCATGCAGGAGGACTGGGGGTCACCTGCCACCTCTAACACCAGCAAGTCAGATGTGCCTTCCAACAGCTCCTGAAGGCAAGCCAGCATGGGACCCAGCCCACGCCTGAAAAGCCTTCAGGCCCGCTCTACCTTCAGATAAGTGCTATTTCAGCATCATACGCTCCCAACAAAGTAGCGCGAATACGTGTTTCAACTTGTAAAACAGTGGCATGCTAAAAACTGCGTATTGCTAAACACAGCCTGCATATTTTGATTGCTGAGTAACAGCCAATCGCTGCATTTCTGCTTTGAACTCTGCTTCCGCTGTGCCCTATCACTTACATTGGATTTTATTCCTTAGTTGAACTAAGAACTGTGCGACATGTGGGGCAGCCTTGGGGCACTTGAACAACTGCCAAACTCGGAATGAAACTGCTGCCAGCAATAATGAACGCTGAAGTTAAGTAGCTTTCACTCTCTCTCTCTTGATATTCGTTTATCGAATATCGGATCCTGATGTGTGATGGACAAGGCTGATAAAGGGCAACAGGACTAGCTATGTTATTGCGGTTGTAAAATTTTGTGCAAAGTTGTTTTAATGGTAAAGGCGAAACAGACCACGGTAAACACAGTTCATTATAACAATTACATATTTTGTTCTCATTCGTTTTTAAATGAAGAAGGAGCTCAAATTGTAACTTGTTTTGCAAAAAAATATTTCTTTCAAATGATTGCAAATAAAATTTTAAAAAATAAGATATTTGTTTAATGAAGTTCTACTGCTACTTTGGTAAGACATTTATGTTTCTGACACACAGGGCCTCATTACGACCCTTGCGGTCCCGTAATGAAGGGTGCCGGTATGGGACCGGCACCCTTCATTACGGGAGCACTGATTACGAGGTTGCCTTTCCGGGTCCCGCAAGGGGAAGAGGGAGGTAATAACGGGACCTTTGTAATGTGCCCGTTATTACCTCCATCCCTATTCCCATTGAGCCCTAAGGGTGTTCAAATGAGAATGGGGAATGATTCCTTCAAGGAGGAATTTCCGGGTCCTCCAATGTTGGAATGACCAGGTTATTCCTCATTGAATTAACCCGGTAATGGAGCCCGGTATGGAGGCAGCCATGGTGCGGACAGCACCATGGCTGCCTCCAAACTCGTAATGAGGCCCACAATGTATTTGTCTGAGCACGAGGTAATGGACAACTAAGGCACACATACACAGTGGGCCTCATTACGAGCTTGCCGGTCCGGATACAAAGGTACCAGTAAGGATGCCGGTACTGTTGTATCCAGACCAGAAAACTCTGAGTTGTGCTTGTGGTGCCTTTCATTCCGCCAGGTCTGACCTGGCGGAATGAAAGGCACCTGCGAGCACAGCATGTCGGATGCACCGGCACCATTATAAACAGTGCCGGTGCATCCAACCTTCCCATTCCCATTGAGCCCTATGGTGCTCAAATGGGAATGTGGAAGATTTTTTTCTGGCACCCAGGAATGGGCAAATACCGTGTCTGGGAAGGCCGTAATGACCCGGTAATTGCCCATTTCTGGGCGCCGGAAAAAAATAAATACCAGTGGCAGGCATGCCTGTATTACAGGCATGGCTACTGCCAGCCTGTTAATGAGGCCCAGTGTATTCTTGCATGATTTAATTCAAGAGTGATTACTCACTATGCCCCCTTTTAGGAGGTAATGCAAGGGTCAGGCCACTCCCACTCACAATGTACCTTTACATGACATAATGCAAAGTTCTATTTCTGAGTGAGTTCCCAGTGTGCAACTGGTGAAGGCACATTTATGTTTGATATCCCAGGTTTCCTATGTGATGCAAAGTTACAGAGCATCTCTTGGGCAATGTAAAAGTTGCTGAGTCTCTTGCATATGGTAAAGCGAAGGCTAAATCAATGTCATGCAAAACAGAGTCAATATGTTCTAATCTGTGTCAGAGTGAATGAGTGTATGAAAGGGCGGTGTTCAACCAACTTGGGAGAAACACTGGAGCCGAGCTGCATTTTCCCTAATACCCCCTAACCCATCCACAACCTCTCCCTTATCCTCTTTCTGGTTACCCTAACTCCCCATAACCATCCAATGCAGTGGACCCTAACCCTCGTCCCTGGCAGGTTGCGGTTGCCTGTCTATAATTATAGTGCAGGTGCCAAGAACTTACAGGGAGGCAGGAGTTTGTGCTAGCACTGCGCAAGACCCACAGGAGATCCCGAGAAAAAAGCACAAGCCCACGTATTGTCAGGCACCTGGGTAGGACAAAATCCACGTCATGGAGGACATACTAAATGTATTAGAGGAAAAGAGCCCATGGCAAAGAGTCACCACTTTTGACTGTAAAACACTGGCAGGGTGCATTACTGGGTGCTTGGGGAGGACAGGGAGTGTTTTTTGGGGGGTAAGAGGGGAGTTTGGGGGAGAAGTGTGTTTTTGGGTGTTAGGGCAGGGGTGCTTGGGGAGGGTTAGGGAGGAGTGTGTTTGGGATTGCCACTGATCACGTTATAATACAAAACATTTCACTTTAAGCAATGACTGGACATTCCTTTTTTCAAACAAGTGTCTACTGTGATGGTGCATGATATTTAAAAAGGTGCAAGTGGTGTGCAGAGTGGAGGGTAAACTTCAAAAAAGTTTTCAAGCATCTCTTGCTGGGCCATGTGCCCACCCCTGGCCTCCATGCACTCAGTGCGTACATGCATGGGACCAGCTGGCGTGCATCATCATCCTCTGGGGAAGGCATGTCCAGATCTGGGGCCTGGGGTATGTTGTGTGTGACACAGATGTCATGCAACATTGCACAGGCTAGGACTATCTGTCCAACCTTGTCTAGCCTGTAAATCAGTTCAGCCCCAGACCGGTGTAGGCAGCTGAAGCAGGCCTTCAAGAGGTTGAAGATCTGCTCACTGGCAACCCTGGTCCTCATGTGGGCCCTGTTAAATGCCATTTCCTGCATTTGGGGATTCCTCATGGGCGTCATCAGCCATGGAATCAGTGGGTATCCACATTCACCTACAAGGGGGTAAGATACAGGTGTGACTCATGATGCCCGTCAGTGGTATTGCCTGTCAAATGCATCATCTCAATGGACAATCTGTGCATGTTTGTCCCATTTTACATTGTGCCACGCTGTTTCACGTTCCAGTCCTTGCATGTGTATTGCAATACTAAGTGGATTGTCCAGTCTGACATGGTTATACTTCCACACAGCACACAACCAACACACATTGCATTTTGGTATCTGAATGTGAGGGTGCCATGCCATGGGGGTGTGGTCTGGGTCTGTGCAATACCCCTATGTGTGGTAACTGATGGGAGTCTGGGTCACATGTGAAGGTGGTCTATGTGGTATCCATGATGGTGTGTGTCATTACTTGTGAACACAGTGCATGCCAGGTCTGATGGAAGGGTAGTGACCCTCAGTAGTTGTTTGGCAGTGTCTCATCCCATGTATGAGGGTGCCATTGGGTGGTGCTACTTACGGTGTCACCATGGGAAACATTGTTCTTTGTTTGCCCCGCACCTATCCTTAACCTGTACCCCAGAGCTTAAGTCAGGTGTGTGTGGACATGGGTAGCTGGTTCCAGTCATGTGCATGCCACTGGATAGGCACTGGTAAATGTGCATCACTGTAATGTGTTGTTCCCTATAACTGTACGTAGAGCTTGGTCTTTGTTGTTGTTGCTTTTAGTCATTGCCATGCTTGGCACCGGGCTCTTGGGGGTGTCACTGGATGCACATTTGATTCCCCTAGGTAGCCATGTCAACCCATGCACTGCCATTGCATGGGGGCGGGTGTTGCATTCTGGTTTCTGTAGTGCATTGCATGTGGTTGTCCTGTTGGGGTTGGATAGGCCCGGTGAGTGACCGATGCATCCCCAGTCATGTGCTACTGCTTTGTGCTTGACCTGTCATTTGAAGGGTGCGCTGGTGAGTCCTGCAGGCACAGGGACCATTCCGGACATGTATTTGTGACATTGTTTCCCCCCCTTTGCCTGTCACTCATGATGCAAGGTAGATGGGATTGTACATGTACTCACCCAACATCCAGGTCCTTTGTCCTCTGTGGCACTCCATGTAGGCCAGCAGAAGGCTTTTAGCATCTGCCTGTAAGGGCAGGGTCCAGGATGTGGCCCTTATGCGAGGGATCACTACACGCTTCTGCCTCATCAGCTGCATCCACATCATCCTCATCCTCCTCCTCTCCCTGACCTCCTGTTGCCTCTGTTGGTACTCCAGCCCTACAGCTGTGGATTGGCATGCAGTGCCTCCAGCTTCATGTTTGCAACAATGAATGGCATCATGGTTGTGTTGGGAAGCGTTTTGGTGAAGGTGTGGCCCTTTTGTACTGTTCCTGTGTACATTGGGTGCATCTTGGTAGATTGGGTGCACCAGTGGCTTTATTTCCTTCAACTGTTTCCATTTACCGGCTTCTCTGAGGTGTTATCTCTGCCTTGGTTTTGCAACTATTACCGGCAAATATCAGTCTCTATTACCGGCGAATTCAATCTCGTAATATGCCGGTGATACCATTGTGCCGGTATTACCGTCAGAGGTTTCTGGCCTATCCAATATTTTTGTTGACTGTATTGCTGGTGCCAGTAATTCCAGATGAGGTGATACCGGCGCTGGTACTTCCAGAAATAATGCTCGTACTTGGCCGGACCATTAAAAGTGCTGGTAAACAGCATTACCGGCACTTGTATCGTATAGCGGCAAACTCGCAATGAGCTCCAATGTGCACCACAAATATAGGAGAGGTGGCCTTGTCCTTTGACTAGACAAGTGAACTGAGGCCCTTAAATATTACTTTGATGGGATGTACAATGGTCTAGGAGCATTCCTAGATTGAATACCATTGTATAACAATGAGCATTGTGCTAGGGGAAAGCCCTGTTAGGATTGTACAGGTTCTCACAGATCCCACCAAGAGGCAGTGCAAGGGTTCTTGTCCCAAATAGCCGAATCCTAGCCGAATCCAAACATGTGCTAGTGTTTGCATTCATTTGAATACAAGAGCTCTGTTGCAAGTTGAGAAGAGCTCTTGAATCCTCTGGTGTCAAAGCTAGAGACATCTGACTGTCATGTGCGTCAATTACATTCCCTGGGAGATCTCATGCTGATGTGTATGAGAACAAGTCAGCTTTCACTTGTTTGTGAGAATACCTTGGTGAGCGGTATTCTTTCTGAAAAAATGCAGGCAAGTGCACAGGCAGAAGTAAACGAGTGAAAGCTGACTTGTTCTTCAACACCCACTCACCCTGCTTTCCTCCTGCTCCCGTCTGTCTAAAACGTACACTGCTTTTTCAGAGAAAATTATACCTTATTATTTGAGTTAAGTCCAATAAAAGCTAAAACCATCTACAGAAAATACAATACCAACATGTTCAGAAAATCGTTTGGATTTTTTGATTGATCCCACGTCTTGGATCAACTTTTTATGTGTGGATACAATGTATTGTATTGCATTGCATTTATTTTTGTAAGGCATGAATAAAGCCTTTGTGCAACATTCAAAATGAGGGATGCGTCATTGCGGTTCTACAGGCAAATATTGCGGTATTTCTGATGATGAAAATTAAGCTAAAGAGGGTCTTTGGAACCCCTTCCCATGAAGCCATATGTATTGTTCAGAATCACAAAGAAGCATTCCCAAACCTGCATGCAAAAGCCTCCAAAGCAGCACTGCTGTGGGCAGAGGCGTTGCTGAGGGGTGGGGGGTCAGGGGGTTATAGCCCAGGCCTTTTGGTTGTAGCCTGGATAGATGCTCAGAGACTACAACCAAAAGGCTAGCTAGCTCCGAGTCCCGACATAAGCGTAGCCCGGGATCTTTTCCATACCTAGCAACACCCCTGCTGCTGGGTGCCATATGTATTATACAGAGCACAGACCCCAAATAGGGCACAGACAACAAGTGGGGAGGGAGAAACAGCTTGCTAGTTTTAGCCATTATGTGGTGACGTAAGCCCTGTCCCTAAACCAATACTATTGTCATGGGAAGTGGAGATAGGAGAGAAATGGGATATAATCAGGGACATGGAGTTTTACCCACTCATTGCTGCTCATGGCCATGTTAGTGCCTATGACCTTTAAAACCCACTGCAAGCCCCTCCACACTCAAAACACACACACACACCCCTCGGATCTCTTTGAGCTAGCTCTGTGCTTTTAAGGGAATGCCATTGGTATTTCTAAGCTGTCTTCTGAAGGTTGATATGTCTAGGTACTACTACCATACCGTATTCAATGATAAAGTCACCTGGGAAAAGGTTGCCAGGGTGTGGCATTTCCCCAGCTGTGCACTCCTGCAAACTTCAAACACTTTCCCCATATATTCTAGGACTGGAGTCAGAATAGTAAATGATATCCATCCTAGAATATGTGAGGGAAGGCTTTTAGGGGTGCAGGGAAAAGAAAATCACCTACATGGGGACTTTTTCCCATAGAACAACTATTGTTAGCCATTGCCATTTTATGGCCAGGTGGTACCATTATAGCAGTGCTGGAAAATGCCTATCAGATTTCATGTTTTATTTCATTGTTCATTTTTTTAACATATTTTTATTATTAACAATAACCATACAAAGCATAGAGCAAAGTAACATTAGAGTGCAGTAACTGATTAGAACATACAAGTTAACAAAAAAATTTAACAGTTGGGATAAATTGAAGATCTATATGGATGTAGGCCTAAAAGGGCAATAAACCCAAAGTATTTTGGTATATGGGGAGGCGGGAATTAAGACATACAAGACAAACAAGACAAAATGTAACAAAATATATACAAAAGGATGGGTGGGGTCAACAGGAAAGGAAATGGTGGAGACGGATAATGCGCATAGATTAAATTAGACGGATGATTGTTAATGAGAGGTGGTATTGGTTAAAAATTCTATGAAAGGTTTCCATTTTAATTCACCGATAAGTCGTTGTGAGGGGGTATAAGCATTACATTTTTCTAATCTATGTATATTACAAACAGAGTTCCACCAAACCTTAAAATAAAATTTAATCTGAATTTTTCCAATTGGATGTTATCGTTTTGATGGTTATTAACATGAAAAGGTTAAACAGATTTGCATTACTCTTGTGTAAGTGGAGTGTAAATACAGAATACACATTTTCAATCAACAGAACTTGGGGACAAAAATCACATTGTAAATTGAATATTTCCTTGAGGACACCCCAAACGCTAAGCCAGAAAAGTTTAACAAATTTACTTTCAAATATCATATGCTTAAAAGTTCCTGAAGGTTGGAGGCAGCTCCAACAATTGTCATCCTGTCAGACACCGCATTTGAAGAGTAACGACGGAGTGATGAAAGCTTTGTGATGAAGGAAGAATATTGTTTGTAATAGGTTTGCTGAAGTAGTGACTCTCGATATATGTTTCCATATTGAAGGCCATTGTAGTTCATCATCTGGAATGGCACAATCGTGTTGCCATGCTTGAAAACAATTTTGCATAGTGACAATTGAAGGGATACCTAGAAGGATTTTATAAAAAAGTGAAGCAGTCATGAAGGAACCATGGACTGATTTAAGTCTATCGGCATCTGCAGTTATATTATTACACATGAGAGATATCATTCATAGTTTTCCATGACCGCATCAATTATTAATACATATTGGCGAATAAATGAAATCGGGATTTGAAGTTTAGTAACAACTTCATTAAACGTAACTGGAGCTCCACATGCAAACATTTGATTCAGATATTTGATGCCTCGAGAGAGCCATTGCCCCCAGAAAAGGGAACATTTTGTAAATGTAATTAACGGATTAGACCAGAGGGATCTATGTTATCACTGTGCCGCCCATAACTGCGACGGCTGAAATGCTGACGCCAGTTACGGCGCGGTGCAGAGATCATATAGATCGCTGTGCCCGCTCCCCGGCCTGATGTTTCCCTTCCTACCCCCTACCTCCACACCCCCAATTTACCGTTCACGGCGGCACACACAGCACACTTCTGTGTGTGCTGCCTGCACCCTGCTGTCCCTGCAGTGTCAGCTCCACCAACTAACGTAGGTTAGAGCTGACGCCGCAGGGTGCTTTTCTTTTTTTTTGTCCCCCGCTTACCAAAATGGTACGCGGGGGACAACCCTGCAACCCCGACCCCCGTTACGGCACCCAAGCAGAGCGGGGGGACACCCCCGCAACCCTTGCACTGCTTGGGCGCAGGAAATGTTGCCCTCATTTTGTGCACCCCCAAAGTGACATTTTTGTACGATTCCAACCAGAAATATGATAAAATAAATTTTGTGGGGTTTGAAGTATGAGGGTACAAATACAATCGAATGTAACGAGATGACAAAAGAGTACTTGCACATTTACTAAATGTATTCTTTTTTTTTAATAAGATAGCAATCTGCTAAAGAAAGAGGGGATGCCATAGCTCTCTCCAGACATAGCCACTGAGGTACATCAATGGATTGGTCATGTGTAAACCGCAACTGAGTTTGCTTCAAGACAGAAGCCATGTGGTATTTCCTAAAATCTGGAGAACCACTCCAATAGATGTTTGTGGATGCTTGAGCTTACATATGTATTTATTTACTCATATTTATTGAGAGCACAGCAGCCCTTGGGCATCATGGTGCTTGTTACAGAGGATGATTCTTGTTACAGAGGATGATAATACTTAGATTGGAGCAGAGCTTAGTTGCAGACAGGTAAAAAAAGAAAAAACATAGTACATGCTTAACACCATACAATTTACGCGATATACATAGTGCAATGCAAGATGTGTGGAGGTGTATGAGATGTCGGGGGTAGATGGCAGGGCCAAAGGGAAGGAGTTAATTGAAGAGGGCAGTTTTCAGGTGTTTCCGGAAGGCTGTGAAGGATGTCTCAGCTCTGAGGGCAGTGGGGAGAGCGTTCTAGAGTTTAGGGGCTAAGAACGGGAATCCTAACCCCCCTGCTTTGGCCCTGTTGATATGCAGGATGTTGATTTGATTGGTGTAGTGTGTTCTGATAGGCCGGGAAGATGTGGACCTTGATAAGGTTTGGGACAGGTAGGACGGTGCAGTGAGATTGAGACATTTATGAGTGATGGTGGGAATTTTAAAGGTGATTCGGTCTTTGACTGGGAGCCTGTGGGCTGCCTGTCTGACTTGGGTGATGTGGTCTCTTTTCGGGATGCTTAGTGCAGCTCTTAGCTCATTCTTTTGGGCGACTTGAAGTCTATTTATGTTTATTTTTAGGTCCCTGTTAGAAGGGCGTGCAATAGTCTAATTTGGCCCCTATCGTAGCTATAGCAATTGATTTGGTTAGGTAGGTTTTTATGGCATTGATAAGCTTCGTGCTTAGGGCTGAGGCTGAGACAATGGCGTTTACATGCTTGTCCATTGATAGGGTGGAATCAATGTGAACCCCTAGTGTCTTCACTGAGGAGGATACAGGAATGCTGGAGTTATCTATGTCAAAGTTGGTCTAGAGAGGGTTTAGCATGGCTAGTGTGGCTTTTTGGCCGATAATTAAAATCTCAGTCTTGTCCCCATTGAGGCATAGGCCCTTTGTTGCCATCCACGCATAGATGGTCACATAGATTTGGTGCAAAGCCTCTGCGTCTTGGTCATATGAGCCTGATAGCAGTAGCAAGACTTGTGTATCGTCATTGCTATATGCGATACCGAGTGCATCAAGTGAGTCGAAGAGGGGCTTTGTGAAAAGGTTGTATAGTGTGGGGGCTGTGCATGAGCCCTGTGGGACTCTGCAGCGGATGATGGTGGGGGGAGCATTAGCTATGTTTGAGAATAATTTCATGACTTTGCCTTTGAGGAAAGAAGTGATCCAGGAGGCTGCTGGTTTGGAGAATTGTGCCGCTTGGGTGAGGTGGGTTGTGAGAATCTTGTGATCTACAAGATCAAAGGCTGCTGAGAAGTCTAGGAGGAGGAGGAGGGTGGGCTTGCCCTTGTCCACGATCTGTATGATTTGGTTTTTTAAGTCTTGTAGTGCAGTTTCTGTACCATGCCCTTTGTGGAAACCGGACTGTCTTTTTCCTAGGAAGGAATTAGTTTCTACGTGTAATTGTATTTTGTTGTGGGCCGCCTTGTCCAGGATTTTGAGAAGGAATGGGCCAGTTGTTATGGGCCAGTAGTTGTTTGGCTGTGCAGGATCTAAGATGCGTTTTTTCAACAGAGGGCAAACCCAAGCCTCTTTGAGGCTATCTGAGATGATGTCTGTTTTAAAAGAGGAGTTAATGAAGGCAGTCAGAAGCGGGGCGAGAGCTTCAGCGCTGTCATGAGCGCTACTCCCGAGGAGCCAAGACTGGCCCAGCGTCCCCGGAAGCAGGCTCATCATCCACACCCCCGGTTCCAGCAGACCCCTACAGCGGCCCTTTGGACCATGTCCTGGCGCCTCTGGCGCCAGGCTCATGAGGAACCACAGTCCCGGCGCCATGGGCGCCGGGCTCATATTCTTAAAGTGTGCAGTAGTGATTGGGTGGACTTACCTGTGGCAGACCATGCTGCATACTCACCTAGAACAATCCAAGCTGGATGAAGTGCCAGCCACTGGCTGGGAGGGACCAATCCTCTGTTACAGGAACTCTTTTCTTACCTGGGTGGGGCTGATGCTAATCCTCTGACACTGGAACTCTTTTCTTACCTGGGTGAGGCTGGAGGAAGAATACGCACCAAAGCACTTCTCCACTATTTAAACCACGCCCGATAGAATTCACGTGCTTCGCGTTATTCTGCAACAGCAGCAGGACGCTCACCGAGTCGGCTCCTGCATTCCAGGTCCAGGCACACCCTCAGCTTCTCGAGCAGCAACCTGTGGATGAAGAAAAGGCACAGGAACATCTACTCACCTGAATTCAGCCACAAGAGTCCAGTCTCCGACAACCTGCAAATAAAGACATAAGGTTAGAAAACGGGCAACACGCTCGCAGCTGCGCTCGCTTACCTTATCCATCCGTGATCACACCGGAGTTCACCACAGCCTTCGCTTCGGCAGCATCCCAGCACCTGGAAGACAAAAGACATTATTAGAGGTGCCCATTTTGAAGTGGCCACAATTCAGTAATACTTATGCGCTTCTTCACGTGCAGCAGCGGCAGCATCGCCCTCAGCATTTCGGCACCTGAAAGGAAGGAAAAGACATTTTCAGAGGCGCCCATTTGGAAACGGCCACAATTCAGTTATACTTATTTGACACCACACGTGCAACAGCGGCGGCATCGCCCACAGCATCTCGGCACCTGAAAGACAGAAAAGGACATTATAAAAGGGTGCTCCTTCAGAAGCGGCCTCAGATCTTCTATACTCACGAGCCTCTTCTTGCACAGCAGTGGTGGTGTCGCCAACAGCTCCTCGGCACCTGAAGGACTATTACAAGCCACAAAAGGACACTGAGCCTAAACACTGAAATCATCCAGTGACGTAACTGGATTCCACGCGCCCCTGCACCAGAAGCAGGATGGAGAGCTCGGCTTTACTAAACCAAAGGTGAGAGTTCTTGGAGACCAGTCGAGAACCAAGAAGTGGGAAAAGAAGAAGATTGGTGGGAGAACTTATCCAACCAGCTTGTAATTACCCCTTTTCCGTGGGAATCAGGTGAGCGTTACAAGCACAACCCTGGATGATCTTAGGTGGGCATATGTCATATTTACAAGGTGATGGATCGAGGTGTTTGAGGAGGTTTATGACTTCTGGTTCTGAGATGTCTTTGAAGGAGAAGTTGGGTGAGTAAAGGACTTTGTGTTCAGGGTGGGGTGAGAGTGGGACGGAGCTGGCTGGGTAGCACATTATAATGACATACATTAATTCTATGCCTCTTGGTTCCCCAGAGAAATTTTGTCAGACATGAGTCTATGGATTTGAAAAATGAAGCTGGAATGGCTAGTGGTAGCATGTGTAGCAGATACATAATAATAGGATATAGCATCATTTTAATAGATTCCAATCTACCCCACCAGGACAGATATAAGGGAGAAAAGGAATTTGTGAGCTCTTTAATTTTTGACAATATAGATGTAGTATGAAGTTTTGTGATTTCTTTGATGGAGTTAGAAATGTGGATTCCTAGATATTTTAAACCATTTGGGGACCATTTAATTCCTGATGTAAGGATGTGATGCTTTGCACAGTGTACATTTAGGGGTAAAATGTCTGACATGTGTACATTGAATGTACATCCTGATGCTAGGGAGAATATTGAGATGTTATTCAAAAGATATGGGATGGAGAGACCCGGCTTTTTAATAATATTAAGATATCGTCAGCATAAGTGGCAGTTTTAATGTGTACATCGCCACATAGTATTTCCATTATGTTTTCATTTCACCTAATACTTTCTAGGAATGGTTCTATAGCTAAAATGAATAGAAGTGGGGAAAGTGGACAGCCCTGACATATACCTCTAAAAAGGGGAAAGTAAGGGGACATTTGTCCATTAATGAATATGGTAGTTCTGGAATTAGAATAGAGTATTCCTATAAGGGAGATAAAACTAGAATCAAAACCATGCCACTTAAGGGCTTCAAACATATAACTCCACTCCACTTGATCAAATGCTTTCTCTGCATCAAGAGATATTGCAGCAAATGGGTCATTGGATTTACGAATATGGTCTAATGTATTAAGAAAATTTCTAATATTTGAGGAAGAGAGCCTACCAGAATATAACCCACTTGATCATGTTTAACCAGCTTATTTATAATAAGGGGAGAAGTCTATTCACTAAGATGTTAGCAAAAATCTTGCAATCAGTATTGATGAGAGATATAGGCCTGTAGCTTTGAGGCAGCTCTGGATATTTATTAGGTTTTGGAAAGACAACTAGCATAGCCTCCAAAAAGGAGCCTTTTGCTTCATTATCTAAAATGAAATGAGAAATGACCTCTTTAGGTTTGGGCACCAAAGGTTGTTTAAAGTGGACAAAAAAGTCCATAGAAAAACCATCAGGCCCTAGAGCTTTTCCCTTTTTAAGATCTTCTATGGCTTTACTAATCTCCTCAGGGATATAGGGTTACTAAGCATCTGCATGTCGATCTTTGGTTAGGTGGAGTGAGGTATGCGCCAAAGGAATTCCTCTAAATGAGTGTTATTGGGAGGTGCTTCTGATGTATATAACTTTTGATAGAATTCAGTAAAGACTTTAATAATATCTTTGTCCGAGAAGACCCTATTGCCGGTTAGATCTTTAACAACCGCAATTCTAGGACTAACTAGATCTGTTGGAAAATGTATATATTTTCGCTTTGTATTTTAGGAGATATGCGCAAGAATACTCTGTGGCAAGTTTATTGTATTGCACTCTGAGTTTAATAATATTGTTTAGAATAGCTTCTGAGTTGGTACGTGCATATAGGGATTCTTGAGTTTTGAGTTGTTTAAGAATGTTGTCTGACTCTTGTTTAAGTAATTTTTACTTTCCTGCAGCGAATGATATAATAGAGCTTGAAGAACTGCTTTATAGCAATCCCAATTGTTGGTTATGGAAGTGTCCTGAGTTCTATTTCCTGCAAAAAATAAATTATGTTTTTGGGTTATATAAGGAGTAAAAGATTAATCCATTAAAAGGGACAAATTGAACCTCCATCTATTAGATTTACATGGAAATGTGCGGTGAAGTGAGTCGGATGTTTACAGGTGCGTGATCAGAAAGCGTAATGCCCTCAATATTGACTTGCAATAGGGAGCTGGACATGAGTTTGATTTAAATATGTAATCAAGTCTAGAAAAGGTTTTGTGAGGATTAGAGAAAAAGGTGCAGTCTAAATATGAGGGGTGAGTAATGCGCCAGGTATCGATGATTCCTAATTCATGTATAAAATTAACAAATTGTGTGTGGGATTTGGTCTTTCTGAAACAAACATTAGATTTTCTATCGAGGAATGGATCAACACTTTTGTTGCAGTCTCCACAAATAATTAAGTTGTTTGGGTTAGATTGGAGAACATAGTTTCTAAGATGTGTCGAAAAATGGGAATCTGGTAACGTAGGACCGTGTACATTTAGGATGGTATATTCAACTGATTCAATAAGCAATTTAACAAGCACCCATCTTCCACAATCATCAGATTCATTAGCAACAATCCTGCACTTAAAACTCTTATTCACAAGAATCGCCACTCCATTTTTCTTACCATCAGCTGAACTAGAGAAACCTTGCCCGACCCACTACCGTTTAAGTTTGGCAGCTTCTGCTTGTGATAATGAGTTTCTTGGATACATGCTATTGATGGTTTAGTTCAATTGAGGTGTGACAGTATTTTCTGCCTCTTAATTAGATGTTATATTAAAAGTCATGATTTAGGGCAGAATGATTTACGTATAGTGGTTTTATACCATAGTACAAATTAGCAATATGATGACAACAGTCAATGTAATAACGACTGGAAAAATTATTTGTGGACCATCCACAGATGGAAATTGATAGAGCTACGCATAGGGCAGGAACATGAAGGGGAAGAAACAAGAGGGATGTGGGGAGATAAACAGAATCAACATGGATATATTTAAAATACAACAGGAAAAACCTTGAAGAAGTATATGGCAAACCAAAAATAGCCACAGCAAACCATGTTGAAGACAAATTGCAAAAGGATGGAGGGCTAGACGGTCACCGAGGTGACACCCTCCCTCGCACCCCACTCTGGTGAAGTGTTATATCTTGCAATGATAGTGATATTATTGGTTAAAATAGTCAGGTGGGCGCTCTTGATGTGTCAATTTCATCCTTGTTATAGTTTTGAATAAAGTGCCTTTATTCAGCTGGATCTTGAAAGTTGCACGTACGGCCATTGAGGGTGACTTTAAGAGTAGCTGGATGTATCATGCCATATTTGACGTTTAGCTGTTTTAACGCAAGTCTGAAGGTAAGTAGCTGTTTCTTCCTTGTGGCTGTAGCATTTGAAACATCTTCAGAGATTCCAGAATAGCTGCTTTACTAGCTTAACTTTCTCCATTATAAGCATTACATGTGTGTAGCCTAGTAGAGCAAAAATGAGAGTTCTTGGGGGATTATTGGAAGGCTGTATATTGGTAATAGGGCAATGCGATGAGCTCTTTGTATATTAAGTTGTGTCGATGCAGGTAGGTCCACGAGTTTGCTGAGCATTGTATTTAGGAATACACTTGGGTTGTCTCCTTCGGTAACCTTCCAAAAGGCCAATAATGTGAAGATTGTTCCTCCTATTGCAGTTTTCAAGATTTTCTGTCTTTTTTTGCAGGAGTTTGGCAGATCTTTCCAACATTTGGACTTTACCAACAACATCTTCTGCATTATCAACCCATCTCTCAACCTCTGTGATATTTGAATCAAAAATGCGGACCATTTATCATTAAGTTGCTGTAACTTAATATTTGTGTCCTCCATGAAAGGTTTCGGTGCCCTAATTTCACTAAGAATAGCTTGCATTCCTGGGTCTAAGGGATCATCTTTAGGTGGTGGTGAATCACTCTTCTGCCTCTTAATAGTAGTGGCAGGGGATGCAGGTATGTCTTTCTGTTGGCTCTTCTTAGATGCCGTTAGAATTAGGTGCGTAGTGATGGTAAACACCCACTGAGAGGGGGAGTACAGGCCACAGACGAAAAAGATGGTGTTGAATTTAGGTTGCATCAGTTTGCCCCCAGCACAGTATGTGTACCAATATAGCCAACAATAATAATGGTTATTAAATGATTATTCCAAGATAATCTGTGAAAATGTTCCTCCTTTTCTGTGAATATTCAATAAATAAGAGTGTTCTGATGTATGAGGAGCAGAATTAAATATAATTGGGCTACAGCACACAGAATGTTCAAAAATAAGATTTTAAGTTGTCAAACAAAGCAGGAAAATCCATACACGTGTGTTTAAACTAGCATTTCTTGTAAAAAGAGCACTTGTTGTTAAAGAAACGTGTTACCAGCGAGTTAGCGCTCTTAATGCAGTGCCTCTCCCGACCAGCTGACAGGAGGCGTTGGATACGTTTCTTGCAGGACTCCGCTGTCACAGTTCTCGCCCACAGAGGTCTCCAGTCATGAAGGACAAGTCCACTTGACACCTCACGGAGATGCCATGGACCACCATGAACACACAAAGAGGATGGCACAGCCTTGATAAGAGGTTGGTAAGGCGCAAATAAAGTTTTATGAAGCCACGCCCCCTTATTGTTCATTTATAATGCGCTTAATACCAGCAAGTGGCTTCTAAGTGCGGGATCGGGATTCAAACCGGTGATGCAGTACTTGGTCTTGCTTTCAAGACAAATGCGTTGCCCCTGAGCTATCCTTCCTCCCCCATGCCCACACAAAGGCCTAAACTGCTGGCTTTGCCTATGTTTGTTATTTACTGCCACAAAATTCCAATCTCACTGCTATTTAGAATTGAAAACACTACATTGTAGCTAATTTTGGCACAAATCTTCATTGGTTTATCCAAACAGCACCGTTTGAGTTTATGTGAGAACAATGGGCGAACTAACTATCTCCTTCTTTGTAAAGGACAGAACACTTTGCTATATGTTCCCCCAAAAATGGATTTCAATCAGATTTCTGGATGGGATCCTGCTATGTTTCGGCAGCTACCTTTCGTTCCCCCAGTCTCCCAGTTATCTGATCTTTCGGTACCCACAGGAACATCTACCCCTGTAGTGCTGCACGGTGCACACAGCATCTCTCATCTGTCGCCACATGTTCTCTGGTTATCAGCTCTGGTCATGCCGGATTTTTCTGGGGCAAGGACTGACGAAGACTCGAGGCACCCATAAATGAGCCTTGTGGGCGTCTTGCCTATAACTTTAAAAAACCCTGCCTATGTTTATAACAAAAATGCACTAATGTGGTCTAGTAATAAAGATTTCAAATGCAAATGTGTAGTGGAAGAAAGGTAAATACATGTTTAGGGAACACGCAGGTTTAGTTGGTGCAGGTTCTCCCTCCCCCTTGAACACTTGTTTGTTTGTCTGATCCCACAATCATTATGCTATAAGGAATAGGAAGAATGAATTCAGTGAATATAGGACATGGACTTCTGTGAGAGAGGCAGCTGTATGGTGCAAAGATTATAATGCAGAGTATGTTTCTTAACGCAAATTGCAAAATGTGTTTTGGCTGTGAACGTATGGCCCTTTTGTAACGTGCATGCAATGGATGGGATCGCAGAGTAATTCTGAGTCCAAGAAATCGAACCAACTCAGGAAGATGGCAAAAATACTGTTTTATTAATAATTATCTTAAACAGGAATATTACAATACACATCAACGGACGTTCGCACATGCTCTCGATGATTTTCTCATAAAAAGATCCTTATATGCAAAAAAATACGTCAGGAGTGACATCATACTACAAGGCAAATAATAGAAAACTTATCATGGGTAAGGATTGGCTAAGGGAACCATCTACATATACTTTTTATAGGGACTAGGATTGTTAATAGCTGCCCACCGTCAGGTGGACAATTTATGCCTACCTCTAAAAACATGTCATCTTTAACACTATTAAGTACACAGTTTATCTTTGGTCTTCACAATATATGGCCCTCTCAAATTGGGTGGCATGCTCCTGCCATGTCTGGAACATTTGGTTCACTAAGCAGCACGTAAGCGCAAACCCAGGTGCCAGGAGGTGGACTTGACTTTACCTCCCCACCCAATTAGCCCATCATCTCTCATCACCCATGCCTTCTGTCATGAAGATTATCTTTGAACTTGGCCTTGCAAAGTGTCCTTGTCTGTGGGAATATATCGGAGTGCAGGCTCTCACGATCGATCGTTGTTCTAGGACTCCAAGCTCAACTCTTTTTCCATCCTTGGCTCATGTGACAGGAGACCACGATTTGGTCCATTTTGCAGTATTTAAATGTCTTAAATGAATAAAACTTGACACTCTTGATGTTCTTTCTTTGCACCTTAACAAGGGATGATTCATCCTTTGCACATTAACTTCTTTCAAGAATAGATAACCGACCAGGCTGTTTCAGTTTTGATACCAGGCCAGACAGCCTAGCCCAGGTGCTTCGACGATCTCAGCTTATTCTTGCTGCAACACAATTCTCTGCCTTTCCCCTTCATGGGACCGGGCTTACTAAATTCATGACACTGATGTCCAGCTCCTATACAATGACAGCTTGGCCTGTAGTTTAATCACTACATATAGACAGCTTCTATGATAACTTAGGCTTCTTGCGTTTCAGCATCTGTACAATTATTGAACGGTTGCAATCACCTATTCGCACATGAAAGTTTACTTGATTCTTAATTCCGTCATCAGTTTCTGTAAGATCCATGCATTTTCTTCATCCAGTATTCTCAGGGCATCATGCATGTTTCTTGTGATGTCACTAGCTTCTCTCTTTGCTCCTTTTCATATTCCTTCAGGGACTTCCTCCCTCAGATTGCCGTCTCTTTGGGAATACATTTGATAGGGTTTTCTCAGTGGATACCTTCTTTTGAATATCGCTGCGGTATTGGCACAACTGCTGGTGTCAAACATGGTACAATCTCAGGCTTCCAACATATAGGATGTAGGAGGCTGGATTTCCTGCAGAGGCATGTGACTGCTCCCCTACAGCTGGCTTTATGACTGAGGTTGCAAAAGATGAGCCACCTTGAACTTCATTTATGTCCAAGCATATTTACTTCCCTGCACCAAGTGCGTGGGGTGTGCAATTATCAAGGGACATGATCATTTTACTCTGCACAGCAAAACTGAGACAGGCAAGCAGTGGGGAAGCTGAGAGCCAAAATGACCACTCGAGAGAAGGTATTAAGGCTACTTTTCTGAGTTGTAGGGGGAACCCAAAGTGTAGGGGTCCATTTCTTTCGAAATCATGGAAATGTCCTGTTTCTTCCCATGCCTGGAGCTGCAGGTGTGCTAGGAGTTATGCTGCATGGCAGGGACAGAATGGAGAATCCTGCTGGCAACTTTCACAGTGCTTAAAGAAAGATGGCCGCCCCATAATATCACACTACTAGTCCACATCCAAGTTGACGTTTTAGGCTTTTCTTATTCCAGGTCAAAAGCACTCCCTCCTGCCCTATATGAAGGCCGCAAACAGATGACACCCAGCATCTCATCACATTTGTTGCCTGTTTTCCTCATTTTCAGCATCCCTTCCACTAGTAATTTCATTATTTCTTGTAACATTATGTTTTTTTGGTTTTTGTGCCTATCTTTTATGCATTGTTATTCTCTCTTGCTCCTCTTTTTTTGGAGCATGATTGCAATACTTAGTGTTTATTAAATGGTGACTTGAAAACCTGCTCTAGATATTTGAAATAGTAATTTGATCAGGACAAAAATACAATCAAAAGTTGTGTCCAGACAAAGTGACAGGCTGCATTGCCACTCGGAACACGCCACCTCTTTAATGAAATAATTCGGACTCCTCACACATCTATTGAAATAGTTTATCAAGCCTCTGCAATTACCAATCTTTCGTATCTCACCACCACTATTCAAACATCATAATCTAATTTAACTGATATTAATCTAGCAAGATTGCTTCATGCTTACATTTACTTTATGTTTATTTAATTGAATCAGCCCTGAGAAAGCCCTGCTAAAGGCGAAACACTAGCACGTGCACGAGTGCAGGCTCATTTATTATTTTGCCCGTTCATTAACTCATCTAATCCAAACAATACAACTCACAAACATGCAACTTTTCTAAAAAGAATGTTCTTTCCATTAATTAACAGAGTTTGTTTTTTCTAAGTCTGCAAATTTGTTACCTTTGATGCTATTTCTTCATCTTGTAATTCTTTGCTTTCTTGCTCCTTTGGCCCTCCTTCTTCGTTCCACTAGTCTCAACCTTTGCATTGCTTAAGTGCATCAAAGTGTCATGGGTTAACGGCAGTTGCAGGCTTGTGTCTCACAGAAGCCTAAAATAATCGAATCTTTCCTCCCCACAATTAGCAGGTGGGTGTTGTGTGGATGACCCAGAAGATCCAAGTGATGGCCCATTCTCACAATCATGCTCTAGATCAATAGTTTTCAAAGGCAGGATTGGCTGTGAGATGAGAGAGAGATCTTCCTAAGTGCAGCTTTGGCAGATTTATAGAGGTGCACACCCACTGTTCCTGTGATAAATGAGAAATGGAAAGTCGTTTCCACCAACATTTCAGCAGTAATTTAAAAAAGTGACCCCATGAAGAAAAGTATGTCCCAAGCACATGTTTCGTTATGTGTCAATGCAGGCATTACAAAATTAAGGATGTTGTTCAACGCTTAAAAACGAAATGGAGGAAGATATATAAGCATAACGGCAATAATCTATATATAGAAAAGGCATTACCCTTTACTACAAGACAACATGCAAGAAGAAAAAGTCGTTTGTGGAAAAGAGGCTTTCGTTTAGTACAAGTGTTGTTTAGTAGAAAAAACAAGTTCATTTCGCCTCAAAATCACCTCAGCGTCTTACTCCATCCAACGACCTTTGGATTACATTTAGTAACTTCTTAGTTCAATAAACAGAAATACACAAGTACAATACAGGTTATTCCATAACATGATTGCCTCTCAGATATATCAGTTTTGAGCTCAGCCATAATCTGTCCAGGCAAAAGGAAATAACCCAAGAGAAGAAGTAGGGAAGCCAGCCAAGAAAACTGGCTAAACTAGAGGGAGGGTGGGATTGTAAGGCTAGCCCAGGTAAACCCAGTAGTGTTGCTGGATCAGTCTTCTACCTTCGCCTGAGCCATCTGCCAGGGACTCTGGAGGAAAAGCTCTGGAATGGTTCGCATCCTTTTAAACCAAAATAGTTGTGGGCTGGCATTGGCCAATGAGAAGAAACATCTTGGATCTTTGGCTGTGTTTTCTCAAGGATCATACCTATCTGCCACCCTGCTTAATATTTGTTTAACCCCTTCATTCATGTTTCTGGTCCAGAACCCAGTCCTATGCTGATGGCACAGAGCTGTACCTCACTCTAGTAGAGATAGATGTACAAGTATATCAATGTGCAAGATGTCTGAGCAAGATCCAGCCCTGAATCGGGAAAAAAAAGTTTCTGCGGATTAAATCTAAAATGCAGTGAATAAGCTACCTAGTCAATGAGGCATGGATGGAGTCTCCTAACAGGGTGGTGCATTGTTTCAGCCATTATATCATTTAAGGCCCAGATATTATGGGAAGTATATTGTCCTCGCCTGAATCCTGTTTGGAACATAGGCAATAAATCTAATTTGTTAACCCAGTCATTTAACTTTCCCAAAATGAGGCCAGCAACGATTTTACAACATGAGTACATCATTGCCAGAGGCCTGTAGGCAGCATGATAAGTCCTGTTATCCTTCTTAAATAATGGAATAATGATTGACTCTTTCCAACTGCTGAGTATATTACCTGTGTCCTAAGGTCTGGCAAAGACCACTGCCAATATCTGTGCCCAGTGTTCTGGGCTACTTTTAATCACTACATTTGCTATTCTATCAAGTCCCGTGGGCCCGGGACCACTTCAGTTTGTTAATGCTCAGAAGAATGTCAGCTTCCTCAAACCCCTCTCTGCCCAGTCCACCCTGATATAGGTGGTTGGCCATGCAATTTGTTTCATGGCACAGCCAATTTTTTATCTTGGGTCTTTAAGTTAGTGCACTGACATGATCTTTCAGAAGGAGTCAATAGATGGGTTTCAAGAATAGTTTTGATTTTTCTCCGAAATTCCCTCTTTCTTATAGTGATTTGTCTGTCCTGAAGTCCTAACCCATGGTCTCTCCACAGAGTTCAGTTATTACTAATACGTGTTCGGGCAACAATGTATTCAGCCAATTTATCAATATTCCATTCATACGTTTCAATTGACTCCATAATAGTATGGATGTTCTTCGTCAATTCAGAATTGATTTTGCAATAGTATGGCAGTTCCAAATCAGTCTTTTCCCTTCCATTATTGACCGATTTACGTATAGTTTTCACTCGTTCTAAGTTAATTGTGTAAGTGAGCAAGACATGGTCGCTCAACCCATTATGATTGACCCCTATGAGCGAAGAGAAATTCCTAATGAATGAATTGGCAAAAATATAATCTAAATAACAGCTTTACATTCGCCATCTCCTTGGGAACAAAGTCAAATTCGGCCAGGAATTCCACCCATTCTCTAATTGCTTCTCCATTTCTATCCTCCAATGCAACCCTGTGGTTGCTACTGGTGGCAGAATGAGAGGCTCTTTCATTTATCTCTGGTTCTCGAGTTTGTTTAATTATGTTGCTTTCATTAAAGTCTCCCAATATAATAATGTTCTTCTTGTTCATAGAGCAGCAACTTATTTTAACTATACTCTTAATGTTATCCTGAATTGTCGGAGTGAATGAATTCCCAGGGGGCAAGGGGTCGTACAAATTGACGATCATTATCTCCTTGAGCAATGGGGACATCCCTCCCAATACCACTCTGACCACAAAAGGACAAGAGGACCTTACTTCAAATTTTGTCAAGCCCGCTATGTCCTGGCTCCAATACAAAGCCTGGCTACCGGCCTCCCTCTACCATTCAATTTCCTGGAAAGCAAAGATGTAATTATATATTAGTACCTGGCGAGGGGTGTGTGGCAGCCTCCTAGCCAATAAGGAGGTTTGGAATGGGTCCCTTACCACACAGGCAAAGACCCTGCCCCAAGCCTCCTCAGAGAGGGCGGCCGCCATCTTTCCTTGGTGGGACCGAAGGATAGTGCACTTCCTGTGTCCCCTGCCCCTTCTCCCCACCCACACCCCCATTTTCCACATATCTGGCCCCCTCCTTACACAAACCCCACTTGCCTGTGCTCCTCTGTCCATCGATGGCGCTGGGAACAGGACTGTACCTGGTGCATCTCCGTCGTGCGAATAGCCGCCATGGAAAGGGAGAAGGGACTACATGTAGTCCCACTCCCTTTCCATGATGGTTATTTGGTTTGTTTACTTTTTTCATTGCCCACCATAGAAAGGGAGCAGGGACTACAGGTAATCCCTTCTCCACGATCCCTGGCTGCTATTTTTCATGAGTCGCAAACGGTTTCACTGCCATTTCTCAACTCAGGAAAAATTGCTATTAGTACCCTGGTACTAATAGCAATAGAACCAGTGGAGGTGGCCATTACTGGTAGGTTAATGCCCACAGACTACGTTAAAGCACTCGCCTCACTTGGGCTTATAACTATCACCCTGGGGGCATTACCCTACCGTTAATGTGCCCCCTCCTCGAGTTATAGGATATGATAGTTTTTTTATATAGCACCGATACACAATGTGTTTCAAAGCACTTCAAGGCAAGGGAGGTTACAAGGGAAAATGCAATGACATTCTTAAAGGTAATGAACAGTAAGGACGTGAAATTAACTATCGGACTTGGCCAGACGACATTTCAGATAGTGCAAGAGCTAAAACATAGATAAGGAAGGGAGGGGGAAAGTGGGAAGGAAATGGAAACAGACAGGCGACTACCATACTAGGCCTGACGACATTTCTGGTAGAGCCAGAGAAAAACAAAAGGTGAGTGAGAGGGGTACAGAAATGGACTGGAGGAACAAAACAAGCGACTATCGTACTAGGCCTGACAACATTTCAGATAGTGCTGGAGTGGGGGCTTAAATTGCTTAAATAACTCCTTGAGGCCTAAATCAATACATAGGAATGAATGGTAGCCCTAGTGTTCCATGAGAGAAATGTACATTTACAAATTAGTGCATATGATGCAAAATCTTCTCGCAATACTTCTGGCACCCATTGCTCCATTTGGGTTTGCCTTCGCAATGGAGGAGTGGGCTTCACCCAACATGATAAAATACTAGGGGCCTCATTATAACCTTGACGGAATGGGTTAACGGGTGCCGCTAATGGAGGCGGACCTGTTAAACCCATTTCGCCTCATAACGAGGTTCCTTCGCGGGACCCGGTAAGGATGCCTGGTATAACCAGGCATCCTTACCGGGTCCTGCGATGGGACCAGGGAGCTAACAACGGGCCGGTAGTAATCTCCCTGCAACCATTCCCATTGTGCCCTATGGGGCTCCAATGGGAATGGGGAAGGTCCGGGCCCGGATTCCCTGAAGTAGGAATTACCGGGCCCTCCAAACTTGGAATGGCCCGGTAATTCCCCATTCAGGGAACCCGGACCCGGTTTTGTTGGCAGCCATGCCCTTTTTAAGGGCATGGCTACCGCCAAAGTCGCAATGAGGCCGTAGATCTTTCTGTTACATATCCATTCTGGTTCTCAGTAAGCATTTCTTGTTTGGGTAATAATATCTCTGCTGACAAGTGGACCAGTAAATGTTTACGACTTACAACTAGATTAGACCCCAGGTCACGTATTTGTTCATAATTTGCTTGCAATAGTTCCACCGCGAGAGGGGATACAAACTCCACCAATGCCCAGTTTTCCAGGCTATCCACCTCAGGCAGTTCTACATGGTCAATATATACTGTGTTCATGGATTTTAAAGCTGGAATGTGTTTCAACAAACTTAATAGATAACTTCGATTAACAAAAAGGACTTTCTATCATGGGCTTAATGTCAATGAACTTTAGCAATTTCCCAATGGGTAGGGTTGCCTGGTCATGGTCACAATTTCCGACTCTACTCACTCTACCACAATGGTCTCCCTGAAAGTTCCTAATAGCAGGTCAAGGCAGCTGCCTATGGTCTATGGTCTAAAGGCTGAAGCATTGGCTCCTCTGCAAGTCACATCATC
This sequence comes from Ambystoma mexicanum, assembly GCF_040938575.1. Lineage (NCBI taxonomy): Eukaryota > Metazoa > Chordata > Amphibia > Caudata > Ambystomatidae > Ambystoma > Ambystoma mexicanum. Next base: position 567,400,781 of record NC_090923.1, on the reverse strand, counting down.
AATTCCTCACGACCTAATTCTTCATTTTGGTTAGCAGTCTTAAAATGTACCCACTTGTTCAGAGCTCCCGCTGTGGTTGGTATGTGAGGCGTATTAGCAGCCACTCCATCAGTGATGGTACTATTTATTTTCCTAGGTTACATGGAGAGAGAAGTCTGTACATCAGTTTCGACTGCTAATTGGTTGCAAGACAATTTCTATGTTTACATTAGTTTGCTTGTTCTGCCTTCCTCTTTGTATATGAACTTTTTTATGTTTGGTAGGCCTGGTCTTCCCCCAGTTACGTTGATCCCCTGATCTAATTTTGTCGACAATGTAGATTCCTCAATGTGCTGCTGATTAATCGCAGTCCCAAGCTTCTCTACCAAGGCCTGTTGTTTTCCATGGGACTTCCACCTGCTCTAGGTACAATCATATCTTGCTCCTCAGTCATGCCCCATCTTACACTTTGCTCAGAGCATGGGGTGGACACAAGGATGGAATAATGGTCCTAAAATTAGTTACTTGTGTTCTTTGGCTCAGTGCGCCAAAATCACATCAACCACTCTGGCAAGTTTGAGTTTAATGTCTCTCTGTTCCTTAGCAATGGTGGAATATAATGCAAAGATTGCATATAGCACGGCTGCCATAGCGCTCAAATGTAACCCCTTCAATGCTATTTATCAGAGTGGAATGCCTGTGGTCTCCATTACACTGTCTGTGGTGATTGTAGATTCAGTGACTTTCCTCAGCCTAGACAAGCCCAAGTAAGCAGATAAATTAGTGCCGATTATATTGTCGAAGGGGGCGCATGGCAGTGGACCAAGAACCATACCTCCCACTGAATCCTTTTGGAAATTTAAACACAAATTCAATAGCGAATTGTTATTATTAATGAGGGGAGAACTTTGTGTATTTCCATGCTGAATACTAACACGCAGTGGGATGCTGTCCGGAAAACTTGCCGCATTTCCCTGAGTAGTTATGTCAGCAAAGTTAGCCGAAAAGAAGCCAGTGATATTAGGTTGGGTATCAGTTACAATTTCTTGTGACTTCACTGGATGCTATGGACTGTGATACATTCTTAGGGAGTTTGTTGGTATGTTTACTTCTCCTTAGGGCAAGGTTGGACTTACTTGCTTCTTTTAGGACTTGTGCAGTAGAGCAGAGGAAGGGGGAGACAAGTCCACAACAGCCTCAACTGCCACAACTGCCCTTAGTCGCTCTTCACTGCACTTGGTGCCAGATACCAGGTTTTCTGGGGGATTTAGGAATGCTGCCTTCCCACCGGCGCAGCGTAATTGTAGAAACGGTAGAAGGACGACCAGTAATTCATACGGCCAATAGATGCTTATCAATAGCGCCAGATCATGGAAAGCCTCACGTAGCAAAGTAAAGAACAGAGCTTGCACTGGCAGTCTTCCCTGTCACAGCTGCCCTTAGTCGCCCATCAACCTTCACCCATTTCTATAGCCTCATGAGGTCTGCATAAAATTTCCTAGAGCTGACCATCAGCCAACAGCCAGTTCCTAGCTTTTTATACCTTCTTGAGTCTGGAAGGCGGACTGAGTTTGATTATAGACAACATATTGGGTGTTAGAATATTATATTAGGTTGGGCTGATGTTATGCTTTTATTCTTTGCAGTGATATGGGTTAAGGCAGGAATCAACCATCTCTTTATTCGGGGTCATTGGAGGATTTGCAAGACAGAGGCAATGTGCTTGTTAGGTACAATGGAAAAATAAAGCACCCTGCATTTTCACTGTGTAGAGCTGAATTAGTCCAGAAGGTGACACATCAGCATTTTGGCCAATGTATAGGGATCGTATCTCTCCAGGACTAAAATCTCTGCACTGACTCCAAGTGGCTGTGAGGATTAAGTTCAAAACTCCCTGCATTGTCCACAAGGCCTTCTGGGCCTTGGTCCTCAATACCTTCAACTCTCTCTTCCTAAATATCTTTCTTCTCAAACTCTTCGCTCATCCGCCTCAAACTCCCTCAGGGTCAGTCGCTTTTCCAAGCACCGAGTTGGTGCTAGATCTCTTTCCTCGGCTGGGGCCTCCCTCTGGAACAGCCTCCCTGCCTCCCTGAAACTTGAGGAGAACTATCTCTGGTTCCGGAAGCACCTCAAAACCTTCCTCTTTGCTTCTGCTTTCTCTCCTCTTCTCCCCTGCTGAACTCCTGGCTGAAACTGAAACTGCGCTGGTCACCTGGCCACCCTCTGATCTTGGGCCCAGGTCCCCTGCCCTGCCAGTTGCGCACCTGCACTGCTCCCTAGCAACCCTCACACTTGGGGACTGTATTTGTATCCCTATAGTCCCTCTCCAGCACTTGACACCTGGTGTCTGCACCTACCCTAGCACTTGCCACCAGTTGGACACACTTTTACTAATGGATTTTTATTTATTATATTTATTTTTTACTGTTGATCCCATGAACTGAACTGCCCCCCGTGCCCCTGCACTTTTCCCCGTGCCCCTGCACTTTTCCCCTTCCCCTGCACTTGCGCAATGTCGAAGTCAACGGGCCTAGTAAGATTGTTGTCTGTCCTACCTCAGTTTCCCCTCCCTTGCCTCGTCGTGCCTTGAAACACTTGTGTATAGGCGCGTTATAAATGTTCTGTCATATTATATCATAGCAATGCTGGATGGATGCAAATGATGCAATGTTCCTTACAAGGGCCAGCAGGTGGTTTCCAACTTTTACAACTGTGAGACCAGAAATTGGTAGACATTTTGTGATGGCTGCTTAAGGTCAATAGTTCCTTGTTTGATATGCAAACTCTTATTCCGTTTTTTGTGTGAAATTGATACTCTTATTCAAGTTATGCAAAACAAATAGCTTGATGACCACATCACAAATGACAACAAGCAGATGACTTCTTCAGACAGTCTCTTCTGGAGTGTGTCTAAGTCTTGAAAGTAGAACAATCCATTTGCAGGATCAGAGATTGTCCAATGGCACATGTCAAATAATTAGTCCTAGCTATTAGCCTCGAATTGTATTGCATTCTGGACTTGTAGACCTCATTCAGAAACTGTACAGGACTGAAAAACGGTATGTGCTGACAAGGCCATGATTTATTGATCATGGTTTGAGAACTCATTTCTCCATATATTTATGCAAGAAGAGTGTGAATGAAGTACTTGGATGAGAAATTAGCACCGGTATGTCTACAATGCTAACTTTAGAGGTGTCACGCTGAACATATATTCTGCACGCAGGTTAATGCATGTATGGTATTTATATCGTGCAAAACCAACCTGCAAGCAACAAAGTGTTGTACACAAAAAGGGGAGAAAACAGAAAGGAAGACTCAGAGAGCTGTGTGTGTGTGTGTATGTGTGTTGGTGTGTGTGTGTGTGTGTGTGGGTGTGTGTTTCAATCCCCCAGAGAACTTTACGGAATTCGCATGCAAACGTTCAATTCCTGCTAGTGTAATTTCTGCCTTCTGCCCATACCCAGTCTATAAAATGAGTACCAGTTATGTGGGTACTACCACCATCTGAAATATAAAATGCAATGAAGAGACCACACTTCTGCCTGGCCGTGGAGGAAAAGAAAATATACAACTCCAAGCAGATAAATATATTTCTCTTAGATTATGGGGATCCTGGCTCCATGCCCATGTGACTACGGTGTAGGCCCAACCTTAATCCTGTCTACACCACTGGTGTCCACGCAGGGACAGTGCATGGCTTAGCCATGTCTTTGCGTATGCAGTCCCGAGAGCTTTAAAGGACTATGCATCGATTCTGCAAACCATACTCCAGCGGTTCAAAGTGATGCGCATAAAAGGTGGGAGAGGGCATTGGCTTTCCAAAAGGGTGTATGGATTTCCTAAGGACATGAACAGGTCTAAGCTGTACACATCATGCTGTTTAATTCTAAAGGGATGTTTTGCATCTCTGCATGAGATGGCGGCATGCAGTGATCAGCCTATGCTTCTTAGTTCCAAACCTATCCAGTGCCAGACCCTCACATACTGAAGGTTATAGCCAATTCCAATGTGCAGCGTCTCACAAGACAGCACCTCAAGCAACAACCAGGTTGAAACACGTCCTTCACAGTACCCTAAGGACCACCTAGTCCCAAATGACATGTAAGTATAGGGCTGCGTGAGTTAGGCCTATGCCAGAGGAGAAGCTTGCAGGTTCACCTTTCTTTAAGGGACTTCCACAGAACAGCACTTCAAGGGGGCACACACTTCTTCACCAAAGGATTCCAGAGGAGCTTTGGTAACAGGAAGCGTTTCTGGAAGCCGAGGACAGATCACCAACAATAGGGACTGTTTTAAAGGCATCTCTTCAAGGATAGATGGCCCGAAGTCGGGCATTAGTCTGGCCACTATACAGAGCATGTTGCTGATTCCAAACTGGACATACCGTTCCCATCTTTAAGCAAAGCAGACTTGATGAGCTCCTCCCACTCAGCAAGAATCCACAAGTTCTAGCCAGGAGCAGCCATTTTGAACAGTGCAAAGGTGGGGCCATGAAATCATGGCAGAAAATCGGACTTTATTGGGCAACGGTCTCATGGCTGTATCCCTCCATCCTTAGGCAACCTTTGCAGAGGGCCATTTCACTGTCACCCAGTTATCCCTACTGTAAATGACCCTTTCAGATCTCACGCCTCTGCACTGCAGAGCTTCTGATGCACTCGCCCTTACCTTATTGTGCTGCATCCTAAATTACTTGCTCCGTGAGCCTCACCCCAGCACCACGAGACTGCCTTACTGTGGGGCAAAGAAGCATAGAAGCAACCAGGGCAGTGTACAATTATTTGGTGACATTCATGTTGCACACACATGCCCCATGCAGGAACGCTGAGCTCTACATTTTCAAAACAAGCTACAACGTCCAAAGGTATACCGATAAAAATCACAATAATAATGTGTGTTTTGATCAAGCAGTTGTTTTCAGATTCCTCCCACTCCTAAGCACTATAATAATACGCGTTACTATTACCCAATTGAATAGTACTGAACTTATCGACCACAGAAGGTTGAAGGGATGAGTTGGGCAGGCTTGGGTTCAACATGTGAATTGCACATGTGCGTGTGTCTCTTAGCTCACCTGGCCAATGACAGTTTCTACTTTTGACATTAACATTTTCCTGTTCTTATGCTCACACCCCTTTCTACCCTTCATCTTCAGTGATGTACTAAACAAGTAACCGTCACTGCAGTATGTCCCTCCATCTTAATGTCTGTGGGCCTCATTACGACCCTGGCGGTACGGGGTAAACGGCGCCGTAAAAGGTGCCGGCGCCTTTTACCCCGTACCGCCTCATTACGAGGTCCCCTCGCGGGACCCAGGAAGCAACGCCTGGTCAAACAGGGCGTGCTTACAAGGTCCCGCGAGGGGAAAAGGGAGCAAACAACGGGCCAACTCGTAATGGCCCATTGTTTGCTCCCTCTCCCATTCCCATTCAGCCCTATGGGGGCTGAAATGGGAATGGGGAAGGACCGGGTCCGGGTCCTTGGAGGGAGGAATTACCGGGCCTTCCGAACTCGGAATGGCCCGGTTATTCCTCATTCTGAGGACCCGGACCTGGACGCGATTTTGGCGGCAGCCATGCTGCAATAGCGGCACGGCTACCGCTGAGGTCGTAATGAGGCCCAGTATGTTTTTCTTCCCGTCGTTCATTCCTCTTTCTTCTAAATATGTTGAAGTTTCCGGCCTCTGAGAAAATTGACAATTGAGCCGCTTCACCTTAGGAGTAGCAACTAAGCAGAAACTATTCCATTAGAGTACATAGAGGGAGGAATGAAATATAAGGTGGGAAACACAGGGCCTCATTACAAGGTTGGCGGTAAGGAAAAAAAAACGATGCCGGTATGGTAATACTGGCATCGTTTACTGCTCCAGTGTATTCCGACCCGCAAACCCGGTATTAGCGGCACCCTAAATAACGGTGCCGCTAATAGCGGCATAGGCACGTACACGCGCCCCTTCGGGGAGCAAATACCGACATGCAGGTAATAGGGGGAAATCCCAACCCATGCGGACATGCAAATACCGGCATCGCGAAGCTGGTAATCACGGGCTGCATGATGCCGGCCAAACAGGCATCGCGGACCACCCACAAACAGCAATAAGGATACAAGGCAACTGCCACAGGTGCACACAATCCCCACAGGTGGAGTCAATGGAGGCTGGCCCAGTATAAAATGAGCACACCCACACACCACACCCCTTCAAACACCAAAATGCTACCACTAGCTGTTGCAATCATGGCGCTGGAGGACATGCCCATACTGCTACAACTACAGCAACAACCGCAACAACAACAACAACTACAGCAGCAACAACAGGCAGCACAGAGGAGACGCAGGAGGAGAAGGAGGGGGAGACAGGCCCAGCATTTACCACCAGCGCAGGCAGCAACCACCAATCCCTCGCACCAGACCCAGCTCTTTTAACCTAACCCCTGAGCAGATCCACACCCTGTCCCGGTTTGACCGTGACACCATCACCACCATAGTGGACATGATACAAAACGACATTGCCAGCCTCATTGAAATACGCACTGCCATCCCCCGCTACTAAAGGTGGTGTCTGTGCTACACTTCCTGGCCACAGGCACCTACCAACACACAGTCGGCCAGCTGCATGGCATTTCACAGCCACTATTTTCACGCATGTTGAACCAAGTGCTGGATGCCCTCCTGAAGCATGCAAGCAGCCACATATCCCTACCACGGACTGCCCAGGAGATAGCCGACACCAAAGTAGGCTTCCATGCACTGGCAGGCATGCCCAATTGTGTCGGTGCACTCGACTGCACCCATGTGGAATTGGTAGTCCCCCATGCCATAGAGGCGGTGTACCGCAATCGCAAGTAATACCACTCCATCAATGTGCAAATGGTGTGTGACTCCAGCAAGATCATCACACATTGCTGTGCCCGATTTCCCGGATCAACACATGATGCCATGGTACTGCATAACTCCATGTTACCCTGTCACATGGAGCGACATGCTGGACCACGTGCCTGGCTGCTTGGTGAGTTGCACAACTGTCCCATGGCAGTGCTTTGGGGTACTGATGTGTGGGAACGCATAAGGGGGGCGGCATACTGCACCTGGGTGGGAAAGGGGGGGGCAATACTGCACCTGGGTGGCAATAGCCGGTGATTGGAGAATGCATGCAGAGCTAAACACTCCTGACCTGAACCAGTCAAACGGTACATGACACATCACTGGGCCACATATCACAAATAATGCATATCGATGACAACAAGTAAGAGGCACAACCAGGCCACCATGGTGATGTCAAGCAATGCATGAATGAACAGGATGGCAACTGTGGCAATGGGGTCAGTGTGACCATGCATAGTAAAGAATGAACAGCATGAATTGGAGGCTTAACATTGTTGCACTACCACAGCACATCTGCCTCAGCATGCATGATTACACCCTGCATCATCTATTGAAGGCCATCCAGACTACCACACCTCATGACAGTATAGATTGCATCTAGGTAACATTTTTGCATGCGTACAGGGACATGTGCATGCCCACACCAAATAGCTGCCGCCATGACTGTGCTCCCTGAAGGTGGCAGTTCTGAGTGACACACATCTATTTGTATCTGCTTGCAGGTGATGGAGGATATCCCTTGAGGCCGTGGCTACTCACCCCTGTGCGTAACCCGCAGAACAGCCATGAGGAGGAGTACAATCGTGTGCACACCCGTACCCGAGTTATGATTGAGCAGACCTTTGGCCTGTTGAAGGCGCGGTTCCGCTGCCTCAGCAGGTCTGGTGGGGCACTCCTATATAGGCCTGAGAAGGTGGCAAGGATCACCATGGCCTGTGTCATGCTGCACAACATGTTCGTCCGGAGAAATGTACCACTGCCACCTGACATTGACATGCATGGCCCGGGTGAGGATGATGAGGATGGAGACGGAGGTGAAGTAGTCCCCCTGCCAAGAACTAATTCACAAATACTTCTGAAACACAGGGACTATGAAAGACATGTGTGAGTCAGACACTGGGCCAATTTGGACATGCACACAGGGAATGTTGGGAGTTGGGCACTGAACATCTTAACACATTAAATGGATGCACACGAAATTAACAATGTCCAGCCATGGATTCTTCTAATCACAATGTGTGTATTATTTACAACAGCAAAAATGTGCCCACTCCCCCATCCCAGACCCCCCAACAAACTCCCAGTCCCCCCAACAAACTCCCAGTCCCCCCAACAAACTCCCAGACCCCCCAACAAACACCAACACCCCCAATAGACTCCACAAGATGCATCCCTTCACCCCTAACCTTGTGACCCACTACCATTTTCCCCCACACTACTTCCAGGACTTCTTCCTTTCCAGAGGCAGCATTTCAGTGTGCCTTGCACTCCTATGTGTGTGGCGCACTGGACTGGTGGGGACAGATGAAGCTGGTGTGGAGGCAGTAGGTGAGTCCCTGGCAGGTTCCACACCTCCTGCAAGCCATGGCCGCTGCATATGAAGCCGCATTGAAGTCAGCACCGGTGTCACCGCCCCCAGACAGTCCCACATTAGCCGAGCCAATGCATTGACAGCGGCTGTGTTGGTTTCGATAGCCGCTGTGGTCCCCGTAATTGCTGTGGCAATACCCTGCCTGGTTTCCTCCCCGTCCGCTATGTACTGGTGGAGTAGGTCTAACATGGCCTCCTGTTGGGCCTCCACCATCGACAATCATGTCTCCAGGGTTCTGGAGGGGGCTGGAGTGGTGGGTTGTGCAGTCACGTGGATGGCATTTTCGGGACTGTACTCCTCAGAGGTGGGAATGTCACAGTCAGGGAGGCAGGGATCAGCTTCACTGCAGGTGGGTGACTGCAGGTGTTGGGGCGTGGGGGTGGGCACGGGGCTCGGGGTGGCCGGGCATGTCACCTCGGTGTCTCCCTCAGGCTCCACACTGGCATCAAGTTCTTCCCCAGTGGAGGTGGGTGCTTCGAGGGACTCCCCTTGGACAGGTGTGGGTGTGGCCTGCTTGCCTCCAGCGGAGGTGGTGGTGGTTGCCCTCTTCTTAGGGTGTGAGGTGGATGCCCTCGTGGTTGTCTCCTGGGTTGCTCCTTCCTCATCAGTGACTGGGGGGTAGAAGAGATGCAGGGCATCAGTGATGGTGTGACATGGCAGAGGCATAAAATGGTGCTGTTCATTATTCATTTGATCATGCATTCATGTCTTACAGGTGTGTCACGCAGGGTATTCAGAGGGGGCATGTTAGCATTCACTGCATGGCAGGTGGCATGCCGTTGATTTTGGGTTTGTGTGATGTATCACATGGGTAAGGTCCAGGTGTGTTGGCTATGTGTTGGTTATGGGATTGGCACTCAGCATGCATTTCAGTGTGGCAGCGTTTGGCCCACCATCTGGACTTAGATATGGTCATGTGGATGTTGGGACATGCATTGCCTTGCCTAGACTCTCTACCACTTCACTTGTACTACGTCATGGTCTCCCCTACAGGGATCTGCAGGGTCACTCACCTCCTTCCGCAGTTGATGCCGCACCCGTCTCCATCTCGCATAATCCCTCGATGGACTCAGAACTGATGAATCTGCTAGCCGTCTCCTCGCAGGGCATCAATTTGGCAGGGGGGTGGGCACCCCCGCCTTGGCCATGGCCGCCCTCCGATTGCTGGCCATGATATTGCGTACCCTCAACCGGAGGTCATCCCACCGCTTCCTGCAGTCCCTCACACTGCACGGGGTGGTACCTACGGCTCATACCTTGTGGGCTACCTCCTGCCAGATTTGCCTCTTTTGTTGCTGCACCTCCCGCTTCTTGTCGTGGGATTGTATTGTGTCTGCATGTGCAGCTAGAGTGTCCGCTAACATGGTGAGCTCTGCGTCTGATTAACGCTGTTTCCGAAGCCGGGGGTTGGTCTTCCTGGTAGCCTTTGACATTCTCTATGGATTTCCACAGTGCTCTCCGAGTATCGACTGGTGGTTAGGGAGGATGGCAATGGGTTGTGTTTTAAAAGATGGCCGCCGGCCCATTTCCAGTTCCTGCGCGATGACTTATTTCCGGGTCTGGTTTTGCGAACCCGGTATTAGCATAGTGGTATTACCGGGCCGGTATTTAGGGGTTGCTCCTAGGCGGTGGCGGTATCAGCGGGTCCCGCGATGGCGCTATCGGGGGGTTGGAGGGCTTTTAGCGGCATGCCGGTATTTCCATTACCGGAATGGGGGTTCACGCGTGCTCGTGCACTCATAATCACCTGCTATTAGCGGGTCCATACGAGCAGGGACCCGCTCTTACCGGCATGCCGGTAATGGACCCATTTTTACTGGGCTACTCGTAATGAGGCCCACAGTTTGTAGGTGTTGTTTGGCAATTTGCCCTCCCATTGACCATGCTAATCTCTATGGCCATTCCCATCCATTTCCTGCCCAAAACACCTCCTTGTGGGAAATCTGAGCTCGCTTTAATCAAGCCTTACTATCAAACTTTGTACTCAAAGTGCCTATCAGTGTTTTTTCAAACAGTTTTCTTAGAGTTCATAATTTAATTGGAACTGTAAACATGCTAGTGGTATAATAAAAATGTCTTAACCCGGTCGATTTATAAGCACTATGCAGATCCTTCACTGAAGTCCTGTTAACGACGAGCATTGGCAAAGCCAACCGTTATACCCGTGTTATAGGTATTATAGGTATTACAGAATTTGCCAGGAACTGCTATTAAATGCACCTGCTACCATCAATGGCCAATTAATGCCATTAGGGCAGTGCCTGGTAAGTGCCTTTCCCAGGCCTACATAAAAGCCCAAACTGTTTGCATTGTCAATGAATATTTTAAATTGGAAGTCAAATACAATATCCAGCCAGTTTCAATTGGGCTTTAGTTCCTGCAGTAAAATAAAAGACTGCACCTGTTAATAATTTGTCATGTTATTTGTAATAATCTAACTATCAGCAACACCTCCTCAGACGTAATCTACCTGTTCTCACTTTCCCCCAGTGGCTCACTGTCTCCATAGCCTTGGTTCTCTCTAGGCAGGACCATTGCAACAGTCTCTACCTCAACCTCCCTTCTTTGCCCCTGCACCCTCCACAACTCTCCCAGAACATAACCGCAAGACTTATCCTTGGCCTCAAGCCCAGGGACCTCATCTCTCCAGTGCTGAGATCCCTTCACTGGCTCCCTGTGGCTGCAAGGATCAAGTTCAAGACCCTATGCATTGTCCACAAGGCTTTCTGGGGCCTGGGACCTACCTACCTGCAACGATGCCTACCTAAATACTGTCCCTCATGAGCCCGCCGCTCATATAACTCCAACCTTCTGCAAGTGAGCCGGTTCTCCAAGCAGAGATTTGGAGGGAAATCCCTATCCTCATCAGGTGCCTCCCTCTGGAAAAGCCTCCCTGCCGCCCTCTGTCTTGAGCCTGACCTTCTTAAATTCCGTAAACTCCTCAAGACCTTCCTCTTGTCCTCTTCCTTCGCTCTCCTTCTTCCCTGCTAACCTAGCTCTCTGCTCTCTCCATCTCTCCCTCCTCTTCCTTACAGCTTGCTGACTGGCTGCCTGGGGTACCGCATAGTCTCACTAGTCCCAGGCACCCATGCCAGTCCCCTATTGCCCTTGCCTCAGGGTCCTACACCCACCCACCTTCACAGCACTTAAAAATAACCCAACAGAGTAGCTCTCTCTGCGCTTACCACCGTCTCCACTAACTGGGTGCACTTGGACCTCCCCTTCCCTGTTACTGTCTCTACACTTGCACGATCCATATGCAACATGCCTGAAGATCATCTGTTCTTTTCTCCCCTTTCCTCTCTCCATAATTTGCACTGGTAAAACTGCAGAATCACTGTTGGGCCTATTTGCTTAGTCTCAACTGTTAAATGTATTTTACGCACTTACTCTGCCTGTGCAGACTATTATCGTCTCAGAATTTCAAGGGCTCTGAGTGACTGTTGTTTTTTCCCCTTGTCCCCAACCCTCATTGAGCGCTTTGAAACACTTTTCTGTGCATATGTGCTACATAAATAAACAATACAATACAATACAATGAAAATAACAATACCATAATTCTGAAGAGATTTTGGCCGTAACAAACAACGATTTCTCTTTTGTTGTATTTTCTACTATTAGACATTTGTCAAAATTAGATGTTTAGCAAGCAACACACTTAAGACTCACCCATAACAAGAATGCTTTGGCATCAAAAGGTTCCTCTTGCACTAATGACATTCCAGAAGGATTGGCATGTCGATCCGACTACACAGGAGATTCATTGATGTTGTCTTGATCTCTCACTATTGATAATTTCGTCTCTTAGAATCCCGCTTCAGCATCTCCATAACTGAATGAAGCACTTTACAAAACATCAAAGAAGGAATGAAAAACAACATTTGGGATTTCTGAAACCAAACCATTGAAACACCTGCAGAATTGAACCAGTGACTTACAATTAGAACAATTGAATACTATTATTTTATTTCATCACTTCCATAAAAAAAATATGTTGGAGTTAGAAGCACTTCAAAGAAGTGCCTGGTGTATGAGGGAGGTTATGCTGGTATTTACATGTCTACACTGCAGAAGGAGCCTTAATCAAGGCTCATACAATGTGATAAAATTCAAAAACACACCCAAGGCTAAACAATAGGGCAAATAGTGTGGCATGTTCGCCCCTCGCAGCTAAATAACACAATGTACGCCAAATTAAACCAGCCAGCAGGCATGTATCAAATGCAAGGAGACATGGTGCAAGGGTTAACCATAGAAAACCTAGCAACCTATTCTAGCACCTCTATAGAATTGTCTCTTCCTACAAACATGTCTAGTCAAGAAAAGGCACATGTCAGGCATGATCAGCAGTGGCCATGGCAATCAGAGTGAAAATAATAAATATGGGAGCATATGGTTATGTCCCAAAGGGAAATGTGAAACAGCCTTTGTACATCGGATTTAAGCGCACCAGATCTTCCCAATCTATTAATGTGAACAGTAAGGAAAGCAAGAAAGGTTCAATGTGAAAATGTCACCTGAGGAAAAGTCGCCAGGTGGGTGATTCTTTCCCTGCACCCTTAAAAGGCTTCCGCCACATATTCTAGCACAGGTAATAATTAAGCAATGGCTGAGGGGCTGCCACGCCTCCCGTCGAGAACAATGGCCGTGGAATCCCAGACAGGTAATGCCCCGGCGAGGGCCAATCAGAATGCTTGTTTCATTCTGATTGAGCCCTCTCTGGGCACTAATTACTCTTATATACTCCAGTCCTAGAATATTTGGGGAAACTGATTGATTTTTTTGGGAGTACACTTTTGGGGAAATGTCGCCCCACATCGATCTTTTCCCAGGTAGCTTTATCACTGCATGCCGAAAAATAAAACAGTAAACAGTGGGCTCTGAGGCAGAATCTAGACTCTAGGCCACAAGGATGGAGAAAGCAATGCTGTCTAAACATTTCTTGACCACGCTGATAGTAGACCTGCACAGCGCTTTCATCTCTATGGAGAAAGCCCTACAGCCCACTATTCTTTAATGAAAGATCTTTATTCTTCAAGTTGCGAAGCAGCTGGAGGGGTCAGGGAGAGGAAACAGAAAAATGTCCACTGTTTGCTCATGGAAGGAAACCCAGAAAAAAAAAGAACTGGGTTGCGACTGCCCAGCATATTGGGGGGAAGAAAGAAGTAGAATGAAAATGGAATCTAGCATTTCTAACTCAAGACATCTGCTCAAGCCAACAGCTTGAACTGATTATATGAGAATGTATGCCAAAGTAACAGTACAACGTCCTTTTGCCGACAGTCGTTTTTTCGATGGAATTTTTACAGAAAAAAAACTCATCAAAATATCTGATTGAAAAAACTCATCAAAATACATATGAGGTGGGTAAGGTGTTAGAAGGGTTAGGGAGGGGGTCAGATGGGGTGAAAAACATACGGAAATGGGGGTTTTGGAGGGGGAAACCCCCAACATTTAAAACAAAGAATTCAATTAGCTTTTTTTCGATAGATTTGTTTCCGTAAAAAATCCATCAAAAAAGGACTGTTGGTAAAATGACATAGAAACAAAGAAGCTTGCAAAGCAAAAAGGCAACATATTAATGTGGGCAGAAATGAAGATACTGGAGTTAAAGATACTAAGTTGAAGTACATGTAACAGCGCTGCGATGCCCTGGGGCTGTCTGTGTGCTATACAAATGCAAAAATAAATAATAAATAAAAATAAATAAATAAATGAGAAATCCCTACATATAGGGTTTAGCGATGAGGCACAGGAATGTCACCCTTGCCTGGCATAGAAGGATATGGCTTTAACCTTATCTACTGAGGTTGACTTACCAAGAATTTGGACAGAAAAAAGTGTCTCAATCTAAAGACACTCACCGTCCCATGCACACCATTAAAGCTGATACAAAATCAGTCCATTGTAGTATAAATCTTTACTGGTAAAAATAAAATTTAGGACAAACAGTTATTAGCACTGTCGTTATTGCAACACCTCTGGTTAACATGGAAAAGTACATAACTTGAATAAGGCCATTTATAAAACGAGAATTTTTTTTTAAACAAAGATAAATGAACCAATGATACGTGGTATAAGTTACAATGGCCAAAGCCAAGAAATATTCTTGTGATGAACTCAGATGCTCTACACGTTTTGGGGCACACCCCCTTCTTCAGGAGCAAAGTGATCTGAAATCATATACATTGAAAGGAGACATCAATATCATATACGCAATGTTGTATTTACAGTGTACACAAAACTTGAGAAATCCAAAGCATGAAATATAACAGATGTTGCATGATTTGAGTGACAAATACTCAAATGCACACAGGCATGCATGTATACATAGTTGTAATAAAACTGAAAATGATTGTATAAACATGACCATCCGACTACCCATTGATGTGACTCCAAAAAAGAAGAGCTGGGACAGGCCTCAAGCGGGCATTGGAGTAAACCAATATAGCAAAGATAAAATATAATAAGAAAAGAATAAAAAACAATATACCTGAGGGGAGAACGGGCGTACATGCTAGGTTGACAGCAGAAAATATATAGAGATATCTGACAAATTAAACGATACAATTGCTGCTAAGGTGCATATGAATTAATTCCAAGTCAATATCCTAATGTGGAAAAATAAATAAAGATATATATGTAGACAGGTATTTGTGTAATGAACCACACAGTTGAAAAGTCAAACACGCATTTAAACTAACTAGAGAAAAACTGCTTACCACTAATTAGAGCCATGGTCACTGTAACTGTGATTAGATGCTGAAGGTCCAACCTGGACCATCAGATAAGGTGTAAATCAATTCCCAAGAGTTCTGATATCACCGAAGGTTGTACCAGGGAAATACCAATGTTGGACAGGTCAAGACCACTACTCCACTACAGATACCGAAAACAAAGAAGAACCAACAACTAAAGAGATCATATGATACAACTGTCAAAGATGACTAACAAGCCGTATGCCAAAGGAACGGCATTCAAATCAGATTACCATAAGGCTAAATAGACTTAACAAGTCCCAAGTAAAAAATATACTCAAGAACGAGCTCCCAAGGGTGAAAAGCACTGAACAAGTGTGTACTCCATTCATTCCAGAAATTCATGAACCAAATCCCTTAGAAACCAAATTAAGGATAAAGTAAAGAAAAGCCTATTGCAATGGACAGGCCCCAAGTGAAGATTTACAAAAAACTAACCTCAAAACACATCTGTCTCTAACACTCACCGCAAAGTCCAACAGCAAACTATAACGCACATCACAGCTCGGATAGCTATGAACAGTGCGACCGGAGGAGATCTATTTAGCCTTAGTTAAAGCTCATGTGACAATAACACGTGATTCGAGGCGTCGGCAACGGGACGTGCCGACAAGGTAAATCAAAGCGGAACCATCATCAACAAATAACAACAAATAACAGGTAAGTCACGTGATTCGGAGCATCGGCAACGGAACGTGCCGACAAGATAAATGAAAACAGAACTATCGTCAACAAATGACAGGTAAGTCCACAACTGAAAAGAAAGAAAAAAACGTGTGCACTGCAAAATACAACAGAACACAATATAATGGTAACAAAGCGTGGATAAATAGAAAAAAATGTCTGTGGTCAAACCCAATGCCATAAACTAAAAGAAAGATAACCTACACGTAAATAACTTAAAGAAATACTGTAGATAGAGTAAATAAATCTTAAAAAGATAAACGAAAAAGACGTGACCTACATGAGGTCACAGACGATTTCCACCCGGCGAATACAGATGGGAGATGTGAAAAATGAAAGGTTAACAAAGTGCAGATAAGTAAGTACGCATGGACAAACACAATAAAATACACTTTGAGACAGCTAACTGTCACGTGAATAGAACAAAAGAAATACCAAAAGTGAAAAGGTATTAAATAACCTGAAAATAGAAATGTGACCTACATGAAGTCACAAAGAGTGGCTCACCAAAGAAATACAGATGGGAAAACAGTAGAAGGGGAGACAAAAACAATAAGTCAACTGGAGATAGCATAATGAAAAAATGAGAAAAAATTAAATACGAAAACACAATAACGATGGACTAAACAAGCCCAGAAAACTGAATATGACCAAAATATAACTAGCAAGGAAGTGTACTAGCCATACCACACAAAAACACGAGGCCCGAACAAAGTAAATAAATAAACAATAAATGTCAAGAAAGTAGATAAGTAAAGCACCAAAGACTAAATAAATAAAGACGAGGTGTGGCTGAAGAATCGGCAACACTGAGACAAGGAGACAAATCCATGGGGTGACAAGGGTAGTTCCAGAAAAAATAAATTCAAAGCAATTCCAGGTGCCAAGTAAGGGTCATATTCAAACAAAACAATTAAGAGAAAATTCTTCATTCAGTCCTCTTGGTGAAATAGTATCGAGGTAGTCTATCCAGAACATCTCCCTTTGAGCAAGGGTTCTCATGTAGTCACCTCCCCTGGTTGGACGTTTGACAACTTCCAAAATGATAAATCTAATCTGGGCTATAGTGTGACGTGCCGCTGCAAAATGTCTCGAAACTGGAGATTTATTGTTATTACAACAAATGTTAGATTTATGTTCCGTCCACCTCTCTCGGGCAGACCTGGCATTTTGACCGACGTACATTAGACCACACTGGCACTTGATGCTGTAAATGACCCCTGTTGATCGACAGGCAGCAAAGAGTCTCAATTAAATTTTTTTTCCCGTATGTGGGTGTTTAATGAATTCACCTTTAGCTACATTATTGCAGTGGCTGCAGCATAAACAGGGAAACTTGTCTTTTTTCTTTGTGGCCAATGTTAGTTGAGTTTCCTTCGGTGCACGTTCTGCCTTCACCACCTTGTCTCGGATGTTAGTGCCTCTTCTATATACCATCATAGGTGGTTCAGGGAACAACTCAAGTAAAGTTGGGTCATAATGTAAAATGGACCAATGTTTTCGAATGATTCTTTTGATGTGAAATGATTGTCTAGAGTATTTGGAGATGTGAAGGATAGCTGTATTCTCTTTTTTGATTTTGGGAGTCAATAATTGTTCTCTAGTCATGGGGAGTGACCTTACCTGTGCTTCTTCAATTATTTCAATAGGATACCCTCTCGAGGTGAATCTCTCAGACAAAATACCACACTCATCTTGTAAGACATCGCCATCAGTGATTATCCTCTTTAAGTGTAACATTTGGCTGTATGGGAAGCTAGCCATCATTGCCTTGGGATGGAAGCTGGCATAATGTAATAAACTGTTCACATCAGTAGCCTTGTGATATAAAGATGTTTTGATTTGGTTTTCCACAATCTCTAACTGTACATCTAGAAATTGGAGTGTAGGTTCCCCAATATCTAAGGTAAATTTGATTCGTGTGTACAGAATTAAGATAGTCAAGAAATTCTTCCAATTCTTTTTTGGAGCCACACCACACCCCAAAAATATCATCAATATACCTTTTCCACATAATAATCTTTGAGGACCATTCCATATTATCCAAAACAAATAGTTTCCCGAACCAATACATGTATATATTTGCATATGCTGGGGCCATTACTGACCCCATTGCTGTACCAGATATTTGAGAAAAATACTCTCTTTGGTATCGAAAGAAACTATTGTGTAGAATAATACTAATTAATTGAATGATTAATTGTGGATCACACTTGACATTACTAGATTGTAATAGTAACCATTCCACAGCTTCAATACCCTCCTGATGGGGAATGGAGGTATATAGGCTGCAAACATCCATTGAAAAAAGTATACATTCAGATGACAGGCAAGGAAATTCCTTCACATTTAACAAAAAATCTGTAGTGTCTCTCAACTAGGTTGGTATAGATTGTACTAATGGTTGTAAAATGATATCTACATATTTAGATAAAGGATCTAAAATACTTTCAGTACAGGCAACAATGAGTCTCAATGGAGGGTGATCTTTATTTTTGTGAATTTTTGGCAATCCATACAGTACTGGCGTGATTGGAAATCTCTTCAAGAGGAAGGACCTCGTTTTTACAGTGATCCAACCATTATCGAGTGCCTCATTGACACAATTTTTAATGATCCCCTTAATTTGATATGTTGGATCTCCATTTAACCTTAAATATGTAGTGGTATCCTCCAGCATAGATGTACACTGGCCATGGTAAAAGCTGGAATCCATTACTACCACAGCGCCTCCCTTATCTGCCAGTTTAATTGTGAGTTCTAAATCTCTAGCTAATGATTCTAGCTCCTTCAATTGAAAATCTTTCAAGTTAACAGGAGACCGTAAGTGAACATTTATTTTCTTCAAGTCATCCTCAACCTTCAATTTAAAGATGTTGAGTACTGGATTGTCAATCGGCAGGTCAAAGGTACTTTTAGGTTTCATCTCAAATTGATCATCTAGGCCTTCCCATTCAGACTCCTCAGTTGGTGATGCAAAAAATAATCTAAGTTTAATTTTACCAAGTAGTGTATGAAGATTCACTTTTTCTTCAAAAAGGGTAGAATTGGAAGTTGGGACAAATGAAAGTCCTTTGTTCAAAATGTCCAATTGAGTATCAGAAAAAATTGGCTTGAGATATTCACAACAATTGATTCCGTCACTTGTTTTTCTTTTTTGATCTTGTGCCCACGTCGGGTCTTTTTCCTAAAAAAGGAGGAGCTGTGGAGATACCTAGGGAATTCGATGCTGATGCACCACTTTCTAGATTTTGGAAGGTACAGGTAATTGATGTGTTGAAACTTGTTTACCTGGTATAGTGTCACCTATACTGCCCTCACTTGTATTCTCTGAATCGGAGGAAGTAGGTTGAGGATTTTGAAATCTACTCCTATTTCTTTGGGCATAAAACTCTTGCCATGAATAAACAATGTTGTTGTGATAATCAAATGTATCACGTCTAAGTGTACGTAATTGTTGTTGTTCAATGTCTTGTTTATAGGAAAAGAGTTTCTAATTGATGTCATCCAAGATGGCTTGAAGATCTTGAGAAGATTTAGGTTTACTCAATTGAGCTGTTAAATCAATGATTTCTTTGTCTATAACGTCTAATGACTTGGCTAATTCTTGGATTGTCAAAAGAATAAGATCCAACGAACATTTGTTTAATATCTGATCCCACTTGGCAATGAAGTCTTTATTTTCCCTACATAAGGTAGGTCTAAGATACATTCTAAATCCTCTGGGAATCCGTTGGGACTTGTAGTACTGTACTAAAGTAGAGGCATGTACCTTTTGTGAGATTTCACGTCTGATAATTCTCTCAAGTTTAGAGATAATGTGGTCTGGATTCTTTTGTGTGTCACTGAGATTCTCAGTCTGGCCTATCACTATCAAAGCTAAAATCTGTTTAGCTTCTTCATTAGTAAACGCCAAAGTAGTGGCGTGTTTATCTGTAATTTTGTTAATTTTAGAGAATGACATACTATGTAACAATGCGGGTGCTACCTATCTGAAGTGTCACACACAAACGGGATAATGAACAAGAAAATGAAGGAATCGATAGGTGCACACCAAATTGAAGAATCAAGTTAATGGTTAAATCAAAAATTTAAATTAGTCCGGGTGCTGGGGAGGAATAAAAGCCCTGACACGGGGTTTTTGAAGAACATTAAACAGAAAAAAGTGTCTCAATCTAAAGACACTCACCGTCCCATGCACACCATTAAAGCTGATACAAAATCAGTCAATTGTAGTTTAAATCTTTACTGGTAAAAATAAAACTTAGTCAACACACTTAGGCATAAAAGACAGTGGCCAGCTTGCTTAGTAAACAATAGCAAATTAGGGTGGGTAAATCCACCACTGATGGAAGAGTCTATTAGTGCATAGGCACATAGGCACATTCATTGCAAGCACTAAAGCTAGCACAATTGAAGCATACTATGGCCCAGTAGTAGAGGACTGTAAAGTTATCCCTGGTGTGATCTAATTTTCAAATTCCAGACATATTAAGAGGATAATTTAACTTGACGCAGTCAGACAACGAAATATCCACCAGAGAAATGGGTCAACACAGAAATGGGATGGGAGCATGTGTAAACAAGATGATAATAGAATTTAAGTTGGTAGACGTTTGGCGCAAGATGCATCGGGAGAACATAGGATACACCTTTTTGATTTGTCACCACAGATCAGTGGTTGAAGTGGGTGGTAGCGGTTGGGAGGGGTGTTCATCAACTTTTTTAAATACCTTTTACTGTTTCTATACATTTATTTTAAAAAGAAACCATTCCGGAATGGTTTAGTTTTAAAATAAAAGTGTAGGAATCAGTTAAAACTTGTACTTCAGTTCCTTTCACTGAACGTTCCCTTAAATAGCAGACACATTTGTTTGGGGTTTGTATTGTGTGTGGGACGGTACGTGGTGATGGGGTTTGTGGGGAGCAGGCAGACCATAGGGACATAGTTCCACTACTTCTTTTCATACACTTCGACCACTGCTACAGATGGTACTAGCCTAGTCATGCGTGAGTCAGGCAGAGACCACTTCTGTGAAAAATAAATGTAACAAAAAAGGAATCAAGCTCTCACCACCGAAGAGGGAGCCCCATGTTTGGTGGCTGCTGTTAGTTTACTATCAGCCACGTCTGACTCACAAGGGGGTGAGAGATCAATTCCCTGAGTAGAAATAAACAAGGGGATTGGATCAAAATTTATGGGAGACATTTAAGGCCATGCTTTGCTGACAATTACTCATAATAATAATAAGGAAATTGAAAGCTAGAGAGAAGAAAATAAAATAATTTAAGCCACCACTTGGCATATCAGGGAAAGGGGGTGTAATGAATCACAGGGTTTGTCACTTCTCCCCAGAGGGGAGGCTTTCCTTGTGAGGCTAGGGAGGTGCGCCTACTATGCAACATTCCCCCCAGGGGTGGCAGTATGCATGACCTCACAGGGAGAGAGTACCCTTTTGGTGACAAGGACTCCCATTCCATCGAGGAACTCGCCGAAACCCTTTCTGGTGGTTGTCAATAACATCCAGGTTTCAGAGAAGTACATCAGAACAAGTCACTGCTTGTTATTGTAATATTAGACCAAACATTCAACTTGAAGAAACAACTGAGAAAAATACTGAGAAAAAGAAGAGAGGTGAGCAAGTAATGCAGATCGCTCAATGGTTGGAAGCCAAACTGTGACGATGAAGAATGAATGAGCAAGGGAGAATGCTCCACAAAAAGAGAGAAAGGACTTTAATACTTCACTGGGGAGGACCCAGAATTCTAATATAAAAATTGGAGAAGGCCTATAAAAGAGTCATGAGACCTGGGAAGTTCGAAGCAGCGAGGAGGTAGAAGCTGCCGAGAACCAGGAGATCCTTTGTCGGGAGCATCCAGCCAGTGAGCATAACCAGGAGGCATGGAGAGAGCAGACAGCCAAGCCGAGCTGGGGAAGCAAACCCTGAGAGAAGAAGAACTGAGTAAACAGTGGCATGACTCATGGGAGGTGGATTTTCCAGCCCAGAAACAACACTGATACTGCTACAGCGTTGACTTCGCTGAGCCGCAAGGAAGAAACAAGAAGATTCAGAGTGAATGCAGGAGCTGTTCTAACTCTGAGTGTCGCCCGATCCTGGGGAAAGGCCTGGTGATGCTACCCATGAGAAAGAAGATAACGGGAGAGGCAGGAGACCTGGGAGGAGATACTGGGACCAAGAGCACACTCGGCCTACTCGTCCCAGTGAATAGACTAGTATACATATGAGTGAGAATAACTACAGGACTGAGTCTACTTGTCCCAGTGAATGGACAAGTGTCCATAAGAGTGAGAATTACTAGGGGCTCAATCTACTCATCCCAGTGCATGGAAATGTATCCATAATAGTGAGAATAACTACAGTTGTCAGCCTATTCGTCCCAGTGAATGGAAAAGTATCCATCAGAGTGAGAATAGCCTTGGGACTCAGTTTACCCGTTTCAGTGAAGGGTCAAATACCTAGAAGAAGGAGAATCACAGTGGAACCTGTCTTACGTACTACAACAAGACAGAATATGAACAAAGGAACAAACACAGTTGGTTTGGCTGCTATAATGTATACATCACCAAAGAGAAAGACATTATATCAGAAAAAGAGAATTTAGATAGGAAACATGTTGTTCAAGAGGAAGGAACCAGAGGAATACAGAGAACCAAGATCCAATAAAGAGGAATTTCCACTTCCCTAAACTGATGGATAAAGAGATCTTTAAAGAGACACTTCAAGAAATCAAAGTATGAAGGGATGAAAACCTAAACACAGCATGGAGAGGGATTACACAAGTTAATCCAAGAAATAGCCAAGAACTATTTAAAGATCATCTACTAGGGCTAGAAAAGCCTATCCAGGAGAAGGAAGTCATTCTCCTGGACATTTGGTTGTTTTCTCTTAATGGAAGGTCCAGCATAGATTAGCTTTGAGATGGAAGAACAGACTGTTTACATGTTGGACTTCACTACTGATGAGAAGCACCCTAGTTAGTTTTGTTAGGTAAGGAAACCCATATAATGGGGATATGAAGTCTATTTTCTTATATTTTCAATAAATCATTTGTTAAACATGCCAAAGACTGGTCTATTTACATCTTCCGACCTACCACAGGGGATAAAAAACCCATTGATAAGAAGACATACCAGAAAGGAATAATTTACAGTGATTTAAAAAAAAAAGGATTTCACAATACACTAATGCTCAAAAGGCATCTGATGGAAGCAACAGAGGTTTGTAGCCCCAAAAGCGTGATAGCGACAGGCTGAGAATAATTGCGGGAAAATAGTGCAGCCAGAACCCAACCAGTTGGTAATGGGACATGATGTAAACACTTTCTCGGCAACCTTCACTGGACTATGTTCCCGGCAAATTCTAATTTTTAGCTTTCCTATATATTGTTTGGATTAGTCAGCTGTGGTGTTGCATCAATGCCCAGATTGCCATGGGTAGGGTTAAATCATTTTTCAAATAAAATACATATCCACTTGCGACTTTCCATTTTTCAATTTTTATATTATCTTGAGTGCCAAATAAATTTCCTTCACACTACGTGTCTTTTTTTAAGTATAAATTTATTTATTTCATATATTTCTCATAATTGTATTCCATTCATTGATTTTTCTGTTCCATTTGCAAGTTTTATTCTCTCAAGTTTTATTCTCTCTACACGTGTTTCACCTTTGTTACTATCACAAAGGATCTTCAGGAGAGATTCAATTGCTATTTTCTACAAGAGAAAGAAAGCATACAATTTGCATTCTTGTTATACCAAATAGTTAATCACAACTACTCATTTTCTAAAACATTTTCAAATACATCATGGTGAAAAAAGATTCCAAACAGATGACACTCACCAATTCTGTAGATTTAACTTTGCCACAATTCAATCATTTATTTTTAGGCGCTTTATTTGACTTCACTTTTATTTCCTTTTGGTGTATTAACCCTATTTAAATAAGAGGGCACATATTCATTCTTTACAAAAAGATTGTTTTAAAATTGGGTTAAGATAAATTGGTTGCTTCACTATTTGCAACCAGACTTTATAGCCTATGAGGGAATGAAGGTCTTCCTTAGCTTACCTTGATTTTTGAAGTGATCCGCTTGTCACTTCCAATCTCCTGCACTCGCGCGCTTCGTTTTGCTCTGAATTCGCGCTATTTATTCTGTTATTGCGTGTGATGTCATCACGATCGCGTTTTCTGCATGCGCGATGACGTCATCACGCATTCGCGTTCACCGCGGCGTCCATTTTGGATACGCTCGCGATCTCCTGTACTGGCATGCTTCATATCTCTCTGGGTTCATACTATTTATTCTGGTTTTTGCGTGTGACGTCATCACGCTCGCGTTTTTGCGTGCGCGATGACGTCATCATGCTTTCGTGTTCACTGCAGCGGCCATTTTGAATTTGCTTGCTTATTTTGCTCGAATATTATCAAGGTGGCATTTAAAGTTCTCAATATTTCTACCACTAGTGGAGCATTTTTCAATAAATCATTTGTTAAACATGCCAAAGACTGGTCTATTTACATCTTCCGACCTACCACAGGGGATGAAAACCCATTGATAAGAAGACATACCAGAAAGGAATAATTTACAGAATGTGATTTTAAAAAAAAAGGATTTCACAATACACTAATGCTCAAAAGGCATCTGATGGAAGCAACACAGGTTTGTAGCCCCAAAAGCATGATAGCGACAGGCTGAGAAAAATTGCGGGAAAATAGTGCAGCCAGAACCCAACCAGTTGGTACTGGGATATGATACTGTTGGCAACGTTCTCCATTAAATAGTATGAAAAATTGTACCACGAAAATCTCCAGCTAAATACAGAAGAAAGGGAAGCTTCCCTTAATGAGCTCTGTGTTCTGAGGCGGAATAGCAGGGAATCAGGATAAATTGATGAGTGTGGTCAGACCTGACGAGGTTAAGAAGGAAAACTGCATGCCCTCTGAACTGTTCAATAAAGGTTGCTCGGATGTTATGCCTTTTCCTTTTAAAAATATAAAATTTCATTCTGACATGGCAGCCTCGCCGAGACTCCTTTAAGCAAGGAAACATTTTGAGATTTTTGAAACTCAGGAAAGATAAGGAAGAATGTGGTTCGTATCGACCCCGTCACTTTCCCTAATAACTCTAATAAGATTTTTTTAATGAAAGCTGTTGCAAATGGAGGGATTTGGGGTAACTCATGCATGTATGGGTAAGGTTCAAACCAGCTTCATTCCAGGTAGACAATTGGCAATTTAAGTACATTAATACGAGTGGTGGATCACAGGACCTTTGTTTTCACCTGCTTGTGTCTGTAATTTATGAATTAGTGGAGCCCTGAAAAAGGGGTTCTCTTTATGGCAACCCAGACTTTTGGTCTGGCTCGGAAGGTGCTCTGCTAGATGATATTGAAAGCACAGGTCAAAACCAGGCAAATAAGCACTTCTGTTTTCTTCTTAACAAAGGCTTCAAAGGGTAGTGCTGCACCCGTCTCTTGCATGTTGTAGGTGTCATGGGTGATCATATGAAAGGAAGGACTATCTTATCTTCCGGGAAATGGCCCCTGCCGTAAGGTGGAAGAGATCCTTCATGCGCAAAGCAGGGTTGAGCGGGATCATATGTGTGCTCCCCTATTAACTCTTCCATTCTCTGAGGAAAACTTTAGGTACACCCAGAGCCACGTGCGTTTGTGAAGCCTGAGCTTTTTGCTCTTCTGGGCTGCCAGTGCCACAGACCTGCGATCTGAGATCCCAGAGGCTTGGTACTGCTGTGGCAGTGCTTGTCAGCCCCCACAGGCTGGACCGATGCCTATCACATCACAGTGATTGTGCTTAACCTTTTCATCAGAGTAATTAGCGAGATAAGTGTCAGTGCATTATTCATATCCAGTGACGTCAAAACATTGATCCCTCAGTGGGGCAAAACACGTATTTGTTTTAAGTTATTCTCAACATGATTGTTTAATGGCATGAAGCAATAGCTGGACTGCCTAGAGTACTGTCATTGAGAAACATGTATGCAGTGTTTTTTATAGATCACAATCCGAGCCGTACATAACATCAACTCCAGAGATAACAACTCATTTTTATCTGTGCCTTGGATAATAGAGACTTCTATCAGGTGTTACAGACGTTAGAGACGTGGCAGATGTAATCCTGGCTTCCTATTTATCTGAAACTATTCTATTTTAAACAGACAAGAATGCTC
Organism: Ambystoma mexicanum; assembly: GCF_040938575.1. Taxonomy (NCBI): domain Eukaryota; kingdom Metazoa; phylum Chordata; class Amphibia; order Caudata; family Ambystomatidae; genus Ambystoma; species Ambystoma mexicanum. Next base: position 567,374,673 of record NC_090923.1, on the reverse strand, counting down.
TCAAATGGCAATGAGCTTAAACTGTGAGTCTTGGAGCGCAAAATGGTGCCTCACTGCCCACAGATCCTAAAGGCCCGGGCACAGGTAACACCGTAACAGCCACCTCTCAGACGGCACAGTACTTCACCAGCTGGTACCCAGGAAGACAAACTGCACATCATGTTAGTCATTTCGCCCACACAGTACTGTGCTATGAGAGGGAGACCTTGAAACACAGATGTTGCTCTTGGGTTGCACATTTGCTAGGATTGGAGAATATATAATTGAGATATTGTAGTAGGCGGAGGTCTTGTATCAACTGGCTGCCATGCCCATGTGAGTGCTCCTAAGAAATCTCCGGCCCCAGCATAATGAGTGCAAAGTGCCCTTTAATGTACTGGAGAAGCTGCACCAAACCATGGAAACACCATTCTAATGGGCGCAGCAGGAAAGACGAAGAGCTGCCCCGGTGCCTCGGTTCATCTCTCACTTCCTGTCTTATCTGTGCTTGCCAGCTGCTTGCCTTTTTGCCGACATGCCCCCTTTTCTTGAGAATAAGAATCTTCTATCAGGATACAGTTCAGTTCAGTCTTTAAACATTGCCTTTGTGCCTTGTCCTCATTAACTTTGCTCTTGTAGGTTTGCAAGCTAACAGAATAAAGTGACTGGTGCATTTCTGGAAGTAGCACAAATAAAACTAGTACATTCTCTGTTCTCCCTTAATTTTGTAGACATATTTGTGTATAGGTTCTTCTAGAAAAAAATAGAGATTAGAGTATACAGCTACCCCTCCCTCTTCTGTGCAGGTCTAGTGGTACCTCTCAAAACAAAATGCAGATTTGGAATCAATACTGCACTGATGAACGTACATCTTTCGCCCCTTCACCCCCTCGCGATAGAGCCAGCGTTGTTTGAATTACAAACCATACAAATTCATCAAACTTGTGTTTTTTTAGCCTGGAAATGTTCACCATTGGTTTATCAGGGACCTTGTTTTTGAAACAGGATCTGTGTTCATAGATTCTTTGGCAAACTTTTCTTGTCATTTTGTCAATATACAGCAGGTTGCACTGACATTTCATTGCATTTTTGTAATTGTACAGTTCTTTGTATCACCAAATCAGTCCATGAAGGTCCACTGTTTTCATGATGCAAGTTTGGGAGTAGACAGGGCAATTTCCGCATTTGTTTTGACCTACCACTGGGGGAAATCCCCAAGCATTCAAAATAGTTCCCTGTCCAGGTTGTTTCTGTTCGTATCTGTTTACCAGCATTTGTTTGAGATTCTGTGACTTCTGAAATGCGAAATGTGGTTTGGCGGAATGAGGTTTGGTGTTTGTAGCATGTGGATGAGCGAATAGGACTGAAACACGTTGTGTCTACAACATTTCATAGATAACATCCCATAGCGGGCAACAGAACCATTTGTTGTACAACCCACAGGTTAATGCGTTGGAAGAACCTCCTGTGTAAAACAAATTCCATCTGTTTGCACTCAAAAATTGGAACACAAAAGTATTGAACATTGATGTTTCAGTAGTAGCATACCTTGTTAGATCTACTATGTATAAATGATCTAAATGTGTCCCACCAATGATAAAAGCACACCTTTACCAATCCCACACTGTTTTAAGTGTATTTATGTTTTATTGTATCCTGCACCTGTTTTTTTTAATTATATTCATGAGAAAGTGTTTAATAAACTATTAAGTATTTTCAAGTAGAAGGATGTACGTTGCTCAGTGCAGTATTGATTTCAATATCTGCACTGTGTTCTGGGAGGTAACACTAGACCTGCACAGAAGAGGGAGGGGTAGCTGTATACACTAATCTCTATTTTTTCTACGTAATGCCCCGTTTTGAGTATCAGCCCCGATATAACAAAAATGAGGGGTCACCTTTTATATTTTTGAAGTAGGTTCTTCCAGGGCATCAGAGTTTAATATTTGCTATGTACAATACCAGCCCACAATTTCTGCACAATAAACAGACGTTGTTTTGTTGTCCAGTAAGTTCTGCATCATGCTGAATTCTTTTGTTTGCAAAACACATTCCAAAATTGTTGGCATTGTCTTTTACACGGGGCACAGTTCCATATTCCATGCATTTTTATGCATGTCCTTAGCATCAACGACTCAGTATCTATATTGAATTAAAAAGGCGTTAGTGGGAGACCGCTAGGGGGCGTGTACCAGTATGGACACGTGAAGACCTAGCTCTGATATCACCAGTTGGGCCTACTGAGGTCGTTTCACCCCCGACGGAAGAAGGGCTTCTCGGTGCCCCCAGGAACCCCAGTGACACGGTTGGTGCCTAAATCCCCAAATCATCCAACCGGAGCTTGTGATCGACGTGGAGATGGCAGCCCAGCAGTAGCCACGGCATAGCAGCGAAGGGACTCCAGGACCCCCCATTGTGTGCGGGGGAGCACAGTGAGCATCCCTACCCCCTCGATCTGTCAAGATTCCTGATAATCGCCTCTGGTCCCCGGCTCCCTCTGAACATCTGAGAGTGGGGAGATTGGACACTGAACATAGGAACTGGCGACCCACGGGCACCACAATCATCCATAGAGGAGGCTTGACATATACTGATGCAGCGGGGTCTGGACCATGGATCCAGACACCAGAGGCTGGTAAGGAGAGCGGGCCCTGAGTCAGAGTGCAGCCCACAATGGAGGAGGGACCGGGGACTCCCCCGAGCATTCCCATCGGGACCATCAACCCCCTTGATGCATTACCCATCGACTGAGAGAGCGCCAGGAGGAGCCCCACAGCCGTACATCCAGAAGAGGTGAGGAATCCCCTCGTGGAGGGATAGGTTGGGAATCCCCTCGTGGAGGGATAGGTTGAGAACCCCCACGGGGGAACCCTTCGGATGGAGAGAGGGCCGCCGACACACATCACTGGAGGTAAAGACTTTGGGGGGGAACCAAGAGGGCAAACAGAAAACAGGAAAAAGGGCAGCCTGGGCCCAGGGGGAAACACCAGTACTTCCCTTCCAAAAGGGAGGCGCATACTCCTTGCACTGTGCCGGGTGGCCACCCACAACGGAGCCTACCCTGGAACACGTCCCACAGGCCCGGACTACATTCAAAGGCCAACCGAGGCGAGAGACAGGAGAAACTGCTCTAGAATCCACACAAGAAGGCCCAGAAAAGATAGCACATAACCCATACAGTGCTGCAACATGGATCAGTGAAGGCAGGGTCGACGGGGAGAGAGCCTCAAGATTACATTAAGGATTGGGTGGATTTGGCAGGAGTCACCACAAGAGGCCAGACAGATTGAGAACAAGGGCGCACTCTCCACCCATAAAGAGGGCCCACAGCAAGCTCCAGTCAAGGGGCTCGGGGCAAGGCAGAGACATCAACCCACCGCAGACGATCAAGGAGAGAGGCCCCCAAGTGTGTGAGGGAGCAGGAAAGGATACACAGTGAGACTAAGGGACACAGGCGGGGGACCACCCACTGCCCTGCACCTGAGCCCGATCATCAGTGCCCAGTGTGCCCCAGGAACGGCAAGATACGAGGGAGTGCACTGGAGTAGAAAGCAGACCACCACCCAGCGGAATCTGACAATCACATACCCACTTACCCACCGGAGAGGCCACGTGCCAGAGCCACAGACAGGCATGGGGGGACATCGCACCCAGTGGAAGCATCCCAAACAAGGCAGACTATGGTGTTGCGAAAGAGGTGGCAATTCCAGAGGGGGAAGTCTCCCATGCACCAGACTTGAATTTGATAGGGCACCCCGGATCCACCTTGGGCCACAGAATCAGAGGGAGACAGACACCAGAGACCTGATTGCAATACCCAACCCTCGCCAAGTCACGGAGAACAGAGGACCACACTCCCCACAGTTGGTGGCACTTGACTCCAAGAGACAGAGAGCCACGCATGCCTGGAGCACCCAGATTCCATCCTGGAGGAGCCACAGGGACAAGTCACCACGACAAATAAAACCCTGAAGGGGACTGTCCCTGCAGCGCTTTCAGAGGCCACAGGAGCAGACCAAGGAGAGCTCCCCCTCAGCCCCAATGAAATGGCATCAGGGGAAGACACCCCCGCCCCTGCCCTGACCAGATACGACCTGAAATAAATATTTCAGGAGATCAAAGCCATAAGACAGACATACAAGCTTCAATCTGTGATCTCAAGGACAGGGTCGACAAACTCGAAGAGGAAATGGAGGGACTCAAGCACAATCACTTACAAGTGGATGTCCTTGATATGAAATACAAAGCACGTCTGACCGACCGTCAGAACTGAGGGAAGAGGATATACTACTGAAACTGGATGATTTGGAAAATAGAGAGAGAGAGAGAGAGAGAGAGAGAGAGAGAGAGACGCAATAATCTACGGATCCTCAAAGTGAGCGAACAGAGAGGGGAGTCAGTGACAGAAGTTGGTCGGAAAGTACAGGGCCAGATAAACCAGTTATTCGCAATTGAAGGTGGCAAACAGGTGCAGCTGGAAAGAGCCCATAGAGGCGGAAGAGGAGGGGGCAGGACCCCCGAGATCCATAGTGGTGCGCTTCCTGAGATACATGGAAAAGATGGAGGTCCTTGGAAAAGCGAAGCATCTGGGGAGCTTCTCGAACGAAGGGGACACCATCAAGGTGTTTCAAAACCTCTGCGCCCTGACACTAGCCCGTCGTAGAGAATGTCGCCCTTTCACGCAATGGCTCTCTAATAAGGACATCATATACCGTTGGTCCCACCCCCTTGCACTGACTTTTGAATGCAGAGAAGTGGACTATCATGTGACCAGTGAGAACGAGGCCCTCCAGGTGTTCTAGGTCATCAAGAGGGAAGAGGAGGCCGGAGATGCGAAGGAGGCAGAGGGGACACCCCGGGAACAGCAGCGGAGGCCCCTGGGCCCGCAGACCACAAAGAAGAAGCTGCAGGGCGGCAGAAAGTTTAAGAAGCTGAACACTCCTCCCTGAGATGAGAAGGGGGAAGAGAAATAATCAATAGGGAACCTCTGATCAACCAATGCGGGGGATTAAAAAGGCATTGCTCCCATTGTGGGGAGGTGATGTGTTATGGAGACCAACGGGGAAGTGATATTTTCATCCCTAGCAGCACAGCTTAGGGTGGGCGTCTCCAATAATTTACGGTCTAAAGAGGGTGTGGGGGAGAATGGGGTGGAAATGGGAACTGATACATGTACAGGCACTTCAGACATACGAAAGAGGTACACTGTGTCTCACGACACTGAGGAGCCCAAAGGGGACACAATGGCTCTAAATGGCACTCACTTACACTGAGGGCCAGGTGGAGGTCCTCAAGATAGGCTCTCTGAATGTGAAGGGCCTCAATTCACCCATAAAATGCTCTTTACTGGGCAGTGAACTGAGAAACTGCAACCTGGATGCACTCTTGGTACAAGAAACCCGAACGGTCCTAGGGGAGGAAAATGGCATCCCAGGGTCCTATGCTGGACATGTATTCTCGGCTTCAGGGCCCATTAAAAAGTGAGGAGTGGGGATTATATTGAGCCATAGGCTTAGGCTTTCAGAACCAGTGTTCTGGGGTATAATAGATGGGAGGGTCCTGGTTGTCTCAGGGTCTATAGACAATACCCGAATAACCATGGTGTCCATTTATTGGCCAAACACCGGCCAAATGCAGTTTTTGAGAGAAGCAATGGGTGAAATCATGGGCAGAGTGGAGGGCCTCCTCATCATGGGGGGGGCTTTAGTTTGTGGGTGGACAGCGATTGGATCACAGCGGTGGGCGTATCCCGATGGGGACTAGAGGAGGAGCCGCAAGTAGATGCCTCAACGACTACCTCTGGAATCAGGGGCTTATTGATGTCTAGAGGGATTCCAACCCGACAGAGAGGGGTTACACTTTCTATTCACTGGTCCATGGCTCTAGAACTAGGATAGATCATGTTTTCTTGGAACAACAACTCCTCAGTAGAGTGGGTTCTTGCGAACACCTCCCAATCGGCTGGTCAGACCACGACTTAGTAGAGCTGAAAGTAGTCCTGTTGGGTTTGAAACCCAGGGAATCACTCTGGTAGTGCAACAACCTCTTCCACAGAGACTCCGTCTTCACGGAAGAGATGAAGGGGGCCATTGAGGAGTTTTTCCAACTCAATGACATGGGGGATGTCGAATGGGGAATGGTATAGAATGCCGTGAAGGCAACATGGAGGGGCCTTATTAGGGAAGGAACCGAGAAGAAAAGGATCAGGACCCTGCTATCCATAAACCTCTGGGGGGGAAATCCACCTCTTGGAAAAGGTAGAGGGTAAGTAGGCAGCGAGGAGTGAGGAAGATCTCAGGGTTCGCTAGAGGGAAGCGCCATGAGCTGGAGGTCATAGCGATGGGAAGGGTACTCGCTAGCTTGCAATACCTGAAACAAAGATAGTATGAGAAGGGGGACAAAGCGGATGCCATGCTTGTAGTAAAACTCAGAGGCCAAAGGGCAGTGAGATGGGTGGCTGGGATCCAAGGAGAAGGGGGTCAGAAGCTCACAGAGGTGGGAGCAGTAGCAGGGGGATTTGTATCATTCTACGAAAACCAGTCACACAGGAAGAGGTGTTGAGAGCAATAGTAGGCCTGAAATTGGGGAAGGCACCCGGGGAGGACGAATATACAGCAGGGTTCTATAAGACCTTTGCCGGACACTTAGCAAGACACATAGCTGCTCTGTTCATCAGCATCATGGCCATGGGGAGGTCCCCCCCATCGTTTGGAAAAGCACTAATCAACGGTCACCCTGAAGGCGGACAAAGACCCCACAAACTGTAAATCATACAGACCCATCTCCCTGCTTAATGTGGATGCAGAACTGTTCACTAGGATACTGGCCACAAGAATGGAGGGCCTCATGCCCAGGCTCATCCACTCTGATCCAGTGGGGTTTATCCAAGGCAGGCAAGGGGCAGATACCCTGCGTAAATGCTCCACCTTATGAGAACGGCGGCGGGAGAAGAGAGAAACCCGGTACTGGTGGCCTTAGATGCAGAAAAGGCCTTTGACCGATTGGACTGGTATTTCCTTAAGCGGGTGCTGAAGAAATTTGGCTTCAAGGGGGTTCCAACTGGGCATTCAGGCCCTGTATGAGGGCCCCTCAGCCAGGGTCACAGTCAACAGACGACTGTACCATGTGTTACCTTTATGGAGGGGCACGAGTGCCCCCCTGTCGCCCCTATTCTTCGCCCTGACCAGGGACATTATGGCAGAATACCTGAGGAGGGCCCGGTTGGTTGAGGGCATTAAGGTAGGGGATAGAGAATTCAAACTCAGACTTTATGCAGATGATGTGATGCTCCACCTGAGGCACCCCATCCAGTCAATCCATGCGGCTATGGCAGTGATTGAGGAATTCAGAAGGTACTCAGGGTTTAAAGTGAACATGGGCAAGTCAGTGGTCTTCCCATTTGCTCCAGATATGGCCAGGAAAGTGGAAGAATTAGAACCCCTTGGGCTGCAGATCCAGTTAGATGGGCTGAAATACCTGGGGGTTAACATAGTCCGCCAAGGCCAGGACCTGGGCCAAGCTAACTACCCACCCTTGTTTGAGAGATTATTCTCCGAAATGGAGGCCTGGCAGAAGGGACAATTGTCACGGATTGGGAGGCTAAATGCGTTAAAGGTGAGCATCGTCCCAATGGTCCTGTACCTGTTTCAGATGCTCCCAATTAACGTGCCCATGGAACACCTGTCTGAGGCCAGGCGACGCATTACAAGGTTTCTCTGGCTGGGTCGTAAGCACAGGGTGGGTTACGAAGCACTAATTCTGGCCAAGGAAAGGGGGGGAGTGGTATTGCCAGATCTGATGACATACTACAGGGCGGTTCAACTGAGGGCATTGGTCCCACACCTGAGGGAAGACCCAGATAAACAGTGGGTCTTTCTGGAGAATCAACATCTGCTTCCGGAAACGGTAGGAGAATGGCTCTGGGTCCTGGGGAACCGACTCCCAAGACGCATCAGAGAACACCCGATCTTGGGGGTAGACTGGGAAGTCATGGCCATGGGGAGGGGAGAGGATTACGACCTGGCCCTCCCCGATGAGTCACATCTGGGCAGCACCGGTCAGGGACGAAATACCAGAAGTGGAGTGCTACCAGTCCTGGTCAGAGGCGGGCCTGGCGAGGGTGGGACAACTGGTTCAGAATCGGGAATTCTCGAGTATTCAAAAGCTTTATAGGGGTTTATTGGTTCTTTTGTATCTCAGGCTCAAGGGGATATTTATGTCCGACAAGTGGAAGGAGCGCATCCAGAGGGACCTAACACCTGTACAGAGGGTACTTGATGGGCACGTGGACATGAAGGGCCTTATCTCACGCCTCTGTGGGGCACTGTTGGAACCCAAAGTGGGGGCTACTAGAGGACTTCGATCACATTGGGAGAGGGGTTTGGGAGTGGAGATGGGAGATAGACTGTGGCAGCAAATGTGTAGGCGTGCCTTTAAGACCTCTATCTCATGCCAGTATATGTTAGACGCAATAAAACTACTACACCGGTGGCAATATGATCCAGTCTGTCTCTCCATAATGTTCCCAACGGTGAACCCCCACTGCTGGCACGGGTGCGGGTCCAGGGCAGACTACTGGCACATGTGGTGGGAATGCCCCGGGGTCCAGGTATTTTGGACGGAGGTGCTGGGCTGGATCAAAGATGCAGGAGGAGGGGCACACAACCTGGACCCCCAATTTATACTGTTTGAGTTGGAAAGGCATGAGGATAGATGGGGCTCACCCTCACTGTTAGTCCACTTCCTTCTACTGGCGGCACAATCCCGTAGGGCCAGACATTGGTCAAGGGAACACCTCCCAACGATGCAGGAATGGTCTGCCACGGGTAAGGTCATATATCTAATGAAGAAAATCTTGGCGGCGCTCCATGGAGGTAGCTCCTCGGTGGAAACAGAATGGTTGCAGTTCCATAATGCGTTTCAGTGAAGGAGGGAGGGGGGGACAAGTGACCTGGAGAAAGGGACTGACCCGGACATGTAAAATACGGGTGAGGAGCACCACATTACCCACCGGGGCATAGACAAGGCAGTTATGGCCTATTGGTCCAAAGATTTATTTTTGAAAACACGGTTTAAGTTTCACACAGCCCGAAATGTATGTTCACAAGTATCAAGGGGGTGGGGGAGACCAGTGGAATACCATGACAGGTTGTTCCTTTTTCTTTACTTGTTGAAAGGGTACTTCCCTCAATTCACTTCGCTTGGATATTGTATGACCCTGTTAAAATCTAATAAAAAGAAACGGTCACAGTTTGTGGGATTCAGTTTTATCTGTTGAAAATGTTCTCTGTGTGCATGCAGTTATTTACACCTCACATTTTACAGGGGCACCCTTTTCATTCTGGCAGCGAGCAAGGTGTGCATTCCAATAGAATGCATAATTTTGTGAACGGCTCCTCTCTTGCTCTTGCTCTTGCACGAGGATTTTTGTTGTTGTCGGTTGAGCTCAAATCAACAAACTACACTGAGAAATATGTTCAGGCATGTTTAATTTCAAGTTAAATACAACAGTGTTATTCAGAGTGAAGTACGTGCATTACAGAATAATAAAATGTGACATGAAATGGTGCTTTATTTGTTTTTACATTACAGTTCACAAAGGTTTAGTAAAACCAAATACATATCACATACAAACATTGAGCACTAATCAGGTTATTTTAATACACAAGTGCATATTTCTTTGTGCTTGTGCTTTTCACAGGGGCACCCTACTTATAATGGCAGCATGCAAGACGAGCAAGATAATATAATGCATCATTTTGTGAAATGCACATCTCTCGCTCTTTCACAAGGATTGTTCTGTTGTTTCCAGTTCACTTCAAGAAAACTATCTGCGCTGCATTTTATCTAACAATTTGCACTACTTTGAGAATCTGGTCTTTTGACCCAAACACTATGATGCTTTTTTTGTTATTTTGTTTTTTTGTTAAGATGGCTCCCAAATTGTACTTGCTGGCATCGGCAGTGATGAATGTTTCAAGTTGAGGATTGAAGGCACTTCAATATGCTTTCCTTCATGGATTTGAATGCACCTTCCTGCACGTAGGCTCATTTTAATTCATGTCCTTGTACTAGGTGGTTCCTCAGTGTGTCATTCAATTCCGAGAAGGTGCTGGCAAACTTAGTTCATTATTCAATTCCAAAACATCTTTATTTCTTCCTTATTCTTGGAAGAGAGCCTACATGGCCTTCAATAAGTTGAGCTGGGACATTATGCCATAGGTGGATATAGTGTATCCTAGTTATTCCATTGGGCTGTCAGGAATGTACACTTCTCTCTGTGGAGTTTGATGTCTGCTGAATTGAGCAATTGAAATACTGTGGTTAGGGTTCTACTGTGGTCCTCCACAGTTTTGCCATGTATAAGTATGCCACCTTGTAATTGTGGAACATTCCTGATGTGGCTGACATTAGAATTCATTATTATTTGGAAAACTGAGGCTGATGTGCACAGCCCAAATGGAATCATGTTGTACCTGAATGTCCTGAAAGGAGTAATAATGATAGTGAGGGATTTCAAAGCGTTGTGTATTCTGATCTGGTGGTACACATCATGCTTGTCAAGCTTGATGAATATTTCTGCATCATGCAGGATCAACATACGTTCTGTTATGCTGAGGGGTAAATGTCTGTCACAGCCTCCTTGTTTAAGTTGAGTAAATCCTCACAGAGGCGTAGTTGTTGTGTTAATTTCTTTTTTTCGTTAGCACTACTGGACTCAATCATTCTTGGACTTTAATAGTCTCATTGGTAAGATTGTTAAGTATCATCTACACAAGGGTCTTGAGATCTTCTTGGGCTGTGGATGTCACTCATCTCACTGAATGTTTGATGAGAAGGCGCCGTGCCATAGTTGAATTTTGTGTTGATGATTCTTGGTGCATCTCAGTGTATTGGTGAATACATTGTTAGAGGATGTCAATTCACTGGTCAGTCAAGGGCACTCTTGTTGCACTCTGTTGAGGTCAAGCTTTGCTTGATCAAACAAAGCCCCTAAGGCAGCACTGGGCTCTGCTAGTTAAATTCTTGTTTGGTGGTTTCACCTTTGCAACTTAGGGGGCACTTCTTGTAGCCTAGTAGCTTTACTTTGGAACCTGCATAGGCAGTCAGGACTCTATGTGAACTTTCTTTACTTAAACATTTTCCTTACTCAACATGTCTTTGTAGGTCTGGAGTGGGATAATTGTGAGGTCTGATCCAGAGGCAGCCATCAAATGGACTACATTGTCGTTGACTTTCACCAAGCAATGTAACATAGATTTTATGGTGACATTGAGGGCATGCAGTGCTTTGGTTACTGCTCATGGTACTGTCACTGTGATCTTCACCAGAAATTGTGACCAGTGAAATGCAGAACATCTGCCTCCAAACATTTCCAAAATGTCCACCTTTCTTGGAGTTGGTGCACTTTGGAATCTTGATGGGCTATGTGGAGTCATGTATGTTTGAAAAGATTTCGATTGGATCAACGTTTCCTCCATAGTCTATGGAAACCCACATTTTGCATTTGATTCTGTATCCTGACCTGACTTTTTACAATGGAGCACAGCCCTCAGATGCACTTCACTGGGCTTTAGCTCATTGTTATGGGGAAACTGACACGTCCATTAGGCTGTCAGTGCTGAAAAACGTTCTTTCTCTTAGTCTAGCAACTTTATTGCGAGTTGTTGGTAACATTTTATCATTGTGTAAAGTACCTGTACTGTATCGCACAATGATGCCATTGTGTGTTTTGGCTCTAGACACTCTCTAAGGAACTGTTAGCGGTTGTACAATGTGCCTTAGGACAGACTGGTTGCAGCAGAACCTTTTACTTATATGTGTGTAACCTTTTTACCGTGCCATAGCGCGTTTAACACATTTGACCCAAAACTGTGGCTGGTGTCCAAGCTGCCCGTGCCACAAGACCTTTTGTCTGTGACTTTGACCATTTTGTCCTCTGACCTTCCCCGTTTCTTTCTAGGTGCAGGACTTCCTTATTTGGGCACGCAGTTGCCGCAAAAGCAGATTCTTGTGCGGTCCCTGCAGGTCACGTGTGTAGGCATCCAGGAAATGGGACAGTCGGGTTACAATCCACATTGCTGATGCCAGGGTGTCTGGTGGGCTCATGAGGACCCCAGTGGTCCCTGATTGGACTGCTGCTGGCATATATGCATGGGGAAGATCTTCTCATTGGGGGTCCGGGTGCAAGCACTCACCTAACTTTGGATATGAGGAAGGGTCCTGTGACCATTCCAGCAGATCAGCAACAGATTCGAATGAGTCTGCAGAAGGAGCCAAGTATCCTGAAGAGCCAAGCAGTACAAAGGATTGATCCTGAGATGCAATGAAGAGGGCTGGCACCCGAATCCTGTTGTCCCACTCTTGATCTCAGAGGACCTGTGAAGGTGCTCCAAACCCTTGGGGTGGTGGGACTAATCACTCTCGATGTCTCCTGGTAACTCTGCAAGTAAGCCTTCTCAGAAGTGTCCTTGGGCCATCCAGTGGACAGACCAGCTGAAACCTTGGGTACTGTGGTCTGGCCAGCTGAAACCTTCGGTATTGCGCAGGAGCGTCACTGTTTGGAGTTTCAACCCGAGACTTTGTGGAACTCAGCTTAAAGCCGGTCAAGTGGCACAGCGAGTAGAGCGCTTGCTTTGACATCCGTGCAGAGCCCGTAACGCAGGTTTGAATCCCGGCGGGGCCAAACTCAGCCTTTCATCCTTCCGAGGTCGAAAAATGAGCACCACACACCGTGGATAATAATAAGCAGTGCTCAGATACCTGAGGGTTTGTAGCTCTATTTAAATGCCAACTTATTATTATTATTATTATTATTATTATTATCCTGCAATGCACCTTTCTACCAAATATCACTGTTCCAGCAACTTTGGGTCATGAGAAAGGAGGGTGCATCGTACAGTGAGAGTTGAGTGCCCCTGCGCCACTGTGCAACAGTGACGGTCACTGAAGGTGGGTTTCCAAAGTGCCTTCCAATGATGCATCTGTGTTTTCTTCATTCCTCAACTGAATCCAGGGTAGCAGCACTTGTCCCATACTGGACCAATGTCAGCACCTGCAGTGCCTGTGAATCTGAGAAGCAAACTGAGGCTGGGAAATTGTACCTCTGACGACCACCTCTAGACCTGCCAAGTCTGGACCAAAACCGAGCTAAGGGCGGTGAGTAGTGAAGTCACTTAACCTTGGCCGTTTGTTCATCCAAAGGCATTTACACACGCAAGGACATTTTGGTTTTCCTTTTGGCTGGGGTAAATATCCACTTCCTAAAGCCATCCGAAAGTCGGGAACAGATTTGTTCACCATAGTTGATCCTCTCCTAACTTTTGGAACCTGTTTCACCCCTTCAGAATTCCTCCCCTAACTTTTTCCGGCAATCTATGAAGTATTTTGTGAACTTTATGCATGAACGAGCACTTTTGCATGCGCATCGAACATTGAGCACAAGGCTCCATTCATTTTAGAGCTGGACTTATAAAGTTAGGGTTTCCATCTCTGAAGGTTGTCTGTGCTATAAAGGTTATTCACCCTTTTCCTTTCCTGGTATTAGTGGAGTTACTAACTTTCTCGCACTGACTCCAGTTACTGTATATACATCACGTAGTGTGGAGCTTGGGTGATGTTTAACTTTTTAATTTCATGATTCATTTGTATTGTTATTTGACCTTTAATAAATAGTGTATTTTTGCATACTACAAAATCTAACTGTAATACTTGGTCTAACAGTTATACTTGGTGTTTCACTATATGTGCTCATTGGAGACCCTGACTCACTCTCACCCCTCCTGAGATTGAACCTCGACGGCTCTCCAAGCTACCGTGAATTGGTCTGGCTATCTCCCCAGAAGTGTTCCCCTGTTCATCTAAAAAGGGTCGCCTCCTAAACATCCGTCCACCAGGCCAAGATTTCGAAATCCATTGTAACAATGCCCATTGTGATCGGCATTGCCACATCTGCTGCACACTGAGGCCTGTTTCAAAGTTTCCCCCCACAACTTTGAAGAAGGTATGACTCTTCCCCCCATGGTGAGTTTTTTGTTTTGTGGTAGTTATTGCTGATAGCTAATGATTTCTTTTTCTGGTAGTAGTGCCCTCCACAACTCTAGATATTTGGAGAGCTTTGTCTCAGGAGAGATATTTTTCTTGAATTAATCTTTCTTGTGCATTGCTGCTGTTGGTATGAACAATTAGCATGCCTTTTATCAGGTCTTCAGAGGAGGTTATGAAGTTGCAAGTGGCTGTTACTTCTCTCATCATAACTATCTAGACATCAGCAGGCTTCCCGGATAATTCACTGTGTGTGAAAGACTTGATTTTTTGTCATTCCACATGTTCAGTGTTGTTGAATCTCTCGGTCAGGCCTCTCATTTCTTCTTGGAAGACATTGTTAGCATTGTATTCATCTGCGGGACCTGGGAGTGGCTCAGGCTGTAACTTACCAAAGATGTGTTGGCCCGCCTCTCATAGTGCATTGAGGAGCAGGGCTTTCTTCCTTTTGGCTCCAAAGTCACTTTGAGCAAACGCTCTGATATATGCTGACAAGACATGCATCCATTGGGCTCACCAGACAATGGGCTTGCCCTGGGTTGGCAGAAATCGGGTTGCATGCTTGGATCCTTTAATGGTAGACATGTCCATGGCATTCCATCCATCATCGCCAATGTGGCAGTTTGAGGTCTTGTACCAACTGTCTATGTCAGCACTCTTAATAAACCTACAGACTCAGCATAATGAGTGAAACGTATCATGTAGTATACTAGACATACAGCACCAAACCATGCAAAAATAATGTTAACATGTACAACAGGAAAGGGCAGAGAGTATCTCGGTGCTGCTGTGCTTATGTTCTTCTCTCACGCGGTGCCTTATTTGCCAAACGCAAATGCTTCTCATGCAAATGCATGTTTGACAACTAGCTCTACCGAGTGGGTCATGGGAGTGTCATGATGTGGGCAATCACTGAGGAACGATGTGCTGGCTGTCCAGATATATCCCTCAAGTTTGCTGACAACTACAGGACAAGGCTACGCCAAAGACAGCCAAGTTAAATGAACCATTGCACAGATATAACAGTGGTGTGCCATGGGCAGGTGGGTTATGTGAACAGATACACAGATGTAAGATTAGTGTGCTATAAGCAGCCACGTTATATCAACCGCTGCACAGATATAACATGGGTGCATGATAAGCATCCACGTTATATGAGTAACTACAAAGATACAACATGGGCATGGGGTAGCGGTCTAGTCTTTTGGTTGTGATTGTATGCAAAGAGATGCCATACTACCTACCCCAGCAGTTGGGCAACAGAGTATGCTTGTATGCTTGAATAGGAACGAAAATGTTGATCCTGCGACACACTTTTCTGCTTTCCAAATCATTGTAATTTAAGACTCTACTTTACATCTGAATTAATGAGTGCCCTATAAAGCAACGTCTTCTCCTGAGCATCATGTCGTAGAGGAGAACCCCCACAGTAGGCCATAGACAGCAGAGATATAAGAATACCGATACAGATACTATATGAAGAGTTAAACAGATATAACATGGGTGGGCCACAGATGTTGCAGTTATAGGAACAGCTACCTTACGCAAACATAACACAGGTGGGCCAAAGACAGCCGAGTTATATGAACAGCAACACAGCTATAACATTGGTGGACCCTAGACATCTCAGTTATTTGAATAGCTGAAGAGATATGACATAACAGCTTAGTTATTTGAAGAGCTAAACAGATATAACACAGGTTGGCCATAGGCAGCTAAATTATGTGAGCAGCTGCACAGCTAGAACACAGGTGGGCCATAGACATCTCAGTTATTTGAATATCTGAAGAGATATACCATAACACTGGTGGGCCATAGACAGCTGACATATATGAAGAGCTAAACAGATATAACACCGGTGGGATATAGACAGCCGAGTTATATGTGCCGCTAGACAGACATAACAGGTGGGCCATAGACCAGCATAGTTATCTGAATACCTGAGGATGTATATAATAGCACAGGTGGGCCACAGAGAGACAGGTTACGTAAATATGTAAACACATATAATACTAGTAGACCTTTGAATGGCGAACTTTAGCAACATCAACTTGATGCAGCTAGGCAGACAAGCTAAATGAAAAACAACAAAGATATAACATGTGTAGGCGATAAACATCCTTGATATAGTTACAGCTACACATATATAACATAGGTGGGCCATAGCCAGCCGAGTTATATGATCAGCTATGTAGTTATAATACATGGTAGACTTCAATAACCATATACAAGTCTAAATATACATTTCATACTAAGGGCTAGCTGTGACATCACTACTCCCCTGTAAGAAGAAAGAAACATGACTGCTGTCCTGTAAAAGGAAGGCATGATATCAAACAGTGAAGGCAGACACAAGTGATCACAGTTCAAGGGTGTTTATTGAACTTCAATGGGTTGGTTAAACACCTATGTTAGCCTGAATCTAAGGATGGGAGCATGCTACGACCATCAAATAATAACGCACTCCTAGTCGAGTCTCTGTCAAAATTAAAGGGCCTATACTAATAAACCTAATGCCAGTCCTTACTTCTAAATACAAATGATGCAGGACAATAGTGTATTCAAAAAGAAAAGTGTTCAAGAAATAATGTGTTACGATAGTTGAGCAGTTGTCTTCCCTTCCCCACGTTTTTAGCACAGGCTAAGACAGCAGGTTCGAACTTTGCACACACTCTGGCTTCTCTGCCACAAGGATACAATTGAAAGCATAGGTAACAGGGCCTTCTGCCAAAGCCTTTTTCCCAATAAAAGTTTCTTACTACAGAGAGCCTGTCGTAACAAGCAAGCACCAAACTTCCTTTCTTATCAGGCTTTTCCCTATTCACAAGTTCTCGCTTCGAGTGTTCATCATGGGTCTCCCTCCTAAGACTCGGACCCCTTTTTACCACAATGTTCACAATTGGTCTCCCTTCATCAGGCCCGGCCCATGAATTTCCCCCATTCAGGCTCGGACCCCTTAAGCACAATGTTCACAATTGGTCTCCTTCGTTTGGGCCTGGACCATGTATTCTCACTTTCTACGTTTTCCTCTTGACATCAAAAGACTTTCGAATGTGCTATGGGTTTTGCTTAAACCATTGCAGGACCACTTAGATTCACTTCACACAATGTCCTTAAAAATCTTCCACTTTTGGTTCTGCCACTTCTTGGCTGGATACCTTGTGGAGCCTTCGATTGAGCACACTCATGGTGCCGGACCACTCTGTCACTGGTTTTGTATCTTTCTCTGTAAATGTTCAAACATCCATCAGCAATTGAGATTTCCTCACCTTTTTCATCACACGCGTTACCAACCTTTGATCTTGCGCTCTTTATACAATGTCAACCTTAACTTCAACACAGACCACTGTGGCATCGGCCTCAACAACTCACTGGTTTTGTTGATCTGTCTGGCTTCCTTGATCTTGGAACTAAGGACGGTACCACGGTGGCTGCTGTTCCTCCACGACTTGATCAGCAGTGCAGGAAAGCCCCGGCTATCTCCGACATAAAATACAGGATTCCTCAGTCTAGTTTCCTGGCCTTACACTTTCAAATTTGAAGGGTTTCGGAAAGCAACAGTTTCTCGCTGGAAAGGTCAAGGGTATCTCCCTCCTTGTGCACACTTCTTGGTTTGCCATGTTTCTTCCCTCATTCAGCTGCTGTCAGGAAAATACTGTTCCTTTGAGTGCTTTGTCTCGCTTCAGAGTGTGCTCTTGTGCTCCACCTTTTATCCATGAGGGGAAGTTTAATGGAAGTCAGGTTTGAGTGATTATCAGTAATTGTCTGACCTCTCCTGACCATAGCATTGGGACATGTCAGATAAAATGTTCGGATGTGAGTCTGTTTTCTCCCAGAGCTAACTGTCCGTGTGAAAGTGTTTGTGTAGGGAAGGGGGGGAGGTTGCTAAATATCCTACCAGGCAGGATGGGGTAAAGGTGTTACAGGGAGGGGGATACCATGCCTCGCCATCAGGTGTCCCTCTCCCACTCCCGAAAGACCCCACAAATGATCGTCCCGCACTGGTCCACCCCCAGGGTATCGATCCAAAAGTGCTGAGCGTGCCCTGGCCACCTGGTTGACAGATCCCTGAGGACTATTTGGTTAGACTACTTCTGGTTTCTCACACCCTATGATCACTTAATACCTGCACAAAGCAGAATTCCAGCTGCTACTGCAGTACTTCACAAGCTTTTCAAATTGCTTTCTTGGAAAATATTTGTCTGTGATACTTTACAGCCATTAACTAATAAGAAACTGTTTATAGTAGTATGTTTATTTTAAGAGCACAAGAATGAGCATTTTATTTATGTTAAAGCACAACATGAACAGGTTTTAGAAGAATTTTGTTATACTGCTTCTTTTTTTGCAACAAATTACAGTCTGCATATTCGTTTAAAAATAAAATCCAAACTGATTTTTAATTGCTTATATGTCTCAGTGTATAAGATCTATGGGCTCCCCAATGTGTTTCTGAAAGCATATCCTGGTTTATGGTCAGCCATATTAAATAGGCTCTATGATAGTATTTCTAGGGATTGGTGCATGCCCAACACATGGACGGAAAGCTTCATTGTACCCATCTTTAAAAAGGGCAATAGGTCTAGTCTAGGTAGTTATTGACCTATTGCTTTACAAGATTGGACAGCAAAAATGTTTGCAGCTATGCTAATGAATACATGGGCCAATAAAATCAGGAAACCTGTTAAATAGCAACCTGGATTTAGACCTCACATTGTAACTGCTGAACCCATATGCATGCATCATAGCACTTAGCCGAAACCTACCCTTACCCAGAATAATTTGGCTAACACATTGTTTGTCAAGTGTTGGCAATAAAAGGCCGTAGGTTTTTTATTGTACAGATATGGTTATGCCAATAACAATAATCACATATCATAAGATAATACACAATACTTTTGGGCACCGGATCTTGGGGTTACCCCTACTGGCCCGTGCCCGCCTTCTTATGTCCCACGACTTGTTGTGGACACCGTACAGTGTCCTGTACTTTTTTTCCTTTGTTCTTCTCCCGTTTTTTGTAGGGTGGGAGGGTTTTGTGGTAAAGAAGCAAAGGTATGGAAGGCACTGAGTCAACAGTGCACCTCCTATGTGTTTGGGTCCCGGTTCAGGGTCCACAAACTAGGTGTGTTTTCTCAGAGCGTGCCGCTCTGTATTTATAAGACCCAGGGGAGCCCTGGGTCTTTGATATGTATAGTAGTGGGGGCTGTTATGTATCAGCCCCCGGCCAGATAGCCGACTGTCTGGCCCACCGGGGGGCAGGTCTTTGAACCTGATCCCTTCTTGCCTGTTGGCTTCCTTGGGTGCTTAGCACCTAGCTGCATGAAGGAAGGGTGAAGTGATTGCTCACACCTCACCCTTCCTCAGCATTGTGCTTGGCATACTGCGTGTCTCTACAACAGGGGGGAGGAGGAGAGGAGCAGGGAGGGGGGAAGGATGTGCTGCCCCTCTCCAGGCCTGCTGATGGTAACAGCAGTTACCCTGCCTCGCTTTGTGAGGCACTACAGCATTGCCCATAACTGCTGAACCCATATGCATGCATCATAGTACTTAGCCGAAACCTACCCTTACCCAGAATAATTTGGCTCACACATTGTTTGTCAAGTTTTGGCAATAAAAGGCCGTAGGTTTTTTATTGTACAGATATGGTTATGCCAATAACAATAATCACATATCATAAGATAATACACAATACTTTTGGGCACCGGATCTTGGGGTTACCCCTACTGGCCCGTGCCCGCCTTCTTATGTCCCACGACTTGTTGTGGACACCGTACAGTGTCCTGTACTTTTTTTCCTTTGTTCTTCTCCCATTTTTTGTAGGGTGGGAGGGTTTTGTGGTAAAGAAGCAAAGGTATGGAAGGCACTGAGTCAACAGTGCACCTCCTATGTGTTTGGGTCCCGGTTCAGGGTCCACAAACTAGGTGTGTTTTCTCAGAGCGTGCCGCTCTGTATTTATAAGACCCAGGGGAGCCCTGGGTCTTTGATATGTATAGTAGTGGGGGCTGTTATGTGTCAGCCCCCGGCCAGATAGCCGACTGTCTGGCCCACCGGGGGGCAGGTCTTTGAACCTGATCCCTTCCTGCCTGTTGGCTTCCTTGGGTGCTTGGCACCTAGCTGCATGAAGGAAGGGTGAAGTGATTGCTCACACCTCACCCTTCCTCAGCATTGTGCTTGGCATACTGCGTGTCTCTACGACAGGGGGGAGGAGGAGAGGAGCAGGGAGGGGGGAAGGATGTGCTGCCCCTCTCCAGGCCTGCTGATGGTAACAGCAGTTACCCTGCCTCGCTTTGTGAGGCACTACAGCATTGCCCATAACTGCTGAACCCATATGCATGCATAATAGTACTTAGCCGAAACCTACCCTTACCCAGAATAATTTGGCTCACACATTGTTTGTCAAGTTTTGGCAATAAAAGGCCGTAGGTTTTTTATTGTACAGATATGGTTATGCCAATAACAATAATCACATATCATAAGATAATACACAATACTTTTGGGCACCGGATCTTGGGGTTACCCCTACTGGCCCGTGCCCGCCTTCTTATGTCCCACGACTTGTTGTGGACACCGTACAGTGTCCTGTACTTTTTTTCCTTTGTTCTTCTCCCATTATTTGTAGGGTGGGAGGGTTTTGTGGTAAAGAAGCAAAGGTATGGAAGGCACTGAGTCAACAGTGCACCTCCTATGTGTTTGGGTCCCCGTTCAGGGTCCACAAACTAGGTGTGTTTTCTCAGAGCGTGCCGCTCTGTATTTATAAGACCCAGGGGAGCCCTGTGTCTTTGATATGTATAGTAGTGGGGGCTGTTATGTGTCAGCCCCCGGCCAGATAGCCAACTGTCTGGCCCACCGGGGGGGCAGGTCTTTGAACCTGATCCCTTCCTACCTGTTGGCTTCCTTGGGTGCTTAGCACCTTGCTGCATGAAGGAAGGGTGAAGTGATTGCTCACACCTCACCCTTCCTCAGCATTGTGCTTGGCAGACTGCGTGTCTCTACGACAGGGGGGAGGAGGAGAGGAGCAGGGAGGGGGGAAGGATGTGCTGCCCCTCTCCAGGCCTGCTGATGGTGACAGCAGTTACCCTGCCTCGCTTTGTGAGGCACTACAGCATTGCCCATAACTGCTGAACCCATATGCATGCACCATAGCACTTAGCCGAAACCTACCCTTACCCAGAATAATTTGGCTCACACATTGTTTGTCAAGTTTTGGCAATAAAAGGCCGTAGGTTTTTTATTGTACAGATATGGTTATGCCAATAACAATAATCACATATCAAAATACACAATACTTTTGGGCACCGGATCTTGGGGTTACCCCTACTGGCCCGTGCCCGCCTTCTTATGTCCCACGACTTGTTGTGGACACCGTACAGTGTCCTGTACTTTTTTTCCTTTGTTCTTCTCCCGTTTTTTGTAGGGCAGGAGGGTTTTGTGGTAAAGAAGCAAAGGTATGTAAGGCACTGAGTCAACAGTGCACCTCCTATGTGTTTGGGTCCTCGTTCAGGGTCCACAAACTAGTTGTGTTTTCTCAGAGCGTGCCGCTCTGTATTTATAAGACCCAGGGGAGCCCTGGGTCTTTGATATGTATAGTAGTGGGGGCTGTTATGTGTCAGCCCCCGGCCAGATAGCCGACTGTCTGGCCCACCGGGGGGCAGGTCTTTGAACCTGATCCCTTCCTGCCTGTTGGCTTCCTTGGGTGCTTAGCACCTAGCTGCATGAAGGAAGGGTGAAGTGATTGCTCACACCTCACCCTTCCTCAGCATTGTGCTTGGCATACTGCGTGTCTCTACGACAGGGGGGAGGAGGAGAGGAGCAGGGAGGGGGGAAGGATGTGATGCCCCTCTCCAGGCCTGCTGATGGTGACAGCAGTTACCCTGCCTCGCTTTGTGAGGCACTACAGCATTGCCCATAACTGCTGAACCCATATGCATGCATCATAGTACTTAGCCGAAACCTACCCTTACCCAGAATAATTTGGCTCACACATTGTTTGTCAAGTTTTGGCAATAAAAGGCCGTAGGTTTTTTATTGTACAGATATGGTTATGCCAATAACAATAATCACATATCATAAGATAATACACAATACTTTTGGGCACCGGATCTTGGGGTTACCCCTACTGGCCCGTGCCCGCCTTCTTATGTCCCACGACTTGTTGTGGACACCGTACAGTGTCCTGTACTTTTTTTCCTTTGTTCTTCTCCCATTTTTTGTAGGGTGGGAGGGTTTTGTGGTAAAGAAGCAAAGGTATGGAAGGCACTGAGTCAACAGTGCACCTCCTATGTGTTTGGGTCCCGGTTCAGGGTCCACAAACTAGGTGTGTTTTCTCAGAGCGTGCCGCTCTGTATTTATAAGACCCAGGGGAGCCCTGGGTCTTTGATATGTATAGTAGTGGGGGCTGTTATGTGTCAGCCCCCGGCCAGATAGCCGACTGTCTGGCCCACCGGGGGGCAGGTCTTTCAACCTGATCCCTTCCTGCCTGTTGGCTTCCTTGGGTGCTTAGCACCTAGCTGCATGAAGGAAGGGTGAAGTGATTGCTCACACCTCACCCTTCCTCAGCATTGTGCTTGGCATACTGCGTGTCTCTACGACAGGGGGGAGGAGGAGAGGAGCAGGGAGGGGGGAAGGATGTGCTGCCCCTCTCCAGGCCTGCTGATGTTAACAGCAGTTACCCTGCCTCGCTTTGTGAGGCACTACAGCATTGCCCATAACTGCTGAACCCATATGCATGCATCATAGTACTTAGCCGAAACCTACCCTTACCCAGAATAATTTGGCTCACACATTGTTTGTCAAGTTTTGGCAATAAAAGGCCGTAGGTTTTTTATTGTACAGATATGGTTATGCCAATAACAATAATCACATATCATAAGATAATACACAATACTTTTGGGCACCGGATCTTGGGGTTACCCCTACTGGCCCGTGCCCGCCTTCTTATGTCCCACGACTTGTTGTGGACACCGTACAGTGTCCTGTACTTTTTTTCCTTTGTTCTTCTCCCATTATTTGTAGGGTGGGAGGGTTTTGTGGTAAAGAAGCAAAGGTATGGAAGGCACTGAGTCAACAGTGCACCTCCTATGTGTTTGGGTCCCCGTTCAGGGTCCACAAACTAGGTGTGTTTTCTCAGAGCGTGCCGCTCTGTATTTATAAGACCCAGGGGAGCCCTGTGTCTTTGATATGTATAGTAGTGGGGGCTGTTATGTGTCAGCCCCCGGCCAGATAGCCAACTGTCTGGCCCACCGGGGGGGCAGGTCTTTGAACCTGATCCCTTCCTACCTGTTGGCTTCCTTGGGTGCTTAGCACCTTGCTGCATGAAGGAAGGGTGAAGTGATTGCTCACACCTCACCCTTCCTCAGCATTGTGCTTGGCAGACTGCGTGTCTCTACGACAGGGGGGAGGAGGAGAGGAGCAGGGAGGGGGGAAGGATGTGCTGCCCCTCTCCAGGCCTGCTGATGGTGACAGCAGTTACCCTGCCTCGCTTTGTGAGGCACTACAGCATTGCCCATAACTGCTGAACCCATATGCATGCACCATAGCACTTAGCCGAAACCTACCCTTACCCAGAATAATTTGGCTCACACATTGTTTGTCAAGTTTTGGCAATAAAAGGCCGTAGGTTTTTTATTGTACAGATATGGTTATGCCAATAACAATAATCACATATCAAAATACACAATACTTTTGGGCACCGGATCTTGGGGTTACCCCTACTGGCCCGTGCCCGCCTTCTTATGTCCCACGACTTGTTGTGGAGACCGTACAGTGTCCTGTACTTTTTTTCCTTTGTTCTTCTCCCGTTTTTTGTAGGGCGGGAGGGTTTTGTGGTAAAGAAGCAAAGGTATGTAAGGCACTGAGTCAACAGTGCACCTCCTATGTGTTTGGGTCCCCGTTCAGGGTCCACAAACTAGTTGTGTTTTCTCAGAGCGTGCCGCTCTGTATTTATAAGACCCAGGGGAGCCCTGGGTCTTTGATATGTATAGTAGTGGGGGCTGTTATGTGTCAGCCCCCGGCCAGATAGCCGACTGTCTGGCCCACCGGGGGGCAGGTCTTTGAACCTGATCCCTTCCTGCCTGTTGGCTTCCTTGGGTGCTTAGCACCTAGCTGCATGAAGGAAGGGTGAAGTGATTGCTCACACCTCACCCTTCCTCAGCATTGTGCTTGGCATACTGCGTGTCTCTACGACAGGGGGGAGGAGGAGAGGAGCAGGGAGGGGGGAAGGATGTGCTGCCCCTCTCCAGGCCTGCTGATGGTGACAGCAGTTACCCTGCCTCGCTTTGTGAGGCATTACAGCATTGCCCATAACTGCTGAACCCATATGCATGCATCATAGTACTTAGCCGAAACCTACCCTTACCCAGAATAATTTGGCTCACACATTGTTTGTCAAGTTTTGGCAATAAAAGGCCGTAGGTTTTTTATTGTACAGATATGGTTATGCCAATAACAATAATCACATATCATAAGATAATACACAATACTTTTGGGCACCGGATCTCGGGGTTACCCCTACTGGCCCGTGCCCGCCTTCTTATGTCCCACGACTTGTTGTGGACACCGTACAGTGTCCTGTACTTTTTTTCCTTTGTTCTTCTCCCATTTTTTGTAGGGTGGGAGGGTTTTGTGGTAAAGAAGCAAAGGTATGGAAGGCACTGAGTCAACAGTGCACCTCCTATGTGTTTGGGTCCCCGTTCAGGGTCCACAAACTAGGTGTGTTTTCTCAGAGCGTGCCGCTCTGTATTTATAAGACCCAGGGGAGCCCTGTGTCTTTGATATGTATAGTAGTGGGGGCTGTTATGTGTCAGCCCCCGGCCAGATAGCCAACTGTCTGGCCCACCGGGGGGGCAGGTCTTTGAACCTGATCCCTTCCTACCTGTTGGCTTCCTTGGGTGCTTAGCACCTTGCTGCATGAAGGAAGGGTGAAGTTATTGCTCACACCTCACCCTTCCTCAGCATTGTGCTTGGCAGACTGCGTGTCTCTACGACAGGGGGGAGGAGGAGAGGAGCAGGGAGGGGGGAAGGATGTGCTGCCCCTCTCCAGGCCTGCTGATGGTGACAGCAGTTACCCTGCCTCGCTTTGTGAGGCACTACAGCATTGCCCATAACTGCTGAACCCATATGCATGCATCATAGCACTTAGCCGAAACCTACCCTTACCCAGAATAATTTGGCTCACACATTGTTTGTCAAGTTTTGGCAATAAAAGGCCGTAGGTTTTTTATTGTACAGATATGGTTATGCCAATAACAATAATCACATATCATAAGATAATACACAATACTTTTGGGCACCGGATCTTGGGGTTACCCCTACTGGCCCGTGCCCGCCTTCTTATGTCCCACGACTTGTTGTGGACACCGTACAGTGTCCTGTACTTTTTTTCCTTTGTTCTTCTCCCATTTTTTGTAGGGTGGGAGGGTTTTGTGGTAAAGAAGCAAAGGTATGGAAGGCACTGAGTCAACAGTGCACCTCCTATGTGTTTGGGTCCCCCTTCAGGGTCCACAAACTAGTTGTGTTTTCTCAGAGCGTGCCGCTCTGTATTTATAAGACCCAGGGGAGCCCTGTGTCTTTGATATGTATAGTAGTGGGGGCTGCTATGTGTCAGCCCCCGGCCAGATAGCCAACTGTCTGGCCCACCGGGGGAGCAGGTCTTTGAACCTGATCCCTTCCTACCTGTTGGCTTCCTTGGGTGCTTAGCACCTTGCTGCATGAAGGAAGGGTGAAGTGATTGCTCACACCTCACCCTTCCTCAGCATTGTGCTTGGCAGACTGCGTGTCTCTACGATAGGGGGGAGGAGGAGAGGAGCAGGGAGGGGGGAAGGATGTGCTGCCCCTCTCCAGGCCTGCTGATGGTGACAGCAGTTACCCTGCCTCGCTTTGTGAGGCACTACAGCATTGCCCATAACTGCTGAACCCTTATGCATGCATCATAGTACTTAGCCGAAACCTACCCTTACCCAGAATAATTTGGCTCACACATTGTTTGTCAAGTTTTGGCAATAAAAGGCCGTAGGTTTTTTATTGTACAGATATGGTTATGCCAATAACAATAATCACATATCAAAATACACAATACTTTTGGGCACCGGATCTTGGGGTTACCCCTACTGGCCCGTGCCCGCCTTCTTATGTCCCACGACTTGTTGTGGACACCGTACAGTGTCCTGTACTTTTTTTCCTTTGTTCTTCTCCCGTTTTTTGTAGGGCGGGAGGGTTTTGTGGTAAAGAAGCAAAGGTATGTAAGGCACTGAGTCAACAGTGCACCTCCTATGTGCTTGGGTCCCCGTTCAGGGTCCACAAACTAGTTGTGTTTTCTCAGAGCGTGCCGCTCTGTATTTATAAGACCCAGGGGAGCCCTGGGTCTTTGATATGTATAGTAGTGGGGGCTGTTATGTGTCAGCCCCCGGCCAGATAGCCGACTGTCTGGCCCACCGGGGGGGCAGGTCTTTGAACCTGATCCCTTCCTGCCTGTTGGCTTCCTTGGGTGCTTAGCACCTAGCTGCATGAAGAAAGGGTGAGGTGATTGCTCACACCTCACCCTTCCTCAGCATTGTGCTTGGCAGACTGCGTGTCTCTACGACAGGGGGGAGGAGGAGAGGAGCAGGGAGGGGGGAAGGATGTGCTGCCCCTCTCCAGGCCTGCTGATGGTAACAGCAGTTACCCTGCCTCGCTTTGTGAGGCACTACAGCATTGCCCATAACTGCTGAACCCACATGCATGCATCATAGTACTTAGCCGAAACCTACCCTTACCCAGAATAATTTGGCTCACACATTGTTTGTCAAGTGTTGGCAATAAAAGGCTGTAGGTTTTTATTGTACAGATATGGTTATGCCAATAACAATAATCACATATTATAAGATAATACACAATACTTTTGGGCACCAGGTCTTGGGGTTACCCCCTCTGGTCTGTGCCGCCACACGTGGGCAGGTTGCCGGCTGACCGCGTTCCCCTGAAAGTATCTCTTATTTACAACCCCTGGAGGCTAGAGTTGCTGTATTTTCTCGAAAGAAATGTTCCATGCCCTTAGTTGATAAGTGGGTGCCGTCTATGTGAAAAAGCTCAGGATCACCCAGTGTAATGGCTGGGTGCTTGATGAAGCCCAGTCCTCTTATTGTGCTGAATTTCTCTAGCCCCCTGTTGATTTTTTTCGTCTGGAAATGTCTACAGATTTATAACAGTTGGCCCCCTGCCATTTCCTCCTAGGTAGGATGGCTGAAAAGTATATTTCCGTTCCTCTCCAGTTGTGTGCGATGCCTGCAAGGGAGGCGCACATGTCCTCGAGTAACTGTCTCCTCCCCACTGTTACTAGGTCATTGCCACCTAAGTGTATGATCAGGAATTCGGGCGGATCCCTGTATGCGACCAGCTCTGCTAATGTTTCATGGATCTCTGCCCACTGCAGGCCCCTGTAGCCCCACCACGAGGCAATGGTGTTCCTGAAAGGTGGTCTTTCATTGGTCTCCTCTGCCCATCGGCCCATCCTGAAAATAAAAGAGTGGCCGACAATCCATGCTGATTGCAGGGAGGTCCTCCCTTCGCCTGGTGTTTCTGTATGAAGGGGGGGGAGAAAGAAAAGAGGGCGGTGAGGGTGGCTGGCTATATTAATTGTGGTCTGATGTATCTTTTGTAACAGTCTGATTTCCAGCCCCTATATTTTTCAGCTGTTGGGGGGCTAAACCTCCCTGCCATGCTGAGGTGGCGGCACCCATTCTGAAGGAATGGGTGCCAAAACCCTTGTGGTCCCACCCTGCATTGTTGATTGCCTTCATCAGCACCCCTTTAAATTGGTACCGGCTTAGTGCCGAGGCATCCTTGTGGATCAAGAACCTCCCCCCAACCTTGGGTCTTTGTGCATTTTAAAGGTTGGTAATACATACTGGGCAGTTTACTTCCTCATCAATTCAACACATGTTGATGGTTCTTTTTGCCCTGGTTTTAGATTGTTGTATTTCTATGCTGATGCTCTCCTGTCAGACCCTGACTTCCATGACGCCCAGCCCGTTGCTGGACTTGGTGCTGGAAGCAATGAGTTCACTCACACGGAAAGCACCGAAGTATGCTAGGAAAAAAGCTGTTCTGAACAGCAGGATCTCATAGTGCTGCCAACATATGGCTTCCAGCTGGTTTGTAATTTGTACCAGTTTGCAGAAATCAAGGGGGTGGCGGGTGTCTACCTGTGGGCCCTCTAATCTGACCCATCCTTTTAATGCATAGGTAATGAGGAGGCTTTGGGTGGGGTCCGAATCAACCTGGATTTTAGAAAAATATGACACTGCGACTAGATGTCTTTTGTCCAAGTCCCTCTTAAAGCCTTGTTCATGTGCCAATTTTAAAAAGATTTCTATGTCTTTCATGGTTATTAATTCTACGTGTTCTATGCCTGTGGCTTTAAAAACTGTGTCTAAGCACTTACTGTACTGCGCTGAGGTGGTGCTTGCCAGTGCTTTCCCATCCATTTCCGTGAGGAAACCTGGATGGTTGTTGGCACCCGATTTTGAGGTACCTGGTTCTTGTTGGACATCCCAGCCAAGGCTCTCTGACCCTGGCGTTGATGCCGTTATATTATTGGCACCCATGTATGAGGTACTTGGTTCTTGCTGGACATCCCGGCCATGGCTCTCTGGCACTGGCGTTGATGCCGTTATATTATTGGCGCCCGTATTTGAGGTGCCTGATTCCTGTTGTGCATCCCGGCCTGAGCTCTCTGGAGCTGGCGTTGATGCTGTTATTTTTGATTTCCCATTATTTCCCAGCATTCCAGCGTTATTCGCATCATCTGTTCCTGGGCGTGAGGCGCTAGCTCCCGGAATCTTGGCCACTGAAAGCGAGATAAGGCATCTGCAATGTTATTATCTGCCCCAACAATGTGCTTAGCTTTGATCACAATGTTTTCTTGCAATGTGACTGCTGTGATGGCTCGTAGGACTTTTAGTACTAAAAGGCATTTGGTAGACCTTCTGTTTATGGAGCCTACGACTTCCATGTTGTCGCACCACACCAAGAATTCCGTGTTAGCTAGCTGCCTGCCCCAAATGTGTAATGTTAGCCAAATGGGAAACATTTCTAGGAGGGTGATGTTTTTAGTCCACCCTGCCTGCTGCCATGAGTCGGGCCAGTGTCCTGCCACCCACTCTGTGTCTAGTATGGCTCCAAACCCCTTGCTCCCGGCTGCATCGGTAAAAAGGATTCTTTTTGCCCATGTGTTCAAAAGTGTTCGCCAAACTGCAGTCCCGATGAACTTTATTAAGAAATTCCTCCAAATTTCCAGGTCTTGTTTCACCTCTGCACCTAGTCGGATGTGTAGGTGGGGTTTGGTAAATTATTTGATTTTCAGTTCCAGGCTTCTGGAAAATATCCTCCCTTGCGGGATGATTCTGGCAGCGAAATTGAGACTGCCTGCTAAGGATTGTATTTCTTTGACTGTGCCCTTGTCTTTAGTTGTCAAGGCTTGTGTCTTCTCCAAGCGTTCTGCAATTTTTGTTTTGGGGATCCTGCATAGCCCTTGTGCAGAGTCTATTTCAATGCCTAGGAAGATTATGTTGGTGGCTGGTTTGGTCGTTTTTTCTTTTGCTAGGGGTATGCCCCAGAGGGCGGCCATTTTCTCTAATTTTGCCAGGGCCCTGTTGCATTCTGTTGAATTCGCTGGGCCCATGACCATAAAGTCATCTAAATAGTGGACTACTTTGGTCCCTGGTCTTTGTTTTTGAAAAGCTGATTAAAAAAAGGAGCTCAATTGCTCAAATAGGGCGCAGGATACTGCACACCCCATCGGCAGGCATCTGTCTACATAGAATTTGTTGTTAAAGAGGAAACCCAACCATTGTTGGGAGTCTGGGTGGACAGGCAATAATCTGAAAGCTGATTCAATGTCTAATTTGGCCATCAAGGCGTTCCTGCCACATTCCTGGATGAGTTTTACTGCCTCTGGGAAGTGTGTGTAGGAAACTGCGGATCCCGTGTGTGGAATGCTGTCATTTAGGTATAGGCCTTTGGGGTGGGATAGGTGGTGGATTAGTCTAATTTTCCCAGACTCTTTTTTGGGCACCAGTCCTAGCAGTGATATTATGTACTCTTTGAGAGGCATGTGGTCCCAAGGTCCAGCGGTCCTGCCCAAAAGTAGTTCTTTCTTGATTTTGCTTTCCACTATGTGGGGGTTGTCCCTGGCTGATTTTAGGTTAAGTGGGATGTTCTGTGACCCTGAGCCCTGAAATGGTATGAAAACATCCTTCAGAGAAATTCCACCAAATGTTTTTGCTGATTTCCCTGTCTGGGTAGTTCAGTATTGCATCTCTAAAATTGTTTGGGTTGATTGGTGTCTTTCCTGGGGTCAAAAAAGTGGTTGACCCAGGGAGGTTGGCACTAGTCTTTTGGGTTTTTTGTTGGTAGTCTGGTGCAGTTGCTGGCTGCGTGGTCGCGGTTGCAGTTTGTGCAAGTGTGTTTGTACCAGCAGTCCTTGCCTCAAGAGCATTGTTTTTTTCCGAAGTTCCTGCATGGAGTGTTGGCTTTTGAACTATGATTCTTGTTTTGCCTTTGGGTATTGGACTTAGCCGCCCACGGCTGGTTTTTTCGAAAAGGCTGTTCTCCCTTTTTGTGTTTTTCATTATCGTTATTTCTGGGACCTGTGTTTTTGGTATTTTTGGAGGGATTCGGGGAGGCCTCCTCCTCCGCTGGGGGTCCAGCATTTAACATGTACAGATCGTTTTGGACCTCACCCCATTCTATGGCTGGCCTCTCTGACATGCTCCTTCTAAATCTGATGTCGTATGCTAGCCAGGTCTTCCCTTTTTGTGCAACTTTCACCTCTCTTATTTTGTCCATGTAGGCCCATATTTTTCTCCCGTCATGGGGACATTTCTCTTTGTAGATTGTTGCCAAAATGGCAAATGCTTGGAGCCATTTGTCCCAGTTCTGTTCTACCTGTGCGTTTCTGGCTATGGCTTTCTCTTCTATCTTTTTGGGGTTTCTTAAAGCATCTTTTCCTTTGTGTTGGGCTTCTATTAATGAAAAGATTTCTGTGAATTCTTTGGCCCATATGGCTTCTTTGATTGTGGTATTGATATTCCATGCCAGGCATATTTTATATCTGTTCAGTATTTCATTCTGAACGGATTTCATTTTTAAATCTAATTGGGCATTGCATATCGTTGCTATGTCTGTTAGATTGCCGTTGCCCTCTCCCGTTTGGCCTACTGCCAATGTAGTAGGGGTTGACCAAGCCTTAAGGGCCCCTGTTGGGTCAGCCGTGCTTGCTATTGGTGCAACTGTGGGGGCAGTTGTTGTTGCAGCTGGCACTTGTGGCTGTGCTACGGCTGGAGTTGGGATAGCTTGGCTTGTTGCTGTTGCAGGGGGGTGGCCACTATGCTAGGTACTAAAGCTATGTGGTGTTTAGTGCCCCATGCTCTTCAGTTTGGGGTAATTGTTTCTCCCTCATTTCCCGTAACAACTGCTGCATTTCAGACATATTCTCAAATAGTTTTGCCAGTTTTTTGTTACCTTTCTTGTGGGCATCCGTCACTTTCTGTCTTTTTGACGGTGTAGTGACGTCATCTTGGTTGAGTGGCATAGTTATCCCATCCCTTGGCAGGCCGTAAATATTCTCCCTCACCCAAGGCCAACCGTAATGTGCTGCTGCTTCTATGGCTGCCCGCAGGTGTGGGGATTTGGGTTTTTGTGCTGGTGTGCTGATATCCCGGGTTTTTCTTTTGGGACCCATGTCTTCCTTGTTACCTGTTTAGTTTGGAAAGATAAGAAAAATTAGTTTTGTTGTGACTGCAAAACTCTGCGCTGTTGCCCAAATATTGAGTTTTCTGTTCTTGGCTGTCTGGTAACTGTCTTTAAACTAGTTTGGCCTTTATGTGGCGCTATGAAATTTCAGGTATACTGAGCGCTGCTTATTATTTAAGCAATGTGGTGGTGGTGTCTATTTTATTGACCTGGCGAGATTTACAAATGCTTAGGGAGGTTTCTGAAAATGACCAGGAAAAATGTGCTCTTGCCGTGAAAATTGCCACCCTTTTCCTGTTGCACTGTCCCAATGTTGTTGTCTCCCGTGTTGGGAAAGTGTCTAGCTATTTAAAAGGCAGTCAATTCTTGGCCACCCCTTCAAGATTGCTGGTGCTGGAGGTTTGACGAAAAAATGCCCCCCCCACTTTCACTTATGAAACTCTTGACATTCCTTTAAAAGTGTCATTGGGAAATCTATCCATTAAAAAATTTTGATTTCACGGGCCGGGCTCTCCCTCTTACGCTCATGTGTTTATTTCGTGTAAGAATCTCCAGGCAGCGTGTGTCCTGCGACTTGTCGGGGGAGCGGCTAGCGCGGATGTTTGTTTTTGGCTTGACTCGCGTAGGAAAAACAAAGTATCAATCTGCTCTGACGGAGCCGGGCACGCACGCTTACCCTGTGAAGACGTATGCTTGTAGATATTGCCACCTCGCTGGGCCGTGCTGCAGGAATTCTCCTCAGGTAATTGATCTTGCTGCTTTCCGCGATTCTTCCCGGGAGACTGTTTTCTTTGTCAATTTCGCTGCACGCTCTCCGTCGGTTTGAACAAGGCAATGTTCAATTAAAGGAAAAAAGACGCAACGAGTGCCACAAACTTCAAAAGAAGCTTAAAGAAGCAAAAGTTGGGAAGGAACTGAGTCAACAGTGCACCTCCTGTGTGTTTGGGTCCCCGTTCAGGGTCCACAAACTAGTTGTGTTTTCTCAGAGCGTGCCGCTTTGTAATTATAAGACCATGGGGAGCCCTGGGTCTTTGATATGTATAGTAGTGGGGGCTGTTATTTGTCAGCCCCCGGCCAGATAGCCGACTGTCTGGCCCACCGGGGGGGGCAGGTCTTTGAACCTGATCCCTGCCTGCCTGTTGGCTTCCTTGGGTGCTTAGCACCTAGCTGCATGAAGGAAGGGTGAGGTGATTGCTCATACCTCACCCTTCCTCAGCATTGTGCTTGGCAGGCTGTGTGTCTCTACGACAGGGGGGAGGAGGAGAGGAGCAGAGAGGGGGGAAGGTTGTGCTGCCCCTCTCTAGGCCTGCTGATGGTAACAGCAGTTACCCTGCCTCGCTTTGTGAGGCACTACAGCATTGCCCAAAACATCTCTAAACAGTCTTCTTGTTATGCTTCTGCAGAAACAGGCACAATTGACGAAGACCAACCCAATATGTAGAACATGGGCCTCATTGCGAGTCTGGTGGTAACCGTAACGGTGCTAGCAGCAGGTTGCCACCAGACCCGTAACCTTTTATCGGCACCTAACTTCCCGGTGCCACCGGGACATTAGAAGTCTGGCGGTTTGGGAAGTCAGGCACCGGTAAAATGTTAGTACCCATTCCCGTGGAGTCCTATAGGACTCCACGGGAGTGGGGACTCAGAAGTGCCAGCACCGTTAGCAACGGTGCGGGCGCATCTGTGAAGAGTCTGCCTAATGTGACCGCTGCACCCAGCAGGGTCAGGCCTGTCGAGTGCCGCGGCCCCATAAGGCAAACTCGTAGTTTGCCGGTCCAGAAGCAAGGGTTACGGTGAGCTTACCTGCACCTTTGTTTCCGAATCGGCTAACTAGTAATGAGGCCCTATGTGTTTACCTATCTATGGCCTATGATCATGTCAACCGCAATCGTTTATGGATTAAACTTTGCCCTTGGGGAATACAGGAAGGATTTCTGAAACTAATAATGAGACTGTATCTTGATACTTCCATGAATATAAGACTGGACATGGGATGCTCTTTGAGTAAAAGAATACTTACATTCAAAGGGGTGTGCCAAGGTTGTGTCCTCGCACCGACACTACTTATTTTATATGTTTCAGATTCAATAGAATGTTTAGCGAACATTAATTTATAACCCCTGAAATTCGACTATCTAAAAATAAATGTGTTACTTTTTGCGGATGATATTAAGCTATGTGCCCAAATGCAAACAGGTCTGCAGTGTGCCCTACATGAATTTAAATAACCTAAATATTACCCCACCAAATCAGTCGTCTTGATAACAAAAGTAAGCCAATTAGGAATGAAAAATGTACTTGATATATTGAAGGTGAAAAGATTGCACAAGTTATTCATTTTAACTTCCTGGAATATGATATTATGGTTAAATATAGTAGCAAGGTGACAGCTGTAAGGCTAAAAAGAAAACTGGTACAGTATTTATGAATAGCCAAACAAAATTCACGGGTGGAACTTAGACAGGCGATTTATAGGAACTCCTACTTCATGCAACTATAACATGGGTCGGCAATAGTTGATTTAAAGGAAACACTAAATAGATACTAACACTGGTGGACCTTCGACAGGCGAGTTATAGGAACCTTTACTTTATGCAGTTAGCTAGACAAGCTACATTAACAGCTACAAACATAGGACATGCTGAGACCATAATTATCCTTGATATAGAACATGCCAGGGAGAAAAGGGTGCCAACGCATTTTTGTTTGCTTCATGGCACTGCCTCTTTAGGGAGTTAATCCTGCTTTCCTGGTTTCCCTCTCTTTATTTTGACCTTTCTGCTGTGGTATTGAAGGCACTGACCTTAAAAAACTACATTTGTTGGTAAATTGGCTTGGGATTTGGCAATAGAGATATCTTTCCAGTTAGTTGGCTCCTAGAGGATTGCGCCTCTAAAAGCAGAACTTTCACTTCAGGTGTTTTGAAAACAAAATTGGACAACATAAAGTAAAGGTGTACCGCAAGTGACACATAGACTGCAGGACATGGGCAGTAGCACTATCGCTCCATTTACCTATATTTGGCAGTACTGGTCCTTAGAGAGAACATGTATGGATCCAGTTATCCAGAAAGCAGATTTGGCTTAAACAGCTATGCGAGTATGTGTAATCCATCAAATTATCTGGATGTCACAGTGATGAACAATAAAGGGCTGAGTTAGCCTGTTACATTAATTAAGAGGAGTACCCAGGGTTTCCCTGACACTGGTCAACCAACACAAGACTAGAGACTAGATCAAAAGCACTGTTGCTTCTGCACCAATGCAATCTCATTGTGCTTCATCCCCAATACCCCTTGTGGTCTCTGACCTTGTTCTTCTTTTCCCACATCTCAGTCGACCATCAGGACACATGTCACCAATTCATCATAGAAGTTTAAAGATGGCACACATCACAAGGAGGTCGATGTTCCTTTTCTGGTTCTGTACTTTTGGATACATATATGCTGGAGAAAATGGACAGGTCGAGCTTCACACATTTTCATGGTAAAAGAATGTGTAAATGTCAGACATGGTATGTCCGATTAATATGTCCTATAAGATATGTCCTATTAATTTCTGTAATGTCAGTGCATATAACACCACAAGAGAAATATTCCCTGGTTCCTAACCCACGTCTCTTCAAATGTCTTTAAGTTTCACTGAGGAACATCCTTTCATGGCCTGTTCTCTGTACATGGTCTGATAATTTCCGTTTCCCCAATGTCCTAGGGAATGGGACCATAACACCCTCATTGGATGCTCTGTATCTCCATTATGTTTGGGACCAGGACCATACCCAACTCACTGCACCCGTCTTATCTCCAATGTACATGGGAAGAGGACCATAACTCCCTCATTGGATCCTATGTATTTCCAATGTGCTGGGAACCAGAACCATACCAACCTCACTGCATCTGTCCTATCTCCAATGCGCAGGGGAAGAGGACCATAACCCTATCATTAGATCCTCTGAAGCTCTATGTGCTGGACAATAGGGCAATAACCTCTTCACTGGATACGCTGTATCACCAATGTGCTGGGGACCGGCACAATAACCACCTCACTGCGTATCATGTGTCATCTGTTTCCCCTGGAAGGCTTTAGGTGTGTCACTGTGTCACATCAATCAAGCCAAAGAAAGGTCAACCGTCTTCCCTACACCAACACCTGACATGGACATCAGAGAGATTTTCTTCAAGTTACCCGAATACTAAAACACTAGTGTTAAGACTCCAGGCTATACTTGCAGTCATTCTATGACATCTTGGAGAAGGAGAGGCTACTGATGAAAAGCATGTAGCATGAGTATTGCATTAAGGTATGTGTTTGCTTATGCTCTGACACCCCTTCTATGTGTGGAATATTCTTTGGCTTGCTGGAATGTGCGGAACCTACAGCGGATGCCCTCTGAGGAACAGAATGCAACACACTGTTACATTAAAATCACAATAGACGTCAAGTAAAATGAGACAAAGGAAGGGGCAGAGATTGCCTGCTGGGAAACCCATCATCCAAACTGTGACCAAAGGAGTAATGCAAGCACGAGCGAGGACAAGAACGGTAACCGAGATATCTAGGGTAGAATAGGCAGTCAAAGTAAGCAAAGTTCATACAGAGATCAGGAATGAAACAGGAAAAGCAAGCAGAAAAGAATCTAAGTGGAATGGTACAGGAGACTGGAACTGCAGACTACAAAGTATGGACCGGAGTTAAGGAACAGTGGGCTGAAGTGTAGACCAGGAACAAGGAAAACACAGGACTGAAACTCTGTACTAGGGAAACAAGGACTGGACTGTGCATGTGACAATAATACAAGGGACTCTAACTCAGGATTAGAATAAAAAGGGCAGAACTGTAGTCAGAGAACAAGGAAACTCAGTACTGGAATCTAGAAAGCTAAAGCCAGTAAACACAGACTGTGGGAACAGAGCAAGGAATTGAAGGCATGGAACAAGAGAATTGGTTGCAGGGTTCAAGGGGCTGCAGACAGGGAAGAGGAGACTGCCGGGCAGAAGGCAGTGGAGAGTAGGCAGAGTAGCTGGGCTGCCAGGCAGGGAGCATAGGACACAGGGTGCAGAAGCAGGAGCAGGAGCAGGTTCTGGCAGCTACAGGTAACAG
Organism: Ambystoma mexicanum; assembly: GCF_040938575.1. Classification (NCBI taxonomy): domain Eukaryota; kingdom Metazoa; phylum Chordata; class Amphibia; order Caudata; family Ambystomatidae; genus Ambystoma; species Ambystoma mexicanum. The sequence goes on along the minus strand of NC_090923.1, from coordinate 567,337,822 downwards.
CAAAATCCAGAGGATCAATGCACAAAGGGCTGGGCGCAAACTCAATGCAAGAGCCCTGTGCTCCTGCAGGCAGCTTCTTAAATACTGCCCTGTCCTGTGCTGAAGCAGGCTCATTAGCAGCACCCAGAGCAGCACACCTGACGGTAATCTGCATCCTCCCTCTCTGGTCCTGGCAAAGTGAAAGCAGCACTGATCTCTAGGGCTTCTGGGGATTGTGGTTCCAAGACTGATACATAGAATAACCAGGGTATGAGATCTGCCAGAAGGTGAATTTTTGGGAATTCAATCCATGTTTTCAGATATACAGATTTGTGAAAGGAAATGTTAAATAATGATTTAGGGTCTTCTCTGAAGATGGTAAATAATACCTTGCAGGTCTGCAGACAGCGCCACCCAGAGGCAGAGATGCAGAAACATAACCCCATGGCCCTTCATTCAAATAGAAATAGCATTCTGCCAGGCAGGTAGTTGTCCGCACCCTGAAGGTTGAGCAGTGGGGATGAACTGGCAACATTGTAAAGGTGTGCCAGTGTTACCAGACTTTAAACGTGTGTATATTTGACATTTCCATATGTGCAATTGGTTTATAGTGGCATCTCATCTTTTTGATGCATGATTTTAAGTGGTACATGAAGGGGCCTAAGCCGAAGAACCATGATGCCAATAGTTGAAAACAATGAGGTGGACAGCAGAGAACAGCTGGATTTCTGGGTGTAGGGTAAGAGAGTAGGGGGGACCATCAGATTGTCTGCATAGTATACAAAGGCAATGGAATGGCATCCTGTAGAAGGGAAGATGGTTTATCAATATGAGCTAAAGATCGAGGTATACTGGCGCCTCTCTCCCTGAACCTTTTCAATGTCTGACATTTCCCATGGCTATTAGGAATGTGATATAATGCATCGAAATGTGTGAGTGTCAGGCTCGATGTATGAAACCTGGCAGGTGTGTGTGTGTGTGTGTGTGTGTATGGTGCATGAATGTTCTAAGAGTAACAACTAGAGAGAGGCTGTCGGAGGTGAGGTTGTGCCGCTGTGATGGTGGATATCACTGTCTACCTGCCTATGACTCACCTATTACCCACCTATCCTGTAACTGTAACAAAAAGTTTAAACATGATTTTCTTTTCTACAGTGGTATCCTGAGTCCTTGGTTCCCTTCTTTTTAGCATGAATAGTTACATGCCCGCAGATTCTCTGCTTTGAAGCAGTGAGCAGGCAAACATCAGCTTTGAGGTGCGCTGGAGAGGGACTGGCACAGTTGCAAATGCGTTCCGGAGCCGTTTGATGAGGGGTTTGTCAATGGAAACATTGTAGTTAAAAAACAAAAAATTGTATAGCAGAGAAGAACATTAATCTGGCTTCTCGGCGGTTTTTCTGCAACCTGCTGGCCCAACCCTCAGTTAAGGCTCTCTTGTCAATAACTGTGCTAACATCTGACTTAGGAGAGCGCATGGCTACTCAGTTCAATCTCCTTAAGGTTCAACCTTGCCACTTAGTTGCGACCGTTCTACCCAAAGTGGTAGAAGATAGGACAGGAGGACAAGAGTCCCTTATGAATATACCCCACAAAGGACCCCAGGAGTGTGTCCTGAACGGGATGTGGGAAGTGTCCCTCAAGCTCCACCAATCGGGACGCCATTATCAGGTATATCCTTTTAGAAATGGAACTATGTTGGGGAGAGAATTAAGGGGGAGCAATGCTGATCATTATCCTCAGGGACCATCGGCCCATTATTTAAAAGGAAAATCTATAGGCACGAGGGTGGGTGATGGTTATCAATTATTGGGGAAAGAAACTGGTCTGAATGAAAAACGTATGGACCACCCGTAAGTGCTATTGTTTGAAAGCGTACTAGCTGAAAATAGATCAGTAAATCTGACTCAATCATCAATTTTACGACTCCCCTCTGAGATCTCGAGGTTAAGAGAACTTTCCTCGGGGGACATGCAGAGAGTGGCTTTTGTTGACCTGCATCGCGCTTATCGGGCAGTCGCATGCTTTGGCTCTAAATTGATATTCGACTTAGTGTTGCAGGAATGCGATAGTATAAGAACCTTTGGTTTTGAATTAACACATTTTAAAGTAGCATTTACTTCGGGTAATCTGGTTGTAAATGAAGCTAATGGCATGTCTTTGGGGAGGGAAATATATGCCTTAAAACAAAAAATGTAAATATCGGAAGAGACAAAAGATTGGTCATGGTTGTTAAAAGCGACAAATACTACATAGTGATCAACCAAAGGCCCCTCATGTCTCTCGTGAGGACCCTTTGGTAATACTGTACTGGAATACCCGGTGGCACTCCCATCTCTTTACAACCTTGGACGTGAGAGTTACAATTATGTGGTATCATTGAAATGTTATCCAGGAGACATGGTTAAAAAACCAGCTAAACAAGGACCCTTTGGTCGTCCTAATGGGAGGCTTTTGACTTTTGTGAAATCATCCCCTAACATATCTATAGTAAGTGTTTAGATGTGTGTTTTGGGGTGCTGGCTCTTCATCTTAGATTCACATTAGAAATATCGTTTGAAGCTTTAGCTATTAATGTATATTGGCACCCTGGTATGACCCAGTTGGGGATCTTACTTGAGACTCTGTCTTGGGTGATGAATGATCATCTCGGGAGGATAGCTCAGAGGCAACGTGATTGCCTTGGAAGCAAGACAACACGGAGCACCGCAGGTTAAATCCTCGGGTCTGCGCATAGAAACCTCTGGGTATTAAGCGTTTTATAAATAACCTATAATATCATATCATTGGTTGACTGAAGTAGAAGGTGGGCTATGGTTGGACAGGTTAGGGGATTTTGAACTTGTTTCCTTGCACGTCATCTCATATCCAACTATGGCTCTTCCCCCTACCTGGCCAAATGGAAATTACCACTCATCAGTAGATTATATATTTACTGATAGTTGGCTGTGTTTGAAGTGTTCCCATTTTAACATCACTCAAACTATTTGGAATGACCATTCAATGCTAGAGGCATCCTTTGCAATATATCTGGATAAACCATCAAAAGGGATGATAACAGGTTCTGAAATCACAGTCATCAGGTATGTGGATCTCATGGAATCCAGAAAAGGTATGAAAAGTGAATGCCTTAGTAGCCGAAGTAATGTCCAAGTCCTCAGATGAGTGGAGATTTAACACTTTCTCAGTGAACTGATTTGGGCCATTTATCTTGTGACTAGTAAGGTGTTCAATAAGAAAGGACCCTTTCAAATTGAATCCCATAGCACATATCTGCTTATAGTGAGGAGCCGGCTACTCGAAAGAGGGATATGAGGAAAAATATTAGACTGATTAGGAAACAAATGGAGATTAATCTTGATAAAAAAGATCTATTTGTAGGAAAGTGCGACAGAAATATCACAATTGGCTGCAACAAACACGCATTAAAAGATCTCAGGAAGACGCCGAACTGATGATGTCCATCTTGAGGAATAAGAAAAACAGTGGCCTTTTGGTGGGTGATTAATGGCGAGGATGCCTCCCAAGTTGTTCGACAAATAAATGCTGTTTTAGAGGCATACTCGGTATCACATTTTCAGAAACTATTTTTCGATACTTAAGGGCACTAATTCCTCTTTGTTTTGTGCTATTCATACACATACAGGCTGGATGGATGTGGGGTATGCTACAACACTTAAGGTTATTAATCGTTATTAATCATTTGAGTACCTCCCGAACCCTGGGCCCTAATGGCATAGCAAATTTTGTATTCAAATTACACCCAGAGTTGTCTGTTTCATAATATCCCAAACATTTAAGTGTTTCCTGATACTTGGTCTATTACCCATATAATCCCAATTCACAAAAAGGGTGTAAAATCAGAACCATTAAATTATAGACCGGCAGCGGTACTAGATGCGGACAGCAAGGTCTTTGCTTTGATCTTGCTTTCTCATCTGGAACATTGGATGGTGGAAACTGGGCTATTGGAAATCTGGCCAACAGGTTTCAGAAAGACCATGGGCACATAATTAAATGGACTCTTATTAAACTGTAGTCAGCATCTTGTTGATAGTGGGAAATCTGAATCAGTTTACATTCCCCCCGTCAATTTGACAGCGGCTTTCGATGCAGTCGATCGTAATCTTTTGTTGCTTAAGTTGCAAGAAAGGGGGATTCTATTGCACCTGTTACGGATATTAGCGGGCTTGTATTCTAATTCAAAGATACAGGTCCAATTGAATCAATCTGGTCAGCTCTCTAAGACTGTAGACACATACCGGGGTGTCAGGCAGGGATGCCTTTTGGCTCCCTTCCTGTTTAATTTATATATGGCTGATGTAAGGAAAAGTCTTTTACCTGTCACCTTAATTTCTCCTAAATTAGGCCATTTCGCCCTGTATGGCTTGAATATGCAAATGCCTACCTTCTCTTCCATTGCACACCATTGGGCTTACAATGCCTACTTAATGCCTTTGCCAAATTTGCATGTAAACATTCTTTAAACAGTCAATAGGGCCAATCCCTCGAAAACCATGATACTGCAGTGCACATGATCTGGCAAAAAGAAACAGTATAAATGGTATTTGGGGTCTGAACATATCTAGAAAGTGGGTACCTGATTTATTTGGGATTCCTAATCTCTTCTAGGACCAGTGTTTCAAAGATTTGCATCTGGATCAAAAATTGTGCAAGGGCTATGGCAAAGAGGGTGGACTCTAAATATGGGAAATTCCCCAGGAAGCACACATTGTACTACAATGAGGTGAAGGTAGTCCCTAAATTACTATACAGTATCAACACCTATCGACACATATCCTCTGGCGGTAATCAGTAATCTGCCACTGGTTGAGGCTTTACTGTCGAGGTTGTGAGGCTCCCCTCTTCAGTTCCGGTTTCTGCCATTAGGTATGAGCTGGGACTGACCTCATTGAAGGCCAGAGCCGATTGGAAAATGTGTTGCCTCCTCTGGAGGATTTTTTGTCCCCCACCAATTTGTCATTATATGTGGCTTTAAGGAAGATTCAGGACGTGAGAGGGAACACTTGGTTATGTGCCATTGATGATTATTGTGTTATCAATGGGGAACTCGTTACACGATTGTATCTATTATCCATCTCAAATTAAAACTAAACTGTATGAGTTGGACTGGGTATCTACCATTGAAACCATACATGGTTATTCCTCCCTTATCCATTTTAGGGAGGACCATAAGCTGGGGAGGTCAACAGAGGAATCAAATGTATGTTAGTTGTGTAATGAGGCTCATACCCGAGAAACATTAAAGCATTTGTTGTTAAATTGTATTAATCTCCAGGGTCTGAGATTAACTTATTTTAAGAAACATTATGAAATGTTTTACATTCTTTGTACTGAATCATTTTGGTCTGAATGCTTAACGTGAGGTTCCCCCTCATTGGTTGTGGCACTTAGTTTTTTTAATAAAACATTGAAGTTAGATATGTATTCTATCTAGCTAATATTATGCGGATAAGCAGATTCATTTCTTGTTTTATTACTTTCTTAAATATGAATCATTCTTTTTTATATGAAATTTTAGATACATTATTGTAATTGTGTTTTGTATTTGTTTTATGTGCATGACTAAAACTTCTAAAGGATAAATTGGTCTTTTTTTCCACCAAATAACAATATAAAAAATATTTTAAAGAAATACGTTCTTGATTCACAAAGGAACACACTTATGACTTTGTTGATCTTAACACAAATTCGACTGTGTCGTCCCCTGTGTCATTGCATTCACTGGGAAATGAGCGAGGCTGTTAAGTCCTTGGCCACTATGCTGCTCAAAATTGAAAAGCTTATATTTTACATTGATTTTTCAATTTGTTTTTAACATTTACACTCACCTAACAAAGTTGAAAATATAAAAAAATGTTTTTGCAATCTGCAGTGACTGAAAGTAGGCATACACAGGCGGGCAATAAGCGGACCTGCACCCCCCCACCCCGACAATCAGCTCATGTGGGACAAGGGGTCTGATGCATGTTTTAGCATCAGGTACATGCCTGACTATTCATGGATAGGCTGGCTGGCGGTCCCTTGCTGCCCCTTTCCCCTGCAAGTCTCCTTCCTGAAACAAGGACTTGCAAGGTTAAGGTTACAGGTCCAGATGTATGAGAGCACATTCTCCTTGCTTCCATGCACCCACATATATTTAGTAAACGGCCCGAAAAGTGTGGTGGAGGGCACACAAAAAGTCCAAACAGGGGATGAGTGTGCAAGGAACGAGAAGAAGAGCAAGTAAAGAGGGAAGCGATTACCTGATTGCATTAGGGATGAGGACAGAGATGGGCGCTACACCCCACCCCCAATAAAGGAAGACAAACAACAGAAATAGAAGGAGTTGGGTGGGAAAGGCAGACAGAGGAAGCATGCAAGTGTTAGAGTACCACAGGATTCGCCATGGTTTAATGCACAGGAGTGGAATGTTGTATGATGATATGTCTTAGAGTGGGATTATTGGCATATCCTACAGTGGAATGTTTTCTATTTCTATTTCTATTTATGGAATTTATGAGGCATTAATGGCCTTCAAACTGGGATTATTGGCATATCCTACAGTGGGATGTTTTCTATTTCTATTTATGGAATTTGCGAAGCATTAATGGCCTTCAAACTGAGATTATTGGCATATCCTACAGTGGGATGTTTTCTATTTCTATTTATGGAATTTACGAAGCATTAATGGCCTTCAAGAATCTCTGCACATGGGATCAATGAAACAACAGAAGGACTGCTGAAATTAAAAGATGTTCAGTTCTTGCTGTGTATTTTGACATGGAATAGGGAGGTTTTGCCGCAGGAGATGACATTGAATGTATCGATTTAAAAAAATTGATTTTACCCAAATATATGTTGGGGGGTTGGTATAGGTGAATAACTAATGCGGGGAGGGGGGGCCATGTGGGGGCTCTCCCCCGCATATATTTGCATCAAAATCTACCACAACACAAAATGGGTGAAATCGAATTTCATGTAATCTTGTCAACCAAATCACATGGAACCTTTTGACATAGGATATAGTGTGTGCCATACCCTGTGATGCGGTGTGCTGGAGGCTGTATGATGCTTCCCTGTGTGCAGGGGTATCGCAACTTTGGGAAGATGAATAGTGGTATGCCGTACAATGGTAAACCAGTTACTGACTTGCAACATTGTGCCATACCTTATGGGTAGATACTGTACAGTACATGCCATGTCCATTAGGAATTTGCAGCAAATACCCACTGGAATATTTGCCTCTGACACCAGTACCGAGACCCCCAAAATCTAGCACAACTGTTCAAACATTCTTGCTGCAGGATTCCTAATGATCACTCTTTTAAGTAGGGAAGTGAAAAATATTGCACACCTCCTGGTACTTTTGGGACATGTACGGTACAGCCGTCATCACCTAAGCAAATCATTCTCTCTGCCATGGAACATCCTCCCGTTCCCCTCCCGGCCTTGCCAGCCTCTGCAAATGTGCAACGCTTGAATCATTCACTAAAACTAAGATTTCACAAGTACTGCATCCACCACATGGAGAAGAGCGTGATTAGTGTAAATGATCGGAGCCACATGCAGCGGCAAGAATGAGATCGGACTGTTCATTGTTTTCAGTGTGACTGGTTTGCAACAGTGCCCTGATGCCTTTGTGCTTGGGTGCTTTACACATGTAAAAATAAATAAATAAATAAATATACAGAGATAACGGTCACGTGCAAAAAAGTCAAATGCACTGCTTTGCAATAAGTGTGGTGGACGTCCAAGAGACAGTGGTGAAAATGCAAGAGAAGATGGGAGGTGTGTGCGTGAGGTCATCTGTGTGCTCTGCTGGAGGGTGACACAATACATGATCGCTTGGCTCCTCATTCGTCACCCATAACATCCATGAAATAATTCCAAAAAAAGATCGATATTTAGGCCCACCATAGAAAAAGAGTAGACAAAGGAAAAAAGGTTGGATGGTCATTATTCAATTTTCCCCTAAGTCACCACAAAGGGGTGAACGGTTAGGCAATACAGATGTCCTGAATTGAGTGCCATGATGTAAACAGCTGTCCTCCAGCCCTCCAGATATAAAGAGAGATAGAGAGAGACACTGAGAGGGAGAGAGACAGGCATATATGCTCCCCAATGTATACTAGATACTGGTCTACAACCCACCCACACTCGGATTAGCTCATCATAGGCTCTAGGCCTCGTCTGTCCTTAATTTTCCAACCAATCTCATGCTTCAAAAAGTCCTTTGAGAGTCTGATTACAACAGTCCAGTGCCCACCCACAATCTAAACAAAGCCATCTCATCTAAACTGGTGTAGATGATCTTCCAGTGTCTTTTCTCATCATCACCTCTCAAAGGTTGGTCCGGGGATGTTGGCCAATCACAGCGTGCCTCCCCATAGCATGTCAACACCACCCCACTCCATCCGGGTGGAGCCAAATTACTTCCATCACAGCTCCTGACCCGCCCCCATTTTCAAGTGTCATCCTTCTCGTTAATCCCCCCTGCCCCTAGCCTCCAACCTCGAAAATAACAGTCAAAAGGTGTTTCTTGGCATCACCTGTAATCAGGCAGCACAAGGTGTGCAAATAATCAGCAAAAGCTGGAGTCCACATCCCTCCAAAAGCTGAAGAGGCATCAAATGCCATATCATTTGTTGAAGCAAATACATGATTACATATCATTAGTCGTACGTATGCACACGTCCTGTCTCTATACACAATTCATTATACAATGAACACAATTATTCCCTCCCAAATGTTCCATCACAACTTAACATGTCATAGACCAGGATACTCCAAATAAATCTGCTTAATAGGGCTGGGCTCATTCACTAAGCACGTGTTTAGCACTGATCAGAACGGTGACCTCAATACAGCCCCACCACCTTTGTACAAATTGTTTCGAGAATTTATAAAATGTAACATGAATGCTAGTCTAGGATTTTGTGTCACATTCTGATGTCTATGAACCCAGACATTTTATATGAGGTGTCATTAGGCCCCCTTTGCATCTGACATAATTGTCTTGGTGGGCCCCAGACTCACCTAACCTCCAGGATGTCGCAGTAAAACAGAAAGTTCCCGACAACACATCTCAACGTCAATGTTTCTGTTGCTTGCTGTATTTTCACACGTGCAGCGGTGTTGGAAGGAGATATTTTCATGTATTAGGGGGATAGACAGAATCGAAAGAGAACCCACACCCCTGCTGGTGTTGTTTGAGGTGGAAGAGGTGGGGGGGAATCGAGGGGAAAGGTTGGGGCACATTACGAGGATTCTCCTGGTAGCTGCTATGAGCTGTCTTGCACAGTTATGGAAAGGTTGCAGAGCCCCAACAGAAAAAAATGGGTTCAGAAAGTACGGGCAATATACGAAAGAGAATTCCTGACACATATCTTGGGTGAATCAAAGACAAATATTGAAGGGGCATGGATTCCATTCCGTGATACTTACGGGAAGTATCTTCTCAAGCACAAGAGCCAGTTTGGGGACACAGGGATGTTGCTACAAATACTGGGATGAATGATAATATTAGATGGGCGGCACTTGTGCGGGTGGCTTGATTTGGGGAGGGGGTATTAAATGTGGATTATGTTCTGTTTTCTCGTTGGAACAAATGTTAACTTGCAAGGATGTTTTGATGGAAGCATTTATTTTGGCAAAAATGCCAAAACATTGATTTTAAAAATCAGCATGTGGTTTCTTTCCCCTCCTGTACTCGACACCTATTTCACTCACCAAAAAAGCCACACCATTATCATCGTACCTCACACATCCACTCTATCAATCTCTGACATCTTCTTGAGTGCCCTCCTTGAAAAATCCCCAAGCAAATGCAAAATGGCCCTCTAGCCACACGTTCGATGGAGTTAACTCCCACATCTATAACAGTGCTTGCTTCCATTTCCTCTACGCTCTCTTTGCAGTATAGTATAATTAATTAACTGTTTTCCAGAATCCTTCTTGCAAACTACAAAGGAAGGGATGTCAACACCCCCTTTTATTGCTGCACATTCTCTACCATCCTCCTTTTCCTTCTTTTATGTCCAGTTCTTTTTACACCCTGAATCACGTGTTCCATTTTCTTTGCCTGGTCGATAACCTCTTCCAAAATAGGATCACCCTTCTCTAGAGCTCTTTTCTAATTTTTTGGTCTTCCACCCACAGCATACATTGAGAACAACATTACCTCTTAGTCAGGATGATACATCAGCGTTGGGACCTGGAAAGGAGCAGAACCTCTGCTACATGCAACCCAAGAAGGCCATTAAAATGTGCATCACATCTCACATACCCCTTCCAGTCCCCAACCTAACCCATACACGAGAACACCCATTCTGTACCCCACACCCAAACACTACCATCCCACATGCATCCTCAAGCTCATCAATGCTTTTTTTTCAGTACTATATACAGCAGACATCGCTGATCTCATCAGCACTCTCATCCTAGATAGACTACATATGACAGAGGTGTTGGGCGGCAGATGCATACGTCATCCATAGCTTCTACCCCTCCCCGAGCTCACTACTGCACAGGTGAGAAACGTTACTCACTAAGACAACTGCTCCGCCTTTATCCTAGGCAGGAACAGCAGGAGATGGACACAATCTCTAAGTTGAAGGTGGCACAACTAACCAAACTAATGTTATGACAACACACATGCATGCATTAGACACAAAGCAAATGTGCACTCAACGTGAAGGACATGCACACATGGTAACATATGCATTTTTACATGAAGAAAATTAACATGGCATCCATAAGATATGTATAAGCTGAATGCAACATGAACAACACGCAAATTTAGCTCACTTACATAAAAACGCAACAATAATGTACAACCATCTTTTAGAAGATGGAAGCTACAACACGCTTCTAATTAAATGATAGGCCTCAAAGATTCATGAGAACTCACAATGGTTAAATAACAAAATGCAGATCCGTGCAAAGCTCAGACAGTAGCTAGCAACCCAAGCAAAGATTACCATGAATAAGGGAGGATAGGAAAGGCAGAGAGAAATCACAAGATAAGGAGTCCCAAGACACAAGCTATGTATTCTCAGATTAATTAAGAGTACCAGAATTCGTAAGCCAGGCGCAGGACATCTATAACCCAAAAGACTCAATGAAGAATAACTCAAGATTGTCCCCAGTGGCAAGACAAAACATAATACTAGCATTAATATTAGCTAAACTCCCAATAAATAAAGGGAGAAATAATACCAAACACGGTCCCATCAACACGGTCCCATCACACGCGGCCCATAATTGGTGAACACTGTCTATTCATTATCAACGAACACAGATAGGACACCTGCCTTACACCTTACACATATCCCCAGACACAAGATGCCACACAACGCCAAATACAAAGAGATCACCCTGGCTCATGGCCTAGAAATGAAGGATGTAATCTTCTTTAATTGAAAAGAAAACAGTCTATGACCTCTCTCCCCCTACTTCAGGCTGGCTCATGTCTTGATCACCTGTCAGTTGTCCAAGGCTGGTTAATGAGAAGCCAACCAATAGAAATACCCAATGTTATGCCAGCAATGAAGTAAGGTGCCAGCCAATAACAGGTTGCAGAAAATATGTCTTTTTACTGTTATCAATTTAGAGGTGGTCTCAGGAGGAGCCATCAGACAAGTATTACCCAATAAGAGATGTAACCCATACATAATATGTATGTAGTCACCACTATTAACCAGTCCTGTTTCCCCATAGGTTTTGGTAACTAAGATCACAGTATGATGTCAGCTATGACAAATGTTGAATATATAAACCATTGTTTGCATGCTGTCCCTGCTTTGTTTTGATGATAAAAAAGCTGGGTTTTGCCTTGTACTTTGTCTATTTCTGTTATTGAGTCCGGTTTGAACTGGCTCCAGAACCTGTGTGTAATTTGGAACTACCCAAGCTGTCTTAACAGAGGCATGGCCTCTGCACACTTCCTGGATGTCCACATCCCCACAGGCTACAATATCCAACACAAGGACCACCAAGAGAAGACTGGAGGAGGCTCGCAATTATCCACAGTACTCGTGTGCATGCACCCACCATACTCACATTCCATGTGACCCCTCACCTGCTACTTTCCACTGATTCATGATCAGACAGCCATCTTCCACCTACTCTTCAAACCACCCCAAACCAACAAGACCTTTCTCAATGAAAATCACAAACCTCATCACAATAGCCTTCATCAACAATAAAAGTAACATTTTCCTCAAGGTGCGTAACCAGCCCAGAAGCAAAGCCACCAGAAACACTTTACCTAGACTCCTTGACACCATGGACATCAAGCAGTTAATTAAAGAACCTCCTTCACAAATCAACAAAAACAACACACTTGACTATGCAACAATAGCCATCCTGCCTCACCACACACCTCGTCCAGAGGGCAAATCCAAACCAACCAATGCATTCAAGGACTTCCTCATGGATATACTAGAAATGCATCTCATCAATTTGGTCTCTGTGTCGAACTCCTAAGACAATGCCACCTCTCAGCTCAGCACACTCAACCACACCTTAACAGAGACCGCCAACACCCATGCATCATTGCAACCTTCGTTCAATACAAATAATCCCTCCCTACCTTAGTACACACAGGAACTCCTCGACAGCAAGTTCCAAGAGGTTTCATCCTGTCCCCTGTCACTTTCAACCTCTAAATGGAGCGTATAAACTCCTCAATAACACCATGCCATTAAAAACCAATATTGATTGACACACAACTGTACCTAAAGAGCAATTTCATCAAAAGCATCCATTGACTGAATAATTGTCTGTGTCTCTTCGAAGACTAGATGTCAAGTGCCTACTTGAAGCTCAACCTGAAAAAAATACCAAATGTATTCCTCTAGGCAATGCAACCATGCATTCCCAGAATTGGCTGACTGACATGAAGCTTCATGGATTCATGTCTCAGCTCTCACCCAGTGTAATGTCTCTTGGCCTTACTTTCAGCTCCTAGACCTCATTCAAAACACATTTCCAACAAGACGCAAAAAGCATAATACCAATTTACACTCCTCCACAAAGCCAAGCATTACATCCCCATCAGGAGTTTGAAAACAGTTGTCCAAGCCCTGCACACCCCCCATCCTACCCGGGGCCTCCACAGAATGGTACTCCAGCAAGACAAAGCTTGCCAGAGCACAGCCCTGTCTTGTTCCAGCCTATTTCCCACCCTGCTGCCATACCTAATTTAGCCCATACACCAATGTCTTATTACGTGTTATTGCTAGTTACAAAGCGATATGTGCCCATGGGATCCCCATTCTCCGTGCACTCTGACCTCAGAGCCCTTCTGTAGTTGCAAACGTGGTCATGTTTTATGAAGTATCATGACCAGTGGTTACTCTTTTTGAGTGAAATGTTCTCTTTGTAAAATATTTGTATTTTTTAGTTCATGATTGATTAAATTAGCATTATGTGTGGAGTCTGATCTAATTTTGAAGATTGAGGTATGGTGAGCAGAGCTCAGTCCGTGCTCTGTATTTTTTTAGCCCTGTTTGTCTGTCAGGAGGATTAATAGTCTAGGCAAATTTTTATTACCTATGGTCCTGTACCAAACAGGCACACTGATGTGCCAGTAAGACGCTGTGTGAGAGAGTAGAGTATTAAGGGGTCACACAGGAGAGCACTTCAACATGCCAGAGTTCTACAGTTGCCTCACCGTCTTGTATGAGGAACTCAAGAGAGGGCACATGCATCAGCCACAGTTGAGGCCAGTTCAAAGAGGGAATTCCAAATGTAGGTAGGCCATTTTAAAAAAATGTTTTATAAACTTTATTTATTTGAATGAGAATTTTATCCAAATTCAGAGTATACATTCTTACTTGTGCAGCTCTTAATTTCAACTCTCTGCTAGTACACTTCCGTTGTGCTTATCAGGCTGATCTTAGCCCCCCCCCCCCCCCCGAACCTGGCATGCTATAAGAGAATAGGGACCTTGCAAAGTATATTTGGTTTGAAATACATTTGCTCCCTGTCCACCATGAACTCATGAAAGTGCATCCAAGTGGCTAGATATGTTTGGTAGGACCCATATGCCAGTGCTGTCACCTTTTCCATAGCCATCACTCCCCATAACCTCACCCACCACATGGCTACCACCGGCCCTTGTTTGTTCTTTCATGCCTGTGCCAAATTAATTCTGGCCGCACTCAGCATATGGGTGATGAGGGGGGCACTACATCCTGTGGCAGCATAGATTCTCTCCACTGTTTCTCCCAACAGCACCACCGCTGGGTCAAAAGGTAGTTGCACCTTAGTCACTTCCTTGCTGTAGTTTAGAATTTCTTTCCAATATATCTCTGCGACAGGACAAGTCCACCACATGTGAATCAAATCCCCGGTCTGCCCACAGCCCCGCCAACATTTCGAGGGGTAGCCCGCGTTAATGGAATGCATGCATTGTGACATCCTGTACCACCTCAGACATAGTTTATATGCTGCTTCTTTAATAGGGACAAACTTCAAGCTTTTCATTGCCAGTCGTCAAATTTGACCCCATGTCTCCCCGGTGATGTGTTCCCCCAAATCTTGCTCCCATTTCAACATGTATGGTAGGGTTTCTTCTGGGTCGGACCCGTCCACCAATCGGTAAAGCCTCAACACCCACTTCTCAGGTATCCTCTCCTTTACCGTAAGCTCCAGCCCTATTGGGCTTCTATTAACCCCCTCCCTCATTCTTGTGTTCTTGATCTAATGCCTAATTTGGGCATATCAAAAGCGCTCGCTTTTGGGTATCTGAAACTTATTTTAAAATCTTCAAATGTCAAGGGGTTCCCTTCAGTATAGAAACCCTCCAATACCAAGGGCTGCCCATCTCCCCAATGTAGCAAAAAGTTGGGTTGCATTCTCGGTGTAAAATCTGGGTTGTGAGCCAATGGTGTAAGTGGACCGCCTTCTAATTTTATTTTATTTCCCCATACCGCTTTGTCCCAATACCAGAGGGTATCTTTTGTTGTCTCCAGCAGCATACCCCCTTTACCCCTGTGTTTTGGATGTAGGAAGGCTACGCTCTCCAGGTGTATTTTCGTCACGTCCCTTTCCAAGGTTGCCCACCGGTTCAGATTCTCTTGGGTAGCCTATTGAAGCATTGGTACCACCTGTGCCACCCATAGGTATCTGCAAAAGTCTGGTACTCCCAGCCCCCCAAGTGCTTGCGTGCAGAATAGGACCTTTCCCGGGACTCTAGGTCTCTTCTCTTTCCAAATAAAGGACATGATTTCCCTCTGCAGGTTTTTACCGCTGAGCCTGGGATCTGTATTGGGAGTGCGCCTATCACAAACAGGAACCTGGGTAGAAGTGACATCATTATGGCCGTAATGCGTTTGAACCAGGGCAACTCCTGCATATCCCATCACTTGAGATCCTCTATCAAAGTTTTTAGTAACCTCAGAATATTAGCCCCATAAAGCCTCTCATATGTAGGTGCCTTGGACTTAGTATAGTTGATTTGAAATCCTGAGACTCTCGTGAAACTGTCCAGCAACATCATGACCCTGGGAGAGAGACTGTGCTGTGTCCTTTAGGAATAGTAAAACATTGTCTGCATAGAGGGATGGTTTCTGAGTGCCACTGGCTACTATAGATACCCCATGAACCCTTTGTTCTGCCCGAATCGCCTGCGCCAGTGACTCCATGGCCATGGCAAAGATTAGCAGGGATAGTGGGCACCACTGACGGGTCCCTTTACCTATCAGGATGCTGTCTGTAAGCTGCCCGTTAACCATTAATCTGGTGTTCGGGTTACCATAGTTAGCTAAGACCATGCGAGAGAATATCGGCCCGCACCCAAACTTTCCCAGAGTCAGTTTCAAGAAGTTCCAGTCCAGTAGGCCAATTTTTAAGTTCCTGCAGAAGGCAGACTTCCTTTGAAGGAGAAATAGACTCACATGTAAATTACCAATGAAATTGCAGATGAAAGAAAAATTGACCTATGCCAAACAGGGGCTTGCAAAAGAGAGGGCAAACCCATATAAAATCTGACTGCAAATCCTCAGCATTAGATGAAACCCTGGATTTGGAGCCAAAGGATAAAGCTGAGTCTGAAGGATTCTGAGCCTGAAGAGAACTTGAAGTAGAGAGGTATAGCAACCCAAGTGTTGGGAGTTACTAAACCCCTGAAACGGAGAGATGATGAAATCCTGAACCTAAGAGGAGGTGAAACCTTGACCTGGAATGTGCTGAAACCCTGACCCTGAGAGGTGATGAAAACCTGAATCGAGGGGTGATTAAACCCTGAGAGCTCTTGAACTTGAGAAGTGCAAAAACTATAGAACTGAGAGGTGAGGAGGTGGTGAAACCCTGAACGTCGGCGTGATGAAGCCCTGAGATCAGTTGCACCTAATAGAAGAAAGACAATGAACCTGAAAGGTGCACAAAACCTGCATCTGAGAGGTGCTGAAACAGGGAACACGACTAGTTAAGGAATCCTTGAACCTGAGAAGTCATGGAACATGGAGCCTGAAAAATGCAGAAATCTGTAAACCTTTGATTACTTGAACCTGAAAGAATTCATTGTAGGGAGAGTGCCAACGAAGAGTGAACGTTTGAACCCTGGACTTGCAACTCCAGGGTAAGGATAAAGTGAACCAGCTGGTGTGAAGAATGAAGAAAGGAGGAATACTGCCATTAGGGTCCCATTTGAAAGAAACAGCGGCAAAAGAAAGAACTGTTTGGAAATAATGGGATTTTGATAAAAAGACCTGAACTAGCGAACATCAAAAAGAGTGTGAGAATTCTGATGGAAGCTGAAACCAAATGCTTTAATAAAACGATATGAATTCAAAACGTGTCCCTCTATTTATTGTTTTATTAATGACACTCTGCTCCACTACCTTTATGCGAGAGTTAAGATAATAATTATTTCACCTTTTGTATCATTTAATGTTCATGGAATATGAAATTACAGTTGTACTAGACTATTACTGCACACATTGCAATGTTCTGGAAAACACCAAGATCGGGCTGATTCTAATGGAACACAGGAAATTGCACTTAAATAGCCTGTCACTGCAGCATTTAGCGTGGAAGCTTTTTTCAATTAACAAACATATTTAATATTTAAAGTTTGACTTGTAGAAATTGTCTTCCTGTGCATTTGAGATGAACGCAAAAACAGGACAAGATTAAAGTACGTAGATTAAGTGATCTGGAGTATGGGCAGCGTGCACTCGACAATGTACACACATACTAGTGTTATATTTATACAACTGAGTGCACAAAACTTGTCCTGTGTGACACACATTTGTGCAATTAGCATAATGGGGGTGTCGCACAGTAAAGCAATTGTAGATGCCAGACTTGCTCAGACAATCTAACATTGTGCAGTACTTGAAGTGAAACTCGCTTGCAGCTCTGATACAAGAGCCAGTTACACTTATCACATCACTATTTAAGAATGATTGCCCGCAGATCGAGGCACTGATGGTGGTGCGTGAATGTAATTTAATGTAAGTGGCCTTGTAAAGCGCCTGTCTGCAACTTTTGGTGGCCTCGTTGCGCTTGGCTGTGCAAGAAAAAAGGAGTTTGGGGTCCATTTTCGGGGCAGTGGAGTAGGCAGATGCAAAACATGTGGTGTTGCTGGGTGCAGGACGAAAGAACTGGTTCCTGAGTGCCAACTGTTTTCTATTGGCTCGGCAGAGAAACCTGAGTGTATGTTATCCATAGGGAAGAGCCACAAAATGTGGGAGAGTGTGATAGGGCAAAAGAGGACAGCATAGTCGTGACTCGGTTTCTGTTGATGGGCTAGTGGCTAGGCATGTGGTGGTTTGTGAGTGTAGCATAAGGTGGGAGGACATCGTAGAGGGAAGTCAGTTAGTCGGGGAAGATGGGAGTTTGCTTTACAAACTAAAACAAACCGTAACTGTGCATTCTTACCCCTGGCCATTTGCAGGCAAGTCCCTTTTCTCTAGCTCCCAATGCCACCTCTCTCTCACACACTCTCTCACTCTCTCTCTCTCTCCCTCTCTCTCTCTCTCTCTCTCTCTTTCTTTCTCTATCTCTTTCTCTCTTTCTGTCTCAAATAGATGCATTGTACCCCTAGAGGAACAAAACAATCAGCTGTGAAAAGGCTGATGACGGTTAGGCGTGGTGTAGAAATTCAAACATTAACATGAGCTACTAAGGCTTATGGGAGGCAAAAGGTTAAGGTCCAGTAGAAGGGCAGCTTGAAATTTGAGGACCGCAGTCACCAATTTTACCTTCCTTATTATGTTGGCTAGCAAGCTGAGAAATGCCTCAAACCTCACTCTAGTGTGTGCAGGTGGTGTGCTCAGTGGTCTGCTGTGTCTTTTGGTATCGGTACAGGTCAGGATCCTTGCTCATTTCACCCAGAGGTCTACACTGCTGCATCCTACAAGCCCCAAACTCTTCTCATACAGTTCAAAATTGAAATCCCGACTCCACCTGTAAGACCATATATGGAATAAAGGCACAATAACCATATACTAATGACACGCCAGTCGTGAGGTTCGTTTTCCAAACAAGTCTGGTTTTATTCAGAGTATCTCGATCGGCCGATCGGGTCTCAACACCTCACAATGTGTGCTCACAAACACCGTGAGAGGAGAGAGAGAGAGCCGTCGATAAAGCAGTAATATTACACGGCCACGTTAGTGGCCGTGTAGTTATGGTTAAGTTGCTGTTTCCATAAAAAGAGCACTTTTTGGGCGGCTTATAACTTTGCTCCCCCTGTACGAATCCTCACCAGACTTTGCAAAAAAAGTATATGGGCCACTCTGAATTTTTTTTGCAAAGTTTGGAGAAGTTTGATCCAGGGGGGCAAACGTTATAGGGGGGGTCCCAAAACGTTTTTTTTTCCCATAGAGTGAATGGGGGAAAAACTTTGCGCACGGCTACAGGTCAAACCGCTGGACGGATTTTCATGAAATCTGCCCCAGGTACAGGGGCTTGGTCCAAAAAGCGTGCTTTTGTAAATTTGGTGACCTTCCGTGCAGTACTTTTCTTTAAAATTATCAAAAAGTAGGTGTGAAAAAATTAGAGATATCTATGTCCGCTTCACGGTCACACTTCCCTGTTCGGTCCACGGACAAGATACCGATTGGCTAAGGGGCTGGCGTCATGACCGCGGACACGCAATGTATCTGCCCATTGGCTGCTGCGAGTCATGTTCTGCGTCAGATTGTTTGGATGCAGCCGACATCTTGGATCCAAAGAAAGCGAAGCAAGAACCAGCGTACATATGCTCTATTTATAAAACTGTTTTGCTGTGTCACAGACCGTTGGGAAAGATTCCGACAGTAAGAGATGGGTGATCAATGCATTTGTTCTGGGGGTCGGTCTTCATGATGTACTTTCAATGGACAGCTTGTACGCACAGAAAATGAGGGGTGTAATAACGATAGCACTTCAGTCCATGCAGTGGACAGGAAACTTCTAACTGTTGAAAGCACACGCGTAGTGGTAGCCAACATTGAAATTGACAACATGGCGTGATTACATTACTTTTACTGATGCCTATTATTATATTCATTAGTGTGCCTCCATGGGTGTCACATGCTACCGTGCTTGTGGCCAGGGCTTAGAGTCTTGGATGCATGGCAGTTGGCCGAAGGCCGAAGGCCTTACTTCCACGACTGTAGGCCCTGGCCACAACCACCACAGCATGTCACACCCATGGATACACCGCTAGTATTGAGTTTCGATTGGCAAGTTTTGGGGAGTGCGTGCACCCAAGAACAAAGTTGTAAGTACTAGATGTGGAAGCCACTGCACACCCATCCCATGTAAGATCTATGGACATACAGCTAGGAGTGAAGCCTCTGGCCAGAAGCACTGAAGGATACCACACCTATAGGAAAACCCCCACTACCATACATCACTGAGGTGATTGTGGGGAGACTCTGTAGTCTTGGGTGCATGGCCGAAGGCCATGCCCCCAAATGTACATTTGTTCGTAGTGTACTTATATGCCACAATGGCTGTCATATGGTGTGGTAGTAGTGGCCAGGATGCAGAGTATTTCAACAAAGTAATAAGCACTGCAGTTGTAAGTAACTATGCATTTTGAATACTGTATACCCATACATTCATAATGCTATGGCCTCAAACTCACCTCTGTAGCCTGTGGCTACAAACTACTGCACCATATCACAGCTATTGGTACACTTGTACTATGCAACATCATTAAGATGGTTGTGGGGAGGGCGTAGCGTTTACCAAGTTTGTACATAGTACAATGACAAGGCACAATGGTTCCGATATGCTGTGATGTTTCTAGCCAGGACCAAGACTCTTGATTGCATGCCCAAAGGCCATGCACCCAAGACTGAAGTCATAAGTAGTGGAGTTACAAGTGAATATGGGTGTGGTGTAATGTGCTAGTTGTGTGGACGCCAGAGTGTTTTGCCTGCATGGCTGCAGACGATGGTCCAAAAAGTAAATTTATAAGTAGCTAATTTACAAGGACCATGGTTTTGATATGCAGCGATGGTTGTGGCTAGGACCTATACTCCTTGTACCTTGGTCGTAAGGCGTAGATGGTAGGTTACACACCAGAAGATGCAAGGGCCAGCCTACAGGCACTGCAGCATATTAGTACCATAGATTAGGTGTGTAGATTCGAGTGTGTAGAAAATGACTGCCAATATACTTACTCCTTACTTTGTTCAGAATCCACATACAATTTTTAAATGGTTATCGTACTTGGCGGAAGTATCCCTTTTTCCATTTCTGTGATAAAAGAAACAGGTATGTTAGTCTTTGCATTTTTTGAAAATGTACTACATTGGTTAATAGACAGTTTGCCATTTTCTTTTACCCTCATATTTAGTTTACAAACCAGTGTACTGTGCATTGCGCTCAGTTTCTGTGTTTGCTTTTCTAATCCTTGGGTCTGGGAAAGAAAAATCCTTATTGGATTAAAAAAAACCTTCATTTACTATGTTACTAACTACTTCCTTTTTTCCTTTGAGTGTTTCCTTCATCTTTCCGATGAATGTTATGTTTGTTGCCTTCCTGCCGATTTTTACCAACAGTTAGATACCTGTAGGTGTATTCTAACTGTGCATTTGTTCCTACAGCTTTGTGATATTCATTCATGTGTGTCGTTGTTATATCCTGTTTCCTTCATCTTTCCCATTAATGTTATGTTTGTTGCCTTCCTGCCAATTTTTAACAACAGTTAGATACCTGTAGGCGTATTCTACCTGTGCATTTGTTCCCAACGATCTGTGATATTCATTTCTTTGTGTCATTCTTACATCCTCTTGGGTACTTAGATACCTGTTGGCGTATTCTAACTGTTTGTTGTAGTCTTTCACATATATATTTTTTTTTAAATCTTGAAGTACACATTATTTCGTAAAAATGTTGGCTTCAAGAACATTACATACGCATTTGTAAGATTAGCTGGCAATCTCTGCTATAGAGTAATGGTGCTATCATTACATTCGAACCATCCACAATTCTTTTTAATGTATGCAGTGTAGTGACCTGCATTGGTTGTAGCTCCTGCATGGTAGATTATGCCTACTGTTGTAAAGGTGTTCTTTTCTTTGACCGTGTGTGAATCCAGTCAGTTTGCAGTTGTTTTTGGTCCCATCTGCATTATAACGTAGAAGCATAAGTATTATGTAGGCACTATTTGATTGTATCAGTAAGGTGGAGCGATTGTCTGAATTGCAAATAGTACATATTCTGCCATGGTTTGCATTTTGTACAAGTTGCTGAAATGGAATGCTTTAACAATTTGGTATGGAAACATACACAAATCGCTCATTTGGGATTTCTTCCTGTATCACTTTGCTACAGAGAGTGCATGTATGTTTCCACTTGTACGAAATCTGGAAGATTTCATTTACAGGTATGCTTTTGTTTTCCAATACTAATAGTATGTACATTAGAAATTCTTGTGGATCTTCTTGTGAGTTGATAGTGAATCTCACCATTCCAGCACAGTCGTCCAATTGCTGCCTTACACCATGAACACTGTATGTGTTGTCAGGATTGCTTGTTGCATTGCTATGCAGCACTAACATTTGCAAACACAACTGGTCTGTACTGTGGAGGTAAATATTGTTAACAATTGGTGGCAATTGAAATAGAATATTCATTGCTACATTTGCATAGCAACTTACCTCTCTTTCATTTGCACATTTGAATGGTCCAGCAAGTTCTGTAACTGAGTGCATTTTTCGGAATTTCTGTTGCTTTTTTGTCGACGTCCCTGGTTTACATTCCCTAATAGGTTCTTCTATGTTTGCGGTAATTGATGAAACTTTAGCTTCTTTTCTTTTCTTTCCGGAATTTGCTGTTGAATTCTGTTGCATTTCTGTTTCATTTAGTTTTCTTTTACCATGTTTTACTTTATCTGGAACAGGGTATTGTTTCAGATGAGGGGTGTACAGTGAACGCAATCTGTTGTATTCTAGAATGCATGGAATATCAGCATTGACTTTACTTGCATCAAAGTTCATTAGCAATAGACCGTCAAGTGTATGTAAGCGTGATAATGCTACGTAGCTCATGCCTTCCTTAAAGACTGTGTTTCCTATATCTATCAATGCTTTGTCTAGGGTAAGATCGTGGGATTTATGAATGGTAATTGCATATGCAAGAGTTAGAAAAAATTGCTCTCTACGTACATACATGTCTTTGAAGAGAAGGAATCGAGCAATTGAGGGCCCTATCCTTTTCACATCTGAAACTTTATCAAAGTGAATATTGACAAACTGAATGTTGCTTTCACGTGGGTATGATTGAACGCCAACAACTGTGCCCAGTGCTCCATTAACTAGCCCTTGCTCTATGTCAAGGTTACGTTTAAGCATTACTCTACAATTTAAGGATAATTTCAATATTTTCCCAACCCAGCTGTGTTGGAGATTGAATTTTCTAAACTATTTAGTCTTGTTGTGGCTTGCTCACACATGGGTACTGTCAAACCATGTACGTCTAGTTTGTCTGTGGCGCTAATTTTCAGTATTGTTGCATTTCTTTATTTAACATTGTTTCAACATCAGTTGCACATGCATTGTCGCCATAAAGTGCATGCATGTTCCGGTTTTTCAATACAACTTGTGCTTCTTGCGATAATACACCAACTCTAATACTTTTTAAGATGTTGGCATAAGTGAGATCTGAAGATTGCCGCATGTTCTCAGTTAATTCTCTATATTGGAAATGTTGCCAAAGGTTAACATTACCTATGCTACCAACAGTTTTCTGGCAGAGTTTGTGGCCTAAGGTTTTAAAAATCGGTTCACCTTTCCTTGGTGTCAATTGTGGAGGATCTCCGAAAAACGATAATGTGTTTCCCTGCGAAGAGTTCTTCGTTGTTACTTTTAAGTACTTCTTGCAATCTGAGATGAATCAAAGCCAACATTAGGTTGGAGACCATGCTCACTTCATCTATTAGTAGCATTTTCATTTGTTTCAACACTGTGCATAATTCCATTGCAGCTTCTGCAGAAAGTTTGTAGTAGTCTAATTTATTTTGATGCTCTTCTGGAAGCAGTAGAAATCGGTGTAAAGGGACACCGCCTATGTTGTAGGCAGCTAGACCTGTGGGGGCCGTTACAACAGCTGACAGTTTGTTGTTTGTCAATTGTTGAAGGATCTTGTGGATGATTTTGATTAAGAATGTTTTCCCTGATCCAGCTTCACCACTGACGTACAGCTGTATAGGTTTGTAATTTTGGCAGGTACATTCTTTATTTTCGTGTTCTACACCAAGTACAATTTGTTTTGTTACGTCTTCAAAAATGGTGCGCTGATCATTGTTAAGTTTTGCCTGTTGTACAGTTAAGTCTTCTGTATCTTCTTGATACTGATACATGGTCTTTTCTACTTCTGCCATAGCTACTTCAGCCTCATTTGCTATTAGTGGTTGTCCTAGTGGTTCTTGACTTCCTGTTACAGAAGGTTGACTACTGTCGGAAGAGTCTTTATCTAGTTGGGCCTGAAGTTCTTCTTCCTGTTGCTGCTCATTGTGTAACATTGTTTTGTACTGCGTTAAGTTCACATCGGTGACATCGCTTTCATTTGCTTTGAAAGCATCTTCATAGCAGTCCTAGTTATCTAGTATGTCTTCCTCTTTTCTCCATGGTTTGAAAAAGTATAACAGAGACATGTAATATAGTTCTGTCTGTTGAGGACTTTTCAATGACAATTTTACATGAGTAATTAAGCTTTGCTTGGTTAGTTTCACTAAACTCCCTTCACAGTCGGTCACTCTATATCTACGTTTACTTTCATCGGGTTTTACATTATTTTTTGTATGCAGAATTTTGAGCTATGTGGTATAGACACATGCTTTCCAGAGTGCTACTCCTGTTCGGATAGTATGTGTCCAGTAAATTGTTTTTCAGAATGTCTTGGCTGTTGGGATCATTTCTGCCAATTGTTTCTATGTCCTCATATGATTTTAGCACTCTTTTTCTAGATTTTGCAGGACCAAGACTGAGCCATACTATGTTGTCTGATTTTCCATACAAAGCAGTACCGGTTAAACGATCTGCTGCTTCGTAGGCACCACATTCTCTATGAGAGAGCATTTTTATGCCTAGGTTGTATAAGTCTGTGATAATGTTTTGTCTGATGCTAGGTCATCCCAGAGGTCCTGAAGCCCTGTTTTTTCTGCTTTTGTTAAGTAGGCTGTAACATATCGTGCAACAGCAGTGGAATTGTCTGCAATGTACTACACATCTATGTTTGCATTCCATAAGAGGGCAATGATTGCATTGTAATCATTGATATATTTGGATTCTTCCCTTCTTTTTATGTAATACGTGTTCTTAGGTGATTTACCTTTAACACTATGTCGAACTGAAGACATGAAGTTGTTTACTTCACCTGTTTCTGTAACTGGTCTAGGGAAACCAAAGCGGCATTTGGTGTAGTATTTACCTTTGTTTTTGTATTTGCGGAGACAATATTTGCCACATGTGTGTCATTGAAATTGTAAAATCTGCCCATGCAGCTCACTATGTGTCTGTTGCGAAGGTATTTCGCAAGTGACATATTTTTGGATAAATTGCAAAACAGTGCTGTCACTGTCGTGACCAAATTTCGGTGCACCTTTGATCCATAACAGCATGTGAATATGTGGTGCTCCTCTCACTTGATATTCTTTTCTCCAAAAGAAGGGCTGCACTTCTCCAAGGGGAGGAACAGTTTTATTGCAAATGAAGTGTTGCATGGCAATGAAACGATGATGGAAATATCTTGACACATTAACTGGATCTAGAGAGCAAAGTTCTCAAGGTGTTAATATATCTATGTTGTTTTTGTCGCTGTTTGCTATGCGTAGGAACTCCTGTAAATCTTCCCATGCATATTCGGCACAACTTAGCGTAACAAACCAAGTCGGTGGTTCTAGGTTTCTGATCATACAACGCACGTCTCCGTGCCGTCGGAACCAGTATTCCTTTGTACCACGCATGTTTGCAAACAAATATGTTATACTTGATTGTAAAACCTCATCTTTTTCCTGTACTTTTTGTATTAACTGCGTAGCTCAAAACTATATATTGGATCAGTAGAACGGGTTGACTCTGGCACAGTAAGAATATATCACATTTTATTTCAAATACTTCATTACAAAAAACATATATATTTATAAATTCTTAAGTACTTTTAAAAATTGAACAATTCATATCCTCATACATATCCCACACACACTCACCAATTATCTAAAAAGACATGTTATACCCCACATTCAATATTTTGCAGAGCATCCACTCTATTACTGTATTTCATTAATATGTTCAACAATGACCCAGTCCATAATATCAGGTGTCATTATATGGCTGATATGATGTTTAACCAGATGTCTTGCTCGTAGACAAACGTCGACACGTGTTTCGGTCAGAGACCTTCTTCAGGACGTCGGGCAAGAAAACGGTGCTCCGCCCTATTTTAAACTTGTATGGGCCAGAATTCGATCTAAAAACAATGCAAAGCCAGAATGTCAACCCTATTTCTTTTAGAAGGTGACACATTAATGTCACATATAAGTCAAAATTAAATAGAGACAACCGTCTTACTCACCCCCAAGATGCAATTCTTAGGATCGTGACAAGAACAAAAAGGATTAATCCTCCACTGGCCTCGGTATCAATCTCGAGCCTGTGGAACCAACATACCACATAACAAAACATTTAGTACTCAATACATTGGCCAAACCAAGGTTTTTAACTGTATATATATCTCGACAGTACAAATGATACAAAAACTTACATGTATCCAATGGTAAAGAACACTTTACACGGGACCTGCACGTTTGTGAAAGCAGGACGTACACTAATGTACTGGAGTCATTAAATCCTCGATGGACCCCAAGCAACTGTGAACAAATCACATAAATCCAAATTAACACCCATAAATCACAAGTATTTCCTCCGTTCTCTAATAAAAATCACCAAAGTGCTAACCCCATCTCTTCCCAACACTATACTACAGGTGCCGTCACCTTAAACATCATAGTCTGCTCGAGATATTCTCACTCGAGCAGACACGACATGAGTTCCGCATTTTTAACAATGCGTATACCGTGCCACAGTCACCGCAATCGTACCTATTAAAGTTTCACATATACATTCATCTCTTACCTTGGTCTAATCGATCAAAAACCACGACCAAACAATCCACTCCTCCGGACGGCGTTCGACTCACATGTAACCACCGACTATAACGAAAGCGATGGACATAAATAGGGGACAATCCAAAACCCTCAATAGTAAACACAAAAAAGGGACTGGATCCACCAAAACGCTGTCTTAGCCATTTAGAGTGAAAAAACGGACACGATCAAACGTTTGTCTATGCAAGTAAACACGTCTTCCCTCAATAGGTTACTGGAATACGCGCATCCGCCAAATGCAAGCAGAGAACCACACCCTGGTTCTCCATAACAAATACTGTTCACGGTTCCACCACAATGTTTAGACAAAACTAAACCAACAAAATTAATGTACACCAACATTTTTTGAACGATACATCAAAAATCCTAGTAGAAAATCCTAAAGTGATACATAAGGGGTCTGGCGTACCATGCCTAATTCCCTGGTGCATTTTAGCCTGATTTTAGGAACTGGGTGCTTTGTTAGAGTCTTCTACCAACTCACACCTATTACATGAATATATCTATATCTAGGTCCTACAGTGGACCTCTCCACCATTCGAAATATACCCATACCATTGGCACAGATGTACAAATTTCTTCAGAGCCCATCTTTTTATATCTATAAAAGTGTATATCACGTTCTGTGGGCTTTATATTTTAAGCTTCATACAAACAGTTTTGAAAAATAAGTTAGAACGACAAGTTGGGGAAAACAAATTTCAAAAGACCACGATTGAAAAACTAACATCCAGTACCATTATTGTGCAGCAGCTGTAACAAAATGTAATTTATGCGGCATGGATTAGACTCAGTATTATTCATATGGTACCTGGACGTATATTGGCTGTCTTAAACATACACTATTCATTGTAAACAATATATATATAAGTTGAAAACAGCATATTAGTTTCTAGTGACAAGAGTGTTCCACTCAACTGAGACATTCAATCCTTCCTGAACAGTATTCAGAGTGTGGATCCATTTTTGTTCTGTACGGTGTAAAATTGTACTGATGTCCCCCCCTCTCATATTACTCTTAATATGTTGGAGTACGAACCATCTTATGTCTGTGTCTTTATGTTTCATTTTCAAAAAGTGATCAACAAGCGGCTTATCTGCCACTCCATTTCTAATACAGCTCCTATGTTCAGATATCCGCTGTCGTACTTCGCGTGTGGTCTTACCAACATAAAGGAGTTGACAGGGACAGCTAATAATATAGATCACATTTTTGGTCAAGCAATTAGTGTGGCAATTCATCTTCCACACTCTTTGGCCAAATTGGAATTCCTTTTTGGTTACTGTTAAAGGGCATGCTACACATTTGCCACACTTATAGTGGCCAATTATGGGAGGCAAACCCCATTGTCTATTGATGGTAGTGACCCTCTTTGGTTCCCTGTATGTGTGCACTAATCTCTGTCTTAGGTTCTGGTTACGTTTAAATGCGTACATCGGTTTCTGTGATAATGACCCTGGGTGCTTTACAAGGTTCCAGTGTTTATTAATAATTCTCTTTACATCAGCACTCACTGGGTTAAAGGTGGTAACACACACTAAACGTTCATTGTTCTTTCTTTCTCTCTGGGTCAGCCAAATTTCTCGATTTGTATTTTCCGCTCTTTTTAGTTGGTCTTTTACCAACCTTCTAGGGTAGCCCCTCTTCTGTAGCCTTTCTTTTAGTTGTTCTGCATGGATCTTGAAATCATCTTTTTCAGAGCAGTTTCTTTTGATACGTAAGAACTGACCATAAGGTAGGTTCTGTCGTAAGCTAGCTGGATGGAAACTGTTAAAGTGCAGAAGGGTATTCTTGTCCGTGGGTTTTCTGAACAAGGTGGTCGTAAGGTGATTCCCAGTTTTTTTGATCAGAAGATCCAGGAAACTAACCTGTAGATAACTGTATTCAATTGTGAATTTTATGTGTATATCACATTGATTCAACCATGTATGAAATTCCTTTAGAGATGTGACTGTCCCTTTCCATATTAAAAACACATCATCGATATATCGATGCCATGTGTTTAAGTAGCTGCTCAAAGTAGGGTGACTAGTCAGTAGATTGTGTTGTCCCAAAATGAATTTCTCTTCATAGTCAGCCATATATAGATTGGCGACATCGGGAGCAAAAGTAGCACCCATACTCACCCCTCTCTCTTGTTTGTAAAGTTGTTTTTTAAACAAGAAAAAATTTTCAGTCATGGCCAACCTAATACATTCCTGTACAAACTCGGTAGGAGGCAAATGCGGTCTCCTTCTTTTGTTCAAAAACTGACCCACAACAAATAGACAATCTTGCTGTGGGATTGCCGTGTAAAGCGACTCAACGTCCATGGTCACCAAAATATCTCCCTCTTCAATTTGGATGTCTTTCATGATATTAATCATATGGGTAGAGTCTTTTACATACGACGGCATTGCCTGCACAAATGGCTTTAGAAACACCTCCGCATATACTGAAAGTGGCTCCAATAGGGAATCAATCGCTGATACAATAGGTCTTCCAGGAGGTTTAGTAGAATTTTTATGAATTTTGGGTAGTGTGTAGAATGCTGCCTTCTTAGATCCAGTTTTATTAAGAAACTGTCCTTCTTCCACACTAATCCATCGTTCATTTATTGCATGATTGGTTAGGCTTTTTATTTCTTCTTGAAGTCTCGTCGTAGGGTCCCTATCTAATTTTTTATAGGAATTTGTGTCTTCTAGTAATCGTATACACTCTGCTTCATACAAGTCTGTATCAAGTATAACAATCCCACCCCCCTTATCGGCGGGTTTTATAGTGATTGATTCATCACTGCATAGTCTATTTAGGCTTTGTCTTTCATCTTTTGTTAAGTTATCTGGTTTATGGTTCTTGACTCTTATAGCATCTAATACTTCACGCGTCACTATATTCTCAAAAGCCAAAATCTCAGGTGGCACAGTATGAGGGGGTGGAGTGAAGCTAGATCTCATTTTGAGCCCACTGATGTTCGGTACCATATCTGATGGCGATCCCTTTTCATGTGGATGATCAGGTAAATAAACCTCAAAAAAGTGTTTTAATCGTACATTTCTGAAGAATCTGTGTAGCTCTAGTTCCATATTAAAAACATCTGCTCTCGTAGTTGGAACATAGGAGAGCCCCTTAGACAATAGGTCAAGATCCGATTTTTCTAAGGTATATTGTGATAAATTAAAAATGGGCATTTGGTCAATAGTTCCTCGTGCTATTGGTTGGAGTACCACTGTCTGGTTCTCACGCCTTGTCCCTGCCCATATTGGGGTTGTTGCTGTCTGGGCCTTCCTCGCTGTCCCCCTCGGAAAAAAACCCGCTGTTGGTTCTGGCCCCTTCCTCTGGTGTCAGTACCCATAGGTATATTGGGTTGCTCATTGGAAGATTGGTCCGACCCACTGGAAGATCCTGAGGTGTTGGAAAAGTTGGAATACCGATTATTTCTTCGATAGTTATAGCCCCCTACTGGGGGATCAGTGAAGAAACCTTTTCTTAAATAAGGGTAAGTTTTCTCCTCATTATAATTTGAAACATCTTTTCTCAATTTATTAATTTTTCTTTCCAGGTTCAGATCTTTACATTTTTTAATTTCTACTTCTAAACCTTCCAGTTGTTTTTTGGCATCCTTTACCGTTATGCTTTCTAAGAAAGCTTTTTCCAAAATTTCCAGTTCATCCCCTTGTTTCTTTGTTTCTTCCTGGGCTGTTTCAATAATCAACATAATCCAATCCCTAGAGCACTTGTTCCCCACCCCACTAAAATTTTTTTTGAAATTTCGGGTTATCGATAAAGATCCTGGGGATATTTTTAACCTGCAGACCCTCTGGAATGATCCCGGCCTTTAGATATTGCATCATAAACTGACCGTGCAAGTCGGTCCAAGTTAGTTTTTTCATTTTCTGTAGAATTTTTTCGATTTCGTTTGTACCAACCACTTTGTCTCTTATTAGACCTTCTCCAAAAGGGGCAATAGGTGCCTCTAACATTTTTTTATAGTGGTCGTCTGTAAACGAGAAAATGTTTACATTCTCCATTATCGGAAGTAAAAAACTTTCTCACACTGCCTAAGTGTGTGCCCCTGCAGCCACGGGCTGTACTATACCGAAAAGAAAAATAAAGGGGTAAACCTGCGTTATAGTCCCTGATCCTTCAGGTATTATGCAGCACAAAACTATATATTGGATCAGTAGAACGGGTTGACTCTGGCACAGTAAGAATATATCACATTTTATTTCAAATACTTCATTACAAAAAACATATATATTTATAAATTCTTAAGTACTTTTAAAAATTGAACAATTCATATCCTCATACATATCCCACACACACTCACCAATCTATCTAAAAAGACATGTTATACCCCACATTCAATATTTTGCAGAGCATCCACTCTATTACTGTATTTCATTAATATGTTCAACAATGACCCAGTCCATAATATCAGGTGTCATTATATGGCTGATATGATGTTTAACCAGATGTCTTGCTCGTAGACAAACGTCGACACGTGTTTCGGTCAGAGACCTTCTTCAGGACGTCGGGCAAGAAAACGGTGCTCTGCCCTATTTTAAACTTGTATGGGCCAGAATTCGATCTAAAAACAATGCAAAGCCAGAATGTCAACCCTATTTCTTTTAGAAGGTGACACATTAATGTCACATATAAGTCAAAATTAAATAGAGACAACCGTCTTACTCACCCCCAAGATGCAATTCTTAGGATCGTGACAAGAACAAAAAGGATTAATCCTCCACTGGCCTTGGTATCAATGTCGAGCCTGTGGAACCAACATACCACATAACAAAACATTTAGTACTCAATACATTGGCCAAACCAAGGTTTTTAACTGTATATATATCTCGACAGTACAAATGATACAAAAACTTACATGTATCCAATGGTAAAGAACACTTTACACGGGACCTGCACGTTTGTGAAAGCAGGACGTACACTAATGTACTGGAGTCATTAAATCCTCGATGGACCCCAAGCAACTGTGAACAAAATCACATAAATCCAAATTATCACCCATAAATCACAAGTATTTCCTCCGTTCTCTAATAAAAATCACCAAAGTGCTAACCCCATCTCTTCCCAACACTATACTACAGGTGCCGTCACCTTAAACATCATAGTCTGCTCGTGATATTCTCACTCGAGCAGACACGACATGAGTTCCGCATTTTTAACAATGCGTATACCGTGCCATAGTCACCGCAATCGTACCTATTAAAGTTTCACATATACATTCATCTCTTACCTTGGTCTAATCGATCAAAAACCACGACCAAACAATCCACTCCTCCGGACGGCGTTCGACTCACATGTAACCACCGACTATAACGAAAGCGATGGACATAAATAGGGGACAATCCAAAACCCTCAATAGTAAACACAAAAAAGGGACTGGATCCACCAAAACGCTGTCTCAGCCATTTAGAGTGGAAAAACGGACACGATCAAACGTTTGTCTATGCAAGTAAACACGTCTTCCCTCAATAGGTTACTGGAATACGCGCATCCGCCAAATGCAAGCAGAGAACCACACCCTGGTTCTCCATAACAAATACTGTTCACGGTTCCACCACAATGTTTAGACAAAACTAAACCAACAAAATTAATGTACAACAACATTTTTTGAACGATACATCAGAAATCCTAGTAGAAAATCCTAAAGTGATACATAAGGGGTCTGGCGTACCATGCCTAATTCCCTGGTGCATTTTAGCCTGATTTTAGGAACTGGGTGCTTTGTTAGAGTCTTCTACCAACTCACACCTATTACATGAATATATCTATATCTAGGTCCTACAGTGGACCTCTCCACCATTCGAAATATACCCATACCATTGGCACAGATGTACAAATTTCTTCAGAGCCCATCTTTTTAAGCTTCATAAGAACAGTTTTGAAAAATAAGTTTATTTTTCAAAACTGTTTGTATGAAGCTTAAAATATAAAGCCCACAGAACGTGATATACACTTTTATAGATATAAAAAGATGGGCTCTGAAGAAATTTGTACATCTGTGCCAATGGTATGGGTATATTTCGAATGGTGGAGAGGTCCACTGTAGGACCTAGATATAGATATATTCATGTAATAGGTGTGAGTTGGTAGAAGACTCTAACAAAGCACCCAGTTCCTAAAATCAGGCTAAAATGCACCAGGGAATTAGGCATGGTACGCCAGACCCCTTATGTATCACTTTAGGATTTTCTACTAGGATTTTTGATGTATCGTTCAAAAAATGTTGTTGTACATTAATTTTGTTGGTTTAGTTTTGTCTAAACATTGTGGTGGAACCGTGAACAGTATTTGTTATGGAGAACCAGGGTGTGGTTCTCTGCTTGCATTTGGCGGATGCGCGTATTCCAGTAACCTATTGAGGGAAGACGTGTTTACTTGCATAGACAAACGTTTGATCGTGTCCGTTTTTCCACTCTAAATGGCTAAGACAGCGTTTTGGTGGATCCAGTCCCTTTTTTGTGTTTACTATTGAGGGTTTTGGATTGTCCCCTATTTATGTCCATCGCTTTCGTTATAGTCGGTGGTTACATGTGAGTCGAACGCCGTCCGGAGGAGTGGATTGTTTGGTCGTGGTTTTTGATCGATTAGACCAAGGTAACAGATGAATGTATATGTGAAACTTTAATAGGTACGATTGCGGTGACTGTGGCACGGTATACGCATTGTTAAAAATGCGGAACTCATGTCGTGTCTGCTCGAGTGAGAATATCACGAGCAGACTATGATGTTTAAGGTGACGGCACCTGTAGTATAGTGTTGGGAAGAGATGGGGTTAGCACTTTGGTGATTTTTATTAGAGAACGGAGGAAATACTTGTGATTTATGGGTGATAATTTGGATTTATGTGATTTTGTTCACAGTTGCTTGGGGTCCATCGAGGATTTAATGACTCCAGTACATTAGTGTACGTCCTGCTTTCACAAACGTGCAGGTCCCGTGTAAAGTGTTCTTTACCATTGGATACATGTAAGTTTTTGTATCATTTGTACTGTCGAGATATATATACAGTTAAAAACCTTGGTTTGGCCAATGTATTGAGTACTAAATGTTTTGTTATGTGGTATGTTGGTTCCACAGGCTCGACATTGATACCGAGGCCAGTGGAGGATTAATCCTTTTTGTTCTTGTCACGATCCTAAGAATTGCATCTTGGGGGTGAGTAAGACGGTTGTCTCTATTTAATTTTGACTTATATGTGACATTAATGTGTCACCTTCTAAAAGAAATAGGGTTGACATTCTGGCTTTGCATTGTTTTTAGATCGAATTCTGGCCCATACAAGCTTAAAATAGG
Source organism: Ambystoma mexicanum (assembly GCF_040938575.1). Lineage (NCBI taxonomy): Eukaryota > Metazoa > Chordata > Amphibia > Caudata > Ambystomatidae > Ambystoma > Ambystoma mexicanum. The sequence continues at coordinate 567,303,929 of NC_090923.1, read as the reverse complement.
GCGGAGCACCGTTTTCTTGCCCGACGTCCTGAAGAAGGTCTCTGACCGAAACACGTGTCGACGTTTGTCTACGAGCAAGACATCTGGTTAAACATCATATCAGCCATATAATGACACCTGATATTATGGACTGGGTCATTGTTGAACATATTAATGAAATACAGTAATAGAGTGGATGCTCTGCAAAATATTGAATGTGGGGTATAACATGTCTTTTTAGATAGATTGGTGAGTGTGTGTGGGATATGTATGAGGATATGAATTGTTCAATTTTTAAAAGTACTTAAGAATTTATAAATATATATGTTTTTTGTAATGAAGTATTTGAAATAAAATGTGATATATTCTTACTGTGCCAGAGTCAACCCGTTCTACTGATCCAATATATAGTTTTGTGCTGCATAATACCTGAAGGATCAGGGACTATAACGCAGGTTTACCCCTTTATTTTTCTTTTCGGTATAGTACAGCCCGTGGCTGCAGGGGCACACACTTAGGCAGTGTGAGAAAGTTTTTTACTTCCGATAATGGAGAATGTAAACATTTTCTCGTTTACAGACGACCACTATAAAAAAATGTTAGAGGCACCTATTGCCCCTTTTGGAGAAGGTCTAATAAGAGACAAAGTGGTTGGTACAAACGAAATCGAAAAAATTCTACAGAAAATGAAAAAACTAACTCGGACCGACTTGCACGGTCAGTTTATGATGCAATATCTAAAGGCCGGGATCATTCCAGAGGGTCTGCAGGTTAAAAATATCCCCAGGATCTTTATCGATAACCCGAAATTTCAAAAAAATTTTAGTGGGGTGGGGAACAAGTGCTCTAGGGATTGGATTATGTTGATTATTGAAACAGCCCAGGAAGAAACAAAGAAACAAGGGGATGAACTGGAAATTTTGGAAAAAGCTTTCTTAGAAAGCATAACGGTAAAGGATGCCAAAAAACAACTGGAAGGTTTAGAAGTAGAAATTAAAAAATGTAAAGATCTGAACCTGGAAAGAAAAATTAATAAATTGAGAAAAGATGTTTCAAATTATAATGAGGAGAAAACTTACCCTTATTTAAGAAAAGGTTTCTTCACTGATCCCCCAGTAGGGGGCTATAACTATCGAAGAAATAATCGGTATTCCAACTTTTCCAACACCTCAGGATCTTCCAGTGGGTCGGACCAATCTTCCAATGAGCAACCCAATATACCTATGGGTACTGACACCAGAGGAAGGGGCCAGAACCAACAGCGGGTTTTTTTCCGAGGGGGACAGCGAGGAAGGCCCAGACAGCAACAACCCCAATATGGGCAGGGACAAGGCGTGAGAACCAGACAGTGGTACTCCAACCAATAGCACGAGGAACTATTGACCAAATGCCCATTTTTAATTTATCACAATATACCTTAGAAAAATCGGATCTTGACCTATTGTCTAAGGGGCTCTCCTATGTTCCAACTACGAGAGCAGATGTTTTTAATATGGAACTAGAGCTACACAGATTCTTCAGAAATGTACGATTAAAACACTTTTTTGAGGTTTATTTACCTGATCATCCACATGAAAAGGGATCGCCATCAGATATGGTACCGAACATCAGTGGGCTCAAAATGAGATCTAGCTTCACTCCACCCCCTCATACTGTGCCACCTGAGATTTTGGCTTTTGAGAATATAGTGACGCGTGAAGTATTAGATGCTATAAGAGTCAAGAACCATAAACCAGATAACTTAACAAAAAATGAAAGACAAAGCCTAAATAGACTATGCAGTGATGAATCAATCACTATAAAACCCGTCGATAAGGGGGGTGGGATTGTTATACTTGATACAGACTTGTATGAAGCAGAGTGTATACGATTACTAGAAGACACAAATTCCTATAAAAAATTAGATACGGACCCTACGACGAGACTTCAAGAAGAAATAAAAAGCCTAACCAATCATGCAATAAATGAACGATGGATTAGTGTGGAAGAAGGACAGTTTCTTAATAAAACTGGATCTAAGAAGGCAGCATTCTACACACTACCCAAAATTCATAAAAATTCTGCTAAACCTCCTGGAAGACCTATTGTATCAGCGATTGATTCCCTATTGGAGCCACTTTCAGTATATGCGGAGGTGTTTCTAAAGCCATTTGTGCAGGCAATGCCGTCGTATGTAAAAGACTCTACCCATATGATTAATATCATGAAAGACATCCAAATTGAAGAGGGAGATATTTTGGTGACCATGGACGTTGAGTCGCTTTACACGGCAATCCCACAGCAAGATTGTCTATTTGTTCTGGGTCAGTTTTTGAACAAAAGAAGGAGACGGCATTTGCCTCCTACCGAGTTTGTACAGGAATGTATTAGGTTGGCCATGACTGAAAATTTTTTCTTGTTTAAAAAACAACTTTACAAACAAGAGAGAGGGGTGAGTATGGGTGCTACTTTTGCTCCCGATGTCGCCAATCTATATATGGCTGACTATGAAGAGAAGTTCATTTTGGGACAACACAATCTACTGACTAGTCACCCTACTTTGAGCAGCTACTTAAACACATGGCATCGATATATCGATGATGTGTTTTTAATATGGAAAGGGACAGTCACATCTCTAAAGGAATTTCATACATGGTTGAATCAATGTGATATACACATAAAATTCACAATTGAATACAGTTATCTACAGGTTAGTTTCCTGGATCTTCTGATCAAAAAAACTGGGAATCACCTTACGACCACCTTGTTCAGAAAACCCACGGACAAGAATACCCTTCTGCACTTTAACAGTTTCCATCCAGCTAGCTTACGACAGAACCTACCTTATGGTCAGTTCTTACGTATCAAAAGAAACTGCTCCGAAAAAGATGATTTCAAGATCCATGCAGAACAACTAAAAGAAAGGCTACAGAAGAGGGGCTACCCTAGAAGGTTGGTAAAAGACCAACTAAAAAGAGCGGAAAATACAAATCGAGAAATTTGTCTGACCCAGAGAGAAAGAAAGAACAATTAACGTTTAGTGTGTGTTACCACCTTTAACCCAGTGAGTGCTGATGTGAAGAGAATTATTAATAAACACTGGAACCTTGTAAAGCACCCAGGGTCATTATCACAGAAACCGATGTACGCATTTTAACGTAACCAGAACCTAAGACAGAGATTAGTGCACACATACAGGGAACCAAAGAGGGTCACTACCATCAATAGACAATGGGGTCTGCCTTCCACAATTGGCCACTATAAGTGTGGCAAATGTGTAGCATGCCCTTTAACAGTAACCAAAAAGGAATTCCAATTTGGCCAAAGAGTGTGGAAGATGAATTGCCACACTAATTGCTTGACCAAAAATGTGATCTATATTATTAGCTGTCCCTGTCAACTCCTTTATGTTGGTAAGACCACACGCGAAGTACGACAGCGGATATCTGAACATAGGAGCTGTATTAGAAATGGAGTGGCAGATAAACCGCTTGTTGATCACTTTTTGAAAATGAAACATAAAGACACAGACATAAGATGGTTCGTACTCCAACATATTAAGAGTAATATGAGAGGGGGGGACATCAGTACAATTTTACACCGTACAGAACAAAAATGGATCCACACTCTGAATACTGTTCAGGAAGGATTGAATGTCTCAGTTGAGTGGAACACTCTTGTCACTAGAAACTAATATGCTGTTTTCAACTTATATATATATTGTTTACAATGAATAGTGTATGTTTAAGACAGCCAATATACGTCCAGGTACCATATGAATAATACTGAGTCTAATCCATGCCGCATAAATTACATTTTGTTACAGCTGCTGCACAATAATGGTACTGGATGTTAGTTTTTCAATCGTGGTCTTTTGAAATTTGTTTTCCCCAACTTGTCGTTCTAACTTATTTTTCAAAACTGTTTGTATGAAGCTTAAAATATAAAGCCCACAGAACGTGATATACACTTTTATAGATATAAAAAGATGGGCTCTGAAGAAATTTGTACATCTGTGCCAATGGTATGGGTATATTTCGAATGGTGGAGAGGTCCACTGTAGGACCTAGATATAGATATATTCATGTAATAGGTGTGAGTTGGTAGAAGACTCTAACAAAGCACCCAGTTCCTAAAATCAGGCTAAAATGCACCAGGGAATTAGGCATGGTACGCCAGACCCCTTATGTATCACTTTAGGATTTTCTACTAGGATTTTTGATGTATCGTTCAAAAAATGTTGTTGTACATTAATTTTGTTGGTTTAGTTTTGTCTAAACATTGTGGTGGAACCGTGAACAGTATTTGTTATGGAGAACCAGGGTGTGGTTCTCTGCTTGCATTTGGCGGATGCGCGTATTCCAGTAACCTATTGAGGGAAGACGTGTTTACTTGCATAGACAAACGTTTGATCGTGTCCGTTTTTCCACTCTAAATGGCTAAGACAGCGTTTTGTCGGATCCAGTCCCTTTTTTGTGTTTACTATTGAGGGTTTTGGATTGTCCCCTATTTATGTCCATCGCTTTCGTTATAGTCGGTGGTTACATGTGAGTCGAACGCCGTCCGGAGGAGTGGATTGTTTGGTCGTGGTTTTTGATCGATTAGACCAAGGTAACAGATGAATGTACATGTGAAACTTTAATAGGTACGATAGCGGTGACTGTGGCACGGTATACGCATTGTTAAAAATGCGGAACTCATGTCGTGTCTGCTCGAGTGAGAATATCACGAGCAGACTATGATGTTTAAAGTGACGGCACCTGTAGTATAGTGTTGGGAAGAGATGGGGTTAGCACTTTGGTGATTTTTATTAGAGAACGGAGGAAATACTTGTGATTTATGGGTGATAATTTGGATTTATGTGATTTTGTTCACAGTTGCTTGGGGTCCATCGAGGATTTAATGACTCCAGTACATTAGTGTACGTCCTGCTTTCACAAACGTGCAGGTCCCGTGTAAAGTGTTCTTTACCATTGGATACATGTAAGTTTTTTTATCATTTGTACTGTCGAGATATATATACAGTTAAAAACCTTGGTTTGGCCAATGTATTGAGTACTAAATGTTTTGTTATGTGGTATGTTGGTTCCACAGGCTCGACATTGATACCGAGGCCAGTGGAGGATTAATCCTTTTTGTTCTTGTCACGATCCTAAGAATTGCATCTTGGGGGTGAGTAAGACGGTTGTCTCTATTTAATTTTGACTTATATGTGACATTAATGTGTCACCTTCTAAAAGAAATAGGGTTGACATTCTGGCTTTGCATTGTTTTTAGATCGAATTCTGGCCCATACAAGCTTAAAATAGGGCGGAGCACCGTTTTCTTGCCCGACGTCCTGAAGAAGGTCTCTGACCGAAACACGTGTCGACGTTTGTCTACGAGCAAGACATCTGGTTAAACATCATATCAGCCATATAATGACACCTGATATTATGGACTGGGTCATTGTTGAACATATTAATGAAATACAGTAATAGAGTGGATGCTCTGCAAAATATTGAATGTGGGGTATAACATGTCTTTTTAGATAGATTGGTGAGTGTGTGTGGGATATGTATGAGGATATGAATTGTTCAATTTTTAAAAGTACTTAAGAATTTATAAATATATATGTTTTTTGTAATCAAGTATTTGAAATAAAATGTGATATATTCTTACTGTGCCAGAGTCAACCCGTTCTACTGATCCAATATATAGTTTTGTGCTGCATAATACCTGAAGGATCAGGGACTATAACGCAGGTTTACCCCTTTATTTTTCTTTTCGGTATAGTACAGCCCGTGGCTGCAGGGGCACACACTTAGGCAGTGTGAGAAAGTTTTTTACTTCCGATAATGGAGAATGTAAACATTTTCTCGTTTACAGACGACCACTATAAAAAAATGTTAGAGGCACCTATTGCCCCTTTTGGAGAAGGTCTAATAAGAGACAAAGTGGTTGGTACAAACGAAATCGAAAAAATTCTACAGAAAATGAAAAAACTAACTCGGACCGACTTGCACGGTCAGTTTATGATGCAATATCTAAAGGCCGGGATCATTCCAGAGGGTCTGCAGGTTAAAAATATCCCCAGGATCTTTATCGATAACCCGAAATTTCAAAAAAATTTTAGTGGGGTGGGGAACAAGTGCTCTAGGGATTGGATTATGTTGATTATTGAAACAGCCCAGGAAGAAACAAAGAAACAAGGGGATGAACTGGAAATTTTGGAAAAAGCTTTCTTAGAAAGCATAACGGTAAAGGATGCCAAAAAACAACTGGAAGGTTTAGAAGTAGAAATTAAAAAATGTAAAGATCTGAACCTGGAAAGAAAAATTAATAAATTGAGAAAAGATGTTTCAAATTATAATGAGGAGAAAACTTACCCTTATTTAAGAAAAGGTTTCTTCACTGATCCCCCAGTAGGGGGCTATAACTATCGAAGAAATAATCGGTATTCCAACTTTTCCAACACCTCAGGATCTTCCAGTGGGTCGGACCAATCTTCCAATGAGCAACCCAATATACCTATGGGTACTGACACCAGAGGAAGGGGCCAGAACCAACAGCGGGTTTTTTTCCGAGGGGGACAGCGAGGAAGGCCCAGACAGCAACAACCCCAATATGGGCAGGGACAAGGCGTGAGAACCAGACAGTGGTACTCCAACCAATAGCACGAGGAACTATTGACCAAATGCCCATTTTTAATTTATCACAATATACCTTAGAAAAATCGGATCTTGACCTATTGTCTAAGGGGCTCTCCTATGTTCCAACTACGAGAGCAGATGTTTTTAATATGGAACTAGAGCTACACAGATTCTTCAGAAATGTACGATTAAAACACTTTTTTGAGGTTTATTTACCTGATCATCCACATGAAAAGGGATCGCCATCAGATATGGTACCGAACATCAGTGGGCTCAAAATGAGATCTAGCTTCACTCCACCCCCTCATACTGTGCCACCTGAGATTTTGGCTTTTGAGAATATAGTGACGCGTGAAGTATTAGATGCTATAAGAGTCAAGAACCATAAACCAGATAACTTAACAAAAAATGAAAGACAAAGCCTAAATAGACTATGCAGTGATGAATCAATCACTATAAAACCCGTCGATAAGGGGGGTGGGATTGTTATACTTGATACAGACTTGTATGAAGCAGAGTGTATACGATTACTAGAAGACACAAATTCCTATAAAAAATTAGATACGGACCCTACGACGAGACTTCAAGAAGAAATAAAAAGCCTAACCAATCATGCAATAAATGAACGATGGATTAGTGTGGAAGAAGGACAGTTTCTTAATAAAACTGGATCTAAGAAGGCAGCATTCTACACACTACCCAAAATTCATAAAAATTCTGCTAAACCTCCTGGAAGACCTATTGTATCAGCGATTGATTCCCTATTGGAGCCACTTTCAGTATATGCGGAGGTGTTTCTAAAGCCATTTGTGCAGGCAATGCCGTCGTATGTAAAAGACTCTACCCATATGATTAATATCATGAAAGACATCCAAATTGAAGAGGGAGATATTTTGGTGACCATGGACGTTGAGTCGCTTTACACGGCAATCCCACAGCAAGATTGTCTATTTGTTCTGGGTCAGTTTTTGAACAAAAGAAGGAGACGGCATTTGCCTCCTACCGAGTTTGTACAGGAATGTATTAGGTTGGCCATGACTGAAAATTTTTTCTTGTTTAAAAAACAACTTTACAAACAAGAGAGAGGGGTGAGTATGGGTGCTACTTTTGCTCCCGATGTCGCCAATCTATATATGGCTGACTATGAAGAGAAGTTCATTTTGGGACAACACAATCTACTGACTAGTCACCCTACTTTGAGCAGCTACTTAAACACATGGCATCGATATATCGATGATGTGTTTTTAATATGGAAAGGGACAGTCACATCTCTAAAGGAATTTCATACATGGTTGAATCAATGTGATATACACATAAAATTCACAATTGAATACAGTTATCTACAGGTTAGTTTCCTGGATCTTCTGATCAAAAAAACTGGGAATCACCTTACGACCACCTTGTTCAGAAAACCCACGGACAAGAATACCCTTCTGCACTTTAACAGTTTCCATCCAGCTAGCTTACGACAGAACCTACCTTATGGTCAGTTCTTACGTATCAAAAGAAACTGCTCCGAAAAAGATGATTTCAAGATCCATGCAGAACAACTAAAAGAAAGGCTACAGAAGAGGGGCTACCCTAGAAGGTTGGTAAAAGACCAACTAAAAAGAGCGGAAAATACAAATCGAGAAATTTGTCTGACCCAGAGAGAAAGAAAGAACAATGAACGTTTAGTGTGTGTTACCACCTTTAACCCAGTGAGTGCTGATGTAAAGAGAATTATTAATAAACACTGGAACCTTGTAAAGCACCCAGGGTCATTATCACAGAAACCGATGTACGCATTTAAACGTAACCAGAACCTAAGACAGAGATTAGTGCACACATACAGGGAACCAAAGAGGGTCACTACCATCAATAGACAATGGGGTTTGCCTCCCATAATTGGCCACTATAAGTGTGGCAAATGTGTAGCATGCCCTTTAACAGTAACCAAAAAGGAATTCCAATTTGGCCAAAGAGTGTGGAAGATGAATTGCCACACTAATTGCTTGACCAAAAATGTGATCTATATTATTAGCTGTCCCTGTCAACTCCTTTATGTTGGTAAGACCACACGCGAAGTACGACAGCGGATATCTGAACATAGGAGCTGTATTAGAAATGGAGTGGCAGATAAACCGCTTGTTGATCACTTTTTGAAAATGAAACATAAAGACACAGACATAAGATGGTTCGTACTCCAACATATTAAGAGTAATATGAGAGGGGGGGACATCAGTACAATTTTACACCGTACAGAACAAAAATGGATCCACACTCTGAATACTGTTCAGGAAGGATTGAATGTCTCAGTTGAGTGGAACACTCTTGTCACTAGAAACTAATATGCTGTTTTCAACTTATATATATATTGTTTACAATGAATAGTGTATGTTTAAGACAGCCAATATACGTCCAGGTACCATATGAATAATACTGAGTCTAATCCATGCCGCATAAATTACATTTTGTTACAGCTGCTGCACAATAATGGTACTGGATGTTAGTTTTTCAATCGTGGTCTTTTGAAATTTGTTTTCCCCAACTTGTCGTTCTAACTTATTTTTCAAAACTGTTTGTATGAACCTTAAAATATAAAGCCCACAGAACGTGATATACACTTTTATAGATATAAAAAGATGGGCTCTGAAGAAATTTGTACATCTGTGCCAATGGTATGGGTATATTTCGAATGGTGGAGAGGTCCACTGTAGGACCTAGATATAGATATATTCATGTAATAGGTGTGAGTTGGTAGAAGACTCTAACAAAGCACCCAGTTCCTAAAATCAGGCTAAAATGCACCAGGGAATTAGGCATGGTACGCCAGACCCCTTATGTATCACTTTAGGATTTTCTACTAGGATTTTTGATGTATCGTTCAAAAAATGTTGTTGTACATTAATTTTGTTGGTTTAGTTTTGTCTAAACATTGTGGTGGAACCGTGAACAGTATTTGTTATGGAGAACCAGGGTGTGGTTCTCTGCTTGCATTTGGCGGATGCGCGTATTCCAGTAACCTATTGAGGGAAGACGTGTTTACTTGCATAGACAAACGTTTGATCGTGTCCGTTTTTCCACTCTAAATGGCTAAGACAGCGTTTTGGTGGATCCAGTCCCTTTTTTGTGTTTACTATTGAGGGTTTTGGATTGTCCCCTATTTATGTCCATCGCTTTCGTTACAGTCGGTGGTTACATGTGATTCGAACGCCGTCCGGAGGAGTGGATTGTTTGGTCGTGGTTTTTGATCGATTAGACCAAGGTAAGAGATGAATGTATATGTGAAACTTTAATAGGTACGATTGCGGTGACTGTGGCACGGTATACGCATTGTTAAAAATGCGGAACTCATGTCGTGTCTGCTCGAGTGAGAATATCACGAGCAGACTATGATGTTTAAGGTGACGGCACCTGTAGTATAGTGTTGGGAAGAGATGGGGTTAGCACTTTGGTGATTTTTATTAGAGAACGGAGGAAATACTTGTGATTTATGGGTGATAATTTGGATTTATGTGATTTTGTTCACAGTTGCTTGGGGTCCATCGAGGATTTAATGACTCCAGTACATTAGTGTACGTCCTGCTTTCACAAACGTGCAGGTCCCGTGTAAAGTGTTCTTTACCATTGGATACATGTAAGTTTTTGTATCATTTGTACTGTCGATATATATATACAGTTAAAAACCTTGGTTTGGCCAATGTATTGAGTACTAAATGTTTTGTTATGTGGTATGTTGGTTCCACAGGCTCGACATTGATACCGAGGCCAGTGGAGGATTAATCCTTTTTGTTCTTGTCACGATCCTAAGAATTGCATCTTGGGGGTAAGTAAGACGGTTGTCTCTATTTAATTTTGACTTATATGTGACATTAATGTGTCACCTTCTAAAAGAAATAGGGTTGACATTCTGGCTTTGCATTGTTTTTAGATCGAATTCTGTCCCATACAAGTTTAAAATAGGGCGGAGCACCGTTTTCTTGCCCGACGTCCTGAAGAAGGTCTCTGACCGAAACACGTGTCGACGTTTGTCTACGAGCAAGACATCTGGTTAAACATCATATCAGCCATATAATGACACCTGACATTATGGACTGGGTCATTGTTGAACATATTAATGAAATACAGTAATAGAGTGGATGCTCTGCAAAATATTGAATGTGGGGTATAACATGTCTTTTTAGATAGATTGGTGAGTGTGTGTGGGATATGTATGAGGATATGAATTGTTCAATTTTTAAAAGTACTTAAGAATTTATAAATATATATGTTTTTTGTAATGAAGTATTTGAAATAAAATGTGATATATTCTTACTGTGCCAGAGTCAACCCGTTCTACTGATCCAATATATAGTTTTGTGCTGCATAATACCTGAAGGATCAGGGACTATAACGCAGGTTTACCCCTTTATTTTTCTTAACTGCGTAGCTGACATATTTTGAAAGTGGGTACCAGATTTAAGAATGTGTGCAACTCAGTAACATAGTGTTGTTAATTCACTTTCATAGAGTAGGTGGAATATGTATTCCACATTTTGTCTAAATCTGGGATCTTGCGCATACATTCGTAATGAACGGTATTCTGATGCCCCAATCTGAGTGGGTCTATCATCGTACCTTCCACCTTTGTCGGTAGGAAATAGCAGTGGAAAAGCATGTGCTTCTATAATTTTTTCCCAAATACTCATTGGTGACCCTTTGGTTTGTCGCATTTGGTAAGTTTCTAGTGCATCATCTATGCTTTCATTGGAATGCAATGGATGAATTGTGTAATGGTCCAAAAGAGTGGATACTGTAGCAGGATCCAGGAGTTCGAATTGTCCAGTTTCTGATGGCTCTTGAATTATTTCAGTTGTTTCCCTTAAGCTTTCATCAATATTTATTTCCTTGTAGTACTCATTATTGTCTTTTAAATATTGCAATGCTTGTCTAACTTTGTGTAAGTCCACTAATTGTTGCCAAATTTTTGTTGTCCTTTGTTGGTACTCCATTTACCAAGACTATTAAAGAATGCTCTATTGAACGTTCCACTCCTAGAGTGTGTACCTTTTCCGTTAGATCTAATGGCAAATAAACTACTTTGCCACAAATGCCTTTCACCAATTCAGAGGAAGGTAATTTTGCTGTTTTTGGATGAAGGCGTATAATTGCTTGAAATCGGTGAACTGTTTGAATTATTATGCTCTCATACAAATTGAGCTGCTGCAGGATTTTTGGTAATGGAAACAATTGCAAATTATTTGTAATAGCACATGAAGGAGTCTGGTTGTTGTCTAATTTTGTAGTATAGTAACTGCAACATATTAGGCATTCAGTTAGTTCATATTTGTTTTCTGCTAAAAGGTAGAGAGCTAATTCAAACCATTTAGAATCTTCATTGTCTTCTATTTTGTATGTTATCAACATTTTTTGCGTTCTTTTTGTAAAACGTTCTGCGGCAACACACACACACATGGTTTAGTACTTTCGCCGATGACCTTTTAAATTTTACAATTCCGTTTCTGTATGTTTGTAATAGAAGGTTGCTATGTGCAGAATTGTTGCTCCTATGTTCTAAAACTGTTGCATTTTGTAAGTGGCTCTCACTTCCAAAATATTTTCTTTGAATACGGTCAATTTCTTCTTGTAAGTATTTGGGTGTACCATGCAGAAGAGTGGTATTTAAGTTGCCTAATTCTGAAGCTAGACTTTTTGCATAGTGTATTTTATACACTAGATTTCTTACATTGGAATGATGTATTGATATCCTTTTGATGTCATGGAAGGTGCTTTTGCAAATAGGCACAGAATTGCAGGCGAATAAATGTCCTTTTAGTCCTGTGTATTTCCGCACTGGACAAATATCCATATTTTGCAGCACTTTCATTTTACTTTTCTCTTTACCTTTTACATATTGATTAAGGAACTGACGTAAAGATTTGAACGCTTTGTTAGGAATGGTACACATTGATGTGCACGGCCATTTGTATACTGCACGGTGTGGTTCTGCTGAATCGAGAGGTAATTCTGAGTTTCAGGGAATACATTTGTAAGCAGGGTTTCTTGTTCCATGATGGTAGTATTGATTTTCTCATACCCTCGTCCAATGCTATGGATGGCAATTGTGTTAGTTTAATTTTGTTTGTATGCTTCTTCATTAAAATATGGTTCTGTGGTTGTTGTGTGACACCATTCACCACCACAAACATGTAAGAAATTATTTTTGTTCACATTCTGTTTATTGCTCAGTTTCTTTTGTAGTTTAGTACTTAGTTTTGTTAGTGCTTTCATCCTATTTAACACTTATATAAACAACTTCCTTTTGAGAAGGAATGCACTGTCCACGAGAGTTTGTAGGATTAACTTTCTCCGGTAGGTTTTAAGGGGTGAGGGTGATTTCAGTCCTCTTCTTAGTAGATTCTGAAGGAGTCTGTGATGAAACATTTTTGAGAAAATACTTTTTTTACTATGTGTTCTTGTTACACTATCAGGATTATTAGGAGCATTTTTAGCTGTACTGGTAGTCGTTTTTTTTACAACATTCTTGTGTTTTGTGACACATTTTGATGGAGGAGGTAAAGTTTCGGTGCTTGAGACTTCCTTTGTTTTGCTAACCAACTGCATTAGCTGGTTTGTTCCAACATTCTCTACAAACTCTACAACAGGTGGATGCTTACATTGGGCACTTTTATTTTAATTTGCTCTACTTTTGCGTTCCTTTCTACGGAGTTGCTTTTTGGTAGACATTCTTTGGTGTCTGTTGAAAAGAAAAGGTATACTTTGGTCTGTTGTACAATGTCTGTGTGCTGTGTGCATGTGTGCATGAGTCTGATGGGGAAGGTCTTCGTCATGGTGTGTCGATGTGCATTGGACTCTTGCAATGATTTTGTAAGGCTACCTTATTGTTTCTATACTACTACAATGTGCTTCAGATGAGAGTACAAAGTGGCCTACTTGTGGCGAGAAACATTATTAATGAAGAAATGACATAAACTTGCAACACCAACTTCTTTTCTAAATCTAACCTTCTAAGGATTACGTATGTTATTTGAGTTTCAAACACACAGGGATTTGTGAGCCATTCTGCCTGTTATTCTTTGTTCAATAAATGGATATTTGTAGGTAGAAGGGTTTAGAAATTAATGTTTGCTTTGGCGCCCAAAATGAACAAATAACCCACACAGCCTCTTTGAGGAGTACTTACAATATAAAGGTAGTACTGTACTTACTTTTTTTCGCAAAATAACCAGGTTTCTTCGGGTATGTCGTCTGCAGTGTAGATGCTGTTGATTCTCAGGAGAGTAGTCTTCACTGTGGTGCAAAAAAACAAAATCACTTAATGCGTTTACAGCAGTTATGATACTGCACACATTAATTGTGCTTCTTTTGTCACAGCTTTCAACTTTCATATATCAACCCAGTGCATGTGTGCATTTCACTTCACTCTGTGCAGTCTTTCCATGGTATTTGCAATATGGTACTTGAAAGCCCTTCAAATTTGGTAACAATTTTAACGTTATGGAAATGCCTTGTTTTTTACACAGTGTACAATGTATTGGAGAGAGGTTTGTAAGCGATAGGGCACAGTAGTAGATGGGGAAACATTTTCTACTTGCAAATTAAAAGCACGATGCCGAAAAATTGGGAGACCCTCAGAGGGAGATGTCACCACAGCAATTGGGAGCGCTTACTTTTCTCATACGATTACATTGCAAGTAGCATTACTGTAGCCCATGCACAGTACACAACTCCGGCATTTTCACACACAAAATTGAGTTCCGCCCTAAATAGGCATGTTTGCAACATATGTATAGGTTATGCGTAAGACAGTAAGCAGTCGTGTGTTTTGTCAATGATAAATCGGACATCTTGCACTTAAAAGGGGAAACGTTGGTAAGTATTGCCTATGCACATTTAGCACCATTAATTTGTCTAAATTAAATCATAAGGGTTGCACATGTTCTCTGATTACATTGTACATACCTGTATTCTATACTCGCATGTGCGCATGCATGGAGCTGTACGTGGAAGTTTGCAATACTTGGACAGTAGTTTATGAAGGAGGTGCTTTGCAATGATATACGACTTCCATTCACAATCATCGACAGTAATTTTGAAGTGCACAATGTTGATGACAGAGTTAGAATTAGCGATGTTCAATGTGATTGGTGGATGGTTGTGTGACTGCTTAGTTGTGTCCAATGAGGGACTCGACTTGCTACCGCTGCGGAAAGGGTTGAAGGACTGGGTAAGAGTTACGTGCCGCACGTAAGCAACGCTTGTCCGCAGGTAGGCAGTGTCACATACGGGTTTCTACAGCAAATCCTGCATGGAAAGGGGACTGCAGGCATCAACCAATCAGATGTTCACATTACTCTTTTGCGTGGAAAGACGGTGCGTACAGTGAAGATGGCAGAGGCGCAGAGGGTCAGGGTTTTGGTTATTGGAGACATTTTTGTGCATGGATTACAACAGTATGCCGAGAGTAGGCATGTGGCAGACCATTTCGATGTGAGAGGAGTGGAGGTGGTGTGGTGCGCTGACACTGATGCCAATGCTGCAGCAATTCTGCAAGTTTGCAGAGACATGCGTACAATGACCACTCCTCATGTGGTAATTTTGCACTACGGTGCTTCCCTTTTGGGATACGTGAGTTCACGTACTTTGTTGGCCGATTTGGCACAGTTGGTTGAAGCACTCATGACCATCTTCCCAACAACAAAAGTAATTTTTTCTGCTTTGCTGCCTAGAATAAAATGGGACAACAATTCTGTTTTCAGTCCAGACCAAAGTATTGGCATGTGTATTATCAATTGCGGCATGCGTGCATTCATGATACGAGCTGGTGTGTTTTTCTGCAGCCACGATAACATTTCTTCAAGCAATGCAGATTATTTTGAAGCAGATGGTGTTGCGCTATCTTCTTTGGGAAATGCGATGTTCTTTTGGAACGTAAGGCTTGCTTTAGAGAAGGTTCTGTAATGGTTGTAGGAGTAAAGGAAGGACAAAAAATACAAACAAATAAATAAAATAACAGATGTCTGTACGGTACCTGGCCAAAAATAAAAAAACGGCTCTTTTCAGAGCCCATCTTAAAGGGGAATAATGGGAATGACACTTTAATGTACCGTCATCATGCTCTGATCCTATACATGTCCGTGAACATGGCGGTACTTCGCAGCCAGCGCATATCACCAACAGAGATTCAGGGGTGGAGACGCATGCAAATGAGAATGAGCGGAGCTAGGGATTGGTCCATAAAGTTCAGTAGGTGTGTTCTGAACAGCGCACTTTAGTAAGACCGTCTTCCCCCTGACAGGACACCACACAGCCATGGCTTTCCATGCCCGAAAACAGATTATCTGGATTTTGGGAGACTCATGGATACATTGGTTGAAGGTGCATGTAGAAAGCTGCAGTTTGTCTGCAGATCTCAGATTTCCTCATGTGGAGGTGCACTGGCATGGCGTGCGTGGCATGAGGTGGCTGGACTTGCTACCTCTCTGTGTTACTTTACTGACAGAGCGTCCTCCAGATATACTTATCATTCACTGCGGAGGAAACAGTTTGCGCCATGTCTCTCGAGTTTCTTTTCAATTTGCAATGAAGGAAGGACTTGCGAAGCTCATGGACATGTTTCCAAATTGTCACATACTTTTTTCCCGTATTGCACAAAGACAAATTTGGCTGCCTTCTTCTGCTTTTGGTCCACAAATGGAGAAAGTGAGACGCAATGTGAATAAGGCAGTTTGTGGCTTTTTAAGAGATGTTGGCATGTCCTCCGTCCACAATGAAAACATTTTGTTTCGCAGCTCTTTGATTTTCCGCACAGATGGAGTCCACCTCACATATGCTGGCAATCAGATTTTTCTTCGCAATGTACAAAATGCATTGCATCCTCTTTTGAATTCACACTAACCTATCTGACAATCCCTTTTCTGCAATCCACAGTTTTTGACCCACACACCACACCACGAAAGGCTCTTTTCAGAGCCACCACTTACTCCTAGCGTACACTTCATTGTGTTTGCTCCGCTTGCACCCTCCCTTTTTTCCCCTATGACACTGGTGGTGGTGGCGGGTTTGGGGATGGTGCAGAGGCTAATAAACCAATAGCAGCCATGGAAGCCATACCGATTAGTTTCCTTTTGGTCAATACAGCAGTAAAGGCAGTACACCTCAATCTGCTACAGCTAGAAGGACAATGAAGATGCGTTCAGGGGTGTGGCCATTTGTAGGGGTGGAGGGGTGTGCCTTGTGACCGTCTTCATCACTGCAAAGCAGTACAAAAAGTTTACACATCAAGTCCTCAGGTCAGCTATTGTCTGGGATATGTGAAATTATATTTTTACACTCTACAATACTTTGCCTTATGTCTACAAATTCTTTTGGACTGTTGCGGAAGCACACAAACTACGCAAATTGGCCCACATGCTCAGCGTGGGTGCGGTCACATGATGATGTCCTGAACACATCCGCGCCAGAATTGGGAGTCCGCTGGACAGCAAATGCAGAGTACCAAACGTGTGCATGCGCACAAGTGTCCTACGGATAGTGCTCGGGTTTCAAAGTGCGACACAAGTGGGACGGTCAGTTAGGGACAGGCGCGATGTTCCCTATACTTACAGTTGTACTGCACATGTGCATATGTGCATACATGATATGTTCACTGTACGGACAGTTCCATTGTCCTTAGGACAACTCCATTTTGTTTGCCTACGAACTTGCCGGCCACCGCGCCTGTTCTACGGACAGCACCATTTTGGCTGTGCCTGATACGTACAGGTACACTGTCCTTCACAGACTCCCATTTTGCTTATTTACAGCCATCCCGGACATCTGGTGTGTTCTACGAACATGTTTCATTTCGTTTACAAGCGGTACGGTGAGGTATAATGTCCTTAGGACGCCCCTTTCTGTTTATGTACGCACAACTTCAACAGATGGTGCGGTCAAACATCAAGTCCTTCTTACTTGACATTAGTAAGGGTAGGTGTACTGCCTTTACAGCACCCACATTCCATCCCTTACGGATAGGTCGAACAGGCGCACTGTTCGCGAACATTTGATGTCTTTTTAAAAAAGAAAATGTTTTACTCACTCTCTTTCACTACAACTACTGTACACAAACATTCCAAACACACACACACACACACACACACACACACACTTCAGTCCAAAGAAATAGCGGGGGAAGCGGACACTGACACAAATATGGGGGAATTAGGATTCAACACGGGCTGGTTATGAGGAGAAGATTTGTGAGGGGAAGAAGGGATGGATATTTCATCAAAACGTCTATTTTCCTCTTCAAAGTTTGGGGATGGTTCACTAGGGAATGGAGAAGCGGGGCAGGTACAGGTGGGGCAATGGTAACAAACTTTTCCTCTCACACAGTCCTCCACAAACTCTCATAAACGTTTAAAATTCTCGTTCAAAATGTCAATTTTCTGCTCAATCCTTTTTATCCTATCTTCTTCTATTTCGTTTGTTGCCCTTTCTTCTTTTCTTTCCTGGTCTGTTAAAAAAAAATATACATATGTTAAATGCCTATAAAATACTGCCCATTATTTTACATATGCAGAGCAATGTGTACCATTATTCTCGCTGTCTTCAGACATTTCCCCATGCGGAAAATACTGCTCTAGCCACCCCAAGTACTAGCCATTTCTGAGTTAAAAGAACAGAAAGAAATTATTATTTCTGCACCACATACCAAAAAAAAACACACACATACAAAAAAATGGCCTCCACTCACTCTTTTGATGTAATTTCCCTTCTTCCTACTGCGTCCGTCCACTGTCGTTCCAGGCTGCCGACTTTCTGTGAATTGATTACGATGGAGACAGACTTTTTTTTTATTGTACCATCCATTTCATTCTACATGCTTATTAAATGCGCCCTTTTCTTTGCACATCTTCAGGTTTCCATATTTACTTATTACTACTTATAATATCTTTATGTCCTTCTTCTACGTTGTACACTTTTTGTGTAAGACAATAGTACATTTTCAAATACCCCCCGCCTCTTTGGGTAATGTTGATCCTGTCCGCCCCGTCCGCAAACAGGTACTCAGTCCATCCCTTCCTATTATCAATAGGGAGGGGGTTCTGTATGTTCTATGTTAAATGTATATCAAGTACGTAGATTGTACTACATATCTCCCAAAATCACATCATCACAGTGTACATTCCACACACCTTCTTTGACACACTGACATGATTAAGTTCCACTTCCAAAAACCTGTACAATTCACTATAAAAAAAACTTTGTTGAGGGGACGTTATGGTTAAGTTGCCCTCCCAAAAACCTGTAAAATTCACTACAAAAAAAACTTTGTTGCGGGGACGTTATGGTTAAGTTGCCCTACCAAAAACCTGTGCAGTTCACTAAAAAAATAATTTCAACCTCCCCTTTATGGTTTAAATTAAAACCAAAAAACCCCTGAAATTCGACAGTTATGGTAACCTAAGCCCCCAAGCCTGCCACCGCCCCTGTGCACTGCTACCACTAACACCCAGACCATGAAAGATGTCATCTCAAATGTCACTGATGACATCACTGACGACATCACATGTTTAGTCCCTTTGTTTTCTTTCCCTGCCATATATATATATGTACATTCAATAAAAAAATGTTGTTAAAGGAATGTTATACTTCACAGCGAAACCAAAAAACACTGCTCATTCCCCCATTATGGTAAGCTAAGCAACCATAACTTGCACCATCTACGTGCATTGCTAACTACCAGGACATCAAAGATGACATCACAACGTCCCTTTAACAAAGTTTTTTCACTGAATTTCATTGGTTTTAAGTAGCGCAACTTAACCATAACGTCCCTTTAACAAAGTTTTTTTACTGAATTTCATAGGTTTTTAGTAGCGCAACTTAACCATAACGTCCCTTTAACACAGGTTTTTTACTGAATTTCATAGGTTTTTATTAGTGCAATTTAACCTTAAAGTCACTTTAACACATTTTTTTTTTACTGAATTTCATAGTTTTTTATTAGTGCAATGTAACCATAACGTCCTTTTCAATGGAGCAAGACCACTAGCATCCTAGGTTCTCAAAGTGGGAACCCGGGGTGGTAAAAAAAATGTTTTTCTTCCCAAACCAGGACACCGCAGGCAGGCGTCCCGATACAGGAAGGAAAATCGTTTACCAAGATGGACACCAGGGAAAGGGAAGGCAGGGTATATAAAGAGAACACAACAGGGCATCGGCAGGGGGTTGGGAAGACCAGGAGAGAGACACGGGGCATGAGTGGGGGGTAACACGAGGGAGACACGGGGCATGAGCAGGGGGTGGAAAGAAGGGAGACACGGGGCATGAGCGGGAAAGAAGGGAGACACGGGGCATGAGCATGGGGTGGGGGTAAACAGGGGAGACACGGGCCATGAGCGGGGGGAAAAGGAGTGAGACAGACACGGAGCATGAGCGGGGGTGAACAGGAGAGACACGGGGCATGAGCAGGGGTAGGGCAAGGTGGGGCCCCCACCCCCGCTCATGCCCCGTGTCTGCCCTGTTCCAACAGTGCAGACACGGGGCATGAGCGGGGGGTGGTGGGGGAGAAGGGAGACACGGGGCATGAGCGGGGAGTGGGAGGGGCGAAAGGAAGACAGGGCATGAGCGGCGGGTGGGGGGGAAGAAGGAAGACACGGGGCATGAGCGGGGGGTGGGGGGAACAAGAGGTCAAAAAGGGGCATCATAGGAGGGGGTGACAAGAGGAAGACACGGGGCATGAGCAGGGGGTGGGAGGGAACAGGAGGAAGACACGGGGCATGAGCGGGGGGTGGGGGGGTACAGGAGACAGACATGGGGCATGACCAGGGGGTGGGGGGCAACAGGATAAAGACACGGGGCATGAGCGGGGGGTGGGGAGAACAGGAGACAGACACGGGGCATGAGCAGGGGTGGGGGGAACAGGAGACAGACAAGGGGCATGAGTGGGGGTTGGGGGTACAGGAGACAGACACTGGGCATGAGCGGGGGGGTGGGGGGCAACAGGAGAGAGACACGGGGCATGAGCGGGGGGTGGGGGGGTACAGGAGACAGACACGGGGCATGAGCGGGGGGGTAGGGGGTAACAGGAGACAGACACGGGGCATGAGCGGGGGTGAGGGGGTACAGGAGACAGACACGTGGCATGAGCGGGGGATGGAGGGCAACAGGAGAGAGACACGAAGCACGGAGCAGGACATTTCGGGGCGGCCGGTTCGGCGCGGGACGATTTGGCGTGGCCGGTTTGGCGCAGGAGCCGCGCAGCGCCGAACTGGCCGCACATAAATGTCCTGCGAGTTCTTCATGCAGACACCACAGCCACGCAGAGCACACAGCCAGGCACTGAACGTTTCCCTAAACAGCAGGCGATGTACACTGGTGTGCGGCGGGCCAAAACATCCCGTCGCCGAACCGGCAACGCCAAAACGGGGTGTACCGACGGGGCATGAGTGGGTGGGGGGAACAGGAGACAGACACGGGTCATGAGCGGGTGGGGGAAACAGGAGACAGACACGGGGCATGAGCGGGGGGTGGGCAGGAGGGAGGGATAGAGATAGAGACACAGGGCATGAGCGGGGGGTGGGCGGCGGGAGGGATAGAGACACAGGGCATGAGCGCGGGGTGGGCGGCGGGAGGGATAGAGCCACGGGGCATGAGCGGGGGGTGGGCGGGGGGCGGGATAGAGACACGGGGCATGAGCGGGTGGTTGGCGGTGGGAGGGATAGAGGCACGGGGCATGAGCGGGGGGTGGGCGGCTGGAGGGATAGAGACACGGGGCATGAGCGGGGGGTGGGCGGCGGGAGGGATAGAGACACAGGGCATGAGCGGGGGGTGGGCGGCGGGAGGGATAGAGACACGGGCCATGAGCAGGGGGTGGCCGGTGGGAGGGATAGAGACACAGGGCGTGGGCTGCGGGAGGGATATAGACACGGGGCATGAGCTGGGGGAGGGATAGAGACACGGGGCATGAGCGGGGGGTGGGCAGCGGGAGGGATAGAGACACAGGGCATGAGCGGGGGGGTGGGTGGCGGGAGGGATAGACACACGGGGCATGGGTGGGGGGGAGGGGAGAGACACACGGGGCATGAGCGGGGGTGGGCGGCGGGAGGGATAGAGACACGGGGCATGAGCGGGGGGTGGGCTGCGGGAGGGATAGAGACACGGGGCGTGGGCAGCAGGAGGGATAGAGACATGGGGCATGAGCGGGGGGAGGGATAGACACACGGGGCATGAGCGGGGGGTGGGCGGCTGGAGGGATGGACACGGGGCATGAGCGGGGGGTGGGCGGCGGGAGGGATAGACACACGGGGCATGAGCGGGGGGTGGGCGGTGGGAGGGATAGACACACAGGGCATGAGCGGGGGGTGGGCGTCAGGAAGGATAGACACACGGGGCATGAGCGGCGGGAGGGATAGACACACGGGGCATGAGCGGGGGGTGGGCGGGAGGGATAGACACATGGGGCATGAGCGGGGGGTGGGCGGCGGGAGGGATAGACACACAGGGCATGAGCGTGGGGGATCAGAGGGTGGGGCGAGGGGAGAGACACACGGGGCATGAGCGGGGGGTGGGCAGCGGGAGGGACAGACACACGGGGCATGAGCAGGTGGTCAGGGGGTGGGGAGGTGGGAGGCGAGAGACACACGGGGCATGAGCGGGGGTGGGTGGCGGGAGGGATAGAGACACGGGGCATGAGCAGTGGGAGGGATAGACACATGGAGCATGAGCGGGGGGTGGGCAGCGGGAGGGAAAGAGACACGGGGCAAGAGCAGGGGGTGGGCGGCGGGAGGGATAGACACACGGGGCATGAGCGGGGGGAGGGATAGACACACGGGGCATGAGCGCGGGGTGGGCGGCGGATTGGGATAGACACACGGGGGGTGGGCGGCGGGAGGGATAGACACAGGGGGCATGAGCGGTGGGAGGGCGGCAGGAGGGATAGAGACACGGGGCATGAGCGGGGGGTGGGCGGCGGGAGGGGTAGACACACGGGGCATGAGCGGGGGGTGGGCAGGAGGGAGAGACACACAGGGCATGAACAGGGGGTGGGCGGCAGGAGGGATAGACACACAGGGCATGAGCGGGGGGTGGGCGGCTAGAGGGATGGACACGGGGCATGAGCGGGGGGTGGGCGGCGGGAGGGATAGACACACGGGGCATGAGCGGGGGGTGGGCGGGATAGACACACAGGGCATGAGCGGGGGGTGGGCGTCAGGAAGGATAGACACACGGGGCATGAGCGGGGGGTGGGCGGCGGGAGGGATAGACACACGGGGCATGAGCGGGGGGTGGGCGAGAGGGATAGACACATGGGGCATGAGCGGGGGGTGGGCGGCGGGAGGGATAGACACACAGGGCATGAGCGTGGGGGATCAGAGGGTGGGGGGAGGGGAGAGACACACGGGGCATGAGCGGGGGGTGGGCAGCGGGAGGGACAGACACACGGGGCATGGGTGGGGGGGAGGGGAGAGACACACGGGGCATGAGCGGGGGTGGGCGGCGGGAGGGATAGAGACACGGGGCATGAGCGGGGGGTGGGCTGCGGGAGGGATAGAGACACGGGGCGTGGGCAGCAGGAGGGATAGAGACATGGGGCATGAGCGGGGGGAGGGATAGACACACGGGGCATGAGCGGGGGGTGGGCGGCTGGAGGGATGGACACGGGGCATGAGCGGGGGGTGGGCGGCGGGAGGGATAGACACACGGGGCATGAGCGGGGGGTGGGCGGTGGGAGGGATAGACACACAGGGCATGAGCGGGGGGTGGGCGTCAGGAAGGATAGACACACGGGGCATGAGCGGCGGGAGGGATAGACACACGGGGCATGAGCGGGGGGTGGGCGGGAGGGATAGACACATGGGGCATGAGCGGGGGGTGGGCGGCGGGAGGGATAGACACACAGGGCATGAGCGTGGGGGATCAGAGGGTGGGGCGAGGGGAGAGACACACGGGGCATGAGCGGGGGGTGGGCAGCGGGAGGGACAGACACACGGGGCATGAGCAGGTGGTCAGGGGGTGGGGAGGTGGGAGGCGAGAGACACACGGGGCATGAGCGGGGGTGGGTGGCGGGAGGGATAGAGACACGGGGCATGAGCAGTGGGAGGGATAGACACATGGAGCATGAGCGGGGGGTGGGCAGCGGGAGGGAAAGAGACACGGGGCAAGAGCAGGGGGTGGGCGGCGGGAGGGATAGACACACGGGGCATGAGCGGGGGGAGGGATAGACACACGGGGCATGAGCGCGGGGTGGGCGGCGGATTGGGATAGACACACGGGGGGTGGGCGGCGGGAGGGATAGACACAGGGGGCATGAGCGGTGGGAGGGCGGCAGGAGGGATAGAGACACGGGGCATGAGCGGGGGGTGGGCGGCGGGAGGGGTAGACACACGGGGCATGAGCGGGGGGTGGGCAGGAGGGAGAGACACACAGGGCATGAACAGGGGGTGGGCGGCAGGAGGGATAGACACACAGGGCATGAGCGGGGGGTGGGCGGCTAGAGGGATGGACACGGGGCATGAGCGGGGGGTGGGCGGCGGGAGGGATAGACACACGGGGCATGAGCGGGGGGTGGGCGGGATAGACACACAGGGCATGAGCGGGGGGTGGGCGTCAGGAAGGATAGACACACGGGGCATGAGCGGGGGGTGGGCGGCGGGAGGGATAGACACACGGGGCATGAGCGGGGGGTGGGCGAGAGGGATAGACACATGGGGCATGAGCGGGGGGTGGGCGGCGGGAGGGATAGACACACAGGGCATGAGCGTGGGGGATCAGAGGGTGGGGGGAGGGGAGAGACACACGGGGCATGAGCGGGGGGTGGGCAGCGGGAGGGACAGACACACGGGGCATGAGCAGGTGGTCAGGGGGTGGGGAGGGGGGAGGGGAGAGACACACGGGGCATGAGCGGGGGTGGGTGGCGGGAGGGATAGAGACACGGGGCATGAGCAGTGGGAGGGATAGACACATGGAGCATGAGCGGGGGGTGGGCAGCGGGAGGGAAAGAGACACGGGGCAAGAGCAGGGGGTGGGCGGCGGGAGGGATAGACACACGGGGCATGAGCGGGGGGAGGGATAGACACACGGGGCATGAGCGCGGGGTGGGCGGCGGATCGGGATAGACACACGGGGGGTGGGCGGCGGGAGGGATAGACACAGGGGGCATGAGCGGTGGGAGGGCGGCAGGAGGGATAGAGACACGGGGCATGAGCGGGGGGTGGGCGGCGGGAGGGGTAGACACACGGGGCATGAGCGGGGGGTGGGCAGGAGGGAGAGACACACGGGGCATGAGCAGGGAGTGGGCGGCAGGAGGGATAGACACACAGGGCATGAGCGGGGGTGGGCGGCGGGAGGGATAGACACACGGGGCATGAGCGGGGGGTGGGCGGCGGGAGGGATAGACACACAGGGCTTGAGAGGGGGGTGGGCGGTGTGAGGGATAGACACACGGGGCATGAGCAGGGGGTGAGCGGCGGGAGGGATAAACACACGGGGCATGAGCGGAGGGTGGGCGGCGGGAGGGATAGACACACAGGGAATGAGCGGGGGTGGGCGGGAGGGAGACACACGGGGCATGAGCGGGGGGTGGGCGGGCGATATAGACACACGGGGCATGAGCGGGGGTGGTGGGCAGGAGGGATAGACACACGGGGCATGAGCGGGGGGACAGGGGGGAGGGGAGAGACACACGAGGCATGAGCGGGGTGTGCGGGAGGGGAGAGACACATGGGGCATGAACAGGGGTGGGGGGGAGCTGAGAGACACACGGGGCATGAGCGGGGGGTGGGCGGCGGGATGGATAGAGACACGGGGCATGACCAGGGGTGGGCGGAATGAGGGATAGACACATGGGGCATGAGCGGGTGGTCGGGGGTGGGGGGAGGGGAGAGACACACGGGGCATGAGCGGGGGTGGGGGGAGGGGAGAGACACACGGGGCATGAGCGGGGGGTGGGGGGGGGGGAGGGATAGAGACACGGGGCATGAGCGGGAGGGAGAGAGACACACGGGGCATGAGCGGGGGGTGGGCGGGAGTCGGAGAGACACACGGGGCATGAGCGGGGGGTGGGCAGCAGGAGGGATACACACACGGGGCATGAGCGAGGGCTGGGCGGCGGGAGGGATAGAGACACGGGGCATGAGCGGGGGGTGGGCGGCGGGAGGGATAGACACACGGGGCATGAGCGGCGGGAGGGATAGACACACGAGTCATTAGCGTGGGTGGGCGGCGGGAGGGAAAGACACACGGGGCATGAGCGGGGGTGGGCGGCGGGAGGAATAGACACATGGGGCATGAGCGGGGGTTGGTGGCGGGAGGGATAGAGACACACGGGGTATGAGCAGGGGGTGGGCGGCGGGAGTGATAGACACACGGGGCATGAGCGGGGGGTGGGCGGCGGGAGGGATAGAGACACGGGGCATGAGCGGGGGGTGGGCGGCGGGAGGGATAGAGACATGGGGCATGAGCGGGGGGTGGGCAGCGGGAGGGATAGAGACATGGGGCATGAGCGGGGGGAGGGATAGAGACACGGGGCATGAGCGGGGGTGGGCAGCAGGAAGGATAGACACACGGGGCATGAGTGGGGGGGTGGGCGGCGGGAGGGATAGACACACGGGGCATGAGCGGGGGGGTGGGCGGCGGGAGGGATAGACACACGGGGAATGAGCGGGGGTGGGCGGGAGGGAGGGATAGACACACGGGGCATGAGCCGGAGGGAGAGAGACACACGGGGCATGAGCGGGGGGTGGGCGGGACGGGGGAGAGACACACGGGGCATGAGCGCGGGGTGGGCGGGAGGGGGAGAGACACACAGGGCATGAGCGGGGGTGAGGGGGAGGGGAGAGACACATGGGGCATGAGCGGGGTGTGGGAGGGAGGGGGATAGACACACGGGGAATGAGCGGGGGGTGGGCGGGAGGGGGAGAGACACACAGGGCACAAGCGGGGAGTGGGTGGAAGGGGGAGAGACACAGGGGGCATGAGCGGGGGTTGGGCGGGAGGGGGAGAGACACATGGGGCATGAGCGGGGGGTGGGCGGGAGGGGGAGAGACACGGGGCATGAGCGGGGGTGGGGGGAGGGAGAGAGACACACGGGGCATGAGCGGGGGTGGGCGGGAGGGTGGAGACACATGGGGCATGAGCGGGGGGTGGGCGGGAGGTGGAGAGACACACAGGGCATGAGCGGTGGGTGGGGGGGAGGGAGAGAGACACACGGGGCATGAGCGGGGGTGGGGGGGAGTTAGAGAGACACACAACGTTTGTGTGCAGGCGGCAGATCCCGCTCCTCGGCCCTCCGCTGACCACCGTGTGCCGATGGCATGAGCGGGGGGCTGGAGGAACAGGGGAGACACGGAGCATGAGTGGGGGTGGGGGGGACAAGAAGGACACACGGAGCATGAGCGGGGGTGGGAGGAACAAGAGACAGACACGGGCGGACTTACTGTGCAGGCGGCAGATCCCGCTCCTGCTGACAAAGCCTCTCATGCGAGGAGCAAAGATGGCGGGCATCTCTGAAGCCAGACGCACTGCACGCTTTCACCGTATCCAATGAGAGAGCACGTCAGATGTCCGCGGACATCACGCAAGCTGCTTGCCCAATCACCGTCCTGCCGCAAATTTGGTGTAAATCTGTCCAGCGGTTTGGGCTGAAGGTGTGAGCAAAGTTTTTTCCCATTAGGTCTATGGGAAAAAACACAGGTTTTGGGACCCCCCTATAACTTTTCCTCCCCTGGACGAATCCTCACCAAACTTTGCAAATGAATTCAGAGTGGGCCATATACTTTTTTTTGCAAAGTTTGGTGAGGATTTGTCCAGGGGGAGCGAAGTTATAAGCCGCCCAAAAAGTGCTCTTCCTATGGAAACACCAACTTAACCATAACTACATGGCCACTACCGTGGCCATGTAATATATATATATATATATATATATATATATATATATATATATATATATATATATATATATATATATATATACACATAATCATCATCGAAAAGCATTATTCGGTCCGCCCATATACATGACGTACAAGCTAGGGTTCAGTAATTGATAGTTAGGCATGTAACTCCATTCAGTCTAAACATTCGGTATTTCTAGCCGAGGTTTGCAGAGACAGCTTACTCTTTTGGGGAACACGGGGCACTGGCACCGTGTTCCCCAAAGGGAAGGATATCATGTTCTAGCAGGGAGCCATTCCAGCAGTGTTATCTGGTTGCTGAGCTCATGGGCTAAGGGTCAGACAGTTCTGAAGCAGAGAAATACCATCCTCCATGTAGGAGCACCGTTAGTTGCATATAATTCTCATTTAACTGCCTTTTACAACAGCGTTTGCAAGACATTCTGGCACCTGGGCTTCTGATTAGCCACGGCTCTTGTACAGCTTCAAGGCTTTACAGAATAATAAAACAATGTATTTCTGCAGGGTTTCACAATACTGTCTGCATTAGTATTCAGAGTTCAAGCTATGGCCTCGCACCGTGTGTGGGTCTGACGCACATCATATACAGAATATGTTTTGCAAAGCGTTACAGAAAAAGAAAATGGCGGACAATTACAAAATGGATTCCCACTGGCCACATTCAGGCTTCGTGGTTCACAGTGTTCGTTACATGATGCAATTTGCTTATGGCCAACATACATAACGCATCAATCGGGCTGTGCGATTACATTACAGTTTAACAAACCCTCCTTTTGGCCCTCTTGTTCATGATCAACATTTTCATAGACTGTTTGGGTTGTCGCATTTTGGCACTTAATATCTGTATGCATTCATGCGTAATTATGGAGCAAATGGCTCGTAGACATTATATGCAACAACAACAAAGTATCGCAATTAGAATGAAGACCACCTTCCATCCCCAGGATTGTAACAGTTCCCAGAACCATGTGCTCAAGTTTAAATACCAGCCACCCGTGGGAACATGGATTTCAGAGCTCAGAACATGTAACCTTTTAATTGCCTCAAATATCGTAGGGGAGGAGTCGCTTACGAAAACACAGCATGCTGATCCCACCAATTTCATACACCTCCACAACCAGCCAAAATAATGTCAAGGACCATTCTATTCTGAAGTGCAGCTAGTCTGATTGCTTTCTGTTCTAGTGTCATGTTATACAGTATATCAGTGGTTTCATTAATCGTTTTCTCTAACAGTCTGGACAACCTTCCAATGTTCCATTAATGTATGGCATGTCCCCAGAAAGGTATAAAGGATTTGGCTATATCGGCAAAAATTTGTAAGATAGCATCATCTTGTCGAGATCTGGATATTTTAGATATTTCAGAAGTAGTAGCAAGGAATACATCAGGTAAAAGTATCCCTAGGAAACAGGTACCTTCCCAATCTCTGGGTAACCATGGATAGGCTTGATCCCCACATACAAAATAAACAGGACCTCCTATATATAGTGGTTTATCTTCATGTTGAAGTAGAGCAGTATTCAGGCATTTGGCAAATGTACCCATCGGAGGGGAACCTTTTTTCGCAGACAAAATGGGACAGATTGTGGACTATGATTAATAGTGTAAGAAGGAGGCATGGCGTCCTTATTACCTACAGGAGCCATTTTAAAAGTGATCAGCGACTGGTACGGTCTAGAGAGTCTATCATTGGGGCTAGTCGAGGCAATATTCATTTTACTCTTGTTTGTAAATACAGAACACCCTAGTGGTGTCAGTACTAATCTCTCAAATTCATTTATATTGGTTCCATCAAAGTTTCCAGTGGCACTATCATTCCATCTTCCAAAAAAGAGTGCTCTTAGTGCAGCATAGCAAGCAGTACTCAGGGGTAAAGGATGTATGTACCAACCCATTCCTCTTTCTCCATGCTGGGGTAAATGCGAGCATACCCAGCAGTTAGATCTATTCAGTATTGCATGGGTCATATTCATAACAGTAACAGTGGGCAATAGAGTATTCATTGGGTACATTTGTTATAAGTGCCAGGTCATTGGAATCAGAGTAAGTAACCTGCAGATGAGTATGAGGAACAGCAGGATTTTCATAGACCAAGTCTTTCTCGGAGCCGGCACGATGTCAATACGTCTAGTAATGTTTTCATCCGTTTTATCAGTACAAGAGGCAATATGAGCAAAGGCAGACATTTCTTAGGGAAAGTGATTTGGAAATGTTTCTCAGCGTCTGTAGAGAAAAGCCTTGCTGTTAAGCTTTTTGTTCAGTATCTCAGCGAAGTGGCAACACACGTATTAGTCAGTAGAAGTTCAGGATGCAAACAGGTTCAATTATGCCTTATTAAGATGGCAGCAAGCTGGTGCTTACCTCAGAGGCTCCAAAATGCAAGAGCAAGTATTCAACATCAGATTTCCATAGTGTCGGGACCTTTGCCCCCGCTTGTTCACGCTAGGTTGCAAAGCCCTTCGCTTTTCAAAAATAGCACCGGGAAATTGCGTGTCAGAGCTTCATCCAGTACCGTTGTACAGCTCATATGCTTCCTTTCCCAAATCCTCCGTTTCCGGCACCAATCCGTGCGTCAGAAACAAAGGCTGTTGCAATCATTTTTGAACTTGTGGACGTAGATTGTACCTCATAGCATCAGGTACAGCGTGATCGATGAAGAGTGCACTGTCGTTGTTTACAGCAGATGCAGAAACAGTGCCAATTGGCGAAGCAGAAAATGGTGATGATGAAGCAGCAGTGAACATGGTTGAGGTAACACTGATGTCTCAGATTTTCTTGCAGTCTCCCCAGGCCCCTCCTTGGGCTCAGGAAGTAATTTCAGCTGAGTTTCGACGATGTCTTTGTGATCAATTAAAGCTGTCTCACTCTGGAAGTCGGAATCATCAGTCCCTTTTTCATGTGGCAGAGGATGCGGGATTCTTTTTGTCTGCATTACATGAATCCAATATTTACGATCGCTCACCCGAACAGCAGTCTGCATGGCCAGAAGAATCTGATAAGGCACCTTCCAACGTGGTGCAAGTGAAGATTTTCTCTCAAAGTTTTTGATTAAAATCCAGTCACCCGGTTGCAGCCAGTGACCTGGGCCCGTGTATCTGGCGGGAAGAGCCTCTTGCACCTGCTGATGAATCAAATGCAAGTTATGAGTCAACTGTTTACAATAATCAATCAGTAAAGAATATTCAATATTTCAAAGATTTTTTGGACGGGGCACATTCCATACATTGGCGGGTCTCCCTATTACAATTTCGTATGGGGAGAGACCCATCCTTGATTGCACAATTGTGCACATTGACAACAGGGCTATAGGTAAAGCATCTGGCCATTTCAAGTTACTCTGGGCGCAAATTTTTGCCCATTTATTTTTCAAAATTCTGTTTTGGCATTCTACAAGACTGGCACTCATAGGATGCCTAGCTGAATGGAATAGCTTATCAATTTGGAGACCTGCACAAATTTGTAGTGTTACAGCAGCTATAAAATGTGGTCCATTATCGGACCATATAACACATGGCAATCCGAACCTTTGGAAATACTCTTTTAACATAGATTTTGCTGTGGACATGGCTTAACAGCATCGTTCCATTTCAATTAAATCAAAGTGAATTACTTCGAACGGCATAGAGGGAGGACCAAATCTCCCTATTGGTGCTGCAGTTCCCTTCACAATGTTGTGTTGTAAACAAGTCATGCAATTTTGAACCAATCTCTCCGCAGTTTTTGTAATATTGTCATTGTACCATAAAGAATCAAGGTGCTGACAAATCTTCTTTGCACATATGTGTGTTGGACCGTGGGCCATAGTAACCATTGCCATAGCATATGCATTTGGCAACATCCATCTATGGTTTTCTTTGTCCATCCAACAACCCTCGGGATCTAATTCTGCTGGCCCTTGGACCATTGGCTTATTGCCCAAGACCCACACTCTACTAGCTAACTACACCCTTTGCATCCTGGCCTTTGCGCCAGCCATCTGCCTCTTCTTTTGTACATAGGCCATCACCATTGTTCACCTGTAATTTACATTTTGTACATTTGTTTATATCTGTAACTGTAATCTAACTGCTTTTAAACTGCATTTTGTAATGCTATGTCTGTCCTACCTTTGCTGTAAACTAAAATACGTGCCCGGATGCCCTTGGGCCTGGTGCGCTCTATAAATAAAATAAAATAAATAAATAAATGAAATAAATTGTTTTATTTCCTCAGGAGTAGCCTCTGCTTTTATTTCTTTTACATTCCCAATTCCATCCGTTATCATATAGGACACTCTCTTTGTTGATTCGACATACATTTTTGTGTGTAAATCAGTGGCAGTTTGTTTCACAATTCTGTCCACAAATGCGTTTCCTTTTCCTACGTTACATGTTACTTTCTTATGGGCATTACATTTTATTATTGCTAATCGCTTAGGAAGCCAAGTGCTGACAACAGTCTTACTATTAAAGTGCCATGTTGAATTTTGGTTCCATGAGATGTCAGAAACCCTCTTTCAGCCCATAATCGGCCAAAGTTGTGGACCACCCCAAAGGCATACTGACTGTCAGTATATATGTTTACACTAAGGTTTTCAGAAATTTTGTATGTTCTGGTTAAGGCTATTATTTCTGCAGCCTGTGCTGAGTTATGTGGGATTCGTTTGCTTTCCACAATGGTTCTCAATCTGGTAATGGCGTAAGCAGCAGTTGATGTGCCATTTGGTAATTTAAAACAGGAGCCATCACAAAATAATTCTCCATCTGGCTCTTTCAGGGGTGTATCTGTTAAATCAATTATTCTTTTTGTTTCTTGCTCAGTTATAATTAAGCAGTCATGTAGCAATCTCCCCTTGCTTTTCCCTTCACTTGGGAGAGGCAATAATTCAGCCGGATTCAAAGAGCAACATCTCTTAATTTGTATATGCGGTGCAAATAGGATCAGTTTGTATCTTGTTAATCGGGCAGAAGTGAGATGTAGCGTCTGTGTTCTATTTATTAGAACGTCTACTGAATGGGGTACCATCACGGTTAAAGAGTGACCTAAAACCATCCTCTCAGTTTGTTTTACTGATGCGGCAGCAGCAGCAACAGCTCACAAGCAGCGTGGAACATGCAACAGGATCCAACGTAGAAGAAAAATAACCGCATGGTCGATTCTTACCCCTGTGTTCCTGAGTCAAAACAGCCAAAGCACATCCATTCCTTTCATGTACGAACAACATAAAACATTTTTCATAATTTGGAATGCCGAAACTGGATCTGAGCATAGTGCAGCTCTGAGCAAGTCAAAAGCTTCTTGACATTCCATGTTCCATGGCAAAGGTAAAGTAACATCCTTCCTTGTCAATGCCACTATGGGTTTTACAATCATCGCGAAATTCGGAATCCACTGTCTACAGTATGAAGCCATGCCGATTAAAGCTCTGACTTCCTTTTGTGTATTTGGACTAGGCATACCAGAGATGCTTTCTATTCGTTCTGGCGTCAATCTTCGTCCCTCCTTCGATAGGAGGTAGCTCAAATAGGCCACCTCCTCTCGACAATACTGGAATTTCTTCAGCGATGCCTTGTGTCCATGTGCTGCTAAATGTGTCAATAACAAGACAGTTCCCACCTTGCAAATTTCCTACAAGTCTGCTGCTATGAGCAGATCATCAAGGTATTGCAATAAAATGCAACCTGTTGGTAATGCAAGCATATCGAGCTGTTCTTTCAATGCTCTACTGTAAATACTTGGGCTTTCAGTGTAACCTTGCGGAATTCGTGTGAATGTGAATGAGCATCCTCCTAACATGAACGCAAATAAGTATCTACTGTCTACATGTACGGGAATGCTAAAAAATGCATTCTTCAAGTCAATTACACTAAAATGTGATGCAGAGGCTGGAATCATAGTCATAATTGTGGTGACATCGGGGGCTAGCGGGAATTGCGGAGCAACAATTTTGTTTATCACGCATAAATCAGTTATAAAATGGTACGGGATTTCATTACCTCCTTTCTTGTAAACTGAAAGAATCGGGCTATTGCAAACACTTCCTGATATTTCTTTAATTACATTTCTATTAATCAAAATCTGAAACAATGCTCTTCAGGGCTTGCTTGCCTTTGGTCAAGATTTTGTATTGCGGAATGTGTGTTAATGTAATTCCTTCTTTCAGAACAACTTTTACTGGTTCTATTTTTAGAATACCTACATCATTGTCATTTACTGCCCATATACTAGTTGGTACTTTACTAAATTCAGTTGGCAATGGGAAAGACATGAATTGCGATACGGGAGTTTGTTGTGGCAAAACCGTCAAGTACACTCCATCAGGGGAACAATAAATGACTGCATTCAGTTTCTTCAACAGATTGAATCCCAACAAATTCTCACTGCAATTTGTCATCAAAAGAAATGGACAAGATTCAGTGAATGGACCTAATGTGATTGGCACTGGCTGTGAGACTGGATTAATTACTGGTGTACCTGAGAACCCTACTGAAACATTGCTATGCCATGACAGTAGTATATCTGGAACCTGCTGATGATCAATTGAACATTTCTGTGCACCTGTGTCCACTAGAAATGTATGCTCCCTAATCCCAACTTTCATTTCTACGTAGGGCCCTTTCTGATTAACGGGAATAGGCACTGGTTCCAAACCCTGCTTCGGGGCTTTCCTAGAGGAACAGTACATCGTCAGATGTAAAGTCTCCAGAATAATATGCTTTGGAGGGGTTATCAAAAACATTTGCACTATTTGCTGAATTATGTTGCTGGGTCTGATTAACCTGGTTATCTTGAAATTGTGCATGAGATTGGCTTCGGTTAGGACCCCCTATTCCTGGGCAACCTCTAAACGGTCTTCTCGAAATGGTCCCATACGATTGCCGTAAATGCCGGCATTGTGCTCGCCAATGGCCTTCTTGTCTGAAATAGGCACATTGATTTATACCTATCGGACCCCATGTAGGTTGGATGCTAATGCAAATTGGACTCTTGAAGAGGCATTCCCACTCCTTCTATTTCCTCTAGCTACATGTTGTAGCAATACTCTAGTATTTAAGTCTCCCTTCTTCCTTACTTCCTTATCTTTTTCTGAATTCACTCGATTTTCATAATATTGGGCCATGTGTAATACTTCAGATCGTGACTTAGCTTGCCATGCACTTTCAGATGTCATTATTAATGTCTGAATTTCTGGTAGCAATCCTCACACAAATTTATCAACAAACAATGCCTTCACGGGTTCAGTACTTAGATCCTGACCACTAACATCTCCAAATACTTCCTCAAATCGGTTAAAGATTTCCGTCGCTCCTTCTGATTTACCTTGTAAACAAGCAGTTAATTTATCCCAAACAATTCTCTTTTCAGGCACTAAAGTTTTCAATTTTGATACTATCCACGAGGGCAGAGTTAAAATGACTTGCACACGCTTCTCTCCAGCCTTTTTCTCACTATCAATTCTAATCAAATTCTCCCATGTATCGCCTAGCATTGGTGCATCATTTATACTTCTGATTTGTTTCCATATATCACTCAATGTAAAAAACAGATGAATTTAAAACAGATTCAATTTCCTTATAGAAACCATCAGGATTTTTCCTCATATCAGGGACTGTCTATTTTATATTATTCACTTCTTTTCTAGAAAAGGGGACATGTACAAACTGTGCAATATAATGGGCTCCTATCGTACGTGCTGGAGTCTGTCCTACGGCAGGAATTTAAACCTTCAGAACAAACGTGGAAGGTACCACTCTCATGGGTAACTGCAAAGTAGGGGGCTCTGAATCTGAGCGTCTATTAAGCAACAAGGCTAAATCAAGGGACAAAGCAGCAGTTCCTGTGTCAGGCAAAAATGCTCTTTTATAAATTGTCATCAAATCAGCAGGACAACAAACGTTCTTATTCATGCAGTCATCCTGTAAATATTCCACCATAACTGTAACACTTTGCTCTGCAGTTCTGGTGAATATTGGCTAAACGTATCGTGCACCTCAATCGGGGAAATGGTAGCATCTGTAATCCATCTAAGTGCATCTTGTGTGCAAATACGCATCTCCTCACTAACAGGTTTCAACGGCAGAAGAAATCGTTTCTGGACATATGACATATGTGGTTCATGCTTATTCATTATACCTTTATGCAATCGATCAAGTTCTAGTTTAAACACAAATATACTTTCTACATGCTCACGTATTTTCACCGCATCTCGTTAATGGGAAAGGACAATCAAATCATGCAGCTCTTGTGGTACGACTCGATCAGTTAAATCACTCCATATTTTAACAAGATATTCACCCATATATTCTAACAATACCAGTTGTTCGCCACTACCTCTATGATCAGATATGGAGCTTTGTAGGGCCACTTCAATGCCATCATCAATTTATGTCTCAGCCCACTGTCTCAGTTTTTCTTTTCATTCCTTACTAATCACACTACAAGTCAGTCTAATATTTCCTCTTTCAGGCCCTACGGATGCAAAGCTCATGCTCTGTAGGAGGCGGAGGAAATGATGTCAGAGGTGCAGATGGGACGGTTACTGCAGGTGCAGATGCAAGGGTGGGAATAGCAGCAGGAGGGGATACATAGGGAGGTCGCGCAACTGGATCAGTACTCGGATGTTCATTTCTTCGCTCATTCAATATCTTATTTATCAATTCGTCTGATGTATGCAAATCCTGCGAAGGGTATATTTTCTGTATATCTAATTGGAAGGCCCTATCCATGTTTTGAATGGCTTCTGTCTGCTTCTGTTGATCATGCACTAGCGCTTTCTCTGAATTTGACATGTGCCTACATGTGTGTTTCTCTCTACCTTTCAAGCATTGATTTGCTTCCTTCCGCCAGTCCCTAACAGCGTTGAACGCTGCAGGTCTGGCCTTCTTTCGCAGCAATACCGATTCTAAATGCTCTATTTGCGCTAACTCGAGGCTCCCATTATTCGCCACTGAAGGTCTGATACACGTCTGGTCTGCCTATGCCAAACCGCATTAAATACAATGTCCCCAATACCGTACTTAACATACATTTCACACGCTGGTGACCCTTCGGGTGGCGCGGCCTGGCCAGTTTCCAAAGATGGTCTACCACAGTAGAAAAATCTCACTAGACAGGAATACAGTTTCCCAGGCATGGTTAACTCTTACCTCTCTTACATGGGTGTTTGTACTTGCAAGTGCAACACTCAACCAATATCAGGACGTTTAAGAATTGGATCGGGGTACGACTCACCTGATCAATAAATTTGTCTCTCAGGACGCAATTCGCCCGTATAGAGGCACAACCAAGAATCGTCTCAACTAGTGTGCCTGGCTCAATCTGCCTCGATTCCAGGACCCTCGCCTTGATGCTCTCTGGGCGCTGCTCATCCATCAGGGATCGGCTGTGTACAGATCTGCAGAGGAGTCTCTAAACACTTCTGCAGGGGCGCCCGGAATACCTTCCGATCCCGGTCGGACAGCTTCGTCCTCGACTCATCCTTGCCTTCAACCTACGCAATGGAGCATCACACGGAGTGTCCCTATTCGGGCACCATATTTGTAAAACCAAATATGGAATAAAGGCACAATAACCATATACTAATGACACGCCAGTCGTGAGGTTCATTTCCCAAACAAGTCTGGTTTTATTCAGAGTATCTCAATCAGCCGATCGGGTCTCAACACCTCACGACGTGTGCTCACAAACACTGTGAGTGGAGAGAGAGAGCCGTCGATAAAGCAGTAATATATACATACATAATACAACATCATTGAACAGCATTATTCGGTCCGCCCATATACATGACGTAAAGCTAGGGTTCAGTAATTGACAGTTAGGCATGTAACTTCATTCAGTCTAAACATTTGTTATTTCTAGCCGAGGTTTGCAGAGACATCTTACTGTTTTGGGGAACACAGGGCACTGGCAAGGGGAAGGATATCATGTTCTAGCAGGGAGACATTCCAGCAATGTTATCTGGTTGCTGCGCTCATGGGCTAAGGGTCAGACAGTTCTGAAGCAGAGAAATACCATCCTCTTTGAAGGAGCACTGTTAGTTGCATATAATTCTCATTTACCTGCTTTTTACAACAGCGTTTGCAAGACAGTCTGGCACCTGGACTTCTGATTAGCCGCGGCTCTTGTACAGCTTCAAGGCTTTACTGAATAATAAAACAATGTATTTCGGCAGGGTTTCACATTCCTGTCTGCATTAGTATTCAGAGTTCAAGCTATGGCCTTGCACCGTGTGTGGGTCTGAAGCACAGAATGTACAGAATATGTTTTGCAAAGCGTTACAGAAAAAGAAAATGGTGGACAATTACAAAATGGATTCCTACTGACCACATTCAGGCTCGTGGTTTGCAGTATTCATTACATGATGCAATTTGCTTATGGCCAACATACATAGCGTGTCATTCGGGCTGTGCAACTACATTACAATTTAACACACCACCACCAACAGGCACAACTCATCAGGTTTTGACACAGCACCAGGTCTTCGGTATCAGAGGGATGCTGCAACCCTGCAGGGATCTCTTCATGATGAACGAAGTAGCAAAAAAGGATGGAAGGCGGAGTGAGGATTTCTCAAAACAAATGTGCAGCACCTTGGCCTAAAAAGCAGACAGGGAGGTGCAACGGCTGCAGGATGGTGAAGATCAGTTTGTTGGCAGTGACAGACATGGGTTTTGGAGCTTGGGGGTATGATGGACTTTACAATAAGACTGCGATCTTGAGTCAGCATCCTCTCTGGCCCATTGCTAGGCAAGGGTCTCAGGTAGATTTCCGTATTTGTGCCAAAGCTAAATGATGAGAACAGGAAAAAAAACAGCCATGCTTCATTCATCCCAATTTTAAGGGCTGTCCTTCCAAGGGTAGGGAGAAGCTGTCAGAGATTAGGACATGCACATGGTGTGAGCTGTTGTCAACAGGGATTCTGATGGAGCCACGAAAGGTACCGTCTCACCCATTAAAATGTATAATTACACTACAGAAGAGAAGGAGGAAAGGGGATGTTATGCTGTCTCCCTTTAGTAGATGGGATGTTGGCTGAATTGTGCTTTTACATTTAAACTTTAAGCAAGTTTGTAAAGTGTCTGAGGAAAATGGCAGAGAAGTGTAGGCAGAAGGGGCTCCACATTTTTGCTAAGGCTCCACATTTCAACAGAGGCAAAAACGAATCCCATTAGTGAGTATAGGGTGTGAGACTCAGATGTGAGACACTGTGCTGAATCTAATTTCAGTATTGTGTAGGCATAGAGTGCATACCAGCTAAAAGGTGAATTTGAATTTGATACTGCACATGTTGCTCCATATCACAGTTATGAACTGAGTTGCACTAGAGCATAAAAACAAACAATTACTAATTCCTATCCTCTAAACTCTAACATATCCCCCATTGACATTCAGGGTGGATCAGACCATGCTCTGAGTGCAAACATTGGTGCAGATTGATAAACTGAATGTGAAGGCATTTGGGCTTCACAAGATTAATTTGAAATGCAAATAACAATCATGAAGAATTTGTTTTGTTTTGCGGCAAACAAATTGCAAGATTTGAGCTTAGTGAGGTGATCTGTCCAAAGTAGGCCCATTGTTCATTTCGCAGAACAAGAAATCAGCGATGGAGAAATGTAACACTTTCATCCATTTGCTGGCTTTCTGAAAGCCAGGCTAATCACCTGTTTCTCTGGACATTTTTTAGAGAGTTGGCTGATTGTTTTAGGGATGAAGTTCTGATGGACAACTTTGGAGGAGGTATTTCATTCCATTTTATGTAGGCTAGATGTACATTTTGGGAGGTCTTAGGCAGGCAGAAGGCTGGATCGCTCTCAGGCTCTCTCTGACTGGTGCATTGTCATAAGGCTGTCTCTTGCTGGAGAACACACTGTGCCTCGGTGTGTATGGCATTCACTGACAGGCAGGCTGGGTAAATGACATTGTGGACTCCTTCTAGGCTCAGAGGCAGTGAAGCAGATAAGGGCCAAATGATAAATGAAGGTCACTTGCAGTCCGGGGCACACACAGTCAAGTAGTATTTGTGGTTAGTTTAGTACTATTTGAGGGGGTGTCATTGAAATAATGTTGCCATGAAATTAACAATTTTGTGTATTAATCTAGGTCTCTTAATGAGTGCATTTTAAACAGTCACAGCATAGAAGGGCAAGTTTGCACTTTAAAGGTGGATAGCTGTTTCATGTCTGTCTCCATCCATGTGACAATTTCAGATGTAACAGAAACGAATGTCCTGCCAAGATTGGTAATAGGCTCAAGTTCAGCTTTAACAGAACTCTGGGCATTTATCAAAAAGAGAGGGTGTGTAGCTAGTTATGGAAAATGCTATTTGCCATGATGGAATCTTTCACTAAGAAATCCTTAGCACATTATCACAGTGAAGCGACTCCAGATTAAGTGTATTTCTGAATGTGTCATTTTCGTTTTTGAGTTATAGATGTAAAATGCTATGAGAGAGCACTGTGCTATATATGCTTTGTTTTTTGATATTCTGCATAATTCTAACCTTCTATAAAGAACAGAAGTGAGAAAGTGAATTTATCTCAGAGTGCTTATTACGTGTCTTGACCTTTTGTGGTAACACAGACCACTGTGAAAAACAAATGGTAAACTCATTTTACCACGGGTGGTAATTCACTTTTTTACATGTGGTAAAATACAATACAAAGCTGATCACCGTGAATTGGGTTCTTCTTGGAGGCTCTGTATGGATTACAGCATTTGGTTGCATGGCAAATGTATTCTGAGATATCGTCAATAGGGCATAACGTGGTAATTTGAATACAATTCTGCAAGGATATGAATTTATGATCTAGATTGTACTAGGTCTTGTCTTGGCTCACCGTTAGTGACCACGGTATAAGTACAATCATGAGGCAGTTGCCTATATTTGGACTCACTGCTATACAACAAAATACCCCAGCAAGCTAACCAAAAATACCACTATAATACTGCCTACAGAAGGCAGCAGAAGCACCCCACACTTGCTCCAAAACTCGACTGCTGCTGTTTCTGCCCTCTGTGACCACAAAAGCAAGGGGACATTGCTCTCACCTCAGTCACATGCTAAACCAACTGAGAAATGTAAACAGTGGATGCACAACACAAAATGGAATCTTGCAAGCCAATTAAAATTGTGCAAAACGGCAACTAATATCAATCATTTCTATAGGATAGTCACATATGGTAATAGGTTGATTCACTTATTTCATAGATACATACGTTTTGAGTAACAATTTAGGTCACAACACATAAAGTCACATCTAAACAAAGTCTTGTACAGCAACACGTTAAGCTTCATGTTGAAAAGACATATGACAATGTTAGAATTACGTATGTCTTAAAATCAAAACACAGCATATATACAGCAAATGTTACCAGACTGTCTGCTCTCAGCATTATTGGGCATGGCATTATTTCAAGGAAAATGTTTTTTTTTTGGCAAAACAGCTCCACACATATCTAATACTCAGACAGTCAATTAATTATTAAGGCACAGAGTGGGGCTGGAACTCAGCATACACAACTGTGTATTGGGTCTGATGAAAATCCCAACACACATGATATATAGAGTAAAGTTTTGTGGCGGCATGAGGTCAAGTTGTTCATAAGATATTCATAAGATGCATATGGCTCACAGTTGAACAGACAATATCATGAGACAGGTGAACAGAAAAAGGAACATATTTCTATCTGACTCAAACATGTAGACAACCATTAAACAAATTTAAACCACTTAGTGGAGTATGGCAAAATGTGGTAATGCAGGAAACATGATACCAAACATTGGTTTTAGATGAACAAAGTATCTGCATAAAACAGCTGAAGGAAAATTCCTCATTGAGGCCCATCAGGTGTAATGTGTCAAGAACATGTATCCAGTATTTCTCTCATTGGGAAAGGATGGATTGGTAATTTCCACCCCTCTTTGGGCGTTTAACCACTTCTACCACTTGGAATTTTATTTGGGCAATGGTGTGTTGATGTTCAATAAAATGTCTTGCTACAGGAGATCTGAGATTCTTGCATCTAATTGTCGATCTATGCTCTGACCATCCGTCTTTAACCGGTCTTGTGGTTTGACCTATTGGCATGATTGGCATGATTGCTCAACTTCTAAGTGTCTATCTGCTATTTGAAAGAATATCTATGGATAGGTTGTAATTTTAATCAATTTGTTCTTGTTTCTGTTTGTGTGACTTCAATCAACAGTCCAATTAGGCCCTTTCTGAAGAAGAGGGACCACCTCGAAATACGTCGGCCAATTATATTGGACCTCTTGATGTGCTTTACCTTAAATATATTTTGTTTAAATGATTAAATAATCTCTTTTTACAGAAACTGCCTATGTATATTGCTTGTTAAGTTGAACACTGCTTGAAAGTTCATATTATCATTAAGAATTGAATTCTGTTTTTTCTAAAAAAAAAAAAAAAGGTGTGCACCCCTCACCCCTCTTCCTTGTTCACTATTTTCTAGCTGTTGACATATTATGGCCAGTTCCATTAGGGCATTGCTTGGAAACTGTATATTCCTTGCTTAGTAGCTACTTCTATCATCTAGAAAATTCAAATTTTGTGTAGTATAGGACCTACCAGGGTTATTTTTAAGCGATCATCTGAGATGTAAGGCCTTTAATATGCAGGCAAATGGTTCCTGTTGTTACTAAGCCAGGTGCTTAAATCCTATTAAAAAAACAAGCACTAACAAAGGCTATAGTTTAGTCTTTTGTATAGGTAATAAATAGGCTATTGTGAGGTAATTACATCATATAGTTGGGCACTTGACCACATTTCCAGCTGTTGCCATGTTATGGCCAGTTCCATTATGTCAGTGCTTGGGAATTGAATATTCCCTGATTTCTAGCTACTTCTATAATGTAGTAACATCAAATTGTGTGTTGTATCACACCTGCCAGTGTTATTTTTAAGCAGTCGTCCGAGAATTAATGCTGTAATTATGTATGAAATGAGCTTCTGTGATAATTAAAATAAGACAGATGTATGCTCTTACATTTGTTCCCCGCTCTTAAATTCAGTTAAAAACACATACTAACAAAGGCTATATTTCGGGCATTTGTATAGGTGGTAGATAGACATTTGTGAGGTGCTGACATCATATGATTGGGGACTTCCATCATGTTCCAGCTGTTGCCATGTTATGCTTTTTTATTTTGAAGGTCAGTAGCATTCATGATCAGATCAGTCAGTCTGACCAGTGACCTGACTCTGTCGGTGACTCAGCTGCAACTGTTGATCCGGGAGAGCAATGGCCAGTTATTCCTATTTTTACAATGGATGATATCCTGCCACCCATCCTGAGGCTCAAATCTGCATCACTTGCTGATGCTATCCCTCTTGGGATACTGAAGAAGATTATGCCTTGTATCTAAGGTTGGATTATGCAGGCAGTTAATTCCTCCTTCCTCTCAGGGATGATTCCCATGGAACTGAAGCAGGCCGTCACTGGTGTCTCCTATGCTCACATCTTTTCTTGAGCACTCTTAATTTCTCAACTTTTTTCATTCTGCCTTTCACCCTGGTCCAGGCACAGAGAGTGTGCTTCTCTCAGTTTCTGATGATCTTGCTTGGTTGACCAGGCGGGGTGGATGTGCTCATACTTTTAGATCTGTCAGCAGCATTTGATACTGTGGACCACTGAGTGCTTCTTAACTGCCTCGCTCTGGCCGGCCTCTTACAACAGGTACTCTCCTGGTTTGCATCTTTCCTAGCCGACTGAAGCCAGGATCTAACTCCTTCCTCTTTTGTTTCAGCCTCTACTGCTCTTTCCTCCGCCTTGTCTCCTGCCTTGTTTAATGTCTATATTCAGCCTCTTGTTTTGCTCATCCACTCCCACGTCTTCAGGTGTTACTCCTATGCTGATGATACTCAAATCATCATCCGGCTTCTCCGCTTAGGGGTTGCCTGGCAGCGATTAGCAGATGGATGAGCAGCAATTGGGTGAAGTTTAATGGAGACAAGACAGAGGTACTGGTGGTGGGCCCCTCTAACAGTCCTCACTCCTGTCTTTCCTCTGCTGCTACACTTTTGTCATCTGCTTTTTGACCTCCTGAGTTAGGTTCTTGTCCGGTGCCTGTGCTGGAGGTGGGGAACTTAGGTTTTAAGTTCCTCTTTATCCACCTCTGCACAGGTGAGTGTCATCTGCAAGTCTGTTTTTTTTTCAGTTGAGGGTTCTCTGTAAAATTCTAATGTTTCTATCTATCCAGCTGCGTCCTCTGGTAGTGGCCTCTCTTCTTTTGAGAAAGTTGAATTACTCCAATGCTATATTCCTTGCTCAACCTCTCTTTTTGTTCCACCGGTTGCAACTGCTCCAGAACCTGGCAGTTCATGATTCTATGCAGACACTGTATGGTTCCCATATCTCTCCAGTTCTTCACTAGCTTCATCGGCTGCCAGTCCAACAGTGTGTGTAATTTAACTCCCTTTGAATCATTCATTAGGCCTTCTATGGTACTAGGGCTGAGTACTTACAGGAAAAATGTATTCCTTATCGACCTGCACGACTGCTCCATTCGTTAGAGGCCTGTCTGTCCCGATTCCTCACTACTCTCAATTTCTCCTATATTCTCTAACTGCTACCCTATCAACTATTCCCCCTCTCTCTAAAAGTCTGGTAGGAAAAAGCACAGAAAAAACATCTTGAGTGCAAACCCTGGACTTTCCATTGCAGACACCTATGTTAGCGCTTCCTCTAAAGAGGCTTTCACTGATATCCTCTTCTCTGTCCGCTCTCCAGATATATGGACCCCCATCTCATCTATGCTCTCTCTCCCTCCTGCTCTTCCATTAACGGTTGCACCAAGTGGGAAATCATCTTGGCCAGTTTCTCATCCTCACATTGCTTCATTAATGTCTATCACACTGGCACCATCCTGATTCAGGGTCCACAACCCAACCTCCTTGTTTTCCACCGCATCTTGCCTTCTCCCATTAACTTCCTTCCTTCTCCTGCATCTCCCCCATCTTCTCTCTTTCTCCCTCCTCTGACTGGTATACTACGCCCCTGTACTCCACCTCAGAAAACCTTCAAAGTCCCCACTCCTCCACCTGGCAACTCTTAAAACACGCTCATACAACAGCCACTCTTCTAACATCTTTCTCCTTCTTGAAAACATTGACCTCGACATTCTCTCTCTTACTGAGACTTGGTTAAATGCCAGCTCAGTCACTGCCTTTGACTCCCTCCTCCCTGACCGCTTCAAGATCATCTCCAGGCCTCGACCTCACAGCACTGGCGGGTGGGTTGCCTTAATTATCCCC
Source organism: Ambystoma mexicanum (assembly GCF_040938575.1). Classification (NCBI taxonomy): domain Eukaryota; kingdom Metazoa; phylum Chordata; class Amphibia; order Caudata; family Ambystomatidae; genus Ambystoma; species Ambystoma mexicanum. The sequence goes on along the minus strand of NC_090923.1, from coordinate 567,259,199 downwards.
ACATGGGTGCTTTCTTCCATCTTACCTACCCAGTCTTATTCTGCCTTTCAAAACCTGGTTTGCAAGTTGGTAATCTCTTGCATCTCCACCTTGACCATTGCTACCGTTTACTGGCCGCCATTTGCCACCAGCTTGTTCCTCTCTGAATGGGCTGACTTCTGTTCTTCCTTACTTACATCTACCTCTAACCTCCTCCTCCTGGGTGACTTCAACATTCAACTGGACTCCCCTGGCATCCATTCTTTTCACTGACCTCTGCACCTCACTTTCCCTATCCATTCTCCCTTCTGGGCCAACCCACTCAACTGGACACAATCTGGATGCCCTCATACATTCTGACCTCTCTCTCTCTCTGCCCAACTAGTCACCCCTCTCTCCTGGACAGGCCACTCTTTCCTCTCTGCCCACCTGGGTCGCTTTTGTCCCCTGATGGCCCCCCTAATGTCCCACCAATCTCATTCGTTAACATCCACCCGACGAAACAAGTGACTGCGGCTGCATTTGCCTCCATCTTCACACCCCCCAAATCCCAACCTCTGACTCTACCTCTGACTCTGCCCTCAGCAACCTCCACCTGTCCATCACTAACGCTTTTGACATTCGTGCCCCAGTCATGAGGATCCACCTGAAACCTGCCTCCAAGCGTAACACCTGGTACGACACCGAACGTGTGTCCCTGAAACGAAAGTGCAGGGCATCTGAACGGAAGTGGCTAATCTCAGCTTCATCCTCTGACAAACTGACCTGCTGCCTGCTCCAAAGGCAATACAGACTCACCATCCATGCAAAGAAACAATCCCACATTCAGGCACAGCTCTCTGGTGCATCTAACAACACGACTGAACTTTTCAAGATCTGCAGGGAACTAGCCAACCCTTCCACAGTCTCCTCCTCACCTTCTCCTTCCCAAGCCCTATTCAATGCACTGGCCTTACACTTTGCCACCAAAACTCAGAACATCCTGACCACCCCTTCTAAACTCCCTCACATCCCATGCCACACACCCTGACCTCCATTTCTCCCCTCGCTCCTCTTTCCTCCTTCTCCTTCTTCTCCCCTGTCACACCTGAAGAAGTTACCAGAGTTGTCAGCTCCATGAAGGTCTCTTCTAAACAGGTCTCCCCTTGCTCATCCAGGACCATCAAGGATAACATCGGCTCTCTTGCCCCTGCTCTCACTGATTCATTTAATCACTCTTTTGCCACTGGATTTTTCCCCTCCCCTCTTAAGCACACCCTTGTGCGTGCACTCCTGACAACACATTCTCAGACCCTACTTGGCCTGTCAGCTACCGCCCTATTTCCATCACCCATTTCCTGGGGAAGCTGCTTGAGAAGCTGGCCATGCCCCAACTCAACTCACACACTGAACTAGTTGATTCCGAGGCATCCAGAGGCATGGAAACTGCTCTTCTGAACACCTGTGAAGAACTGCTTGCATCTCCTTATTCTTCTCAATCTCTCCTCTACATTTGAAACAGTCAACCATTCCATCCTCATACAAAGGCTCAATGATACCCTTGGTATCTCGGAACAAGCACTGGACTGGCTGCCCTCTTTCCTCAATAACCGCTCTTCCCCAAGTCATCCCTGGCACCTTCTCCTCTCCTCCTTCTCTCTCCACCTGTGGTGTCCCCCAGGGCTCTATACTCACCCCTGGCTCGTTAACATCTACCTTGCTCTCCTTGCACGCCTCATTGCCTCCCTCTCCTCCAACTTCCAGTGTTACGCAGATGACACCCAGCTCTTTCTCAAATTCTCTGCTGACCCCCTTGCACCATCCATCATCACTGACTGCCTATCTTCCATCCAGTCCTGGTGCGCCTCCAATGATCTCTGCCCCAACACCTCTAAAACTGAGATCCTTCCCATCAGGACCCCTGTTCCCTCCTTCTTCCCCTCACTCTGGCCTTCCTCCTTGAGCTCTCCCCCTGCGCCTTCAATTGAATCCAGAAGCCTTGGAGTCTCTCCTTCCTCCCTCACACTCAGGTCATTGCCAAGAAGTCCCAATTTCAACTATTCCGTCTCAAAGAAATGTGACCTTTTTCTCACTTTCTCTCAGAAGTTCAATGTGATCCAAGCCCTAGTTCTCTCTAGGCTTGAATACTGCAATAGCCTCTTCCTGAATTTACCATCTTCCACCCTGCAACCCCTCCAGCTAATCCAGAATAGGGCAGCAAGACTTATCCTTGGCCTTAAGCCCAGGGACCCCATCTCACCTGCACTACAAAGGCTTCACTGGCTCCCGGTTAGTGCACGGATTAAATTGAAATCCCTCTGCATCATCCACAAGGCTGTCTGGGCCCGGGGACCACAATATCTTCAACTTTATCTCACTAAATACTCTCCCTCTAGACCACTACATTCCTCTGGCACCAACTCTCTATGTGTAAAGCATTTTTGCTAAACAGAGAGTAGGTGGCTGTTCACTTTCCTCTGCTGGCTCCCTCCTATGGAATAGCCTCCCCCTCCCTCTGCGCCTTGAGCAGGATCTTCTCAAATTCTGGAAGCTCCTTAAGACTTTCATCTTTTTCTCTTCCTTCCCTTCTTCTCTCCTCTGCTAATCCCAGAGTTGCTGCATCATCGGGGCCCTGACCTCCCACACCAATTCTGTCCAGCTCCTGTCTATCCACAGCACCTGCATCTGCACACCCTCTGCCCTGGAGATTTGCACTTACACCTCCCGCGGCCCCAGTCCGTGTAGCACTCATCAATCCTAGCACTTGATCTGTGGCTCACCCGTGAGCTCGGACTCCCCAGCACTTACCCCCTCTTCCCTCTTCCTTGCTGCACTTGCACGTTCTAAATACTCACATGGTATAGTAGTTTCATCCTCTCTTCCTTTTTGCCTCCCTCGACTCTTAAATATTGTGTTTTTCCGACCCTTGCACCTCCCTGCCCTGTGGGTGCTTTGAAACAGTATTTTCTTATTGTATAAGCGCCTAACAAGCAAACAATAAATAGATAAATAAATATCATCTAGAGAGGGTTGGCAGCCACTCCTTTTTGATAGCAGCAGCTAAATTGTGGAATTCCATTCCCCTCTCATTTTGCGCCACTAAGGATCAACTGACTTTCCAGCATGCATTGAAAATGTATCTGTTTTGGGCTGTTCTCTGGCTCCTGTTGTATTCATTAGCACCAGGATGCCTCTGGCGTATGTGCACTTTATAAAATCCTAAAACATAACATAACATGGCCCATTCTATTATGGCTGTGCTTGGGGAATATCTATTTCTTGACGTCCAGCTATTTCTATCATGTAGTAGTTTGTGGTGTATCGGACCTGCCAGTGTCATTTTTAATCAGTCTAATTTAATGCCTTGAAATGAGTTCCTGTTTTAATTAAAATAAGACAGATGTGTGCTCTTGAATCCCTGACTTAACAGTGTAGAGCGGTGCAATGGACTTTAAGGGGAGCTCTGGGCCTAATGCCCACCATTGCCCCATGCTGCAGACTATAATGCTTATTGCACCGTCTACAGAGATACATTCACACCCCAAAACAGAGCATAAAAGAGGAAAGGAAAATGCGTGGGTGCTGGAGTTCCTCATTACAATGGTCACGCAGGAATTTAGTGTATAAACATGAATGAATGATAGTTTATTTGTATAGAGCCCATACACACATGTGTTTCAAAGTGTTTCAAGGCAAGGGAGGGAGCAAGGGAAAATACAATGACATTCTAACAAGGACTTGAGACATTAAGAATGTGAAATTAACTATCATACTAGACCTGGCAACATTTCAGATAGTGCAAGAGATTAGACAAAGATAGGGAGGGAGGAAGGAGATGAAAACAGACAAGTGACTATCGTACTAGGCCTGAAGACATTTCTGGTAGTGCCAGAGATTGACAGGAGGTGCGGGAGGAGGGAGGACGGGGAGGAGAGGAACACATCTCTCCAAAACACACGACTGTTGTACTAGGCCTGACGACATTTCAGTTAGTGCTGGAGAGGGAGGGGAAGGGAGAGGAGCAAACAAGTGCAGGAGGGGGAGGAACATGAAGGCCAGGCACTCAGATCTACTGCGTCCATACACAGAGGGAGAGGAACAGAGGTGGCCTAAACTCCCACAAAGGGAGGGCTGGGGGAGGAAGGGGAAGACTGCATGGGAAATGATGAAAAAGGTGAGCAGGAGAGGTTGGGGACACAACCAGGAATATGTTAGCATAGATTAGTGTCAACATTCCTCGAACCTTACAGGCTGAGCTGACATTAACATACTAAAAAGGCTGCCAGTACTGCAATACTGACAGTTGAACCTCATTCCTCAGCCGAAACAAGTAGAAACAAGTACCTCTGGTTGATGCAAGGGTTTATGATGCCCTGGGCTAAAGGTCATTTTGCCACCCCTCCACTACCAAACCTAGTTGTCATAACTATACCATCCCCAAACCCCAGATGTGTGTGTGTTCTCAGCTCTTCACATACAGGTGCTGTCCTCCCTGATTACAAGCTGCCATTTTGCCATCATGATTTTAGACTTATTTGCTTAACAATGTAAAATTAAAACACACACACACACGATTTGTAAATGCCTGGGCTTCTGTGTAAGCAGGGCCTAGGGTTGTAGAATGTTGTTGGAAAATCTCCTCTAGTCTTTGCTTACCTGTGCATAGACATATGGCTACACACATACACACACACAATCTATGACACAGGGGTAGGATTAAAAACAATGACCAGGTATAGAAATAAAAATATCAAGCAGATTTATGAAAAGTATGACATCAGGAAGAATTCGAAATAATGACCATCAGACATCTGCATACTAACGCACACACATACAGATACACACGCACACACACACATAGACACACACACACATCTTACACACCTGTGTGAGAAAGTTTTCTGGGCCACTGTGGAACTTCCTTCCTCCAACCTCCATTGGCTCTCTAGAAGCCCCCTGATTTTGAGGTGGAGCTCCGGCTGACTGCTTGCTGTATGAGTTAGCTCTGCCCTGCCTCCACAGACATCCATTACATTTTCACTAAAATGAGCGTCAGAAACCGGTGCTCGGATCATCGAAAATGAGAGGTTGTTGGTAACTGTCTGTAGCCTCACTACGTCAATCTCTATCCCGGAATGGTGTCAGCCCCGAAACCCACAGCAAAGAATCCACTGCGTGAAAGTTCTTTGACGAGCCCTAATACAGCCATTGAGGCACCATCAGTGGCCAATAAGAAAATGGGGTGGTGTCTCTTCCTCCAAACATGTCCACCGAGTTGGACTGGATACCTGCTTCCACCAGTTCTCCTAAGCAAGAGCTTCAATGCAATGTCCAGCTGGGAGTTTAACTCACTTTTACTGGCACAATGTGTTTTAAAATGGATAATTTGCCACAAACAACCCTAAAAGGCTCACCTTGTACTACTCAGTTTGTTGTGTAAAAGTCATGAATTGTGTTTCTGGGATGTGGCTACACGACTTAATTAACTCACTAAAAAAGTGCCGCACTTACACACAGAAAAGACAACTCATGCAGCAGAAGTTCAAACTTCCCTAACACATAGGGAATGTTCAATATGGATAACATAAGAGCCAGCGACCCCAAAGCGAGATCATGTACAGCACAGGGCGCACAGTGAAAGCTTCCATCACACACTGGACAGGTACATTATGGACATCGACACTGCAAGCTGCTATCACACACCAAACAGGTATCATGTATGTTGCAGCAGTGCCACTGTTTCTCACAGGCATCCATAATAGTCACGGGCCAGGCAGCAGCAAGGAAAACTTCCCAAAGGTATGAGCTAGTCGCACAAATACAGGACATATAGTTACTGGGTGTGCAGGGCCACAACGGGCAGGTGCTAGATGGGCAGGGCTAGTGCAAGCTTCCCTCAAAACCCATCAGATACAGCATGGGTATGGCCAGTGGAAGATTTCACTCATAAAATGTTGCAACATGTGCAGGGTCAGTGCAAGCTTCTCTAAGAACCAATGAGACATAGCATGGCCGGAACTAGGGAAAGCTTCCACCTCAAACCAATACAGCAAAGGTGTCATGAAATGAAGCTTCTCCCACAAACAGTTCAGCATGGACAAGTGGACGTTTCCTCACAAACCAGTCAATGCAAGCTTACCTCACATAAAGGTGCACAATGTACAGGGCCAGTGCAACAATTGCCGGTCCAGATTTGCCTTACAAGCATGCATAAGTAGAGCATTGGTAGAGCAACTGTTCGCAAGGGCCTGTGCAAACCTCTCTCATAAATGGGTACATGAATAGCCAAAATAGAAGTGCAAGCTTCCCTCACACACTCCTATAGTTAAAGCATGTACAAGGCCAGTGCTGGTTTTCTTACTGAACTACTACACGTACAACATGGCCAGGGCAAGCTTCTCCCACAGACACAACTGGCACAGCACATACAATGTCAGTACAAGTTTCATTTGCAAAGAAAAGGTACAGTGCGGACCCCTGGTTCCATGTAGCGGACCAGCTCACATGCACGCAGAGAGCTTGGCTCTCTTATGACCATCTTAGACGATCTGTGCATAGAAACCTCTTCGGTATCAAGCGAGCTATATTAAACCAATTATAATGTAATCTCTGCCTTTTAACGCTGACCACGTGCTGGGTTGGAAGTGGGGCAGATAGTGGGGCAGATAGAGTTGGTGCACTGTGCAAACTTGCCTGATTTCTGCACTCTGTCTCCTCAATATCTTACTGATGTCTTCTTGTGTGAGAGCTAAAGGGTCAGGACTAGGTCCCTGGCCCTGGTCTATGACACATTTTGTGCACCTTCTGATAAACTATCTCTCACGTTTTTCGCTACATTGTGTTATTGTCCAGGTGCCCTACCAGGGAATTCCTCTGCCAGCTGTAAATGTGTTACAGCGAGTTACTACTGATCATAATGGCCATACCTGTTCCTCAAACAAATACAAAATACAAATATGAAGACTGTGGGGTGACAAGAGCAGCTTTTATTGGACTGTTACACACCCACATCCCGCTCTCACAGACACACACGTCCGTTCCCCATCCTCCCTCTCACCTTTCTGGTTGTGCTAATAGAGGCCATGGCCATTTCAGGTCGCAGAACATCTCATCCCTTAAGACTCCCCACAAGCCAGGGCTCTGATCCTGATTATAATAGACTTAAATCTTGAGGGTCCGACCTTTTTCTAATTATACAATTACTAGTATTCTTAAATGACCTTTCAAAAAGTTCAATTAGTTTAATGTTTTTCATTGTAAGTTTCTTGTTGGACCAGCATTTAAGCATTACATTACCCACATGCAACGCTGGCAGGTTGAGTGCTATGTTTTTGGTGTTCCATACGTTTGCTGAATGCACATTTGACAATTTATTTTTGCTGATGTATTACCACTTTTTTACCTCAAAACTATAGATGGCAAGTATGGGGATGGTATATAGAGGGGGTGGGGTTTGGGCATAAGGGGAGGCGTGGGAGGTGGGGACTTTTGAGATAACGAAATTGGTAAAATCAGGAAATAAAAAAAATCAGGAAACATCCCTGTTTTTGTTCTCAATATACACATATTCTCAGCCAACATGCTTTTCTTGGTTTTATAATCTGCACTGGATAAACATACAATGGCATACATGTCCAGACCCTGACCAGTGTGTTTGAGCATAGTTTTGAATTTTACCACAGACACTTTTAGATTTCCTTGATAACGTTCCAAATAATACTAGCAAATGCTTGCATTTATGGACTCGTCATCTAGATATAAAAATGCAGCTTGCAAGTACTGTGTGTGTGCAAAATAAAGTTTGTCTATTCATGCAGTAGTTTCAAAGTTGAATGAATAAATATACTTCTGCTTGGGAGCAAATGCTGCAACAAACCAATTGTGTGGTCAGTACTCAGAGGCTGCCCTTCCACCACCGCTTAACAAGTTGTATCTGTCAGGTTGACGACAAAAATAGAAATGTTTAAGAGAAAATGTGCTACAAGCACAGCACACTTAAACTTACTCTGAGATTGTGTGGAAAGTGGCATTCAACTGCTTATTGCTGAACATTCACGTGGCTCGTTGGCCACCCCGCCTCCCTCTCACTCCTACCTGTGATGTGTGTGTTTCGGCTGGCCCATGAAGTTCCAGGAGGGATCTACAACAGAGGCTCAATAACCATTGGGCAAATTAGGATTCAGCCCCCCCCCCAAAATGTTGGGCTATGTTGACTTGACCTGGCTCTATAAAGCCGTAGCCGGACAGGCCCAGGCAATAAATGGTGAGTTAACAAATGCTCAGCAATTAGTGATGAAAAACGCTTCATGGTTAGCAACTGCATTCTTATGCATAGGCAAGTGAAATCTTAATCGGGTTAGTGCTTGTATGTCAGAAGAGTGATTGGAAGTGTGCAAGGAGCAGGAGACAGCTCATTCTCACAGCAGTCTTTACGTCTGTAGTTTCAGAAATGAATGAGAGAGTTAACTGCTTGTAACATTGAGCTGAACAAGAAATCTCATTAGAATGCATAAAGAAATTAGATAAAAACACTTGAGTACGTTTTCTCCTCCCCCACAGTCCCTGAGGTTAACGCCTCTCCCAACATTGGAAGGGTTAGCCCCCACAAATGTTAGCCTAGGTACAACCCTAATCTACCTACCATGCCTCTAACATGCCAACAGCAGTGTACTGGTCCTGATCACATTGTTATCTCAGCACTTCTTCATGTCAGGCCTCTGTGCTATTATTTGAGCCAGACTACCTGCTGTCAAGCACAAAATCAGGTGTCAATAAGCAATATATCTTCTTCCACTACCAATTTAGTAACTACTAGAAATGAGAGCACTGTGGTTTGCAGTAGGACTCCCCTTTTACAATAGGGCATCCAGCAGCTGTTTTAGCTTATATTGGTTTTAACTCCTTTGTATTTCATGATAGAAGAGAAAAACCTGCTGTTTAGAACCCACTGCTGGTCAGCGTCCAAGGAAGCTGCCTAGTTAGTGCTTGCACAAGCCCCTCACACAGAACAGGATACTGCTTTCACCCTACTGAAAGATGATGCTCACTGTAGAACTGAAACTAATACACCACATACAGATCATGACTTCAGCACTGTAGAGCTAAAAGATGACTAGTGCTGTAGGGGAATATGTAAATACGGAGACACCTATTCAGCACATCAAACCTACACAAAAATACAACCTGTGGAAACCCCTATGGAATAGACACAGAAGACGAGAGAAAAATAAATAAACAAGTCTATTTAGTGACAGGCATTACACGTAGGCCCAACAGAAAATGACAGCTACATATTCATTTAGCTCAAACAAATCTTGTATAGGTAAGCATACATTTGCTTTAACCCATCATAGTAGCAATTTGCATCAGTTTAAGAAAAATGGAAAACAGTGTTTAGAGTTATGAAACACCGGAGTGCTGCCAGGTCACATTGGCTAAACACATTGCATGAGAGTTCCAAATTTAGACAGCTTTTTTCTCCTTCACTCTGAGCATGAAATAGCAGGTAGGCCTTTATGGAAATACACACGCACATTATATACATTATATATTGCATATAAAATATAAGCATGTGTTTTCTAGCTCGACTAGCATCATATCATTTTAGTTAGAAAAGCCTATAGGAAGAACATTCATTATTCCACTTTAGCTTAATGCAACAGGCACACACAGGCCAGAGTTGAGTCAGTTTTTCCTCAAGCACACAATCCTTCTCTCAGAGAAAGATACCAGACAATTAATTCCAGAGTTTGCAACATTGAACAGATAAGCCTGATGTCGCACAGAAGTTGGCAGTGGAACAATTGAGAATCAACACAGCCCTTTCCCACAGGAGTTTAGCTTGCAGCAGTGAGTGATAGATGCAACTTTAAAAAGATAATCAACCCAGAAGCAAGGACAGGACATGGTGCACTAATTAGCCAAGATGACGTAAGTTTATCAAGTCACACATACATTTTTAGAGGAACTATAACAAATTGTGTTCTCAGGCTAGAAACCCGAAAGCTGTTTTCTGGCAGCAAAAGGAAACAGCCAGACATGTTCATAGGGATAGAATGAGCACAGTATTGTGCAACAACTCTTTTTCTAACAACATGTTATGCAGAAACCATTATTTACAGCACACGCTTTCAAGATATAGTGGGAAACACAGACACCTCCACATGAATGCCATATTAATGAAAGACAACCTGTGATGTCACACCATATACAATTAACATTCTGTATACCATTAGCATTAACCAGGAGCCTAAGGGCAATACAGTAATTCATATTTAAGACACACTGTTTAACGGCATAAGAAAAATAAAGCAGTTTTGTGATTATGTGCAATGCACTAGCACATTTGTACGTGTATGAATGAGCCAAGTTTACTGGTAGATAAGCTCTGCATCAAAAGTCAGAGACAGGACAAAATTACTCATGGGAATAAGAAAACAGCATGCAAGTAAAGTTTCCACCAAGCAGAGTTACAAAATGTAACAGATCTTAATGTCAAAAATATTGTTATGAGTATGGACGGAACAAAATCAAATTATATTTTATGTGTCACATGGATTACATCACATGCAGATAATTGGTTCTAACAACTGTAGTCAGACCATTGCACTCTTACACTTGCTGAGGCAACCAATGGAAATTGCAATCTAATTAGCTACATGTGTCTAATGTTTTTCAACCAATCGTAACTTGTGTGAAAATAGGCCAATGAAAATATATAATGAGTAGAACCATGCATATCATTATTTACACCACCCAATCAAGAAGATGCAGGGTTCCAAATTGTTGCTTCTTTGCTTTCTGTAAAAATGTAATATAAGCCTGTGCTCACATGATTACAAGTTGAACGTTTGTGGATATTTCCCTGCTTAAGCAGTTTGCAATACATTTTTGATTTTTCTTTTATCCTGTGAATTGCGTTATTTGGCTTTTTTGTGTACCTTTATTGGCAAGAGAAAGGACCTTTGCATTGCAGAGCTCATACAAGTGGACTTCACCAAGGACAGGCCGCCACAGTGTCAGTGCCAGAGGTGACTCAGGGGACTCTATGTAGGAGTGAACTACAAGTATCCAACAGCAGTCAGACAACATTACTGCATTATAGAAAAGTTGTACTTCCAACAGGAGGTTAACATATGCACCTCACGTGGAACAACACTAATCAAATACTGAAAGGTGGCCTTCACTGCAGAACTAATTTAAGTGCACCTCACACAAGGTGGGAAAATACCACTGCAAAACTGAAAGGTTTACGCTCATACAGGACTGCCACAAGTGCATCTCATGAATGCAAGCCACCATCCTGCATTAAAGAAATGTGGCCAACACTGCACAACTAATAACAGGGCAACTCAAACAGGTCACAGCGACTGAAATAATGACATTTTAGCCTCATTGTGGTATTGGTGCAAGTGCACCTCATGGAGCCCAGGGCCACCAGTGTAAAACTAAAATGTGACACTTTCTGCATGTACTAAAAGAAGTGTATCTCACACAGGACAGTATGCAACCACTGCACTACCAAACAAAACATGAATCTCACTGCAGGACTGATACTAATGTCTTTGCCCAAGGACAGTGTTATCACTACTGCAATATTGAAATGTTGCCCCCCCTTGCCTTTGCAGCTAGGGACACAGTACATCTCAGACAAGACAGGGCACCACCACTACAATATTAAAAGGCAACCTTACCAGTAGAGTTTTGAGTTATGGGTACCACTAGAGAATGAGTGAAAGGTGGCCCTCACTGCAAGACAGATACAAGTCTTTAACATGATACCAGTAGTATATGGTGACCCTCACTGCAGGAAGTAAACACGTTTAACTTCACTGCAGGACTTAAACAGGACTCTCAGAATGCGTTTACTATCCTTCCCAGGAAGAATGTATTGCTAGTGTTGCTCCTCTTGTTTTTTTGAGTTTTGTTTTGTCCTTAAGCACACGCCTAGCTTGTGATCAGCCAAGTGCTTTACAAGAGGAGGGGTGCCAGTATTGGGCTTAGCATTTTATACAGCAGCGTAGTACTGATGGTGGAGGGAGGTAGGGATTTTTATTTGTCTGACAAGTATTGTTGAAAGAGGCACATTATTAGTGTTTTCCGGAACTGGAGGATGTAGGGGACATTTCAAGCCTCTGCTGAAATGGAGTTCCAGATGGTCGGGGTGTGACAGAGAAGGACTGCACACATGTCTTTTGTTTTTGGGCTAGCATAGACTTCATCTTTGTGAAAGTCTTGCTACTTGAGGTGCGAGATCCTTCGGAGGTGTGAAGTTTAGGCCACTAAGTATGTAGGTGTTCCATTTGAGACTGCTTTGCAGGTGATATTTGTAATTTTAAATATGCTTCTAGCAGGGAGGGTGTGCCAATGAACCTTGCAAAGTGTTGAAGAGATACAGTCGAATTTGCTATGAGACGGGCTCTGGCAGAGTGGGCTGTCTTGAAGAGGACCAGGTGCACAGCTGGAAGGCCAATAAGGAGGGACTTTCTACCATCTATCTGAGAGACCATGAGGGCTTAGACCACTGTGCAGACATCAGGTGTGGGGGTTGAAGGGTTTGGTTTTGCAGAGTGTGGAGCTCAGTATCCACGTGGTTTGTGCCTATTTACTTTTGGAAGGAAAGGCTACTGTCAACAATGAAGCCCAGAGATTTGTCTCAATTTGACAGCTGAGAGGAGAATCCTTCCAGGTGCATGTCATCCAGCCATTATTGCACGAGTTGTCGTTTGTGCAGGGACCAATGAGGACAAATTCAGTCTTAGTGGGGTTCAGTTTGAGGTAGGAGCTTGACATACACCTGTGGTAATAAGGCATTCGTGGAGCGACCAATGTCCTGGGGGCCACTGACTTTAAGGTGTATCTGAGTGTCAGCAATGTACTGATCAATGGCTATGTTGGGGTCATTTAGTAGATTTTGCAAGATTTCCATGTATAGATTGAAGATATTTGCTGAGAAGATGGGACTTTGAGGGACCCTACACATGACTGGGAGTTGTTGGGTGTGCATGAACCTATCTATACAGCGTTGTGACTGCTGGATAGGTAAGATGGGAACCATTTTAAGACAGTTCCAGACAAGCCCATCCGGTCTCTGTGGGGGGACAGAAGTGTTAGGTGGTCAAATGTTCGGAAGGCAGCCAGAGGTCAAAGAGGACTCAGAAGCATGAGTCGCCTGTGTCAGTAATTTGCAGCGCATTGACCACTACTTAAATGGTTGCATTCATATTGGTGCATTTGGGGTGGAAGTCAGACTGATGATTGCAGTGGAGGCCTAGCTGGTCAATTTTGGCAAGTAGTTAGGTCATAACTACTTTCTCGATAAGCTTCCCAATGAGCGGGAGGCTCATGATCTGTATGTAGTTCGATAAGTCCTCTGGGTCAAGTGAGTTTTTTTGGGAAGGGGTTATGTTATATTACCTTTGTTGAGGGAGGCATTCACAATACCAAGGAGTGAGTTGAGCACAGGGCCAGTGAGTTGTTTAATGAGGGAGGTTGGGAGGGAGTTGTGTGTGTAAGCCATAGGATAAAGAAAGCAAGTGTGTCTGAGAGATCCTTAAGAGGGAGCAGAGGGAAGTCAGCTAAGGAGCGCAGTGCTTGGGGGGGGTGGGTAGTGGGTTCCATCTGGTTTTAAGGCATCAATGAGACCTCTGATCATAGCAATCTTGTTCATGAAGAAGGTGTTGATTCTGTGTCATTTCTCTTGTGTATCTATCACTTTAAGGGTATGCATGGGCTTAGCACAGTGCTTGACTACTTTGAGTATGACTATGCTCCTGTTAGTGGCTGCCTCAATGGTGGAGATGTAGTTAGCTGACTTAGTTTTGGAGACCAAGTGTCTGCATTGCATGCACAAGGATTTGAGGGATGAGAGATAATCTCAGCTGCTGTCCTTTTGTTACTGCTTTCCAGGGGATCTGATGGAGCGTTTGTGGGCAGTGAGCTCTCATGTGTACCAGGGTATGGAAACTTTGGTGTCACTAGACTTTAGAGGTGCATGGCCATCCACAAGTTCTTTGGTGAAGTGATTAAATGTATCCAGAAGTGATGAGGATTCCCTGGGCTTGGGAATGTTGTGAACATAGTCTAGCTGGAAATGCTTCAAAGAGTGGCGATCAATCGCAAGGTTTTAGCCTGGCCTTTCTGAGGCAGCATTGTGTGTGACACGAGAAGTGGGGATTGTGGCATAGTTGGTTCAGTCGGGGGAGAGGCGATCAAGCACAAGAGGATATTTATTTGTATTTTATTTATTGTTTATTTGTAATGCGCACTACACATCAAAAAGTGTGTTTCAATGCGCATCAAGCCAAGGGGGGGAGAGGGAGTGGGGAAAGGGATGAGGAAAGAGATAAAACAGAAAAGCAAACGTTCTTAAAAGGTCTTGAAGCATTCGGAATGTGCAAGTGCTAAGGCATTAGTGAAAGGAAAAACAAACAGAAACATTCTTACTAAGTCGTGAAACGATTTAGAACGTGCAAGTGCTAAAACATGAAAAATGGGGTGGAGGAAGAAAAGTGGGGTCGAACCAGACAAGACACAACATATAGGATGCAGCAATAGCTGGGCAGCACAAAAGGTAGTAGGGCTGCGGAGAAAGAATGAGGACATCTATGCAGGAAATACAGAATACAGTAATAGTAGGAAGCAGAAATAGTGATAGGGTAGAAGAGAAAGCGTACCCAACTAGTGCAGTAGTAAGGAATGCAACATAAGTGGGCAGACAGCACGACGAAAGAGGGCTGCAGGGAAAGGAATAAAAAATTAAGAATACAGAAACTATATTTGTCTGCAGCAGGGAAGGTGATGAGGCTGCAGTTGCTGCAGTCCAGGACACAGTAGGAATAAAACAAGAGTTCCAACCAGAGTCAAAAGAGAACCATCAGAGCCAGCAACCAAGGTTAGGCTATTGAAGCCAAGGTAGTGGAGGAAAATCATTGAAAAAAGATGCATTAGGGAATCACCATAGCGATCAGGGTAGAGAAGTCTGTAGAGGTAGTGCAAAGAGCACATAGGACAAGGGTAGGCTCAGGATCGGATGAAATGAATGTGATGCATGCAGCTGAAGGAACAACAGAGCACAGTAGAGGTGTATGTAGAGGACAGGGTGATGAGTTGCAGCCAAGATGTGTGGGCCGAGGCGGGAGCTAGGAGAGAAGAGCACAAGGCCATTGCAAGGTGCAAACATTGTGTTTATCTTAAGGCCACAAGAAAGATGAAGCTCAATGCTGCAGGGGATTTGGAAGAACATCACAGGCTGGTGGCCTGAGAGCGCGGGGGGCCGGGAGGAAAGGAGATGGGTGGCACGGCACACCGGCATGGCCAGAAAGGCCAGACTGGAGAGACAAGGGGCCTTAAGCAAGGGCATTGGTGCAGGTGCCGGCATCATCTGGCCGGCTCATCATATTTTCTCTAGGTAGTAAACATCAGCCAATCAGCGTTCCATGGGGCTTGTTCCAGGAAGAACATGCAAGGCCGGCCCAAGCTGGTAATGGCGGTGGCCATTTCAATGTGGCAGAAGTAACAAAGAACAAATGAAGCCCAGTGGGCTTACCGCCATCACAAGTAGCAAGGCATCACTCATGCGTAGTTAGGGCAGGAGAATGGAAAAAGAAGGGCAGCCCATTGCCCAGCAGGCCGGCAAGAGGGATAATGATGCCAGACAGGAGAGACGAGGGGCCTTAAGCAAGGGCCTTGAGGCAGGGGACGGCTTCGCCTGACCGGCTCGTCGGATTGGTTCTAGGTCTTAGACACCAGCCAATCAGCATTTCATGGGGCATGCTCCAGGAAGATCATGCAATGCCCGCCCCAGCTGGTAATGGTGGCAGCCATTTTGATGTGGTTGAAGTTACAAAGAACAAACTAAGGGAGAGAGTAGAATCTATTTAAGATTCATGGACGTCATTCAGAGAAAATAGCGAGCCACATAGGTGTTTTTCCTGGTTGGGACTCATGGACGTTGAAATCTTCAAGTTGGCTGTTAGAGTAGGAGAACATTGTCGAGGAGGGAAAGTTGGAAAGATCATCAATGAAGTTACCACTCCCTTGGGGAGGCCTGTAAATAGGGTGAAATGCAATTGAGTTGTTGCTTCAGATGGGGAACCAGAAGGAGGTGTGTGCAGGGGTTGGGATTGCCGTGCAAGCCCAGTTAATCTTATAGATGACTGCCACCCCACCTTCAGTTTTTTCTGTGCATTCATTATGTTGGATACTGTAGTCATGGGTCAGAAGGTCAGTGAGGATGTAGTGGGAGGAGAGTGTATACCATATTTCGTAGTGAAAATGTCATCAGGATCATTGTTGGTTATGAGGTCAGTGATGTTGGCAGCACAAGTGACCGCTGAGCATGTTTTAACCATCATAATCAGGTGACCGTGACTAGTAAGCACATGTTGCAGGAGTGTACGTGGTCATATGGACGTCGTCGCCAGGATATCACTACAGGGCTGCTTATGTAGTTAGCAAAGGAGAATAAGGGGTGGGGTTTATCACCTGAGTATGGA
Source organism: Ambystoma mexicanum (assembly GCF_040938575.1). Taxonomy (NCBI): domain Eukaryota; kingdom Metazoa; phylum Chordata; class Amphibia; order Caudata; family Ambystomatidae; genus Ambystoma; species Ambystoma mexicanum. The sequence continues at coordinate 567,242,745 of NC_090923.1, read as the reverse complement.
TGGGGTTTAGATCACGTGACCATGATCCACTTGATCACCAAATTAAAAAGAAAAAAAACTGGGGGGGAGGGGCGGCTGTTTAAATAAGGGGAAAATGAGTGGCAAAGCAAGAAGGCACAACATTATGATCAATGACTAGAAGGTGGGTAGGGCGTAGGTCACGTGACCTACACCTACTGGCACCACATCACCAACTGCAAAAGAAAAGAGGCTGACAAGCTGCTTCAGTAGGGAAACAAAGAGTGTCAAAGGAAGGAGGCAACAAAGGATTTGACTAGTTGGTGGGGCTTAGGTTCGTGACCTAGACCCACTTGCACCAACTGCAAAAGAAAAGAGGCTGAAAGGTAGCTTAAATAGAGGAGAAAGGAATGGCAAAACACAGAGGTACCAACTGATTAGTAATGACTGACAGGTGGGTGGGACTTGGGTCTTGTGACCTAATACCCCTTGCACCTGCTTACCAACTGTAAAAGAAAAGAGGCTGGAATGCTGATTAAGTAGGGAAAATAAGGAGCAGGATGTCAAAAAGTCACCAAAAGATTTGTAGTGATTTACACATATATGGGCTTAGGTCACGACACCTGGATCCACTTGCACCAGCTCACCAACTGCAAAAGAAAAGTGGATGAAATGCTCCTTCAGTGCATGTCATGCTTGTCCCTTATCCTTTTAAGGCCTCTGATGATTTTCTTTGGAGGTTGCCAGCCCTTTTCCTTTTCTCTGTCCCTAAGCGGCCTCCTATTCACTGCTAAGGAAATGGAGTAGAACAAAGGGTGGGAACTCCTGTTCCGCCCGTCAGCACATCAGCAGGACTTTGCTGATGTGCTATGGAAGAGGCAGCTCCCATGTGTACGTGTGGGAAGATTGAGTGCAGTGCGATTGCACAGCCAGACATGAAAGTTAAGTTTGAATTGTTAGTTGTGGGTTTCAGGCTCCTGTGCTTGGGAAGAGGGGTTTGCTGGCCATCCATATGAATCAGGGACATTTGAAGCTGAGATTAGCATATGATGGGAGCACCTGCACATAGCAAGCAGCACATGATGACTTATACCATGCATATAAAGGTATTAACTGACATGTAATCGAATTACGAGCATTTGAGCGTATTTTTGATGTATGATATGTGATGAATTTATTTATTTACTTTTTATTTAATTTATTTCTATAGCGCAAAACAAAAAGCCCAGAGACATAGGGGTGCTTGACATGACAAAACAAACAATCAATGAGAAGGGGAGACAGAAGTCTATATCAGATCTATGCAGAAGGTAACGAGTCAGCAAAACAGTCTGGTGATATCATTACTCATTTTCCGGGTGTAAACTCTCCTCATGTTGCCAGGGGACAGCAGTCCCTACCTGATCGTGACCCTGGGGGCGGCTATACGAGGGAGTACCACATGGGGGGAGGCGACCCTCAAGGGGCTAAATTGACATCCTTGGACGAGGAATGGTATCCCCTTTCCGTTATAGGGATTTTCCATCCATTGCTCATGCCTAAATGGCTTACTGGGATAAGCCCTTTCTACAGACCCCAAGACCTACTAATGACATTGTTCAATACCCCATGAACACGCTACTAAGAATTGCCTATCAATCCCATATACATAGTACTGGGATGAGGATGCTGAACAGAGTAATGAAGATCACTTTTAAAACCTCCCCCAAATCTACTAATGACATTTTTCAATACTCCATGAGTAAGCTACCAAGAACTGCCGATCAATCCCATAGGCATGGAAATACTGGGATGAGGAGACTGAGCGGATTAATGAAGATCAATGAGTCTGAGAAGCACATCATGCGCTCCAGTGTTTGCAAACCTGTGATAGGCGCTGGTACATTTAAATATCCCAACAACATGGAAAGCAGAGATGTTTCCTGTGAAAGCTTTGTCCTCTCAGTAAGGACTGAGGAACCACTGAGCCGGAAAGCAGACTGTGGAGCCAGCCAGCTCAGGTGGACGGTGAAGGAAGGAAGAATGCAGATGCTGCTTTGCCATGTCAGAGTCACGACAGGAAGAAGAGGAAAGTCTCCCTTATGGCCGTGGGAGCCGAGCAGCAGTACTGAAGCCGCCCAAACATGGAGGAGGTCTGCACAGCAAGGTGAGAACCGCAAGGGACATGAGAGCAGCTGAACAAAGCCAAAAAGCCTGTGAAAGGAAAGCGGGACCCTAAATCCCATTTACCACAGAAGAGCTGGAGAACACCAAGGATGCCAGTGAGTCCCAAAAAGGGAAACTGGGACACTGGGGTGCTCCAGAAACTTTATCGAGGACACATGAAAGGGAATTGGAGACCTGATGTGTTTGGAATAATAGTAACATGAATGCAAGAAATATATAACAAGGGGAATGCAAGGCAAAGTCAAGTTTGCAAGTGTGTAAAGTGAATCATATGAGGAAAGCCTTGGCAGGAGAGAATACCAGGCAAAGTCAAGTTTGCAAGTGTGTAAAGTGAATTATATGAGAAAATCCCTTGCAGGAGAGTATACCAGGCAAAGTCCGGTTTGCAAGTATGTAAATTGTATCATATGAGGATAGCCCTGGCAGTAGAGTATACCTGGCAAAGTCATGTTTGCCAGTGTGTAAAGTGAGTCACACGAGGAAAGCCTTGGCATGAGAGTATACCAGGCAAAGTCAAGTTTGCAAGTGTGTAAAGTAAATCATTTGAGAAAGGTCCTGGCAGGAGAGTATACTAGGCAACGTCAAGTTTGCAAGTGTGTGCAGAACTCACATAAGAAAAGCCCTGGTAGGAGAGTATGAGAGTATATCAGGAAAAGCCAAACCTAAGTTGTTTTGTTGACCAGAGAACCACCACAAGGAAGATTCATACCCTTAGGAGTTTCTAAGTGTTTTAAAGAGACCTGGGGAAGGGAAACAGTTCCCCAGGAGTGGACTGTGATGCCAAGAGGAGGGAGTTATCCTCTTGGGCTATAAAGAACTTTGGTTGTGTAATTGATTCATGTTGTTGGTGAAGAGAAACCTGGGTAATGGAGCCACCCCCTAGAACTGCAAACTGTTGTGCTACAGTTACATTTTTCTTTTGATCTTGAGCATTTGTGCCATTTTAAGCATAAAGACATTATCCTTATCACATTAAAGTTACTTATAGAGTGTGAGGGTTAGGATAGGATTTCGGACACAGGACATTTTGCTTTGGACATCTTGACACGGGACAGAACCTTAGTTTTTGGGTGAGGTAGGGAAATACCTCTTAGGGTAGGGACAACTAGGTATTTTCCAACCCCCTTTTATTTTGAATAAATGTTTATAGCCAAAATGATGTGCTCTCTCTGTCCGCGTCTCATTCCTGGCTTCCGACTTTTATCGACACCTGCATATCTGCTGCTGCACATTACTTTTGGTGACTTATAACTTGTATAGGTGGTATTGAAGGGCTTTAAATTACATTACTGTGATAGTAACTAGTATTTGAGATTGTATGTGGCATGTGATGATAGCACCTGTATATATGAGGCTACACATTAGTTATGTTGAGTTATGCCATGCATGTGAGGTATTGACAGACATTAAATGACAGTACTATGGACATTTGAGGCTGTGCTTGGTATGTGATCTCATCACTGGTACAGGTGAGATGGCGCATTACTTATGGTGACTTATAGAATGCATAGGAGGTGCAACCATTAAATAGCATCACTTGGGCATTTGAATCTGCAATTGACATATGATGACTGCAAATGGTTCTGCGAGACTTCTTTGTTTTCCCTTCTCCCTCCCCCTTTTCCTCTTTTCTTCCTTCCTTCCCGTCCTCCCCTCCCCCCGTTTTCTTCCTTTCTCCTTTTCTCCGTTCTGCACACACTGTGGAAATGTGTAGATAAAATGGTCCCATATAAGTGGGATAAAAAATGGCATGAGAACAAATTGCATGCAATGATCTGATGTTATCACAGTGGCATATGGGCAAATAACATAGCCCGAAATATATTATTAGATTCTTTAATTTAGAATGAAATAGACTTTGATGCTCAGTAATACTTGTTTATAGGTTGGTGGTATATTCAATCATTACGTGATGTAATAAATATGACAAATATGGTCAATAAGTCGTTAATATGCATGTATTGTATTGTAGATACGCTGGTAAAGAAAAAAAAGATTCTCTGAATACGACATCTACAAACCCTTCAATATGGGGCGAACGTGTCCTGACGAAAGCCTTAGGCAGACTATTAGATGTCTGGTTAAACTAGAAAACACTCTTTTACACTGTTGTCTAAATTCTAAGGCTGGAAACAGACTCATTTCTGTCGGCACAAGAAACATGGGGAGTCTTCTTTGAAATGAACTATATTTGGTATTGTTTGAAGTCACCCATAGAGTACTAACATCACTTGAGCTTTGATGTATATCACTTAGATATGAATATGTTAATAAGCACATCCATGCTATAAGAACCTGCATTTGTTCTTTGCTACATTCTGCTATATGTTGTTACATGTTTTTTAGAAATGGGACCAAAGGTGCCCTACTTTTATTATGTGTTTTGGAATAAAAATGAATATACGTTAATAATCCCAACCTGTTTTTCACTCATCTTTTGATATTTGTTTTACAAAAAGATGACATTTTGTATTCACCCAATGTGATTTTGAATTTCCAATCTAAAAATGTGACATCAGCAGGTAGCTTTTTTGTGGACCCCTTGTTTCTCCACTGTTTGGTAGTCCTCCCCCAACGAGCCCCTGACAAAAAAAGAGGACACACTCTGCTCTGGAAGCATTTCTCTCCTCTTCACTTTCTCCATGATGGGAAGCTAGACAATATCCACACTGCCACGAGGAAGGTTTTGCTCATAGGCGAACACATGCATCGTAGTTTTATTAAATTCTAATCTGTAGTACGTGGTAATGCTTTGGAGTGTTGTTTTATATACTATGGGAGGTGGGGTGGCTATACATGACAACCATTCCTATTCTGTTTATCAGGGGAGACTCCTGTTTTAGATTAAATGTTGCTTGCTACTTTTCATTGGAACTGACTTTCTGCTGCCATCATCTCTCTTAATATACCATTCATCCAAATTAAAGCCAATAGGTGAATTCCGTTCTCCTGGGTTTTATTCACAAATTCTTCCTGCTGGCTGATCTAAATTGTTGACATGTATGTTGTGCAACTTGTGTATGTGAATTTCAATAACTACCATTGCCTTATATAACTTCTCTGCTGTACCTTTTGGTACCTGTGTGAGATAAGCTGGAGCCCGTGTCCAAGATACAATCGCTGATGTTCTTTTAGCACCGATTCGAAGTTACAAAAGAGGTTATCTACTGTGCTCAGTGAGCCCTCGGTTGGAAACGGAGAATTGTGACATGAATGAGACTTTACAGTTGACATGGGTTCATGTGAGAGGGATTTGTACTGTGTTTATGTCAAGTGTTTTGACAGTATAGTAAGGCCTCTCAACTCACCGGCATTTGGAAGGAGAACACCACATGGCTTAAATGGCATCACCAGCAAAAACAATGTTACTTGAGTGGCGAAACAAGCAGCTTCCTTTACATTTTATTCTGAAATGTACAACACAGTAATGGTGTGCTTTTTGGGAAGGAGTAGGGCCCTGGTGCATTGAGGGGGTGTGTTTTTAATGAAAGTGCAGGCTGATGAGGCATCATCTGTTTGTGTGTTTGTAAAATGCAGAGTATGTGTGCGTGCGAGCCTGTGTGTGGGCATGTACGCTTGTGTAAGATGCGGTAATGGTGCGTTTTAGCTCTTCTCCTCACTTCTAGGCTGTCACCTACGATCCTTGTTGTGAATAAAGAAAGGTAGGTGCTGCATGCAAAACAGTGGCTTGAGACGGGCGGGCATTACAAAGACATGCTGTTCAAGGATGAGAGAGATTTTGCCCTTGAATAGTTCAGGATCTATTTCAGAACAGATGACAGCTATCTAATAAACCGCAGCTGAAGCACCCACTCAAGGTGCATGTCTAGGGAGGGCTTTCTCAGAATTGGCCAGGCCCCATAGCTATCTTGGAAGAGATAATGAGCACAGGCTTCTTCAAGGAGCATATTGTCTTTGCGGCACTGGTCCCACATGTTCAAAGGTTTATCCTCAGGATCCACAAAATCTGAGAGTAATACATGACAATTGGCCTCATTATGAGTTTGGCGTTGTGGCCAATAATGGTGGTAATTCAGTGGTAACACAATTACCAAGGCATTCCCAGAAGAATACTGCTTCACAGAACTAGGGATCTGGCAGTAAGGTGGAGGAAAAACCTCCCACAAAATGGTGAAGGTAATTCTGCTACCTTATCGCCAACAAACTGGCATTTTGGCAGAATTGCCACCGTGATAATTACTGCCGGTGGTAATTCCACCAATATCCCCATAGAGTCCTTTGGGGACAACCACAGCCATACCACCACGTGTAATCCAGCAGTAATTCTGCGGGACCAAGTGGCGGTAACAGTAAATTCATTTGGTGGTGTCTCTGTGGATTTATCGATGAGATAACAACATCAAACTCATAACGAGGCCCAATTATCCAAAACATTTCCTGTTTGCAGGAGTCATTTACAGTCAGAGCCGAATTTGGTTCCAAAGACCTCTTTAGTCTGTAGACCTTCATTCGATTACCAATGCAAGGGTGCTCCTGTAAAGATATTGTAAGGATCTTAATGAATCCATAACAAGGCATAACTAATCTATGCCGACATGTTTTGATCTGAAGTACATTCACAGAGTATTTTCTGCAGCACAATTTACCATGATAAGCAGTTCCTACCTTTGACAAAAGGAATTACACAGTAAGAAATATGTGCTGTGTGTCTTTCAATACATAGGGCCTCATTATGAGTGTGGCGGTCCGGAAACAAGGGTGCTGTTAAGCCTACCGGCATCCTTGTTTCCGGACCACCACACTTCGAGTCTGCCTGCCTGGGCCTCTGTGCCCAACACATCTGACCCTGATGGGTACAGTGGCACCGGTAGGCAGAGTGATCACGGAAGCGCCAGCACCGTTGCTAACGGTGCCGGTGCTTCTGTGAACCCATTACCATGTAGTCCTATGGGACTTCCCAAGAATGGGGACTATCAGTTTCCAGCATGTAGCTTCGTGGTCCGCCGGGACTTGTAATGTCCCGGTGGCACCAACAAGCTAGGTGCCAGTAAAATGTTACGAGTCTGGCGGCAACCTGCCTGAAGCACCGGCAGGGTTACTGCCAGACTCGTAATGAGGCCCAAAGTCTCTGAACTCTGGGGAGTGGCTTCACCAAGAAGGGCAGTCTTGTAGGGAAGGAGGGAGGTAGTTCACCATTCATCATCATTTGACAATATTCCTATTATATGTACCTCGACATTTGTTATATGGGTGAAGCTGTGTGTCTGCCTTGCTGCAGCACTTTCTTAAGAACAGTGGTAGTGCCATTAGCTGTATCTGGAAAGTAGGTACAGGCTGGTTACTTTTAGACATGAATTTATTTGTAAAGTCTTGGGCACAGTTTCTTGCTGGTAATAGTATCAACAAAGTTTATGTACAATGTAAAGGACAGTAAATGTATCTTACTAGCTGTACCCAGCTTCTCATATGCTGTTCAAGCCATCTATTTCCCACTTCTGCTCTCTCTTTATCTTCCTCTGTCTCTCTATCGCTCTCGTTTCGCTGTCTCTGCACTCTCTTTCCCTCTCTGGCTCTCTCTATTTCCCACTTCTGCTCTCTCTTTATCTTCCTCTGTCTCTCTATCGCTCTCGTTTCGCTGTCTCTGCACTCTCTTTCCCTCTCTGGCTCTCTCTATTTCCCACTTCTGCTCTCTCTTTATCTTCCTCTGTCTCTCTATCGCTCTCGTTTCGCTGTCTCTGCACTCTCTTTCCCTCTCTGGCTCTCTCTATTTCCCACTTCTGCTCTCTCTTTATCTTCCTCTGTCTCTCTATCGCTCTCGTTTCGCTGTCTCTGCACTCTCTTTCCCTCTCTGGCTCTCTCTATTTCCCACTTCTGCTCTCTCTTTATCTTCCTCTGTCTCTCTATCGCTCTCGTTTCGCTGTCTCTGCACTCTCTTTCCCTCTCTGGCTCTCTCTTTTTCTCACTTTATGTGTCTGTCTTTTTCTATTTGGCTGAAAGTGGCCCTGTCAGTGGCACGTTGGCTACAGCCACATCAGCTCTTGTGGGCAGCTGTGCGACCAAAGGAGCTGTTTCTTTGGCAAAAGCAGCTATCAATAAAGTTACAGTATTTACTTGTACTGATATTATAAACAGTCTCTTTAAAATGGTTCAGTGCTCATTCTGAATGATCCCTACGAGTGTATAAATTGTCTTACTGAGAAGCACATTATCAAAACCGTGGGTAACCATATACATTATTTTCTGATAGAAATAAGCCTGTGACAAATAACTCCAGTGAAGGGTTCTAGCCTGCTTTGCATAGCATCAACGATAATTTTGTAACCTTAACATTAATTATTATATTTGACAAATATCTCTGTGATCACAGGTCAGTATATTTCAGTGATTAAATACATAATGCATCTTGGTACTTCCCCACCTCCCACACATAGACCTCTAATGATCCCATTTTGTCAAATATATGCCAACCAGGGTTCTAGCACCAAATTAAAAAGGAGAGGGGATAATGGACAACCTTGCCTTGTGCCCCTATGCATCTGAAATGATGTTGAAAGTCCCTCATTCACCAATACCCTGGCAGTTATATCCGATTGCAATGGCCCAAATCCCAGTTTCAACAATGTGTAATTCGGAAACGTCCAGTTCACCCTATCGAATGCCTTCTCTGCATCTAAAAAGATCAGTAAAATATCTCCAATCTCCGAATCTGGCAGGCCCAACACATCCAAAAGCATTCTAATATTATTGTATCCATATCGCTGCCTCATAAAATCTGTCTGAGTTCTATCAATCACTTCCCCCATATATTTGTATAATCTATTAGTTAGAATCTTTGTAAAGATCTTTATGTCCACATTAAGCAATGATACAGGATGGTATTTACAACACATAGTCAGTCCTTTTCCCAACTTTGGAATTACTGTAATAATAGCCTCATTCATTAAGGCACATGAGGACCCTTCCATTAGAAAACAATTATAAAGATCAAACAGTTCTGGTGTCAGTTGCACATCAAATGATTGGTAAAATTCAACTGGCAATCCATCCATACCTGGTGATTTCCCAGCCTTCAGTTCACTAATTGCCAGTAAAACCTCTGAGATGACAATTTGGGCAAAAGTGAAATTCCTACCTTCTTCAGACAGAGAAGGGATGTCAACTTTCTCAAAAAAAGTAGCTAATTCCTGCACCTGCAGAGCAATATCCTCAGCATACAAGTCAGCATAAAAGGAGCAAAAACATTCACCTATCACTTACCTTTTAACAGCAATACTCCTTAACCCGTTATCAACATTATGGACATATGACCTTTCTGAGAAACTTCTCAATCTGTTTGCTAATAATTTGCCACCGCAATCTCCTTCTTCTCAATATCTTTGTTTCATGTAAAACATACTCTTTTCAATCTGGGAGTCGAACTCACATTTCAAAGATTCATTTTCTTTATCCGACTTAACTCTATCTTCCTTATCCCTAGACAAAGCATACTTCCTCTGTAGTCCTCCCAGTTCCAACTCAAGCTCTTTCAGTTTTGTTTCTTGTTTCTCCTGCTTTTCTTGCCCTAGCAGTCCAGTTCATCATCTCCCCTCTAATAGAAGCTTTGAAGCAGTCCCATACCACTAAACTATCAGCCGATCCTTTATACTCCTTAAAATAAATAAATATGAAGTTACTAAAAGCTATCAAAGCGCTTTCATCTTTTAGGATAAATGGTTTGAGTCTCCATCTATAGATTTCTTGCCTATCCTGGTTAAAATTCAACTTAATCCCCACCATCAAGTGATCAGAACGAGTGTGTTCTCCCGTGTTTGCTTCCATCACTGCCTCAACTAATTTATCAGACACCAGTATGTAATCAAGTCTGAAGTAGGAATCATGCACCACAGAATAAAATGAAAAATCCTTGCCCCCCTTATCAAGTACATCCATAAATTCCTGAAACTCTCTACTTGAATTATGTCCCCTGAAAGTACATGTCAAGGATCTATCCATTTTGTAATCTATTACACAATTAAAATCACCCATCAAAATAACCGATTCACCACCCATATCATGTAGCATCACCTTCAAGGACTCAAAAAAGTCCTTCCCTCCAGCACACAGACCATATATAGAACCTATTGTGATTAAGTTGGCCATATACTTCAAATCAACCAGAACAATGCACCCTTCCTCATGCATGTTTACTTTATAAACACACATGTTGAAACCCCTCAGGAACAGAATCCCCACACCCCTTGACTTTTAAGAATGACAGTTCAACAGCATTTTTGTGTACTTTGAGTTAGTTAGCAGATCTCCAGTACCCTCCATCAAATTTGCCTCCTGTAAGAAAACCACATATATCTTCTCCCTCCAGAGTTTAGACAGCACTTTCTTCCTCTTCCTTGTACAATTCAGACCTTCACATTCCAAGTACTCATAGACAATAACCCCATTACAAATTACATTCAGACATTGTCAGTATAGATATCCACACTATACTTCCAATCATGTATTTATCATATGTTTGTCTATATCATACTCGCATTCTCAATAATCTAATAACTCTATCTTCAAATGCAAACTTGTATCATTGCAATGGAGTAGAGAGTGACTTATTGCATTCTTCTCCACAAAAACAAACACAAAGACACCACAAAAACACAAATAACTGTATTGATTGAACAAAATCAAACTAAAATTGAACTATATAGTTCAATTGAACTAATAGCCTATTATATACATGGTAAATACTATCCCCAACTATAATCCCAGAAGCCTGCACCCATTATTTTATTGATATAAATTCTCCTCTATTCATTATCAATGGTATCTAACCACGTCTCAGCATCAACATTAACGTTCCTACCACCTTATTATCACCCCTAATCTATTTCTACCCCTATGTTTGTATAGATTATGAACATCCCCAATTCCTAAATAACATATTCTCCCATATATTACCTAATAATTCTTCCACAGAAACATGAGATTGCTGCTCCACCTGTATTCTAACCCGCATAACGATCTCTGGGTAACCCCAGTCCATTGTATTAATATTTAATGGAAACCACCCTATCAATATCAACCTGGCTGCGAACACAATTAACCGTGATAACTGAGACCTCGAACTGCTAGCCATGACCTCATACTGCAATTGTACAAGCATAATTTTAAACAAGTCCCATTTAATCTATATTCACATACATAATGCATCTTGGTATTTGCGCTCAGTTCATTTTTCACAAAGTTTACACTAACATTAGAAACTTTGAACCATAAATGCACATTACGACAGTCTCAGGTTCGCATGTGCGAACAAAATTGCTGTGACATCAGTCGCTTTATTGGGATGAAAGGGCTCTCCTCCCTGTGCAGAACTTTAGCTCGGTCTCAGGATAGGGATGTGCTGTGCACGTGCTCGGTTTCCAATACACAGACCTTCTAAGAAATATATCTGTATGTGTCAAGTTATACTTGAATTTGATTTAGTAAAAGCTTGGATTGTAAAAAGATTTTTATGAGTAAAAAACAGCTAACATTTTTCGAAGTGCTGCTTATAGCTTAAAGAAGTTTTAAAGGTCTTTTGTTTTAAAATGTTCCACCTATCGTTAAGAAATCGTTCCTATGTAATGTTTTCCTGGGTGCTACCTTTACTATTGGATGCTGCTTTGTGAAATATTGATATGGGCTCTGTGATGAAGCACCTTGGCAGAGCCACCAACTAGGGGTCTGCTGTTGTTTATCCTGAAATCATCATGCATCTATGTGAAGTTATATATTAATCCAGAATTAGGAAGATATGAAGCTAATCGTAAGTGTAGTAAAGTGGACCCTTGACTCTATTTTTTTTTAACTCTTTATTTCTCGGTTTGCAACAATCAAAAAATAACAATAACCAAAAAAGTAGATTTTGTATTAACAACAATTCCAAAATTGTAAAACAGGATCAAATAATATATCCAACAGTGTTCAACCAACGATCAAAACCTAACTTAGAGCATAACATAAGCATAACCCTACAATACACATAAGTCAAAGACATAACAGGACGAGAGACATAACAAATACACCCCAACCGCCAAAACCCCCATACCCTATTTACTATATATTCCACTCAACACTCCAATCCATTATCACCCAAATAGTTAATTAAAAGGTCCCCACAATTCTTCATATGCCATCTCCTTGTGCTGTTTACCAAACATACTTTTTTCATAGTTTGAAAGAGTATGCACATCAAGGAGCCTTCCCTCAACAAGTGTCTTCTTCCTCGTTTTCCACACTTTTAGTATCTGTTTAGTCACCACCAGCAAAACTCTGTTAATCCAACACGATGTTACCCAGTCAATATTACGTCCGCATTCTGGTGATTGTAAAATCACTGCCGAAGGGTTACGTGGAAATGCAATGTTTCCGATTGTGTCGATCCTGTCCAGCACATCCCTCCAATAGTCCCCCACCCACTCACAATCCCATAACATATGCATTGGAATAAGTAATCAACCTTTTTAATAGAAAACCTTTACAATAGTTTTCAAGTACAATTTAGCCAAAACCACTGTCTTGGACAATTCAAAACATAATATAAGATATTCTAGCCCTTTTCCCCAGACCCTGTAGAAATTCCTGAAATAGCTTATCTATATGCCCCAGGACACCCTTTGTGAATCGTAAGGGAAGAGAATTTATAATGTATATAATAGCATCATTTTAATCACGTTGATTTTTGCCCAGATAGTCAAATTAATATGTCCCCATTTTCTGACATCCCTCTGAAGAACCTAAATTATGTTATCTTCATTACATTCGACAATTCTCTTGACATCCCAAACAAGATAGACTCCCAAGTACTTCACGCATACATTTTCCCACGTACAATTCCAACCTAGCAATTGATTACCAGCAGAGGTGTTTTTAACAGGAAATATCACTGTCTTCCGAGTTGATCTTATAACCTGACAACCTTCCCACTTCTTCAATCATACTTTTTAAGAGATGGCCCCCTTCGTCTGGTTTATTCAAGATAACCACAGCATCATCCGCATAAGCCAATACTTTAACTTCCCCACCTCCCACACATAGACCTCTAATGTTCCCATTTTGTCAAATATATGCCAACCAGGGTTCTAGCACCAAATTAAAAAGGAGAGGGGATAATGGACAACCTTGCCTTGCGCCCCTATGCAACTGAAATGATGTTGAAAGTCCCTCATTCACCAATACCCTGGCAGTTATATCCGATTGCAATGGCCCAAATCCCAGTTTCAACAATGTGTAATTCAGAAACGTCCAGTTCACCCTATCGAATGCCTTCTCTGCATCTAAAAAGATCAGTAAAATATCTCCAATCTCCGAATCTGGCAGGCCCAACACATCCAAAAGCATTCTAATATTATTGTATCCATATCGCTGCCTCATAAAATCTGTCTGAGTTCTATCAATCACTTCCCCCATATATTTGTCTAATCTATTAGTTAGAATCTTTGTAAAGATCTTTATGTCCACATTAAGCAATGATACAGGATGGTATTTACAACACATAGTCAGTCCTTTTCCCAACTTTGGAATTACTGTAATAATAGCATCATTCATTAAGGCACATAAGGACCCTTCCATTAGAAAACAATTATAAAGATCAAACAGTTCTGGTGTCAGTTGCACATCAAATGATTGGTAAAATTCAACTGGCAATCCATCCATACCTGGTGATTAACCAGCCTTCAGTTCACTAATTGCCAGTAAAACCTCTGAGATGACAATTCGGGCAAAAGTGAAATTCCTACCTTCTTCAGACAGAGAAGGGATGTCAACTTCCTCAAAAAAAGTAGCTAATTCCTGCACCTGCAGAGCAATATCTTCAGCATACAAGTCAGCATAAAAGGAGCAAAAACATTCACCTATCACTTACCTTTTAACAGCAATACTCCTTAACCCGTTATCAATATTATGGACATATGACCTTCCTGAAAAACTTCTCAATCTGTTTGCTAATAATTTGCCACCGCAATCTCCTTCTTCTCAATATCTTTGTTTCATGTAAAACATACTCTTTTCAATCTGGGAGTCGAACTCACATTTCAAAGATTCCTTTTCTTTATCCGACTTAACTCTATCTTCCTTATCCCTAGACAAAGCATACTTCCTCTGTAGTCCTCCCAGTTCCAACTCAAGCTCTTTCAGTTTTGTTTCTTGTTTCTCCTGCTTTTCTTGCCCTAGCAGTCCAGTTCATCATCTCCCCTCTAATAGAAGCTTTGAAGCAGTCCCATACCACTTAACTATCAGCCGATTCTTTATTCTCCTTAAAATAAATAAATATGAAGTTACTAAAAGCTATCGAAGCGCTTTCATCTTTTAGGATAAATGGTTTGAGTCTCCATCTATAGATTTCTTGCCTATCCTGGTTAAAATTCAACTTAATCCCCACCATCAAGTGATCAGAACGAGTGTGTTCTCCCGTGTTTGCTTCCATCACTGCCTCAACTAATTTATCTGACACCAGTATGTAATCAAGTCTGAAGTAGGAATCATGCACCACAGAATAAAATGAAAATTCCTTGCCCCCCTTATCAAATACATCCATAAATTCCTGAAACTCTCTACTTGAATTATGTCCCCTGAAAGTACATGTCAAGGATCTATCCATTTTGTAATCTATTACACAATTAAAATCACCCATCAAAATAACCGATTCACCACCCATATCATGTAACATCACCTTCAAGGACTCAAAAAAGTCCTTCCCTCCAGCACACAGACCATATATAGAACCTATTGTGATTAAGTTGCCCATATACTTCAAATCAACCAGAACAATACACCCTTCCTCATGCATGTTTATTTTATAAACACACCTGTTGAAACCCCTCAGGAACAGAATCCCCACACCCCTTGACTTTTAAGAATGACAGTTCAACAGCATTTTTGTGTACTTTGAGTTAGTTAGCAGATCTCCAGTACCCTCCATCAAATTTGCCTCCTGTAAGAAAACCACATCTATCTTCTCCCTCCAGAGTTTATACAGCACTTTCTTCCTCTTCCTTGTACAATTCAGACCTTCACATTCCAAGTACTCATAGACAATAACCCCATTACAAATTACATTCAGACATTGTCAGTATAGATATCCACACTATACTTCCAATCATGTATTTATCATATGTTTGTCTATATCGTACTCGCATTCTCAATAATCTAATAACTCTATCTTCAAATGCAAACTTGTATCATTGCAATGGAGTAGAGAGTGACTTATTGCAATCTTCTCCACAAAAACAAACACAAAGACACCACAAAAACACAAATAACTGTATTGATTGAACAAAATCAAACTAAAATTGAACTATATAGTTCAATTGAACTAATAGCCTATTATATACATGGTAAATACTATCCCCAACTATAATCCCAGAAGCCTGCACCCATTATTTTATTGATATAAATTCTCCTCTATTCATTATCAATGGTATCTAACCACGTCTCAGCATCAACATTAACGTTCCTACCACCTTATTATCACCCCTAATCTATTTCTACCCCTATGTTTGTATAGATTATGAACATCCACAATTCCTAAATAACATATTCTCCCATATATTACCTAATAATTCTTCCACAGAAACATGAGATTGCTGCTCCACCTGTATTCTAACCCGCATAACGATCTCTGGGTAACCCCAGTCCATTGTATTAATATTTAATGGAAACCACCCTATCAATATCAACCTGGCTGCGAAGACAATTAACCGTGATAACTGAGACCTCGAACTGCTAGCCATGACCTCATACTGCAATTGTACAAGCATAATTTTAAACAAGTCCCATTTAATCTATATTCACCTAGCACACTTACATACAGTACTGAGTACCCCATCCCTTCCTTCCTTCTCACCATCATATCCTCCCCAGCATCTTATTTATGTATCCCCATAGTTTGATAATGCTTCTATGTCCCCACTCGCACTACCTGCTCATAACGCAATATCCCGCAGATTTTACCATGTTTACTATTAGACACACAACAATGAAGCCAATAAGATAAGCCCAAGGTCCAAAACAATGGACAGTCAACTATCTGGTAATCCACTTTCACAAACTCCTCCCACCTCCCTAACAGATTCTCTCAAAAATGCCCAAAACATATATATTCCCAGTAGGAACTACCAACCTCTGATCCCCAAGCAATCATCCGCAAATCAACCACAGTACAAACATCATAGAACCTTTCTCATCAATATAGTTAGCAGCAAGCATGCCATTCAATGGAATGGTCACCTCATTACTGCAGCTGAGGAAATCTCAACATAGGGAATCTTATCATTGCTCATCAACGTAAGTGCAAAATTTCCGCAAAAAGGACTTTATGCAAAGTACGAACATTTGAAAACTAATGTACCCGTTCCATGGATTTCACCCTGCCCATCGTTCCCAAACAAGCAAATACCAAACAAAATCAAGAGAGCTATGCTGACCGTACTATAGCCCTGTGGTCAGCTTATACAAGATCGCCCCCTGTCTGATGGTATGATGACTATCTGGAAAATGGAATAAACAGATTAAATAAATAATGCCAACTCAAAGTAATGCTAGTCAAACAGTGTCCTTAAAAAAAAACACCAAACAAGCAGCAAATACATACACATACTTTTCGCAGCCCTGACAACCTAGACTAGCCATATTTCCACTAAAGCTATATTGCTTGTAATCCCTTTGAGGGCATACAAAGTAAAGGCAGCTCGATATCCTTTCACTGGTATAACATAGTTTGTATATAAAGACGCTTAAAAGAACACATGTTTGTTTTATGTCCCCTGTATTCCAATTTCCTCTTTTTATAAATGGATAGGAGCGGGCTCCACTTGACAAAATTCGGGCGATGAGGGTTTAAAATAGGTGCCTTGTACTGATGTAGTTTGGTATTTCGAGAATTACCTTTAGGGTGACTTATCTCAGTGACAAAGTAAGTACTCAGACAGCTTTTCCTCTCCGGTTCGGAAATAGAAGAAAGCATTTTCTTGCCGCGTTTTACATTTTGTGTCGTACCCATAGACATGGAAGAATGGCATTAAGTTCATAGTTGGCTATGGTTTAGCTATTCAAGCGTTTTGTGAATCCACCATCCCTACACCATATACCCGTATTCATCAGAAGAATGCTCTAAATGGAGCACAAAGCAGGTCACACCATCCCTCATTTTCACATTTCATTTCATACTCGAGAGCGCACGTTCCACCGAAACCCTTCTCTGGTTATCTCTTAGCGCATCGGGATCAATAACCATGAACGTTTGCTCTGTAGAATTTAGCTCGGCAGAGCAGCGGGGGCCACAAATAGAACATTGTTGAACAAAGCCTCACCTTCCGACAAGAGACGTTAAACGCAGGGCCTCCAACTGCCCTAATCGGATTCATCCATGTTGGATCACATGGGCACGATGAAGGAGGGGGCACGTTCCAAAACAATACATCCATTCCTCTAAGCCTCCAAACTAACAAACAATGGGGAACCAATCCAAAAATGCCAGAGCCGTTTAAATAAACAGAAATATGGAGCTATTAATAGAGTTAATAAAAAGAAAGGGGAAAATCCATATATTAACACTTGCCCAAATAATATATATTTGTTTCATATACAGATCAGGTTAATGTACTTGAGACTGCACATTATCTTTTCTTTTTTGATTGTACGAACCTTTGGGATGATGAGACTGCTTCCATAGGTTCAACGTCCAAATCTGTTAAAAAAGCTTCTGCACTCTTGTAATCAGTAAAATAGTGTATTTGGCCTTCCACAACAACTCGAAGGATTGCGGGATATACCATGTAGAATTTGAGTTTCTTGATCCTTGCTTTTTCCTTTGCCACACTGAAACATTTCCTTTTCTCCATGACATCTCTACTCAAGTCAGCAAATTTCATGATTTTGTTCCCTCTTCAAGATAAATCACCAATTTCATGGGATTTCCTGAGTTTCAACTCTCTGCTCGGGAACCTTAAAATGTAACAATTAAATGTCTCAGACGCTGGGCCAAGGCCGGTTTTTGGCCCAATGATCTCTGTGCGCTCTCAATTTCCAATGATGTTTTAGGATCCAGATTAAGCATGGAAATAAGTGTCTTTTCCAAGAAAGTAATGGGGTTTCCTCGCTCTACATTTTCTGGAAATCCGGCTTTCCCTATGTTATTTCTCCTTGAAACGTTTTCCTGGTCTGACAGTTTGACCCTATTTATGAGCAAATTCATTTGTTCCCTATGTAGTCTTGCAATCCCTCCAATCAGAAGTAGAGGTTTTGCACTATAGTGGTATGTTGAGGATCAAGTGGCTAGACTTCGGGTCAAAGCAGCTCCTGGCAACAAGAGCTTGCAAGAGTCGTGCCAAGGACCGAGAAGACACTGCAACAAGATGGCATATTTCTGTTGATGGAATATTTTCTTGCTGAAAGGACTGAACTGCCATACCACTGGAATCTTGCAGGCCTAAAAATTCCAAAAAGCCTTGGGAGCGACAGGAACATGACCAACTGGAGTTCTGGGTCTCTATACTCAGGGATGCAGGACAAGTGACTGGACACCACCACGCTCTTTGCCCAGGACTATGTCTCTTGGAAAGCAAAGAGCCCAGATCTGGATTGAGCTTCTTCAGATCTCAGTCAGAGTGAAGCATTGCCAGATCAGTGCGTGAGCGTCTTCCCAAATGAACAGTTCAGCGACACATAGAAAACTGAGCGCATCCTCCAAAGTAGCTTTCTTCACCAGTCCTGTTACTTCTGTGTATGTCTCAGACCATTAAGCCTGCGTGAGGATTGTAACCTACTAAGGCTTTATGTAAGACTTTACCATCTTACAGACTGTTTTTTTTCTGCTACTCTTTTTAGGGCCAATGAATCATTTAGCTTCTGTTTTGTATCCTCTTTTTTATTCTTGCATAACTCAAAACCTCGGGCTAATTTAAGGCTTGGGTGCACCCAAACTACCAAAAGGAGAGGTTAATCTCCTGTTCTGCATGTATACACATGATTCTGTCTCAGTCCTGTCTCACAAATCTTACACCATCTTGGCCCATATCCTGGTTTGATGCAACCATAGATGGTTTGTATGTCAATAGAATCTGCATGTTTTTGCACCAGCAAAAAACAGACAACGGGCCGGATTTAATGAAAGTTTTCCCTGGCACATTAGCAATTTGCATAAGAAAAAATGCTCTATGCGGCTTGCAAAACTACATCCACTGGTTTATATATCTGCCTCTGCGCAGGGTCCCTGCTCTGTGCGCCATGTCCACGTGCCCTGCAGTAATGGCCAGTGCAAAGACCAAGAAGGAGGCGGAATATTCAAGCGTCCTCATTATTAACGTCCACATTTCCTACCTGAAATAATCCTGCTCCTATTACCCAAACCTACTCTGGCAAATGTGTCCATACCTTTCAGAGGCCAACAGAGCCTTGATTGCTGCTGCAATCATTAACACAAAGTTGGACTACTGTAATACCCTCTTGATGGGTACCTCAAAAGCCAACATAAAAAGGCTCCAAGTGGGTCAGAATGGAGCCATCCAAGAAGTCTATGGACTGGCCGGCGCTCTAAGATTTCTATTTCTAAGAGGAAGTTGCATTGGCTTCCAGTTATGCAATGAATCAAATCTACGGGTGCTGTTTTGGTGTATAAGTGCCTTTTGGGTGATGCAGCTTTCTTCCGTTCCTCTAGGATAAAAAGAGCTCCTGTAAGGAGGACTCTCCACTTAAACAGTAACCTGATGTTGCACAAGCCGCACGTGGTCCTCAAGAAGATTGGCAGCGCAAGCTTCAGTGCCTTGGCACCAACTACCTGGAATTCCCTTCCTCTAGATCATAGGAGCTGTGTCTCCATTACTCTTTTTAACAAATAGCTGAAAACAATGTTGTTTGACGGAGGGACGTTTTAGTTAACACTTGCTTCTTCTGAGTCACTATCCGAATGCTTTCCACTTTTTGTTTTTTGTTTTTCTGTCTTTATGAGCGCCTTGAGGCCTGTGGGCGAGTGGCATGATATAAAAATTAGATAGATAGATAGATAGATAGATAGATAGATAGATAGATAGATAGATAGATAGATAGATAGATAGATAGATAGATAGATAGATAGATAGATAGATTAAAGTAGAGAAATGAGAGATAACATGGGAATGGGGAGGGAGGCACCCTGCAAACACACTGCATGAAGTGCAAAAAGAAACGTATTTACAGATTAACTCGTGCATCTGCGCAAACCAAAACAGATGAAAATGTCACCATTACCCGTGACAAAGTGCAAAGTGAGACTGCAATCCCTGGTTTAAAAACCACGTTGCAATCGTAGAGAAATGTCACAACCATGCCTGTTCCTAGATTTCTTGCATACCTACTGCTTTATGGAAGGAGGACGAAGGCCAGAATTTACCATGCACGCAAAATGATATTCGGCATGTCTGATGAGGACGTATATGACACATAACACTTCCCCCACAATGTCATCCTTGAATTGGTCAGGGAGTGGGAGAAAGACCTGGTGTCTCCAACCATTTGCTTACAGCCAAAACCACAATTGGTGAAAGTCTCAACTGCCCTTCACTTCCTGGTGACTGGCACATTCCAACGTACCAAAGTCAGCCAGGGGTATTTCACAACCTACACAATCACGCTGCCTCAAACAGGTCCTAAACTGCATCATAGCACGTGTGCACAGCAACATAGACATGCCATGCACCGTGCAGGCAAGGCAGAGAGTGGCTCAAGAATTTCATGCAGTTGCCCATTTCGAAGTGGTACTTGGGGAAATTGATTTTACACATGTTGCACTACAGCCCTCCTCCCCCCGAGCCACAGAACATTTATATCAGAACAGAACAAATTGGCATTTAATGTATGTGCAGGTCATCTGCAATGCAAAGGATCACATCATGGATGTGGATGCAAACTGCCATGAATGCGCCTACGATAGCTACATATTAGACCATTCTCCCATACACCAGGCACTGGAATCGGGCATCGGGAACGTTCGGCAACAAGTGGCTCATCGGTGAGTATCAGCCAGCACACACACCTAAACACACTGATTGGTGGTCACATCCAATACATCCAATACAAACCACTATAAAATCACATAACATAACAACATTTGATTATCGTCATTTACAGGGGACAGAGCTTACCCACTGACACTATTCCTGATGGCACCTATCAGAAATCCCACCGAAATCCCACCACACCAGCGGAAACCCACTACAATGCAGCCCACATTGCCACCAGAGGCATAGTTAAGCGCACATTTGGAGTGTGAAAGTCACGGTTCCGTTGGTTGGCCCATTCAGGCCCATTCAGGTGGAGTATTGTTATATGCACCAGCTGTGCCATGTAAAATCATATTGGCATGTTGCATCTTGCATAATATAGCCACACATTGCGGCATACCAATAGAGGTGCATGAGGGGTTTCAGCCACAGCCACAGGCAGCACCCATAACATTGGCAGACCAAAGGGTGAGGGACCAGTACATAGGCAATCAGCTCGCCCAGACATACTTCACATGAATAACATCAGTGTGAGAGTCACACCACAGACACATCCCTGATGGTCTTTGATGATGAAACATGGCAAGTACATGGCAAGTACAGTTGGGCCATAAACACTAACCTGTGAATGGCAGTCCGGGGTGGGCATGTGGCGTGTGCCTCATACTCAGAAAATCACACATATCCTCAATCCACATCCTTCACATAGAAACCTGAAAATATGGGCAGTGTCCTTAGTATTACACATTGCGTTCCGGAGGTCACTCACCCAAGCATGGAAATACAGATAACAGTGTCACTTGGCTAGACAGATCAACTAATAAAGTAACAATGACATGACTCATTGAACAATGTCAAAAAAAGAGCCTGGCACACCATCCCATATTGAGCCACATCCACTAAGCGCTACTAACTCATGAACCCTCAATAAGTACATTGTAATTGACTGCTTGTCTCCCTGATAATAAGCATGAGCATTTAAATGCCACTGAATGCGGGCCCACTGCCCTGACGCAGGTGCCATAGGGTTGGGTGGGGTGGGAGGTGCCAGGGCAGTGGGAGAACTGGCAACTGCATCCAACAGCCATCCAAGACTGGCTGGGGGCAGCATGAAGCACGCTCCAGCACAACAATGCATTTGCAGCGGGTGGACTGGTGGGGTGTACCAGTTCCCCAGCATACTGGGTTTCCTGTGGGTTCAACGGCACAGGCATTTGATACAGCAATTATGCTGACAAGCAGCAATCATGTTGATGATACTCAGGTTCTCATCACCCTATCAGGTTGTTATGAAGAGGACTCCATACGGATCAACAACTTCTACCTTGAGATCCAAGCCTGGATCAATGATGAGAAAACTGAGCTCCTTCTCGTTGGCTCCCAACCACGGCTAAACAAACTGGACCCCCGTTACG
The DNA here is from genome assembly GCF_040938575.1 of Ambystoma mexicanum. Classification (NCBI taxonomy): domain Eukaryota; kingdom Metazoa; phylum Chordata; class Amphibia; order Caudata; family Ambystomatidae; genus Ambystoma; species Ambystoma mexicanum. The sequence continues at coordinate 567,220,241 of NC_090923.1, read as the reverse complement.
CTTCTATCAACATAGACGGTAACCTAATCACTGTGGCCAAAGAAATTAAAACTTTAGGGGTCTATCTAGATTCCACAATCTTGCTCAAAAAAACAGTTGAACGCCACAGCCTCCTCCACAGCTTATACAAATAAGCTCATCAATGCCTGCAAATATTTCGCCTTCCAGTTGCATTACTCTAGCCAGAGCGCTAGTGCTTTCAAACATTGACTATTGCAGCACTCTCACATCTCCAGCTTTAGACAAGATGCCCACTGGTTCCCCGTTCATGACAGAATCACCCTCAGATCTCTCGTCATCGTCCACAAATGCCTCTCTAATGATGCCCCCAAATACTTAACAGACAAATTCAACAAACACACCTCAACCAGACCAACCAGAAAGCCGTACTCTCATTGCCTAACCATCCCCAAATTCTCCCTAAAAAAATCAGGCGGCTCCAGATTCCCGGTCCTAGCTGCCAAACAATGGAATGCTGTACTGCTGAACCTTAGAGCAGAACCTTCCTTCTGGACCTTCAGAGGAAAAGTGAAGTCCTGGCTCACCAACAAGAACTCCACCTCTGTCTGACACACTAATTAATGCACTCTTTTCCTATGTCTGCCTTTAAACCACCATGTACACCGGTCAACTACACTTACTGTTATTATCCTGTTTGTCTATATTCTGCTGTAACCTCCACTAAGTCTTCCGCGCCCAGTTACCTCAGGGTTCGGTGCGCGGTGCAAATAAACCAAACTAAACTAAACTAAACAGGTGCCTCCATTGCACCCTCTCACGGTTTGCTCATCTGGCAATCAGCAGCCTGGGGCCAAAGTGACTATTGGGGCAGTGGGCTGCAAAGGAGCATTGCCACAGTAGGTGTTTCTCATGGCATGGAACAGGGAACTAGCCCACAGTGTGGCTTTAGCCCGGCACTCATCCATCAAAATACTGCATAACTCAAACAGCATGAACATGCAAACATGTAAAAAATCGAAATACTGCTGCTGCATGTCACAGAAAACTTTGCTTTTTGTGGAAGGTGACACTCAGGTGTGCAGGATGCACATGCATGATGGAGTTGCTACTTGACAACAATCATGGCAGGAAATGTATGCAAGGCTCACAGGACATGACAGAACTAATACCCCAGCAACAAACAAAGAGGTCAGTGTACAGACTATGATCAGCATGCTGCAGAGGTCAGAACAATGTCCACAATCAAGGGAATCGTACCACTCCCATGTCCGTAGACTGTGACAGTCACCCACATATCACCAGATTGTCACCTTCATGCACAACCCTACTTGTGCCATCAGGACACTACTGGAATGCATACGTCGACAAACATGTAAATGCTTGAACGTGTACTCCCTTACCTCATGTCACTGCTGTTGTATCCCTCACCACCTCCACCTAACACTGTTCCTCCTCATTTTTGTCAGGAGAGTCAGTGTTAGAGGGAATGGGGAATCGGATAGAAGAAGAGGGATCTGGGTGCATTCACACGGTGGGTGTGAGCCGACCTGAAATGACAACAAATGCATGTTCAGTAGAGTGCAAGAACCCTGTTACATATACTCCACATATAATGCACATTCTGGGTCAACATGATGTTTACCTGAATGCCCGATCATGTCCCTCAGTAAATCAGCATGTCAGTTAACCTGACTGAACATGTAATTATGAACATGCCACCTGAAGTATCACTAGCAAAGTCACATTTTAAGTGAACCAAATGCACATCATCATGGCAATGTCTGTCAAACATAGAAAAGGAGTCCAACTTGGACAACAAAAAAAAACTAAATATTTTAAAAAAAAATCAATCACTGTGCACATCGTCAGCGGGGGCCGTGATGAAGGGGCGTGGTAAGGTAAGAAGCAACATAAGAATGGTGTGCAGGGAATTCCAAAATAGCATCACTTGTGTAAATCTTTGCTAAGACCCACCCTGTGGATCATGCTCAGATGGTGTGCCCTGGCCACGCAAGACCAATGCCTGGTCCTCTTGTGCAGCTGCCACATGTGGAACTGAAATATGCAGCAGACCACCAATAGCAACCAGGTCCTGATGACTCTCCTTGAGCGTCTCCTTCATGTCTGTCTGCATGCCAACCTTTGTTGCATCCATCTGGATGTTGAGACTGTCTCTCAGGGAGGCCATCTCCAGACAGTGATGCTCCGTTGAGGCCTCCATTTGATCATTCAGGAGTACAACCAGGTCTGTCATCACCTGCCTACGCTGGTCCCTTGAGGCTTTAATCTCCTCATGCAGGCATTGCCTCACGGCAGAGATCTCCCTTAGCAAAAGTTGGATTTCCGTACATATCGTTGCATTAGATGTGATGGTATTGTCTGCCAGACAATGCATGTCCCTGCTGATCTCCAGCATGGCCTCTCCATGTTACACTATTTCCTTGTCCCAGTCAAAGCGGGAAGCAGGCATACATCCCCCAAATGTGTGTGGCTGATGAAACCATGATGAGGCAGTGCATCCCTGTCGGAGTGAACACACTGGCATCAGCTGTGGGCCTACATGCATCCCAATCCCAGTACACACCTTTGCTTCTCCAGGATCGCTATGGGCGATGTTGCAGGAACTGTGCTGTCAGAAAAAGCATTGTCCACCACTGGCAGCGGCACGGTCTACTGTCCCACTCAGGTGCTGTCTCCTTAAATATCCCATGGAGAAATATGGGATCCGGACAGCTGAGTGGTGGATGTTCCACCATCTGCCTCAATATGGCTGCCACATCTGCACTTTCATCCTCATCCGATAATGCCTGTGCAGGCATGCTGAGAATGGTCTGCAACAGCACTGGGTTCTCACCACACACAGCAGCCCTGCCACTGCTGGTGCCTGGTTGTGCATCCACTGACAACTCCTCTGCCACCTTCCCCCCCTCTGCTGCGTCATCACCTACAAAAAAGCCAACAACAAAAGTCAGGGGGCCATCTGTATATACACATATGTCTCCCCTGAAATGCATGCAGAACAAATGGACTATCTACACATGGATCAGATTCTCAAAATGCCATGTAGTCTTTTCTACATCCATGTCAACACTAGCAGAAGTACCATGGCACTTGAGACACCCTGAATTGGTTTTACATCATGGTAGTGTAAACCTGATGAGTGGGGAAAGAGGTATCCATGCAACTTGGACATGTCACAAAAGTCATCAGGGTGTACATGGAGCACACTGACAGTGGCATGCATACATCAGCATCACATATTCTGGTCATACAAGTGCTATGTCCCATTCAAGCAGTCATCATCAGTTTGTCAAAAAAGTCCTAGCAGGAATGTCATTGCGAGCACGATTGGATGTGCATGACAGAATGTGCATGTATGTGTTGGCATCAGTATTCACACATAACCAGCATCATGTAGCTACACTGACAGAGGAAGTAACAAATGGATGTTGCAGCTGCAGAAGCAGAAGGCAGGGCAAAGTATAGCAGGTGTGGTATGTGTTGGCAATGCAAAATGTCATAATCATAGGGGATGCAAGTAGGTAAATGATACAGGTAGGTGTAGGAAATGGAGACACAGGGGGAATTGTTGCAAATTCTAGATCTGTGGGCCAAGGTGGCAAAAGACTGGCCATGTTGATTTCATACCCTGTCACCCATCCAATCCAAAGGCAAGCCTCCATGTGTGGATGTAGCCATGTTCAGTCAGTGGCCTGTAAAATACCCTTAGCACCCCTGTGGGAACAGGCAATGCCAAGGGGAGAGGCAGCCTCCCTGCAAAGGTAACAATCAAGGGTGTATCAAGGGCCAAATGCACACATGCATCACAGGCATGTCTGGCTAAGGACCAACACGGATGTCATCTGTGTGCACTTTCATGAACAACAGAGCATGGACATTCCAAATGCACCTGCAACTTGAGAACACATGACTATGCTGTCTGTTACTAATATAAGGGCTGCAGTGAATGTCACCCACGTATATTTCACTGGTATTGCACACCTTCCTAGGTCACTGTCAGACGGGAGCATTGAATGATGCACACATGCATGACCTATTGCTAGTGGAGGAGCCATGTGAGTGCACCCAACATTGAGAGTACACACTACACAGGCATGACACTGATACTGTGTGCAGTGACATGCAGTAGGTGGACATATTGGCATGTAGCCAATGCCATTCACAAATACACATGTATGGAGCAGTGAAATTATCATTACACATCCAACAGCCACACTGCATAGCATGTGGACAGAGTTCACATGTATGTACAGCGCAAATGGATTTGCCCTGAAGTGAATCCCCCTGGGCAACTCAATACACTCATCCATTGTCATCAACAGTGGTGTCATGATCACATGTATGTGTCACACATGTCACTCACCTGCTACATGTCCATATGTGTTGTAGCCTCCCTCTCCAACAACCTGTTCACTCGTGATGAGTCCAGAGGCAGCTTCTTCAAAAGGAGTGAGCTCCTCAACACATGGAGACTCACCACCAGTGGCCTGTGTGGAGGACACTTTTGAACCAAGCTTTTCTTTGGGATGCTTGGTGAGGTTGTCCATCCTCTTATGCACTTCTGGTGCTGTGCACTTCTGCAGCTCACAGGCATTGATTAAATCAGTGACATCCTGACAGTTTCGCTGCTGCTGGGCCAGTGTCAGGGTACTGTCAGCCCATTGATATAGCTCTGATTGGTGCTCATCCACATAGATTTGCAACTCCTCAGTGAATTTCTTCCTCCAGCTCTTCCCCTTTGCAGGGACCAGTGACTGTCCCTGGGTCGTGGGAGTCCCAGTGGCCCCTTCACTAATAGCGCTGCTACCCGTCAGTGCCTGTGGTGCATCCCCAGCACATGGTGGTGCTGCTGTCTTCTTGGCACGTTTTGGTAGTGTTCCCTTCTTCTTCACTGGTCCCCCAGCCCTACCAGTTCCCCTCCCATCCATGATAGGGGCAAAGCAGATGAATCACTGCAAATCTTGCTAGTTTGCCCTTGTGCAGAATATACTGAAGTACTGCCCGTCACGTCGAATTCGAATGTGCTCTGGGTCCTCCGTCCATTAGGATTATGCAGCACAGATGCACCCTGCACATGCACCCCCTATTCGTAGTAAGCTGCGCATGCTCAGATTGCTTGACGCACGTAACTCACGTGACTTGCTTGACGCGCGTAACTCACGTGACAGAGCCTTACTTGATTTACCGACTGGTTCTGCCAAATTCCTCTGCCTGTTTCCTGCATCCTGTTCCTGATCCAGCTTGGCTTGCCCTCACACTCCTGCTATCCCTCCAGTGTGCAGTACCTGGACCGTTTTCTAAACACTGCCACTGCCTCATTGGGACAACAATACTTCATTGCTGCTCCTCAGTACACGTAAGTGGGGGAATTGCAAAAGGGAAACTAGTGGTTCTCTGACTGCATCCAAGAAGGTGGGAGCGGGATGGCAGCACATATGGGGGAGGGGAACAGCTGTGGGAGGCACAGTGCATGGCAGGTCAGTGCTTTACTATGTTTTGCTATGTTCATGTGGCATGGTTGTTGGTGCTTTGCATAGTAGTTCACTTTCAATTGTACCATCATGCATATGGAAGCCTCAACTGCAGTTTTACGATTTGTGTTTTCAAGGTGGTTAAGGTGGTAAGGCTGCAGAGCCATGTAATCGTTGTGTGTGCATGTGTGGGTGTGTGACTGTTCATGCCTGGGTGTCACTTCTGACACTGGCAGTGCCTGATTGTCCAAGCCTAGGTGAATCAATATTTGGTCTGTGATGAAGACTAACGTCCCGGGAGCACTCATGAGCCTTTGAACAGTAGGAACGCTCTGTAGAGAACAAACAGACTGGTGATACAGTGTATCAGTGATACATTTTAAACTTCCATCTTTGTTACATGTGCACTACAGACCCAGTTCCAGCCCACTAGCATCAGCTGCACCATGTCTGCCATCTCTACTAGCACCTCCAAGGTTGCGCTGATGTGGGATGCAAACTTCACCAGTGCCAAAGTTGCTATCTTTGAAGACAGGTGCTGTTGCACTTCGTCGCACTCTTCCATCCAGAGAAGCAGCTTGGGCCCATAGGAGGATATGGCAGGAGATTGCCACTGTTGTCAGTGTTGAGGGGGTGACAGCCCGAACCCCAGAGAGCAATAAAAACACTGGAATGACTTGAGGATCTGGAGCCAGAAGAAGGAGAGGGCAGCCATCAAGGCAGGACCCGCTGCAGAGGTGCACTCTGGCGGGCATCTTTGAATTTCACCTCTACATGTCAAGATCCTGCAGAAGGTGATCCCAGCGCCTTATGCCCAGGTCCTCGAACTGCAGGCCCAGATCCGGGCTGCTTTTGAGTCCACACAGTCAGTACGATGTGGCTGTATGGGTATTCAATGTAAAGAGGATGTATGTTGGGAGGGCGCTAGTCGATTTACACGGCAATGTAGTGTACTGTAATATGGCATGCCATTTTGTTCTGCTGCCATTGACATGGCTTCTATATGCTGTGTCCATGATGCATGCAAGGTATCAAATTGTGTAGGTCATAGGGGTGTGAGGGCCTGAGGAGAATGTGCAAAGGGAGTTCTTGCATTCCGCTATGGCCTTGGGGAGTTACATGATGATGTTAATGGTTTTGGGTCATCCGTTTCTGATCAAGGGATGTTTACCCTTCTGGATCACTACCCAGTTGTCTTTTGACTCATGCATATATGTGGTCCAATTCAGAGATGTGTGTTTACCTTTAGGAAAGTCGAGGTCTGGGGTGACACATCTGGTGCAGGGGCCTTGCCTGTTGGTGGCTGATGTGATACATAAGGGGGTTTTGAGCCCTGGATGGACATTGATTGAGATTTGTGATGGATAGCTTACTCGCCTGGAGGCTGTGGGAGGCTATGGAGGAAAGCAGGGAGCCTGCCAGGTCCAGTGTTCCCCTGACCATGTACCATATTGGAAAGCGGGAGGAGGGTCATTGATCAGTGAAGGGTGAGGTATGTTGCTGATAATAATGCAATGATGATGGATGTGTGTCTTGCAAATATGCTACAGTCCTCATGCATGCCCCCATGTGACCAGTTGGCCCTGGTAACTAGTGTGGCCATGGAGTGGTGTCTGCTCATTCTATGCAAATCCATGCATGCAATTGATGGGGATGTCATCGTGTACTATGAGCTTACATGTCTGTGTGTACAGGATGAGTCATTGAAGTCGTGATGTGATGAGGCTGTGGCATTTGTATGTGAGAGGGTGGCATGCTACTTTGCCAATCTTCGGAAATGCACATGTGTACACACATATGCTGATCTGCCTCTCCTCTCTCCCTTTCTATCCAGTGTCCCATGCAAATGAGAAAAGCATTGAGGAGACCAAGTTGCCAGGCCAAGGCCTTGCAGGAGGCTCCAGAAACCACAGCCATGACTCATCTGAGGGACAAGTGGCTGGTGAGCGGACATCATCAGATGGTGCAGGACATTGCCATGGTCATGGATGGTAAGTCCTCGGGGCAGAGGCATTCCGCCATCCCCACAGACTAGCCGGTTGGCACTGAGGTTCCATCTTGAGTGTCAGGATCAGGTGTGGTGGAGGGAAGGGTGTTATTGTGGGCTTGTACATGGTGTCTGGTGGTGGTACATTGTTGGATATGCAGGCAGCAGGCATGGACCTGGGACAGGAGGTTGTGCTGGACACAATGGTGGAGTCAGCTCTTCTCCCTGCCCCAGACCCATTGAGTTTAAAGTAGAGAGCCTGATGTATCAATAGCACAGACCGGTCAGATAGCACAGCAAGTAGAGCACTTGCTTTAACATCCGTGCAGAGCCTGCCAATGCTGGTTTGAATTCCGGCAGGGCCACACTCACCCTTTTATCCTTCCGAGGTCAATAAATGAGCACCACACACCGTGAGTGATAATGTTATGTTATGTTTATGTTATGTTATGTTATGTTATGTTATGTTATGTTATGTTATGTTAATGGTACTTCTAGAGCGCACAGTCACTCAGAGGTATCTTGGTGCTGAATAATAAGCAGCGTTCAGATGCCTGAGGGTTCATAGCACTATATAAATGCAAATAATTTTTATTATTATTATTATTATTATTATTATTAATAATAATAATAATAATAATAATAATAATGTCTTAATGACCTTGCCCCAGTCTATCTTAGGGCAAGGGTTCATTTGTACCATCCAACCAGAGCCCTACGCTCGGGAGATGAACGTGTGCTGCCTGTTCCACGCTCTAAATGTGTCTCCAGAGGGGATTGGAGATTCAGAGTTTTTGGACCAAAGCTCTGGAACCATCTCCCACTGGAGATTAGAGCCTGCCAGTCATTGAACCAGTTTAGAAAGGCACTAAAAACCCACTTGTTTAAGTAGGCAGTTCTATCTAGTGTCACTATGATGTTAGTTTACGCCTCGAATCTAACAGCTAGGAAAATCTGCACCCAAATACACTTTAGTCTGTCTTGGAGTGAGATATACATAATCAAATCAAAAAACGCCCTGCCAGCGTTCCCCAAACTGCCATTGCCAGACTTGCAGAAGCGGCATGTAACTGATGCCTTCATTTTGTATAATTAACCATCACAATCTGCAATCACATAGACCGGACCCAATTCTTTCGTTGGCCACCTCCCTATTTGAGCGGCTGCAGCTTGCCTCCAAAGACAGGTGCGGTGCTACCTGCCTGGTCGGCTCGCTGAGGAACTCGCACACAGTTTGCACGAGTGCTGCCATCAGATGGATAAGGTGCCGCTGCATCTCCTGACCTAGGGCCCCATTGAACACCAACAGTGAGGCTCACCTTCAAGCACCTTTGTTCACCTTGCCACCCTGACATCAGCAACTGCTTAGATAACTCTGTTCATCCTCATGACCAACATCCATGCTCTCCTCTTGCCCTGAAGAAGGCCACTTGTGACCCACAAAGGCACCATCCTTGTGATGGCCGGAACTTGAGTTGGCAAGAGTCAACTGGTCTTGCTACTACGTGAATAACTACAACCGTTTTAACTAATTAATCAACTGCTTTGCCCCCATGTACAAATGTGTGTAGGTAACTTTAATATATATCGCATCACATTATATGAAATAAATCACACTATTTTGTACCATTTTGTGCTCCGTATGTTATTTGTTAGACTATGTATTCTACTAAATAACTGAAGACTAAAACAGGGGCTACCGCCTTTGTGAGTGCAGATGAGGCCATATGTGATGCAGTGTTTCCCCTGCTCTTGTTGGGCCGTGGGCAGCAGGTGGCTGCCCTTGAGGCCCTTCACACAATCCATGACCAGCTCGTAAGCCATCACGGGCAGGAGTGCCATATCGTGTCCCAAATGGCAAGTGCTCTGCTGTGGGTGATACAATTTGCACAGGCAATACCATGCCAACCACCCCATCCTCATCAACTGTGCCCCAGGAACCCACAGGTGTGGCCTCAATGCTGACCACCGCCTCTGGCTCCTCTGCCCCTGTAACCTAGTCAGCAAGTCTGGTGCCTCTTTCATGCTCAGTGAACGTACATGTGGCCACAGCGGTCTGGAATGGCCTTTACACAGGAACAAGCAGTGCAGGTGGTAATGGCACAGGAGGCGAGTGGTGGAGCAGTACTCCCCTCTTGGAGTCACTCGTCTCACCGGGGGGAGTTCTAGTGCCAGAGGCCGACTGCCAGGCAGCTGGAGCTCTGTGACAACAGAGGCAGGCACAAAGGAGACTCAAGGCACGTAATGTGCAGCAGGCATTCAATGTCAGGCAGGTGGCTAGGTACAGGATACATTTAGCCACCACATGCCAACTATATCTCATGAGGCAGCAGGATGAACAGAGGCTGCAGGCAAAGGAGGAGGCAGCTGCCATGGCCAGGGCTGCAGCACTTGCAAGGATGGAGGAGTTGTGTGCTGACATTCTTGGGGAGAGTATGAGGGTTGGTTATTTAGTTTTTCCTGTGTAATGCACTTTCTCCGACGCTCATGTCTGTGTGCATTCATCTTTTGGTGTGCATGTCACACTGGGCTGTTTAGATGGTTGCAGGCAGCATACTCATGTGGTATGCTTGTCGGGATTTACGAATCCGCCCTCAGCATCTCATCAAGCACCATGTGTGCTGTATGCAGGTGTCGGGCTCACAGCCATGCACTTACGGGTCAGCATATGTAAATGTGTTCATTGTGACCATCTCAGTACATACACGTAGTTGATGCATGCGCCTAGGATTGGTACATGTATTTGTGTTGTCTGGAGATTGTCAGGTGCATCTCTGGCTGTATGCGTGTAAGGGTGTTGGTGTATTATTATGGTTCATCATTGTGGTGGTCAAGGTGTCCTAAACTGCATTCCTTGCACAGATGGTCATGTTGTCATGCATGTTGGCTGTACAGATCTGTGATTACCTATGTAAGACAATGATGACTGTGCCTTGCAGTACACATGGACATTGCACTGTACATGCCTATGATCCCGAGATGCGGTTGGTGTATATGGCCCTGCTACTCATACATGGTTGTCATTGTGTCGTGGATGTAGGTGTGCCTTTAGGGGTGTCATGACAGGCTTTATCGATGTCTTGTGTATGTCAACGGTGTGTTGGGTGTGGTGATGTTGCTAGTAATGGTGTATGTTGCTCTGTGATTTGGAAAATTCCAGTGATGGCCACTGTCTTCCTCAGTATTTGTAATGTGAATGTCTGTGCTGCCTGATTTGGCATTTTTAGCAGAGTTGCGTTCATTTCACACACCGTGACTGCTAATGCATGCGTTACATACCAAATATCACTCCGACATCTGTAGCGCAGATGACTGTGTGCGTAAGGGTGGTTGTAGTTGTACACTTGCTTCAGGTGAATATGTGGCAACAGCACCAAGGATGCCTCTAATGAATGTAGTCATTGATTTCTTCATGGCATACCTCATGGGAGACACATCTGTGTAGGATTGGAATCTGAACGACTGGTGTACAAGGGTACATGGGGATGTGATGCCCCTCTCAACCATCAGATGTCCATGGATGGTGAGACGACACATTCATGTGGATGAACTGGTTCACTCAGATGGTATTCCTCCACCATATCTGTGTAGCGGGCCATGTGAAGTCAATGTCCTCAGGAGGGGTGTAATGGGTAACTAGTAGTTACACAGACCATACAGTGTCACTGTTGGTAATGAAGGGAGTACCCAATCCATGTTTTTTCAACTATCATGGTCACTAATTTTGTACACACCACCCACAGATTGTAGTTTGAATCATGTGTGCGCAATGTCACTCCGCAAGATACAGTAGGGTGCTGTGGCTACACACTGGAGGTGGTGACACTTCTAGTGGATTTTGATGGAATAGTTGGCTGAGTGGTGACATGCAGAGGTTTTTGAATTTGGGAACAGGGCTGTTTTCTTGTGGGGTGCAGATCCAGGAGGCCTCTGCCTGGTGTAGACCTGTCTAGGCCCCAGGTCCCACCCTCACTGCCTTCCCCACATCTGTGCGTCCAGCTACTGTGCTTTGTTGGGACTCACAGTCCACTCTGACCATTTGGTTCAGGTTGGTGCGTGTCCAGTGGTCAGGACTAACAACCCAGTGTGTCATGGTGCACCTTACGGAGCCCAGCCAGCTCTTCCTCTGGGACTCCTGCCATAGATGTCATTTCACCAAAATGCCAGGGGTAGCGGAAGTGACATCACACGACCCTTGACCCCCTGTTGACAGCACTGACCCCGCCCCAAAGTGGTATTGCGGGAAGCGATGGAACACAACCTTTCACCCATTGACAAAACAGGAAGTGGCATCACATAGCATTGTACACTAGGAAAAATATGGTTACGATATCACTATAATGTGATGTACATTTGATGCAAGAATGGATCACCATATGTATTGTTAAGATCAGTGTGTATAGGCCCATATTACCAAATTACTGTGAATGCAAGCAGTCGTCCATGACCAAATGATAATGATGTGTTATTATATAGCACTTACGCTTCAGCGCTTTATATAGAAATAATATACACCCAATATGGCCCAACCTGTGTTGGTACTCACATATCGACCTCAGAAGGATGAAAGGCTCTGAGTTCAGGTGTTTAAGAACAGACTAAATCAGTGACTCACCCCGTAAAGTGTGACAGAAATAAACCTTTAATGAGTCTAGCGGTTATTGTATAGCATTCCATTATTTGGTATTCCTATTCTTTCTTATTTAGGGTCAGCGCTGAAAGTGTTAAACTTGTGGCACTCTGTTTTTATTTTTCTTCTTTTTATAAGGAGCCTGAATAACAAAGCCAGCCACTCCAGAAGTAAAGAGTCACATGGGGCTGGCCGCAGCCCAGGATCTTACATTACCAAAAAAAAAAAAAATTCTTTTTTTTTTAGAGGTCGCAAGTGAGTCCACAGAGGTCACAAGGGGGACATCAGAGGTCGCAATTGCGACCTTTGGCGACCCCTAAATGACATCCCTGACTCCTGCCAGTAGCAAGGTACCACAAGGCACATAGCTTCCAGTCCCACTTGAGCGTCACTCTGGCCTGAGGGAAATTGGGCGACACCTGCACTGAGGGTACCCAGGTCAGCAGTGGGATGGTTGACTTGTTGCCTTCCTGTTGCACACATACAGGCATGGGGGGCCTCCACCAGCTGAACCACACAACCACTACACCAGGTGGAGAGTTCTCATCCACCATTGTGCCCCCACAAAGTGGGTGCTAATGGAGACAGCCAAGAGACAAAGGTGTGGGTCAAGAATATGCTCTGTTTTTATATTCCAGAGGGATGCATGGGTGCATGGTTGTGAGGATTTTGGGTGCACCTTTTGTGTGCTGGCCCTTTGAGGGCGATGTGTGGGTGTGGGGTTTTGTGTGTGGTGTGGTGATTGGTGGTTGTATGGAGAGTAGGATTAGTGAGTGGAGGTGCACTTTGCATGTGGGGGGCTCAGATTGGAGGGTCTACAGGGTTTAGGAATATAGTATGTAGGCGCACTTGCATGTGGGGGCTCAGATTGATGGGCGTACAGGGTGTTGGAATAGTGTGTGCAGGCACACTTGCATGTGGGGGACTCTATTTGATGGGTGTACCGGAGTATGAATAGTGGGTGAAGGTTCACCTTGCATGTGGGGGCCCCAGATTGGTTAATGCACAGGAAGTATGAATAGTGGGTGTAGGTGCACTTGCATGTGGGAGGCTCAGAGTGGTGGGTGTACAGAGTGTAGGAATAGTGGGTGTAGGTACGTTTGCATGTGGGAGACTCAGATTGATGGGTGTACAAGGAGTATGAATAGTGGGTGTAGGCACAATTAGCATGCGGGGAGCCCAGATTGGTGGATGTACAGAGAGAATGAATAGTGGGTGTAGGTGCACTTTGCATGTGGGGAGCTCAGATTGGTAGGTGTACAGGATTTAGGAATAGTGGGTGTAGGTGCACTTGCATGTAGGGAGCTCAGATTGGTGGGTCTACAGGGAGTATGAATAGTGGGTGTAGGCACACTTTGCATGTGGGTAGCTCAGAATGGTGGGTGTACAGGGTGTAGGAATATTGGGTGCAGGCGCACTTGCATGTGGGGGGAGCTGATTGGTGGGTATACAGGGAGTAGAAATAGTGGGTCTTGGTGCTCTTTGCATGCAGGGGACTCAGATTGGTGGTGGTACAGGGTGTAGGAATAGTGGGTGTAGGTGCACTTTGCATGTAGGGAGCTCAGTTTTGTGGGTGTACAACGAGTATGAATAGTGGGTGTAGGCACACTTTTCATGTGGGTAGTTCATATTGGTGTGTTTTTACAGGGTGTTGGAATATTAGGTGTAGGCAGCATGTGGAGGGCTCAGTTTGGCGAGTGTACAGGGAGTAGGAATAGTGAGTGCTGGTGCACTTTGCATGTGGGGGGCTCAGATTGGTGGGTGTACAGGGAGTATGAATAGTGCATGTAGGCGCGATTTGCATGTGGGGCGCTCAGATTGGTGAGTGTACAGGGTGTGGGAATATTGGGTGTAGGAGCATGCTGCATTTGGGGGGTGCATATTTGTGTCACTCCTGGGACCGTTAATAGTTGGCATGGGTGCAAGTAATGGCGATTACCAGCATGCAATTTGTAACGTTTTTGATGCATCTGGTGTCACGCTTCACTTTCTACGTAAATGGTATATTTCAGTGGATCCTTGGTTTGCACTGGGGGTGTGTTGTGGGCGTGTCAGGTGCAAACCTGTTTTCTTTGCAATGTAGGTCCCTGCTTGTGTTTATTTCTGTAAATCAACTCCTCTTGAGATGCATTTGTGCCACGCGATCCTAGCAAACGCGCTGGAACTTTTGCAGGCACTTTGCATGTTTTTTTTGTAAATCAGGCCCATGTTCCATAGGAATCCAAGTAGATGCCATCTGCCATGCAAGAACATGGCAGACAGCATTTACAATTTGTCTTATTAATGGTGTGAACATTTCATGATTTCTGTGTTACAGTTACACCCATTGACAAAATTAGACAAAGTAACATGGATGGGGCTGCTTACATATAAGAGTAATCGTAAGTGTTCCTCTCCATGCCATTTACAAGTTAATACAAAATTGCCCTCTGTGTGTTTTATGTGATACATAAAGGGTTGTGTTCGCAGTGGTGGGTTCCTGCCTTCAAGCATCATGAATTATTTTGTTGTGGTTGTCTCTATCTATCTGTGTCATATGGGGCGTATTTCATTGCCTGGCAGGAATGTGTCTCTAAGTATGGCATTTGGCATGCAAATGTGTAAGTATGAGTGTTGTTTGCATTGTGTAGGTGTGCCTTTGTGTGACGGCAGAGCAACGAGAGTGTTTGAAATGTTTTAGCATGGTGTGACGATAATCATGTCTATGTATGTCAAGTGGTACGCATTGTCGTAGTATCTGTACATTGTGTGTGCGTGCCTGCTTGCATAAGTCACAAGGCACACATACATGTGTATTGCGATTATATGGGGTGCCTGCTTTCATTGAATTTACATGGTTATTTCATGTCTTCAGATTATGTGGTGTGGGTGTGGATGTTTAATGTTCTACATTGCTGTGTGATTTTGTATTGTGTTTAAATGTTGCAAACGTGTCTGTGCAAGTTTCTATGTGTGTGCTGTGTTTGTTGTGGATGTGTGCCTCGTTGTGTATCCTACAGTAGGCGTGTGGTGTGTATGGATGTGCTGTTTGTGTTTGAGTGTGTTTATATGTTGATCATTTTAGGTTTTTAGGGTTGTCTGCAAGTAAGAAGTTCAATCATGTTTGCTGTATCAGCATGTTGTGGTCTTTTGCATCTCATATAAATGTGTGCATGTGTGTTCTGTCTGCATCGCGTGTGTGTGCCTCAACTTGTATCCTTTAGCATTCGTGCATTTGTATATGTGTGTGTCTTGGATCTGCATTTTGAGGTTGTGTTCAACGTCATAGGTCTGAATTTGCATTATGTCTTCATGTTGTGGCACTGTGCATGTAAATAGATTTGGTGATCTGCACATGTGTGAATGTATAGATGACCAAAGGCATTTTCCCAAATACATATTAACACCCGAAAGGTCTTCTCTCTCTGTGTATCACATTACAAGACAAATAAAAAATAATCAATATGATGGCTGCACTGGTTTAAAACCGCAATCTACTGCCGTTTGATTCCTGCTAGCATCACACCGACACTCAAGACTTGGGTACTTCTGGCCTGCACTTACCATCACCACAGGTTTTGCACCACTCTCAACCACGGACGTCATTTCACCAAAATGCCAGGGGGTAGCAGAAGTGACATCACCTGTCCCATGACCCCATGATGACATCACAAGAAGTGATGTCATTTGACCCCACCCCCAAGTGACATCACAGGAAGTGATGGCAAACAACCTTCAGATTTTTCAGATGCGTCTAGCAATAAGAACCGAGGCACAAAGGGAGGCGTGCTTTGCCCATCATCACACATTTGGGGCATGTAATTTTCCAGATTCGATGTGGAGTCTATAGGTGAAACATACATAATGCAGTACTTGTAACAGGCTAACCAATATCTCTAATGCAGGCTTCAGCTAGTGTATGAAACATATATAGATCAATGGACACAGAAATACTAATTATCTGTGGCATTGCTGTGTTAAACTTGCCAAAAAAAGCACTGACCTGGGGGGCGTGTGTTGCTGTTTACCCAGGAACACATTTCTGCACAAGCAAGGCCTGAAAATGAAATCATTGACCAGGATTTAATATTAACAACATTCCCTGCTTATAAATGTACCTATGAGTCAGCTACCAATACGATAGACGAAACCTATTAGACTGGTCTGCGTGCAGACAGGGGAGTGCACCTGATACTGTTATCTTTGCTGCAGTATAATACCTGGGAAAGGTTCTTTCAATATACCCAGAACCCCCATCCTTTTTACTGTCACCACACAGTTATTGTAAATTGAAAGCACCCACAAGTTGCTTCTCAGCCGGGGAATCACTGGCAGACTTCAAGGCGCGCACTGCATACTACCCCTTTGTCAGATCCAGTGGTGCCCAATGGCGTAGCACAGAATATGGCGGCCCCCATAGGAGTGATGCGGTGGGGTCCCCCCAAGCTTCTTAACAAAGCACAGGGCACACCACGCCAGGGCCGGCACGGACCACCAAATGTGCGCAATATCCATGATGATTATGCTGCTGCAGGGGCATGCACTAGTGCAAGTGAAAGAAGTAAATATGTGTTTTCATCAAAGATTAAATGTTTCACATGGAGTTGAAAGAAGGGGGCGGTACGTGGTCCACAAATATACCCACCACTAGTGGTGGTTGGCGAGTACTTTTTTTGAAAGGTGTAAATATTTGCCACAAGTATGCGATTGCGACTGAGCATAGTGAGGGAGCCCAAGCTAACAAAAATGGGTTTGGGAGGGTCAGGGGGGATTCTTCTCCCTCCCCATAGAAAATGTTTTGAGTAATAGTTTAAAATGGTGCATTACACAGCCCACTTTCTGTGAAAATGTGGGTAAAAGGCCATCAATTTGGGTGAAATGACAACAATCAGTTTTGTAGGGTGTAGGGCAAATCATGAAAAAAGAACAATAGATGAAAGTCACCAAAAGTGCTCAGTACATTTCTCAATGTATTATCATGCCGGTCCCTGAAATATATACCAGTATAAAAAACATGTTCATGCTGGCTGTGCCCATACATTTCCATGCTGTCTTCACCAACATATGCTAGTACTCTCATATATGACCATACTCATGTTTGCTTTAAGATGTTTTTTATAGTATCATTACTGGCACTGGGCACAAAACGGACTCTGCCAATATATGCCAGTACTCCTATGTAAGAACATACTCCCGTTGGTTTGGCCATTAAAAGAGACATGTCAATAAATGAAAATCTGTCGAAACTGGTTCCAATGTAAGCCAGTTTAGACCCATAAGAACACTTATCATGCTTGATTCAGCATAGATGCTCAGTTAATAAAAAGCCATGCTACAGAAAAAAATATATAAGCTGCTACACCAAACCATCAATCTAGCGAGGTCACACTACTTATCATGCTTGCTTTCTTAAGGATGCCGAGTAATGAATGTCATGCCACAGTAAGCAATGGCTAGACTGACTGCACCAAAATGCCATTCTAGCCAGGTAATGACACACATGAACTTGGCTCTGGTTGAAAATACCAGTAAAACATGCACAGTCAATGTGGCATAAATGCTCCAGTGATCCCCAGTCTCCCATTGCCTTACACACACATGCACACATGCATCCCCTTTCAGCCATGGTCACTCACCAATACAACCCTTCTCACATTCATTCACACTGCATTCTCCACACAGGCACACACCCACCCACCTAGAACATTCAAAAACACACCATCACATACTCATTCACCCACCAGTCACTCACTCATACACCTTTTCTTACATCCCCTCAATAACATTCTCTACACAGGCATACACACCCCCAGAACATTCAAAAACACACCATCACATTCATGCTTATTCACCCACCAATCACCCACTCACACTTTCTCCTACATCCACTCATTGCATTCTCTACAAAGGCACACACCCACCCACCCAGAACATTAAAAAATACACCATCACATTCATACTCATTTACCCATCAGTCCCACACTCATACACCTGAACTGGATATTCCAGCCCCTTTGATGAGTAGCAATTACCCTTGTGATAGATGGGGATGCAGATTTTATTCATACATCAATAATCGAAACGACTCAGGTAGTTTGGCAAAAGGAAGTCTGTTTTAATGTCAATTATCCGAAACTGGGAGTACAACGAACATCAGCACTCGCTCGATCCTCTTACTCGACAAATCTTACAAAAAACAATGGTTTTATTAAGCAAAATCGGCATCAGTGGCGTGTTGACCTGCGTCATTACCAATGTCATCCTATGTGGCAAACTACAAAAACCTATTGGAGGAAGTGATAGGCTCTAAGTTAATATGTAAGTATAAGTTCCATATCAGTATAGAATAGTGAAGGAAAGTGATAGGGTACTTAACATCAGGTGGGGCAACTAAGCTCTCCCCTTAAAATGGCCACTATGAACATCACTAAATACATGACGTCCCATTGGCTACACAAACTATAGGACCCATAATTACGCAGTCCTTTACAATTGGTTGCCTTCTAACCCCGTCAGTACTTTTCCACCTACGTCTAGAAGCTTGCAGACTGAACATCCAGGTGCTGGTGAGCTCGCCTTAACACCAGCTTCCCACCAATTAGCTAATCAATCAATCATCACTTCAATGGTCCAGTATCAATTAGGGCTTTGAAGCCTGGCGTTGGGTTTGTACTGTGCTCTGAGAAATTTTGAGGAATGTGGGCACGGTCTGCCCTCGTGCATAGGTGTGACCAGCTCTTTCTTCCAACTTCATTCTTCCATGTGACTAGAGACCATGGAATCAAGCCTTTAAGTGTATTAAAATATTATTTTCTAATAATCCTGTGACGTCTTTTGTTTTGATCAAGCCTTCTCAACAGGAGTTTCTGTTCTTTCACACAAATTGTATGAATGTCAGTTCACACCAGTTTGATAAGACCTTGGCTTCTTTGGCTCATCTAACTCCTTCTGCTGAGATTCATTTTGTAATTCAATTTGCTTTTTAACTGCGACACACTGAAATGAGGCCTTTTTGCTAATGTCCAGCACTGCTCATAATGCGTAGTGGAAACATCCATCCTTTACTCGTCCATATGCAAATATATATGTGGGTGCTTGCAGCAATCTAGTTACTATAAAGCTAGACTCAAGATTACTTTGTCTGCTTGCATTTCTTTTGCATCTGTACATGTATAAACTATCTTTATCTGGTTCTATGGCATAAGCTTTTTCATCTTGATCCTAAGATGTCGCTTATCCTTCATACTTTCTTGATGCCTTATAGAATATCTGCATTCTATAGTCTCTGCATCTCTTCTACAGATGTCAGCTCGAATCTGTGTGACGTCACCATTCATCTTTGC
Source organism: Ambystoma mexicanum (assembly GCF_040938575.1). Lineage (NCBI taxonomy): Eukaryota > Metazoa > Chordata > Amphibia > Caudata > Ambystomatidae > Ambystoma > Ambystoma mexicanum. The sequence continues at coordinate 567,200,849 of NC_090923.1, read as the reverse complement.
TATTTATCTGCTCTGCTTCTTCAGGAATCTCATTCAAATGGCCATCATATTTTCTTGTATGCAGGTACGGTTTTCTCAATGGGTACCTTGCCTCCCAGATTATCTTAGGTATTGGTACTTTCACTGGTACTGCACAGAGTCCATACTCTGGTTTCCAACAGACAGGTAATATGGGCGAGGCGGTTGGAGTAGGGGTACTTGACTCCTCTTCTACACTCCCCCCTCTGGGCGATTCATCGCCCACTTTCTCATCATCGTTTACATCCAGGCACTCTCTTCTGAAAAAGAGTTTTTTTAGGGACCTATATCTTTATGACTCCTTTCAGGCATCCTGCTTATTTCACATGCTCATCCTTACTCCATGTCATGAGCATGCATTGTCCACTTGGACTGCAATTGCTCCATCTTCCCACATACTTCTTATGTTTTTTTGGATAGAGGAACTTTGTTTCCTCAGGTGCATGAATACTGGCCTTCACAAAGTCTCTGATTCCTTCATCTGTCAGGTCTCTGGCTTTCCATCCTGGCTCAACATCGATCATGATCTTCATCCCTATGGCTTTCTTTGCTGTCTTCTTGCACTGTGAGATTGTTATCTTGATCACACAGAATCCAAGCAACACCAACACTATCCGGGCTCCAGGAAACTTGAACATGTCTGCCATCCATTGTGGAACCCTAGAAAATAGCAATCCAAACCAGCTATCATCAGCAATGTCTTCCACTTCATCTATCATCTGGCCATGGAATTTCATCAGCATGTTTATGGCCTCTGTCTGGGTTCCATTCTCATCATCAAGAGAAGGTATAAATGTGCAACATGATTCTCCAATATTTGCACAAACATCTCCATCCATAGCTGTAATCATGTCCAAGACGTATCTATTCTGCAGAGTCATCGGTTTTATGGCTCTCATCTCTTCTCTGATTGCATTGAATCCCTTTATTGTAGTGTTAATTGTCTTCAGCAATTCCCACCTGGTTATCTGTAACCACTTGGTGTTTGCTCAACCTGGATTCTAGGCATGAAGATCAACGTGAACACTGAAGAAGTCTGGCTAAACAGTCTGTGCTCATTTAGGATAGAGTCAAAAGCTTCTAATGATTCATCTGAGAAATAGTTCTCTCTCTTAATCCTCTTTATCAGTTCCACAGATCTCTTCGTCCTCATGTGAGCATCTGCTTTTGGAAAACTGTCAAGATTCTAATCACTCTTTGGAATCACTCTTTGGAAACAGTCTGTGCTCATTTAGGATAGAGTCAAAAGCTTCTATTGATTCAGCTGAGAAATAGTTCTCTCTCTTATTCCTCCTTATCAGTTCCACAGATCTCTCCTTCCTCAGGTGAGCATCTGCTTTTGGAAAACTTTCAAGATTCAAATCACTCTTTGGAATCACTAATGCTGGAACATGGAGATTCACCAGTGTGCATATTCCCCCCAGTGTTTTAGAAACTTTGTATATGCCTTGGATCCACAAGCCCAATAATGATCCATAATTACTGGTCTCTCAATGTTCATTCCTATTGCTTCAAATATTTGATCACATTTCTGGTTCTCTCCCATTTTTCTTGTTCCATTATTTCTGAAACACAGCTTTGCACTCTCCAAAGGCACTATCTGCAAGGGTCCTCCTCTGTCTTCGATCCATGTCAGTAGCCTTGCAAGTTTTGCCATAAAGGTTTACACAACATTTGTGCATTTTCAATCATTGGCTGGTAGTGAACCATTATTACCCAGTCTCTGCAGATCACCACACCTTCTTCCCAGCCATCTGGTGATTGGGTAGTTCCCCAAATCTGCATCTGGCCTCTGTTCTTCCATCTACGAATGTCTTCTGCACACTTTCCAGGAACCTCCAGTCTTTTATTCACTTCTCGTCTGATTCCTTTTACTCCAGGCTTCTCATATCTGATCACATGATTCCTATTCTGGGCTTTGTTCGTTGTCTTTATGTCTTGAATATAGTTCTCTTCATCAGGATCTGTCCATTTAGTTGCCCATTTTAGAGAGGCTGTTCGACCCATGAACTGGCCTCTTGTACTACAGAATGCTAAATGCACTAAGCACTGTGCAGTTAGGACATCTATTTCAATAGCTATGAAAATGTTCGACTTCCCCATGCTGTATGGCAGGAGTGCACATACAAAGCATTCCTCCTTTGGAGTTCTTCTCCCAACTTCCTACATATGTTGATACCATATGTTATTGCCCAAGTGTGCCGTGCTGTCCAGGTAATCATTTAATTCACAATTATCTTCCTGGGTGCTTCTTTTAGGCCTCATTCTTTTCATGTGAGCTTCTATAATCATATCATGAGGTGTACCAGCATAGCCTCTTCCAGCTGGCCTTATTACAGGAACATCCATCAGTGCTCCCTGTATAGGAGAGGTTTCAGCAAGTTTCAGCCTCTCAACATACCCTTTAGGCATAAAAATGTCTCGCACAATCTCCATGTGTGACTGTCTTTTGGGGATTATCTTTGGGTCATGTAATACAGGACCAGGTGTATTTGCATGTATTACTGGTGTAGCCCCACCCTCTAACAACCCTTTGTCTTGCCTGTCTAACCAAACCTGTCTCTGGCATCCAAAAAGAGTTTCTTAGACACCTATTGTATTTGAATGATTAGTAATGGCACTTATCTCAGTCTTGGGCAATTTTTCATCTTACGTTGGCTCAGGAATGACTAAGTAGGGTCTGGGCTGCGTAGTAGTTGCCATGTTTACATTTTCCTTCTCCTCAGGAGCATGCAGAGGAGTCTTAGCTCCATTTGCACCAATGTAGAATGCTGTGCCTACCATCAGAGAACGATTATGAACACAATGCAAGTGTAAATAACGCACAGGTAAGTTACTTTACAACATCTGCTTCATGGACACCATCTGTGAAAGGTACAGTGAGCAAAAAGCGTGTGCTGCAAACTCTCATCTCAGAACAGGTTATCATGCCGTGTTCTTTCTGGAGAGGAGTGCCTGCTACCTTTTTTTGAAAATTTTGCAAGGAACTTGGAGTTGTTCACCCTGAGTTACCTGGGGGCAACCAGACGTAGGCTCCCTGCTCACTGTGCTCAGAGAGACAAAGCTTCACCTCGATGATGAGGCCCAACAAGGCTGAAACACGTGTATGGGGTTGCTTTTGGTACTCTTGTTCAGAGAGGAATTGCCATAGCATTTTGGTGCTGGACTGCCCATGTGGGCGGTACACAGACTGATATGCAAATGGATATTTCCCATCTGTGAAAGGTACAGTGAGCAAAAAGCATGCACTGCAAACTCTCATCTCAGAACAGGTTATCATGCCGTGTTCTTTCTGGAGAGGAGTGCCTGCTACCTTTTTTTGAAATGTTTGCAAGGAACTTGGGGTTGTTCACCCTGAGTTACCTGGGGGCAACCATACGTGGACTCCCTGCTCACTGTGCTCAGAGAGACAAAGCTTCACCTCACTGATGAGGACCAACAAGGCTGAAACACGTGTATGGGGTTGCTTTTGGTACTCTTGTTCAGAGAGGAATTGCCATAGCATTTTGTTGCTGGACTGCCCATGTGGGCGGGACAAAGACCGATATGCAAATGGATATTTCCCATCTGTGAAAGGTACAGTGAACAAAAAGCATGTGTTTCAAACTCTCATCTCAGAACTGTGGAAATCGATATAATATTGTGACCCCAATCGCATCGTTTAAATGTATGTTGGCCTACGCCAAGCTGTCTAAAGAATACTATGTACATAGGTTCCGCGGCAAGGTCTTGACCTTAATGTATCGTGTAAGCCGCCATCTTGGATCTAGCCGCCATTTTAGGTACTCTTGCAGTGTGGAAGTCACCCTGAATCACAAAATGGAGGCCGAATGACATTTCGAGTAAGACTTCGGCGATGGTGACCTCCGCACACGTGAATGAATAAAATGTCCGCAGGCTACTTGTTAGGGTCATGAACTAAGACCCTGTCCTCTCTTTAACCTATGTGTAAATATGTAACCGTATCAGTGGAACTGATCTAATGTATGGAAATTGTGTGTTCGACCTGGCTACGAACCCTAGCCATGGTTCCAGAAATGGTTAACTTGTAAGAGGGCTGGCCAATGCAGTACGAAATGTATAAAAACCCAAATATCCCGGTGATCGGTCTCTCCCACTTTCAGTGCGAACCTAACGTTGAAGGTTCGCGTGTTAGTCAGAGGGCCGAATAGCTATTCGCGTGTCAATTGACTTTGGTAACTTTGTAACTTTGAAATAAAGCGCTTTGTATGTCCTTTGTAACCTGTGTTGGTGTGTTTCCTTTTGGGCTTCCCGGCCTCATATCAATTTCTCTGTTTCCACAGTTGGCGCCCGAATAGGGACCCTCAAGATTGATGCCGGATCATCGAAGGTTGACGCAGACTATCGAATCGGGATCGGACGGTGTGATTCTGCGAGCCCGACCGATCGAGACGCGATACCTCGGCAGCGCTGCACGATCCGATCCTTGGGCGATAGTCGTGCGGTCTGACACGGCATCTTGACGAGGGTCCAGTTCCGAGGCGGGCAGATTTGCCGAAACCACCGAACGCAGGTAAAATTCGTTAGTTGAAGTCCTTTGTAAACCGTACGGTCCTCCTTAGGTTTGGTCAGGTGTAGTCGTGACCCGGCTCTTAATTTAACCCTGACAATTTGAATTTGGCGTATTGTATCTGCAGACACAATTATTGGACCAGGTAACACCAATTCTTTGAGAAATGCCTGGGAAATTGTCTAGCTGCTTTAGGGTTCTGTTCCGCAGCGATCGACAATCTTTGGAATTTAGCCGTCCGGCACCACAGGAGGGGTCGCCGGTGTGTACTATGTACTGTAAGTATGGCATTGGTAGTATTGTATTTAATGACATTTGGCACAGACAGACCAGAAATGCCTCCGAATTTCAGTGGCCAATCAATGGTAGCTTTGAGATCCCCCGTATTGAATACTTAGAGTCGATCTTGCTTAAGAAGAAGGCTAGGCCAGCAGCCTTTGATGTGTTACAAAATTGGAAAAAGGAAGCATTACAGCAGCTTAAAAGTAGGGATAAATATGCACGACGTCATAAAACGAATGCCGAGAAGGCATTGTTGTATGACAAGGAAAAACGATTAGAAGAAACCCAGAAACTGGACAGAGCTTTCTCGCTCGGGGTCCAGAAAATTTACCCCTCTAAAGATTTCCATGTTTCCGAGGAGTTTATTGAGAAAATATTAAACGAACGGAGGACTGATTCTTCAGCGCCACCACCATATGCTCCTGTTGTGGCCACTTTGCCCATTCCTGCTATTGCTCCTATTGCTATTCCTACTCCTCCTGCGCAGCCTACTGCCCCTAGCTCTTTGGTTGTCGCTCCTCTGTCTACATTACCTCTTTCCCCTGCACCCTTGCTAGGTTCACTTACACCTCCGATTTCGGGGAGTCCCGTGTTCATTAAATCAGATCCCGGTGCAGGGTCGAAAATTGTGACTCGTAGTACTGTTCCTGCGGGCAGGAAACAGGAACTATTTCCTTGGGCTAAACATTGCATGGAAAAAGGTGATCGAACTGATGTACTTTCGACATTATCTAATTTGCACGATTTTCCCGAGAAAAACGTTTTTATTGAAGGACTGGGGATTCATTTAGGTGTAATGTGGGGTAGATTGCAGACTTCGGATCTCCCACAAGGGGTGAGAGATCTGAACGCTTTGGCACTGTCGAGGGATACAGAGCAGAAGGTATATGGACATGTTGATAGGTTGTTTGAGTTTAGAAGGGACTTTGAAAGGTCACAAAACGAGGATGATGAAGACGATAGGATATATGTGCAGAAACGGTTCCTTTCGTGCCGAAGATCAGCACCTGAGGAAGTACGGATTTGTACCAGAGATGCGATTCGGTGGATCTCGGATTCATCGATATCGCCAGATGAGGTATATGACACATATAGTCAATACACGGTAGAGATGCAAAGGAAGGTAATCCAAGTGATGGTACAGCATTTACAGGAGGAATGTATAAGGAAGAAGGTTGGTTGCCCCACAGAGTTAATAGGTATTTGTAAAAGAGCTTTTTCGCCCGACACTTCTACAGCTGCTTTAGCGCTCGATTTGGCCTTATTACTTAGTAAGCGGTCGGAGGTCCCTATATCTCAGTTGCCTATGAGAGAGGTCCCTCCGACCCTTGTCCCAAAAGTAGAAATCCCCGCCAACGCGGCGGCTGGTACTCCCGCGGTGGATATCCCTGCACATTACGTATCACAGTTCGTTCACGTCCCGTTTTCTCGACAGGAAGTGAACACGAAGGACAATCAGTTCCTGATATCAGGAAGAACCCGACAGGATTTTATAAAGAAATAGAATCCATTTTGCAATCTTCTGTGTTCACCTTAAGTGACATGGATTTATTGTTTCCAGTACTTTTGCCTGTTGATGTATGGAAACAGGTACGAACAATAGATGATGTGCCGGGGTAAGGGGATACATGGGTAAATCTGGTTAGAATAGATGGGGAACGACCTGCTGGTGAAAAACCACCCCAGGTAATACTCACTTTACCCGATAGAATAGTCGCCAAATTAAAAACTATAGTTCCAGAAAAAAGGATTATTTGGGACAAGCTTACGGCCTGCGTCCAAGGGAAAACTGAAGGTACTACTGAATTCTTTAATAGATTCGAACAGGTGTTCTCCGACTTCAGTGGACAGGATTTAGGTACAGAGTCGGGGAAGAGGTTGTTTGTGGACAAATTTGTGCGTGGATTGTTGCCCGACATCCAGTCACAAATTATGTCCTCAGAGAGCGCTTGGCAGGCAAAATCTCAGTCAGAGGTCTTGCATATGGCTCAGTATTACGAGAATCGGGTTAATAATGAAAAAGAGAAAATCGAAAAAAGAAGGGGTGACGTAAAGACTAAGGTATTGTTGCAGCAAATTGTCAGAAACCCCAGAGGAGGTACGACACAAACTAGAGGTCAGTACATTCCAAGAGGAAATACTCCTCCAAATTCTATAAATATTAATCAGTGTGCTTATTGCCGCCAGGAAGGTCACTGGCGAGCACAGTGCCCTGCCCTCCGTCAGAGGTCAGGAGGCACATTCGGAGGAATGGGTAGGCGACCACGGGGCCGCCCTGGAGCAGGGGGCCCTGATAGGGGTCAGCTTCTACAAGATCCCCAGCAACCTTTTTCACGGGAAAATCAGACTCCGAGTATGGACTCGAGAAATATATTTGATCACCCTTCCGCCGCTTATCTTTCTGAGGAACTTCCCTTTGATGAAGTCTTGCCTTATTAGGATTGCCCGAAGCAGTGTTTGGAACCTTTACCTATTCCCGTTATTCAGAAGGGCCCCTATGTTGAATTATTGGTGGGGAATAGGAAACATCAGTTCTTCATCGACACTGGAGCACAAAAATGCTCCATCGACCATTCGAGGGTTCCAAACATCCCACTGTCAGGGCAAACAAATGTCTCTATAGGGTTCTCTGGTATACCAACTGTTTGTCTGGTTTCTGCGCCGGTATCCGTTTCTTTGGGTCCTTTTACAGACCAGTGCCCTTTTCTTCTTACTTCAAATTGTGGAGAAAATTTGCTGGGGTTGAATTTGTTGAAGAAACTGAATGCGGTGATTCATTGTTCCCCTGACGGAATAAGATTAACAGTTTCATCACAGCAACCCTTTAACTCCCAATACTTGACCCGACCTCTACCTCCTGAATTTGACCTTGTCCCAGAATCTTTGTGGGCAATGGACGACAATGATGTCGGGATAGTGCGCATCGACCCTGTTAAGATAGTATTGAAACATGGGGTTAAGCTACCGCGCATTCCCCAATATAAAATCTCTATTGAAGGTGAGCGCGCTCTGAAATGCATTGTCTCCGATTTTGTACATCGTGGAGTGATCGAAGAGATTACAGGTAGCTTATGTAATAGTCCGATCTTGCCGGTATATAAGAAAGGCGACAATGCAATTCCGTACCGGTTTATAATAGATCTTCGTGCTATTAACCAGGTGGTAGCCCCACAATTTCCAATCGTGCCTGATGTAACAACGATCTTAACAATGATCCCTGCTACGGCTACACACTTTAGTGTCGTAGATCTGAAAAACGCCTTCTTTAGTGTTCCGATACATGAGGAGAGCAGGTATTTGTTTGCATTTACCTTGGGGGGACGCTCGTTTACATTCACGAGGGCACCTCAAGGGTATACTGAAAGTCCTAGTATTTATAGTAGAGCCTTAAAAGAGCAGCTCGACACCCTTGAATTGCCACCTACTTGCACGCTGCTTCAATATGTAGACGATCTGCTCCTGGCTGCAGACTCTGAGAAAGCTTGTAAAGAAGGCACTATATTGTTGCTTGTTCATTTAGCTGAAAATGGTCACAAAGCTTCACTTAAGAAATTTCAATATTGTTGCCAGGAGGTTGCCTATTTAGGCTACCTCCTGTCAAAGGAGGGGAGAAGATTGACACCTGAACGAATAAAACACATTTCTGGCATGTCTGTCCCAAAAACACAGAAGGAAGTCAGAGCCCTGATAGGGATGGCGTCCTACTGTAGACTGTGGATCCCGAACTTTGCCCTAGTGGTAAAACCGATGTTGGCTTTGACGAAGAAGGGCATTTCTCTGCCACTGCCATGGGAATCGGAACATCAACGATCATTTGAGCTTCTCAAAGCCGCGCTGTGTTCAGCACCGGTTCTGGGTACACCAAATTACGATAAGGCCTTTGTGTTGTTTGTGCATGAATGTAATGGATGTGCTTTGTCTGTGTTAGCACAGGAACATGGAGGGAAGAATAGGCCGTGCGGCTATTATTCCTCCGCCCTCGATCCTGTTGCATGCGCTTTGCCGCGATGTCTGCGCACTGTTGCTGCTGCCGCTGCGTCTGTAAAACAGAGTGAGGGGATGGTCCTAGGCCACGATTTAATTTTGATGGTGCCTCACTCTGTCGATATTCTATTGAATAAAACTCAAACACAACACCTTACTTCTGCCCGGTTGACCAGGTACGAATTAGTTCTATTTGCTCCTCATATCCAAATTAAAAGGTGTTGTGTTCTCAATCTGGCTGAACTTTTGCCTCTCTGGCACACTACTGCTTGCGGCGATGACGGATCACATGACTGTTTGTATGCCACCGAACAAGAAACAAAGGGCAGAATAGATCTCTCAGATGCTCCTTTGGAGAATGCGGAAGGGGAGCTGTTTTGTGATGGCTCCTGTTTTAAACTTCCGAATGGCACATCTACAGCTGCTTATGCAGTTACTACTTTGAACAAGATTGTAGAAACTAAAAGGATTCCGCATAACTCCGCGCAGGCCGCAGAGATTATAGCGTTGACCCGCGCTTGTGAGCTCTCCCAAGGGCATAGAGTTAACATTTATACGGATAGTCAGTACGCCTTTGGGGTGGCTCACAACTTCGGAAAACTGTGGTCGGAAAGAGGGTTTCTGACCTCACACGGGACCAAGATTCAGCATGGCCCCTTAATAGTACAACTACTTTTAGCGCTCTCACTCCCCGAACAACTAGCGATCATGAAATGTGCAGCACATCGCAAGGTCATAGACGATGTGGGCAGAGGAAATGCCTTTGCAGACTCGATAGCTAGACAAACAGCCACAGACCTTAGCACAGACATGTATACCTCGAGGGAAGTGAGAGATGGTTGTATAATAGATGAAGGCATTGGGTCTGTGCGAGATATTCAGACTGATGCCTCTGTTGAAGAATCTAGGAAATGGGCTGAAGGCATGGGGAAATTGGACGACGAAGGGTGTTGGGTGGACGCATCTGACGGGAAATGGTTGCTTCCTGATTCTTATGTATTAGCAATGGTCACGATGGCACACGGTCCAACACATGTGTGTGCCCAGCAAATTGCGAAGATATTACAGCAGGTTTGGGTGAATGATAACATTTTGGAAACTGCAAAAAGACATATTCAGAATTGTATGATTTGCCTACAGCACAATGTGGGTAAAGGGACAGTGACTCCAAGGGGAAGTTTCGGGCCCCCCTCTGTCCCCTTTGAAACCATTCACCTTGATTTTATTGAAATGGAGCGATGTAATAACTTGAAATATGTTCTTGTCATCATTTGTGCTTTTAGCAAATGGGTCGAGGCTTTCCCCGTCAAAGATGCTACCGCCATGACCACCGCAAAGATCTTGGTAAAAGACTATTTTCCTCGATTTGGGCTCCCGAGGATAATTTGGTCGGACAATGACCCCCACTTCATCGCAGCCGTAATGTTGCAGATATGTGTTGCCTTAGGGATTGAGAAACGTTTTCATTCAGCTAGGCACCCTCAAAGTGCGGGGTTGGTAGAAAGACACAACGGTATTTTGAAAAACAAACTTGCAAAAACATGTGCCGACACTAAATTAAAATGGCCAGATGCTTTACCTATTGTGTTGTTAGCTATGCGCACCACACCCCAGACTAGGACTGGGCTCTCTCCATTCGAGGTAGTAATGGGAAGGCCTGCTAATATTTGGGGTCTCCCTAAACCTAAAGCCCTGAGGGATGTGGAGAATGTATTGCTCATAGATTATTGTAATCAATTGACTAAAAATCTGTATTTCATTTACCACCAGGTGAATGCCGCCTTACCTGTACGGTTTACGGGCCCAGGACACGATATATTGCCCGGCAGCTGGGTCCTGGTGAAGGCCTACGAAAGGTCTTCCTGTCTCGCGCCTCGCTGGCGGGGACCCTACCAGGTTTTATTGGTCACCAGGACGGCAGTACGGGTGGCAGGAAAGAAGAACTGGGTACATGCAACGCATGTGAAGAAGATCCCTCACCCGACGCCACACGTTACAGAAGAAACAGAACCCCTCGCTGATGCTACGATCTCTGATCCCGGAGTAGCAGGCAGCGCTGTGAGTGCGTCGGAGAAGTTCTCCGAGCCTGAGGAGCTCGGGGAGCCGTCCATTTTGTCTCCGCACTCCCTTGATCAATCACTTCCGGAAAATCTTGTTTCGAGCTCTGCGACTTCCGTCGCCACTGATACGACGCTCCCCTCAGGGAGCGACGATACTTTGCTTTTGGATTCAACAAACTTGGGTACCATCCGGTACAACCTTCGACCACGCAAATAAAATCGCCGCACGAGTATCGTGCATCTGGAAGAAAAAGGAGGGATTGAAATACTATCGTCTTCCCTTTTTTTGGAACAAAGAAAAGGGGGGTTCTGTTGGCCAGGGTTGGGAAGGACTAAGAAGTCACGCGGCCGAAGTGCCGCCAGCAACGAACATTGGGGCCATCGATCGGGATAATCATGATGCCTGCCGCCTTCACCGCTGCTCCTCGTATTGAACTATTAGATAGAGGTGACCAATTCGAACAATGGACAATGTGCCTGGGCCCTGAAAACGTACTGTTGTGTTCTTGTTTTGATTATTGTTAGCTTTGCAACTGCTGCCGTGGGACTTTGGTATTTTGAAGAAATTTATCCTTTGAAGCCTCTGTTACCGACCAAAATCGTACCAACTGTTTTGACTCCCTCTGTACACCTTCACACTCTGTCCCCTAGGGACTCTCGGCATAGACAGAAATATTATAATAACACTCTGATGATAGTGATGAATGCTACGCATGCTATTTTTAATAGGAGTAATTGTTGGATCTGCACTCACTTACCACAACATGGGAACAAGGGACTGGGATGGTATATACATCCCTTACCTCTAACAACTTCCTGCTATGCCTCTCTTAGAGCACTCTTTTTTGGCCGATGGAATGATAGCATCTCAGGGAACTTCGATGGGACTAATTTGAATGAATTTGAAAAACGTGAATTGATTCCCCTGGGATGCTCGCTTTTCGCAAATAGGAGTAGACCTAATATCGCTTCTATTAGGCCGTCTGATAAACTTTCTTTTCCTTTTCAAAATCTAGTTTCTTTCAAGATGGCTCCGATAGGCAATAAGGATGCCATGCCTCCTTCTTATTCTGTAAATCATAGTCCTGATTCTGTCCCTTTCTGTGTACAAAGAAACGGCACTAGGCCAATGAGAGATTTCGAGCCTTGTATAAATATTGTAAATTTGACTGGGGAAAATAGGCCTTTGTATGTAGGGGGACCCGTTTATTTTGTGTGTGGTAGTTTAGCTTTTCCCTGGTTGCCCAAGGATTGGCAGGGGACTTGCTATTTAGGGATATTGTTACCAGGTGTATTTATAGCCAGTACCTTAGAGGTATCTAAGGCTCGCCCGCGACGGGATAATGATGGAGATACCCCTGGACAAGTGTTCGGGGATATAGCCAAATCAGTAGTTCCCTTCTGGGGACAAATAGCAAATTCAGAAAACATCAGGGGATTAGCGAGGGTGTTGGAGAAAACAATCAACCGGACCACGGACATATTTTACAATATGACCTTAGAGCAAAAGGCGATAAGATTGGTAGCACTTCAAAATCGAATGGCATTAGATGTCATTTTAGCTGAACGAGGTGGAGTATGTAAATTAGTGGGGTCCGCTTGCTGTGTTTTCGTACCAGATTCTTCACCAACAATATTCAAAGCAATTCAGAATTTACACACTCTTAGTTCTGAAGTCCATATCCCTGTAGGAGACTGGAGCCTTAGTACTTGGTTTTGGGATTCTCTACGATCTTGGGGGTGGAAGGTGCTTTCTGTTATTTTAGGTATTTTAGGGACTCTGTTATTCCTTTGCTGCTGTTTGCAATGCCTCCCGAGTATATGCGGAATGATAGGGGGATGTTGTGCCCAAGTTATGAGCGCAATAGGGCGTAGAATATATACCCCGAAGACAGCATCTAAAGAATTCATGTTGCAAGAAGTTCTTATGAACAACTTTATGGCTATTGACATTTCAGACAATGATGCGGAACCTATGGATGCTAATGCCTTCAAGTATTTTCAAAAGTATTAGGAAATAATGTTTTAGCACTTGGCATAGGCCAAAAGGAGGGTCTGTGGAAATCGATATAATATTGTGACCCCAATCGCATCGTTTAAATGTATGTTGGCCTACGCCAAGCTGTCTAAAGAATACTATGTACATAGGTTCCGCGGCAAGGTCTTGACCTTAATGTATCGTGTAAGCCGCCATCTTGGATCTAGCCGCCATTTTAGGTACTCTTGCAGTGTGGAAGTCACCCTGAATCACAAAATGGAGGCCGAATGACATTTCGAGTAAGACTTCGGCGATGGTGACCTCCGCACACGTGAATGAATAAAATGTCCGCAGGCTACTTGTTAGGGTCATGAACTAAGACCCTGTCCTCTCTTTAACCTATGTGTAAATATGTAACCGTATCAGCGGAACTGATCTAATGTATGGAAATTGTGTGTTCGACCTGGCTACGAACCCTAGCCATGGTTCCAGAAATGGTTAACTTGTAAGAGGGCTGGCCAATGCAGTACGAAATGTATAAAAACCCAAATATCCCGATGATCAGTCTCTCCCACTTTCAGTGCGAACCTAACGTTGAAGGTTCGCGTGTTAGTCAGAGGGCCGAATAGCTATTCGCGTGTCAATTGACTTTGGTAACTTTGTAACTTTGAAATAAAGCGCTTTGTATGTCCTTTGTAACCTGTGTTGGTGTGTTTCCTTTTGGGCTTCCCGGCCTCATATAAATTTCTCTGTTTCCACAAGAACAGGTTATCATGCCATGTTCTTTCTGGAGAGGAGCGCCTGCTACCTTTTTTTGAAACTATTGTGGGTACAGCCTCATTCCGTTACCTGTAAAAGGATTCCCTCCATCGACTGTGAAACCTCCTGCTCTAGGAGTCATTAACTGTCCTGTGCGTGTGTTTTGCTGAAGCTGCTTAGGTGACTGCTGTGACTGTCCTTGTAGTGGATTAACTGCTACCTGCTGTGGTTTTCAAGCCTTGCTGCAATCCCGGCGCTTGCTGCTGCATCTTTTGATTCTGAGCAAATCCATCTCCATTCTGCTGCGAATATGTGGGTGGATTTGACATCCCCTCTCTCAGAGACCGGCCATTTTGCACTAACCTTTGACTTTTACACATGCGAACAAAGTGCCCTGCCATTTCACAAGTCCAAAATATAGGCGGTGGTCTCCCAACCTGCCCATTTTGCATATTCTGATTAGCATCCTGTATATTATGAAAGCCGCCTTGGTTATTCTGAAAGCTTCCCTGATTATTCTGCCAATTCCCTTGATTACCTGGCCAACCTCGTCCTCGGAATCCTCTTCCCTGTGGAGTAAATCCACTATGGTTTTGATCGAACTGCTTTTGATTATTCACCTGCAGTATCTTCACTATTTGCTTTGAATTCAATCCATCTACACTCGTCAAAATTGCCCCTTCAATGGCGGACGATTTGTTCTGCACTAGCTTTGCCTCCTTGCCCTTCCTAATATCGTCTTTTTTGCAACTCCTTTCCTGCAGGTGTCTGCAGTAATGTGCAATGGTCAGCTGAATTTCTGACCACGGTTTTTCTTCTATACTCACTAATTTCTTGAGCTGCTTTTGTACTGGCTCTGACAGCCCTTGACATAATGTATGATAGAATACCGATATAGGTTTTCCCCAAGATTCGTCATTATAGCTCCCATATCAGACGTGTCCGGATACAGTACTCTAAGCGATTTCCAGAAATGCCTCCCTACAGTTATTGAATGGTGCTCCATCATGAGCAGTGTTGATTGTATCCACACCAGGGCACCCTGCCCTTGTCCACATGTCATCAGCTCTCTCACCAAGTATGGTGATTAGGAGACCCTTAATGTCCCCTGTAGACAGTGTGTTTCTTCCCGGCATCTTATGTATCCATTTCCCAGTGCCAGAAGTTAAACTCGGGAGTTTACACCTTCGATTATCTCTACCCATTTGAGGCCATGGTATATACTGTGGTATCGTTCCTCCTTTCTCTAGCAAGGGAAAATGCGAAGTCCCAAACTCGTTCTCATCTCTCATCGTTTGTCTTTCCACCGCAGGGACGATATTCCTGAATCACCTTTTTCCTGGCAATGATCTTAATCTGCTTACATAAGGTGGCGACTCCCCCTTCTCACCATGGAGTTGCCTTTTTGGTCTGTCTGACTGTGTCAATAGTTCTGACACCCTAAGTATAGGTGTGTTTAAATCTGACCATCTTACTTCCTTATCCATAGGAAAACATCACTCAGAACCACATGCGTCATCCCTCTCTTCCCCATGGAAGGTTTCTGACATTTCTTGTGCCCAACTCGTACAACTATCAAGCTGATCATTTTTTTTCCTTTCCCCTTAGCTCTTTCTGAGCTCTCATTTCATGGTATACTTTATCGATCGCTTCCCCAATGCTTCTACAGTCAAACTGATCTTCTAGATTTGCTCTAGGTGGGCCTGGTAACGATTTGTATTCTGGAAAGAATTCCTCTATATCTTCCCATGCTAATTGTGGATTAGGATCTCTTACTTCCTTTCCCATGCGATCAAGATTGCGTGCTCTATGCCTTCTTTTGCGTTCCATATCATCGTCAAATTCTCTTTGCTTTCTCGCTTCCTCTCTCACTCTCTCTTCCTCTTTTTGCTTCGTATCCCTTCTCTCATTTGCCCTTTGCATCTCCTCATCCCTTCGTCTCTGTATTCTTTTTTCTCTTTGCTCTTCCTCTTCTAATCTTTTTCTTTCTAGTCTTTCCTTCTCATCAATTGTTCTTTGTCTGTTGTCACGTTTCCTTTGCTCCTCTGCTCTCTCTTATTTTTTCGCTTGTGCATCTTGATATAACTGCTCTCATCTCTGTCTATCTTTGCTTTTTGCCACTTCATCTTTCAATCGTTCCTCCCTTTCTTCATCTTTTTTATCTTGCTCGTCTTGATCTTCTCTTTGTCTTACATCCTCAATGCTTTAACCATCGAGTTTAAGCAAAATCTGACCACCCATCCATTTGTTCTGTAAGAGCGCTATCTCATCAGCTTTATCTCTTTCTCCTTTCCATCTCTTTCTCTTCCTATATCTAGAGACGTACTTGTTTGATCGCTTCTTTCCTTATCACGTCTCTCTTGTCTCTCGTGACCTTAGAGATTACATCTTTCTCAGTATTTTTCTCTGGGTTCTCGTCGCTACTTTGCACAGATGCCTCATATGCCGGCTTGCTATACTCTGCCTCTGCTTTAAGCTTCCTCAATGGGTATAATCCATCATCTTTCTTATTCTCGTCTTTTGTTTCAGATGGGGCGGGTGGAGCAGAGGGCTGTTCACCCCCCTCTTTGCATACATTAAGTATCCAGTCCATAGGAGGCGGCTCTTCTCGCTCCTCCTGGTACATTTTGCAGAGCACTAAGATCACTGGGCACTTGTCTAGCTTCTTCCCAGTATATGCTGCATGCAAATATGTCGTCCTATGCTGCAGGACTGCTTTGATAGTAACCCTCCTTGCGGCCATGGCATAAACATTTTTTCTGTGGTTCCTTTAACCCATTCTGCACTATACTGTCTATGTTTGGGTGCATGTTTCGGCAGTTGCTTGCAGAGGTGCACAAGTGGAGTAACATCCTCTTTCCTTAACCCTTCACTCTTAACTTGTTAACGTTTGCTTGCTTTAATCACAGATTTAAAAGTACGTTTCAGGAAAACAACACAATATGAGTGAGCACCAACCGTCACAAGATCTAATTCCTTTGATCACAGTTTTTACTTTAATCTTGCTGAAAAACAACCACCAAGTGTAATAAAAACAATCAATTTCTTTTTCAACTTCGTGCTTCTCTATTTATCATCAATTTTCTTTGATTATGACGTCATCATCAATACTTAGGTACATAAAGTGAACTGACAAACAGACATGCTGAACCGGTTACATGTATCTATTTTCACACCCCTTCTCTGGGATCTGTATTGCGCCCTAAAAATGCTCCACACAAAACTTAAATCAATCTCTTTAGGACCGTCTTAAAACTGACCCGTTTTCTATGTCATCCGTTACAGGACACTAGATTAAGATTTCTTCTGTTTTTCAAAACTTAGCTATAGGGCGTATCTGTAACGCTCACCTGATTCCCACGGAGGCGCTGGTCTTGGCAGGAAGGTGTCTGTGACCCGAAAAGTGATGTGCAGGACTCGATTTGCTTCTGGGGCCGAACCTCTTCGCACTGTGTGTCGAACTCGAAGAGTGAGATTTCTGCAGGTGAAAGAATATGGGGGTTAATGATCTGGGTTGTTGAATGTCCCTCTCTCTCTCTCTCTCCCTAGCTTCTCCGTAGAGCCCCCAGGTCAACGTGCTCACCTTAGATAGGTGAATGCTGGACTCTCCATCTGCGTCTGGTGCAGGGTGCCGTTGCCAGTTCCTTCACTGGTGAAACATAGGCCTCTTGACATCAGAGGATCGCTACCGTCGTTAACTGCACGAGCGGTGAGTTTCCGGACACCTTTTTAGTCCTTTTAGTCTTTAGGTGCGTGGGCACGTTAATATAGAACAGGACTCTGTATAATGCTTTTTCCTATTTGTCTTGCAGGGCTCTTGAGATAGGAGATGGTGTGAGAGAGCCGAAGTTGGAGCCAGAGCCTTGGAATGAAGCGCTTGGAAATGCGTAAGTAAATGCAAGCGCTCTAACTGTATCTTTTCCCTTGCAGCTGTGAGTTCGTGCTGAAGAGATGCTGGAAAACGCCGGAGTATTTTCAGGCGTTCTATTGTGGCGAGCGCGATGGACGTGAGTAAATACCTGTCTAATGTCTCTTCGTTTGTCTTTCAGATGCTGGGTTGCAGCGTTGAAGAAATCCGGAATTTCGCGGAGTGCCGGTAAGTAATAACAATGCTTTTGTCTTCACAGGCGGAGGTGCAGCGTGAAGAAATGTTCGCTGCCGATGGATCAGGTGAGGAAAGCGCTGCGTGTAAAGGTTGCCGTGCTAACCTGTTATTTCTTGTCTTTGCAGGTGCTGCTGAATACTGGATACAGGAGTGGTAAGTATTGTTCTTGCAGGTTCAGGATCGGAAGGAAGAAAGGCTGGAACAGACTCGGTGAGCGTTCTGCTGCAGATGCAGAATAACGCGAAGCACGTTTGTTCAATCGGGTGTGGTTTAAATAGACTTGGAGTGATGAGGCGTCTTCCTCCACGGCCCCGCCTAGGTAAGAAAAGAGTTCCAGTTCCAGAAGAGCTCCCGTGTTGTATCCAGGGAGTGGAGCTTGCCCCACCCAGGTAAGAAAGTAGTTCCTGTTCACAGAGGATTCCTATGTGGCTGGTAAGTAAGCAGCATGGTCTGCTGCAGGTAAGTCCACCCAAGCATCTTCATACATATTATGAGCCCGGCGCTTCCAGTGCCGGGACCGATGGCTTTGATGAGCCTGGTGCCACCGGCGCCAGGACAAGGTCCAAAAGGTCCCAGTGGGGACCGGCTGGTGCCTAAGATGACGGTTAGGGGCCTGCTTCCAAGGACGTTGGGCTGTTCCTGACTCCTTGGAAGCAGTGATCATGACAGCACCCCCCCTCAAGGCCCCTCCCAAGCGTGTCTTCTCCGGGGGTTTTGGCTTGTCGGGGTGATTCAAATGGAATTTCTTGACCAGACGAGGTGCGTGGACATGTTCTGAGGGTTCCCAAGACCTTTCCTGGGGGCCGTATCCTTTCCAATCAACCAGGTAATATAATTTAGATTTGGAGATTTTGGAGTTTAAGATGTTCTTTACTTCGAACTCAAGTTCTCCATCTACTAAAACAGGTTCCGGGAGTTCGGTCAATCGGGTTCCTGGTTGCACTGGTTTTAGTAAGGAGACATGGAATACTGGATGTATTTTCATATGCGAAGGCAATTCCAATTTAACAGCCACCAGATTAATTATGGCAGAGATAAGATAGGGTCCAAGGTATCTCGGGATGAAAGTGCGGGGTCCTTTTAGAGGTAGGTGCTTAGTGGATAACCAGACCTGATCTCCCACTGCGTAGTGAGGGGCCTCTTTACGGTGCTGATCTGCTCCTTTCTTAAATTGAGCTTTAGCTCTTTGCAGATGGGCAGTGGCTTCCTTAAAAGCACGAGTGATCTCCGAGTGCAAGTGATCCACAGCAGGTGTTTCGAATTCTTGGGGAGGATCCAGGTTAGAGGTTCTAGGATGGTGTCCGTATAATAGGAAGAAGGGAGTCTTCCCGGTTCCAGAATGAGTCGAATTGTTATAGGCGTATTCAGCGATCCAAAGAATGTCCTTCCAAGGGTTTTCAGTTTGTTGGAGCATGCAACGTAGATATTGCTCTAGAGTTTGATTTGTCCTCTCGGTTTGTCCGTCAGTTTGGGGATGGTGACTGGTAGAAAGTCTCACATCAATTTGGGCTAAACGACAGCAACTTCGCCAAAAGTGGGAGATGAATTGACTTCCCCTATCGGAGACCAAAACCGAGGGGAAACCGTGTAACCGAATGATGTTTTCTAAGAATTCTCGGGCCAATACTGAAGCTGAAGGTAGGCCCTTCAGGGGAATGAAGTGAGCCATCTTGGAGAATAGATCCACGACTACTAAAATGGTATTATACCCTGAGCATGGAGGTAAGTCTGTGATGAAATCCATGGACAGGGTATGCCATGGACAGGGAGGGATGTCTAGTGGGTGTAAGAGACCGGCTGGTTTCTCCTTCTGACTCTTATTCTGGGCACACACACCACAGGAGATTACAAAGTCTCTAATGTCCTTCTTCCATGATGGCCACCAGAAATGTCTTTTGACCTTTTCCATGGTTTTGGTTATGCCAGGGTGACCCTCCATTAGTGAATCGTGATAACAGGAGATTACCTGTTTTTGTATTTTCTCACTGGGCAAGTACAATCGTCCTCGGAAATATGGTAGGTCTCTATCCACTGAGAATTCTTTTCCCTTTAATTGCCAGTCCTGTAAGTCGGCCGGAGTTAAAAGTGATTTGACTGTAGTCTTAATGCCTTCAAAGGATTGAGCGCTGACCAAGCCCAAAATCCTTTGTTCTGGGATTATGGGTATTGGTTCTGGATTGGTCAAATGTTCATCTATTCCCATCCGGGAGAGGGCATCTGCTTTTCCATTTTTACTGCCTGGTCGATAAGTAATTATAAAGTCAAACTCAGCCAAAAACAGAGCCCAGCGAAGCTGCCTGGAAGACTGAGCTTTGGCTGTCTTCAGATACTGTAAGTTGCAGTGATCAGTCATTACGGTGACTGTGTGTCTGGCTCCCAAAAGATAATGCCGCCAGGCTTCAAAGGCCGATCTGATAGCTAAAAGTTCCTTGTCTGTAATTGAATAGTTGATCTCGGGAGCCGAGAATTTGCGGGACCAAAAGGCTACAGGATGTAATTGGTGTGTGACCGGATCCCTTTGTGATAAAACTGCCCCCATAGCAAGACTAGAAGCATCTGTTTCTACGATGTAGGGGAGTTCTGGGCGAGGATGTTTTAGAACAGGTGCAGAAATGAATTTAGTCTTTAAGTCCTGAAAAGCTTGTTCTGCCTCGATAGACCACTAAAAACGTTTGTTTTTCTTTAACAGAGCGGTGATGGGCTGGACTATTCGAGAGAATTCAGGGATGAATCTGCGGTAAAAGTTAGCGAAGCCTAACATGCTTTGGACTCCTTTTACAGAGGTTGGTGAAGGCCACTTGATGATTGCATCGACTTTCTTTGAATCCATATGGACTCCGTTAGGTGACAATATGAATCCCAGGAACTCAACTTCAGTTACGTTGAAAACGCATTTTTCGAGCTTAGCAAAAAGGTTATGTTGACGTAATCTCTCGAGGACCTCTCTAACGTGTTTCCGATGTTCTTCTTCAGATGATGAATAGACGAGGATGTCATCAATGTAGACAACAACACACACATCAATGAGTTCTCTAAGGACATCATTCATAAAATACTGGAAGGCGGCAGGAGCGTTGCAAAGTCCAAAGGGCATAACTTGATATTCAAACAGCCCATACTTGGTGCGGAAGGCCGTCTTCCATTCATCGCCCTCTTTTATTCGTACCAAATGATAGGCTCCTCTGAGATCCAACTTTGTATATATACATGCGTCTTTGACTTGGTCCAGGAGTTCAGGGATCAAAGGTAACGGGTATCTGTTTTTAACGGTGATTTGATTCAGGGCGCAGTAATCTATACAAGTCCTAAGGTCTCCTTCCTTTTTCGGAACGAAGAACAAAGCCGAGGAAGCTGGATATTTTGAAGGACGGATAAACCCGTTAGCTAGGTATTGGTCCAGATATTGTCTGAGGTGAAGATTCTCTGGCTCGGTGAGGGCATAAATCCTACTGCAAGGAGGAGTTGTTCCGGGTATCAGATCTATTTGACAGTCGTAAGACCTATGAGGAGGCAGGGTGTTAGCTTGGTCCTTCCGAAAGACGTCTTGGAATTCCTGGTATTCGGGAGGTAATTTGGGAACCTCAGAAGAGATTGCCGCCAGTGAAACATCAGGCCGAGGATAACAAGTGGTAAAACATTCTGGAAACTGAACCGTCTTTGCTCGCCAATCGATCTGA
Source organism: Ambystoma mexicanum (assembly GCF_040938575.1). Taxonomy (NCBI): domain Eukaryota; kingdom Metazoa; phylum Chordata; class Amphibia; order Caudata; family Ambystomatidae; genus Ambystoma; species Ambystoma mexicanum. Next base: position 567,179,455 of record NC_090923.1, on the reverse strand, counting down.
GGATTGTGCTTCTCTAACCAAGGAATTCCCAGAATGATCTGGAACTGAGGGGCCTTGATCACATCGAACACTATTTTCTCCCGGTGTCCATCTTGGCTCACTAACGTCACTTCTTGGGTGGCGTGCGTTACTGGTCCGGAGGCTATCTCCGTGTCATCCACTGTAGTAATGACGTCTTTTACTGCCTTAGGGACAAGAGGTAGATTCATCCTTGATACCATTTCACGGTCCACATAATTACCGATTGCTCCGCTGTCGATGTAAGCTTCAATTGCATGCAAACGATCCGGACGTTCAGGACTAATGAGGACCATAGGCACCACGAAATGCGAGGTCACGGGACAGATTTTAACGCTCGGCAAGAGGACCTCTACACTTGTCGGGCTAGGTCGTTTCCCTGCTCAGAATTTGTGGTACAGGTATCTGCGGCTCCTACAGCCTTCTTAGCTGGTTTCACTGGACAGTCTCGAAGAAAGTGCCCCGAGTTTCCGCAATAGAGGCATAATTGCAGCTGTCTTCTTCTTTCCCGCTCCTTTTGGGTTAAAGGTCCTTTCATGCCCCCTATTTGCATGGGTTCCACAGTGTCAGCTCCCCTAGTAGAGATCTGTGGTTTAGAAAACATTCGGGTATCAAATTTCGAACAATCAGTCTTCCTGTTCTGTAATCTGTGGTCCAATTGGACAACTAAGTCAATATAGTCTGAGCATTCTTGTGGAGGATTCACGACTTGAGCTAACACATCCTTGAGCTCTCCACGCAGGCCTCTGTAGAAGAGCGTTATTCTCTTATCCTCAGGCCATTGAGTTTCCACTATAAGTCTGTTGAAAGAGGCTATATAAGTCAAGAGGTCTTGATTACCCTGTCGTAACGAAAGAAGTTCATTGTCCAAGGCCTGCCCTTGTGCATGTCTTGCGAACAGTTTCTCCATGCTGGACTGGAAGGCCTGGAAATCATGCAGAACCGGATCATCCTGAGTGACTAAAGGGATCGACCAATCTGCGGCGCTGCCACTGAGATAAGAAAGCACGAAAGCCACCTTGGTCTGATCTGTTGGGAAGGCAGCTGGTCGACATAAGAAGTGTAGGCGGCACTGGTTAATGAACACTGCAAATTTCTTTGGGTCACCAGAAAAGCGTTCGGGCGGAGCCAAGGGCACATTGCCGGGTAGATTGATTTGCACTGGATTTAAGGATGATGCAGAAGGATAACCTCTTCCTGGAGCGGGCAAAGGTGTCTGTCCTGCCTGCGTTTGTAGCAATTGCCTAGCGAGGTCCTCTGTTCGCTCCTTGGAAATTATCAGCTCTCTTCTTAGAGAGTTTGTTTCCTGACGAGCTGCATGTACTTCTGCTCTTAGTTCCCCAAGCAACTGGGCTAATTGATCAGTGTCTGAGGTTTCCATTGAGCCTGGGTAGGAGTTTTGCGGTGGGCTTCGCGTTCTGTAACGCTCACCTGATTCCCACAGAGGCGCTGGTCTTGGCAGGAAGGTGTCTGTGACCCGAAAAGTGATGTGCAGGACTCGATTTGCTTCTGGGGCCGAACCTCTTCGCACTGTGTGTCGAACTCGAAGAGTGAGATTTCTGCAGGTGAAAGAATATGGGGGTTAATGATCTGGGTTGTTGAATGTCCCTCTCTCTCTCTCTCTCTCTCTCCCTAGCTTCTCCGTAGAGCCCCCAGGTCAACGTGCTCACCTTAGATAGGTGAATGCTGGACTCTCCATCTGCGTCTGGTGCAGGGTGCCGTTGCCAGTTCCTTCACTGGTGAAACATAGGCCTCTTGACATCAGAGGATCGCTACCGTCGTTAACTGCACTAGCGGTGAGTTTCCGGACACCTTTTTAGTCCTTTTAGTCTTTAGGTGCGTGGGCACGTTAATATAGAACAGGACTCTGTATAATGCTTTTTCCTATTTGTCTTGCAGGGCTCTTGAGATAGGAGATGGTGTGAGAGAGCCGAAGTTGGAGCCAGAGCCTTGGAATGAAGCGCTTGGAAATGCGTAAGTAAATGCAAGCGCTCTAACTGTCTCTTTTCCCTTGCAGCTGTGAATTTGTGCTGAAGAGATGCTGGAAAACGCCGGAGTATTTGCAGGCGTTCTATTGTGGCGAGCGCAATGGACGTGAGTAAATACCTGTCTAATGTCTCTTCGTTTGTCTTTCAGATGCTGGGTTGCAGCGTTGAAGAAATCCGGAATTTCGCGGAGTGCCGGTAAGTAATAACAATGCTTTTGTCTTCACAGGCGGAGGTGCAGCGTGAAGAAATGTTTGCTGCCGATGGATCAGGTGAGGAAAGCGCTGCGTGTAAAGTTTGCCGTACTAACCTGTTGTTTCTTGTCTTTGCAGGTGCTGCTGAATACTGGATACAGGAGTGGTAAGTATTGTTCTTGCAGGTTCAGGATCGGAAGGAAGAAAGGCTGGAACAGACTCGGTGAGCGTTCTGCTGCAGATGCAGAATAACGCGAAGCACGTTTGTTCAATCGGGTGTGGTTTAAATAGCCTTGGAGTGATGAGGCGTCTTCCTCCACGGCCCCGCCTAGGTAAAAAAAGAGTTCCAGTTCCAGAAGAGCTCCCGTGTTGTATCCAGGGAGTGGAGCTCGCCCCACCCAGGTGAGAAAGTAGTTCCTGTTCACAGAGGATTCCTATGTGGCTGGTAAGTAAGCAGCATGGTCTGCTGCAGGTAAGTCCACCCAAGCATCTTCATACATATTATGAGCCCGGCGCTTCCAGTGCCGGGACCGATGGCTTTGATGAGCCTGGTGCCACCGGCGCCAGGACAAGGTCCAAAAGGTCCCAGTGGGGACAGGCTGGTGCCTAAGATGACGGTTAGGGGCCTGCTTCCAAGGACGTTGGGCTGTTCCTGACTCCTTGGAAGCAGTGATCATGACAGTATCCTCTTCATCGTAGCCTCTCTCACAGTTCTTATTGCACGGCCACACTCAAGTCAATATATATTCAATATTTGAACACTCTTATTCTCACGTTATGTTTATCCCGCCTCCCTCTGTTACTCTCTTTTGCCCTTATCAATTCCCTTTATTTACATCGCATGCATAGATTTGCCACTCTCCTCAGTTTCTACTCACCATTCGCATGTTCGACTTCTGATTTTCGGAATCACAAGCCTCTTTTACCGCCTCTTCAAACTTTCGTCCAATCAGCTTCTAGGGGGATTCTATGGAAACAAGGGGACCCGTCACACCCGCCTTGCAAGGTCTTGATAATTACCTTAACCACTATCTACGGGGAGCCTCATGTCTTGTCAGCCAAATGGCAAAAGTCGTGTGATATTTCCGGGAATCTAAAGTTTACTTATGCCAATTGATTTATTAATAAACCATCCTCTCTCTGCTACCAAGTGAACTGGATATCCCAGCCCCTTTGATGAGTAGTAATTACCCATGAGATGGATGGGTAATGCAGATGTTATTCATAAATCAATACTCGAAATGACTCAGGTAGTTTGCAAAAAGGAAGTATGTTTCTGTGTCAATGATCTAAAACAGGGAGTACAACGAACATCAGCACTCGCTTGATCCTCTTACTCAACGAATCTTAGACAAAACTGAGGTTTTATTAAGCAAAATCATCATCCTACATGGCAAACTAAAAAAAACTATTGGAGGAAGTGATATGCTCTAAGTGAATATCTAAGTATAAATTCCATATCAGTATAGAACAGTGAAGGAAAGAGATAGGGTACTGAACATCAGGTATGGCAACTAAGCCCTCCCCTTAAAATGTCCACTATGAACGTCACTAAATACACAACGTCCCATTGGCTACACAAACTATAGGACCCTTAATTACGCGGTCCTCTACAATTGGTTGGCTTCTAACCCATGTCAGTACTTTTGCACCTATGTCTAGCAGCTTGCAGACTGAACATCCAGGTGCTGGTGAGCTCGCCTAAATACTATCTTCCCACCATTTAGCTAATCAATCCATCATCACTTCAATGGTCCAGTGTCAATTAGTGCTTTGAACCCTGGCCTTGAGTGTGTACTGTGGTCTGAGAAATTCTGAACAGGAGTTTCCGTTCTTTCACACACATTGTATCTAATGTCAGTTCAATCCAGTTTGATAAGAGCTTGGCTTCTTTGGCTCATCTAACTCCTTCTGCTGAGATTCATTTTGTAATTCAATTTGCTTTTTAACTACGACACACTGAAATGAGGCCTTCTTGCTAATGTCCAGCACTGCTCATAATGCGTAGTGGAAACATCCATCCGTTACTCGTCCATATGCATATATATATATATTGGCACTTGCCACAATCTATTTACTATAAAGCTAGCCTCAATATTACTTTGTCTGCTTGCATTTCTTTTGCATCTGTACACGTATAAACTAGCTTAATATCTTCATCTGGTTCTATGGCATAAGCTTTTTCACCTTGATCCCAAGATGTCACTTATCCTTGATACTTTCTTGAGGCCTTATAGAATATCTGCATTCTCTGGTCTCTGCATCTCTTCTACAGACGTCAGCTCGATTCTGTGTGACGTCGCCATTCATCTTTGCCATTTATCTGCTCTGCTTCTTCAGGAATCTCATTCAAATGGCCATCATATTTTCTTGTATGCAGGTACGGTTTTCTCAATGGGTACCGTGCCTCCCATATCTTCTTAGGTATTGGTACTTTCAATGGTACAGCACAGAGTCCATACTCTGCTCTTTGTCTGTTCAAATGTTCTGTGTATGTCTCTGTTGTGAAGTTATTGTTACGCTTTGTTGTTATAATTGTTATGACTGGGGAAGGAGAGACATCATGCAATGCTAATGGCTAGAAGTGTCAATGCTGCCTGGTTCTGATGATGTCATAGAGCACTCAGCTATGTGTTCCTGCCCCAGCATTCTATGTTTGTCAGTTGGAGAGAGCCCTTTGCCTACATCAGATGTTACTGATGTGCTGGGGGTCTTTTGCCTCTTAACCTGAATAAATCCTGGTTAAAAAGTCTTACCTGTCTCCGCGAGGTGCCTTCACAACATTGGCAACGAGGATGGGATGTTGACAGGAGGTTTGAAGACTCGAAGACCCCCAGCAGCAGTGATCCAGAAGTGTGCGCCGCTCCGCTTTTCCCTGGCGTAGTAGCAGCGCCAACCTCTTCTCCCTAAACCTAGCGTTCCCTGCTTTCGGTTTCCTGTGAGAGAGTGGCTGCTCCGCCATCCCTGGTGTGGTAGCGGCCACCCATTTCCACAGCAGCATCGCCGCCTTTGCCTTCCAAGTAAGTGCTGCCGCCCAGCTAATGCTCCCCACCCTGCGAGCTTGGCGAACGCTGTTCGCGTTACTTTTCCCGGCTGTAGGCCGATTTGCGTGCAACGGGGCGCTCCGGAGATGATCAAAGTCAGGCCCGCCTTGTAGTTGGAGCCTCGGCACCCGATCGCCGCCAGCTGAGGCCTGCGCGTGTCCCGGAAGAGGGAAGTAGCGGCGCGTACACCAGGAGGGAGAGTTACCGTAAGCGCGGTAATAGAAGCGCAGCTACAAGCAGGCGTAGGCTCATCCAGTGTATAAGAGCCCTAGAAATTGAAGAACGGACATTCTATTCATCCACAGTGCGAGAAATAGTGGGAAATTAACGAACGTCGTTTTGTATTGACTCAGCACCAACGGACACCTTAAAAAGGGGGAGAGGAAGGCCACTAATAAAAAGGGACATTGAAGGCGATACATATACATGTATATTGCAGATTGAAGGGAGAGTTTGAAGGCACCTAATTGAAGTTTTCGGCACATTTTTCACCCGCACAGCAGCTTGTGGGACCACCGGCCAAACCCACTTTGAGCAGGGAAGTGGGAGAAAAATATCAAAGAGGAAGAGGTGTTCGCACGTGAGATCCAGTCAGGAAGTACCTGTGTGGTCTGAGTCGTGCTCAGTGTGGAAAAAGGGGAAGGGGCACAAGTAGCAAAAGAAAAAAAAATTCATGAAGACGGTCACAAGGAGTGTGTCCAGCCACCAGTGTATCTGAGAACAAGGTGGTGCAAGACTTTTGTGTTAGGTCCGAGGGTGACAAAGGCTCAGGTGATCTACCACAAGGAGGGCAGTTACATACATCCCGGAGTTCATTGAAAAATAAAGTCAAGCGCGAAATAGTCCACGCCCAGAAGTATGGCAGGTCTGCCTGGAATTGCAGGTCCCCCAATATTCATGCCAGTGCCAGGTCCAGCAAAGATACGGTGGGCTCAATGGCGTAAAGGTTTTTTACATTATATGAAGGCAGCTGGAGGAACATCGTACTCAGGTGAAAGGAAGTTGGCTTTGTTGCTGCATTTTCTGGGATACGAAGGGCAGAGAATATATGAAACACTTCCTCAGCTAACGGGCGATGACAGCGGTGGTGATGTACCCAATGAATTTGATATGGCTCTACTAAAGCTGGATAAACATTTCAATCCCAAGACCAGCACGATATTGGAACAATACAATTTTCGTATGAGGATGCAGGCTCAAGGCGAATCAGTTGAAGAGTATGTAACGGCTCTGCGACATTTAGCGTTGACATGCAGGTTTCAAGGAACATTTGATGAACACATTTGCGACCAGTTCATGACTCATTGTAGATCTAATAAGATACGTGAAGAATTGTGGTTGAGGGACGACCCCAATCTTGATGAAGTTCTAGATCTTGCTAAACGCGTGGAACACTCTTTGGCATGTTTCGCTAAATTATCTAAGAATGAAACTAGCGAACTCAAGGAAGTCAAGAGTGAGGTGCTAAATGTTGCGGATAACAAAAGCAAAAGAAGGGGGAAGACTAAGCAATCGAGCAAAGTCGTCGGGGAAGAGAAGAGAAACCAAGATCCATTGCAAAGGACAGAGAGAAAAGAGGACAGACTATGTTTTCGATGTGCGAGTAGTACGCATTTTGCTTCATCAGTTGTGTGCCCTGGCCGTAGAGCAACATGCGCAAAGTGTAAGAGGAAGGGTCATTATGCTAACTGCTGTACAAAACTACCAATTTGGGCAATCCAGCCAAAAGAAGGTCCTGTACGTCAATGAGGAAGAAGAGGGAAGATCGTCAGAAGAGGAAGTGATAATTCCAATGCAGAATGTCATTGTTAATACAGTAAATGTTCTGATGGAGGGCGAGAATGATGATGACTGCGAGCGACCGTATGCGGTTATAGAAGTGAATGGCCATGAAGTTTCTATGATGGCTGATTCTGGTTCAAAGATTACATTAGTGTCCAGAAGTGTATCTGAGAAGGAGATGTGCGGAGAAGTGGCCCGACTAAGTGAACCAGATATCAATCCTGGAGGGTATAATCAGGATCGCATTGAGCTGCTAGGTTATGTATGGTGTGATTTCGATTTCAAAGGGAGGAAGTGTAGGGGAAGAGTATATGTTACCAAGAAAGGGCAATCATTGCTGGGATGGAGAGAACAGAAGAGTTTAGCTATTCGATTAGATCCCAATCACCCTGAGCAAGTGCTTCAAGTGTCTATGCCGTGCAGTAAGACAAATAAGTATGTAACAGACCACAATGGTGTTTTTGAGAAAACTTTGGGAAAGGTGAAGGGATTTCAACATCAAATTGTTCTAAAAAGGGGTAGTGTGCCT